>NC_140475.1:7085000-7707500 GCF_051167445.1 Perissodus microlepis
CGGTACCAAACGACTCACGGACCGGTACCGGTCCGAGGCCCGGGGGTTGGGGACCGCTGGTCTAAGAGAATATTGGGAGCAACAACATCATGAAGTCCAAAGAACACACCAGACAGGTCAGGGATAAAGTTATTGAGAAATTTAAAGCAGGCTTAGGCTACAAAAAGATTTCCCAAGCCTTGAACATCCCACGGAGCACTGATCAAGGGATCATTCAGAAATGGAAGGAGTATGGCACAACTGTAAACCTACCAAGACAAGGCCGTCCACCTAACTCACAGGCCGAACAAGGAGAGCGCTGATCAGAAATGCAGCCAAGAGGCCCATGGTGACTCTGGACGAGCTGCAGAGATCTACAGCTCAGGTGGGGGAATCTGTCCATAGGACCACTATTAGTCGTGCACTGCACAAAGTTGGCCTTTATGGAAGAGTGGCAGGAAGAAAGCCATTGTTAACAGAAAACCATAAGAAGTCCCGTTTGCAGTTTGCCACAAGCCATGTGGGGGACACAGCAAACATGTGGAAGAAGGTGCTCTGGTCAGATGAAACCAAAATTGAACTTTTTGGCCAAAATGCAAAACGCTATGTGTGGCGGAAAACTAACACTGCATATCACTCTGAACACACCATCCCCACTGTCAAATATGGTGGTGGCAGCATCATGCTCTGGGGGTGCTTCTCTTCAGCAGGGACAGGGAAGCTGGTCAGAGTTGATGGGAAGATGGAGCCAAATACAGGGCAATCTTGGAAGAAAACCTGTTGGAGTCTGCAAAAGACTTGAGACTGGGGCGGAGGGTCACCTTCCAGCAGGACAACGACCCTAAACATAAAGCCAGGGCAACAATGAAATGGTTTAAAACAAAACATATCCATGTGTTAGAATGGCCCAAAGTCCAGATCTAAATCCAATCGAGAATCTGTGGCAAGATCTGAAAACTGCTGTTCACAAACGCTGTCCATCTAATCTGACTGAGCTGGAGCTGTTTTGCAACGAAGAATGGGCAAGGATTTCAGTCTCTGGGTGTGCAAAGGTGGTAGAGACATACCCTAAAAGACTGGCAGCTGTAATTGCAGCAAAAGGTGGTTCTACAAAGTATTGACTCAGGGGGCTGAATAATTACGCACACCCCACTTTTCAGTTATTTATTTGTAAAACATGTTTGGAATCATGTATGATTTTCGTTCCACTTCTCACGTGTACACCACTTTGTACCGAATACTTTTGCAAGCCACTGTAGTTAGTGCCATACTGACGTAACACTGACATGGGGATTTCCATGTTAGAGGTGGCTGAAAAGATGGAGATAATTAAAAAATAGTCTCAGGTGAAAATGATTGTAGACGGTTGTCTCATCAGAATCTGTATTATTATTTTTTTTAATTGCCAAGTTTGTACACAAACGAGGATTTGTCTTGGTGTCATGGTACAAAAAAAATAAATCAAACTGTGGTACAGAAATGGAATATATGGTGTTTACAGTATCTTTAAATATTATTATTAATCCTCATAACAGAAAAAAAAAAGATATATATATATATATATATATATATATATATACACATACACGCTAACTACCGACAGATATTAGAATAGAAATTAAGAAATATGTAAAGGTTATGGGGAAGGTTGTGCAAAGTGTAGGTAGAAAATTATTGTACATGTGAAGATGAGGTTTGAGCTTCTTTTCTCTGGAAATGGTTTCACAAGTTAATTGTTTTTAATTGCTGTGGGTCTGCTTTCATTAGTACAGTATGTTCTTGTACACTTGGACTCCTCACAGTCTATCTCAGTGACCTGTATGCACTTCATTTTTCTCTCTGTCTGCAGTGAGAGTGATCAGAGCTCCAATGGGAACCAGAGCAACTCCTACAGTCAGTCTTAGCATGCCATCTGTATTTCCGTGGGAATCCATAATGTCGACGTGGAGGATCTTCTTGTAATGTCACAGTGCAACCATTACAGTGTCACTTGGAAACAGTCACAATAATCAGAAATCTGATCCTCAATCAACCCCCACTCCCCAACAAACTGAGTGTCTTTACCTTTTCCTCCTTGTCTGATCATTATGGGTTTGTGGACTGAGCGAGAAACACGGAAATGCCTGCAGTGAACAGCAAATCGAATACAACAAGCCATGACGTTGTCTCGATTAGGCTCCAACTTGAAACGAACTTAAAAGCCAAGGAACATTTTGGGGGTGGAGGGGGGGGGGAATGTAGGGGGAACAGATGTAATGGTTCAGTAGACACTCGTCATTGTGATGATCCTGACATCCTTGAACAGTCCAGAGGAGTGAGTGTTTACACGTCGAGCTCCGTGGGATTTGAAAAAACAAAACTTGATCACGAGCACTGTGCGTGCATGTCTGTGTCTGTGTGTACTACATGTGAGCGGCCACTCTGGGTGGGTTTTAATTCCTCAGGGATTGCAGTAGACTTTTTTTTTTCCTGTTAATTGATTTTGAGCTTACAGGGTGGATCTTATTGGTTATCACCCTGTTCAGCTGTGATGGGATGCACCTGCCCTGTTAAGTGTCTCTGCTGGCTGATTGGTAAACTGTGGCTGGAGAAATGCCAAGAGAAGCTCTTCATGAGGGCACAAATGAGCTCTTTGAATACAAGAATTTACTGTTTTGAATCATGACAACCCCACCAACCCCCACCTCCTTGTAAATAGCCTTATGATACTTTTCTTTTATCTTTCATGCTTTTGCTTATATAAGAAACGTTTAATGGAAATCATGAGCTGGTTTGTGCTTCAGATAAAAGTGCCCCTGTTTGTTTGTTTTTATAGTAATTATTTTTTTCCATTTACCCTACTTTAGTTGTATAGTGCATTATCTAACACTTTTTTTGTTTTTGGAAAAACCTTTGCTTTTAATTCGTCACGGAACATCTTTTTTTTTAAATGTTTTTCTGCAAAGTTTTGGTTGTACCTTATTTTAATTTACTCTATTCCCTGAATTTAATCACTGAGTTGTGGCAATATGTGTGTGTAAATGTCTCTATATTTTTGTGATGTAATACAGCGGAAGCTGTGTGTGTGGCTGTACTTAAAACAAGGTGCTTGAAAGCTTTACAAAATAAAAGCTGCTGGTTAAAGAGAGAACCCCTCATGAAAGCACATTGTCCCATTCAGGTGAACTGCACAGTGTGTTGCTATTGTTGCTTATTATTATTATTATTTTTCTTTCAGGCCTTTTTTTTTTTCTTTTAAAGAAAGAAAGAAAAACAGATGTGGCATGGTGCCCTCTGGCCTTTTTCCTGCCATTCAACTCATCTGTTGTTGGTGTCCACTTTAAAATAGGGTGTGATCCTATGATCCTGCATGGATATATCTAGTTCTAGTTAAAGAACAAAAAAAATTTTATTTTTAAGGCTCATTTCGAAGCTCAGTTATGATAATAAAGTCTATTGTGTATTGTCTACTTAACAAAGTGGGCCTCCGTTTTTGTGTAATGCACATTGAGGCATCTTCCAGCATGTTACAAAAGTCATAGGAAGTCCTTTTTACCAACAGCAGTGTCTGCTCAGAGCAGGGGCTGTGGTGGGACCCCTAGTGTTGATTACAAAGAGTGACAGCTGACATGTACTGGTAGAAAATTCGGAATGTGCACAGCCTGGGGCTCCAAGTGGCGACCTTAAAAATGAGGATAAATTGTACGTTATGATTATGAAAATGAAGCGCAGAGGTGCAGTAAACTCTGGTAGTTGACACCTTCAGGGTACAGTCAGTTCCCGTGACGTCGCTTTAGCTGCATAAGAGAATTTCTGAGGGCAGCGGAGGTAGTATGGCAAGCTATGTGATGTCTCCTTCAAAATAAAGGTCTATATGAATATGAACTGACAAAATGCAGAAGCAAAGCTATTTTTAAGTGCTTCTTCAGGAGTACTTAACCATAACGTAAAGTCTGTGACACATCTGTTGGCAAACGAACCGACAGGGAATTAAGTTTAAAATAAGTGTAACCCCAAAGAATTAATCATGGTCAAAAGATACAAAAGCCTGTTTGAAGTTCGACTTTTAAAGCTACTACGCTTCAGTAAACTTGAAACAAATCTTCATATTTTCTCATTCTCTGTGGCACACCTGTTCATTTTTGTGACCTTTTATTGCCACAAATATTGTGCTGTTTCTAATATTTTTATTAGCACTGTTGCCTCATTTATAAGAATTTTATCTGTTTTAATAGGTTAGATACAAAGTATTGTCAAAAGGGAAGGAATTTTGTCCTGTTGCCACTCATTCATTTGGCTGTCCACTAGTAAAGTAGCCTTATTATTTTGTAGTAGTTTAATAATGGTTTGTATTTAGCTTTGGATTTATCTATTTTTGTTCGGCACTTTTCTTGACATTACTCGAATTATTTTGCAAAGGATGACCCGCAAATCCACTTTTATATTGAAAGGCATAACCGGAAACCCTTTTGTGTTTCACTCACTCTTGACAGTAATTATAAAAAGGGGGACATAACCTGGGAGCTCCGAGCGGGCTTCAGAGAAAGTCAACCCCGCTACGGGGACGGGCTCCGGGCGGGATGCTTGTGTCCGGTCGGCTGGTCCTCGTACCGTCGCCTCTCACCTGCATCCGCGTGCACCCATGAAGCCCCCGCTGATGAAGCTCTTGGCTGCCAGAGTGAGGCGGAAAGTGGCCAGAGACAGAGAGCATGTACTGGTGTGTCGGGTTCGCCTGGACTCGGTCGTGTGTGGTTGATCTCGGTCCGAACCAGAGCCTCTCCTCCGGTCTGCTGGGGTCCGATGAGCAGCTCTCGTTTTACGGGTACATCATCGCGTACCCACTGCAGGACTGCGGCGGGATCATGTCAGCTTTGGGCTCGGACTCGTGGTGGCGGAAAACACTGTATTTGACCGGAGGGGCTCTGCTCGCTGCCGCTGCTTATCTGCTGCACGAACTGCTGGCCATCAGGTACCAACAACAACAACAACACAGGGACTGCCAGAGAGAGGCAGACCTCAGGATCCCTGTACGCAGGCCTCCCAGGCCAGAGCACAATCCGTGTGGATTTGATCTGCTCATATTTTCACTCCAAAGCTGTATTTTCCACTGAGGTCTGATATTACTTAATCTCGTCTGATTGGGCTGGGTGAGAGTGGAGACGGGGGAGAAGGAGTCGTGACTGGGGGTGGGGGTGTTGTGATGTAACGGAATCTCCACCCCTTGAGCTTCCTCCTCATAAACACACACATATTAGGGGAGATTATTTATTTCTGTGATTAGTGATATGATAATAGTTTATTAGTGTTATTGTATGTCCGTGTGCTACCACGGCCTTCACATAGCTCTGCTGCCAAATGAAAGGACATTAGAGGCAGTAGGTCGCTTTCATTAGTCTCTGCTAGAAGGACGAGGGAGGTGATGGAGGTTAACACTCCCGCTGGTGTTTAGGTCCAGTCTAAACGCTGCAGTGCTGTGTGGGTCTTTTATAACCTCTGATGTAAACACCTTGAATCATGAAGGTTGCGGGAGGGGATATGGCAGCTTTAAAGTAGAAAGAAGCGCTGTGTGCTTGATTATTCATTTTCAGGGTGAAAGCTTTGACTGAGCGAGTTTATTTCTTCGATTTACCCGCAGTCCAGGCCAGGGTCTGTGCTATCTTACAGTTTAAAGGGTACTTAGTGTTACTGCAAATGGCACTGGACGATGTGCTTTTAAGATGAGGAAACGGAAGCTTCCTCTGCGGGTTTTTTTTTGGTTGGTTTTTTGTACCTGTATGAGCGGATATGTTGCAGTTTCCCCCCTGCCTCCCTTTCTCTACATCGTCCTGTCAGCAGCCATGCGTGCTGTAGGTGATCCTCTTCTATTCTGGTGTCAGCGGCTATTTAAGCACCGCACTGAAAATAGACAGCTCCTCTGCACTCAGCCGCCTGCTTGTTTGTCGTTTCAGCACTTTACACGGCGGACAGCTCCTTGTCCTAATTCTGCATCCTCTCCGCGTGAATGTGCTGCTTTTCGTCTGGCTGTGGTTGTGGCAGTTTTGACATTAACCGGTCGGTGATTCGTTATCATAATGTTACAGTTTTCGTGCAGACAGCCCACGTGATGCACATACTTACGACCTTTTCATTAATTTTTTTATTTTTTTGCTGACGAAAGCAAGAGAGTAACTTAATAAAACTAAAGCAGGATAAAGCAGGAAGACATTAACTGTGAGGAAATGTACTGACAGTTTCCTCAAATAATAAAAAACAGATCAGAATATTCTGGAGAGCGGAGAGCCAATCAGAACAGCCGATGAGTATGGAAGTGATTCAGTCAGAAGGTTAGAGTCGCAAATTTGATCTGGCCACGGAAACAGTGTAGCAAAATTGCTAATTTTGGTATGATCCAATACCAAGTAAATACTGGGCCACTATTGCCGATACCAATATCAGTACCAATACTGATTTCAGTGTATAAAGGCAGTTTATGTAGGGGAGAGTAAGTGTGTCATGACTAATGAGACGAATCACTATCAATTTTCAAATTTTAGACCACTGAATCGCTGTGATTTTTACTTTCCACAATAATTAGTTAACACAATATAAACACAACGTTCACCTTTTCATGGATATGAAACTGTGTTGTTGTCGTTTTTTGTTTATTTGCTTTTTGGAAACTTTTTGGAGTGCAAATGTTCCTGTCTCTAAAGGACTTTTTTCAAGTGTGCTTTACGCTGTAAATGAATCCATGACAGTCAAAACAAAAAGGTTCCAAAAACACAATTCAGGGGGCTACATACCGTACTTAGAGGATAGAAACCGAGTATCAGCCCTCTCGTGCTAGTATCAATCCAATACCAGTTCCAGCGTTGGTATTGATGCTATCCATATTTGGATCGATCTGCCCACTACTAGGTACAGCTAGCGCCCATGACCCCCGTTTCTCACGGAAATGCAACAAAATTCTAATGCTTGGTAGGAAGAGAAGAGTAGACATATGGACATAATTTACATTTGATGTCAAGGAATACAGGACGCTGGAAAAACTCAACAGTAAAAACACAACAATTTTTACACCAACATTTTTATATTTTGTCCCCTGAATCAGCTTCAGATCTAGTCTGCTATAATCTTTAGATATTTGGCCAACTAAAACTAGACTGAAAGTAAAAAATTTGAAAAAAATATGGCTAAAACTAAATAAAAACGTGCTGTGCTTCTGAGACTTACCTTAACCATAAAATCTGCTAAACTACTTTAAGTCTATCTTTGTATGCTCCCCAAAACTGGCTAAATACATACACCAACCTTATTACTCTAACAATAACCACAAAAATAAGTGCTTTATGAGCAACTATGATGGCTATCTCCATATTTGTTTGTTCATGGACTCTTCTACAGTTGCAGTATAGTTCTTTATCTTGTAATGGGCTTTTGGCCAGACTTCGACTGTATGAAGCTAATAGCTCTTCTCCCTTTAAGGCCGCCCTTCAAGCCAGATTTCCTCTGATTGGCTGCCCTTTGTAAACCCGTGTGCCTGTGCCAAAACTGACTATTCAATGATGCCCACTCTCACTGACATCAGAGGGACTAATAACATCAAATAATAGAAAAAACTACACTCTATATATAGTTGATACAAAATACTTGGCTAACACTCATCCTAACTTAAATTTAAACGTGGTCTAATGTTATATCAAGTGTTTGTACATCTAAGATCTAAAGATTTGTGTCATGCCGACTTCCTTTTTGTTCCCTAAAAGTGGTAACAGCCTAATTGCTTCCCTGTTTTCAGCTGTAATATGAAGTAGACTACTAACAGCCGGCTATGAGGATGGTATCAGTCTTCTAATCAAAGTGAAAAGCAGGGATGTAGTCGAGGCTGATAGATTGGTCTTAATCCATCATATTTACAATGTAGCATCAAGAGAAAAGGCTAAGCTTCTGATGAAGAACACAACCCAAACGAAAAAATGCTGAAAACTGCAAAGGACTAAATGTCTATGTAGAAATATAGAAGACGAGTGCTATGTCCATGTATGCAGTTGACTCACACCCAACCCACACACCCACACTCTACATTTTAGTGTTTAGTTGTTGCTTTTTCACAACCCTTGGAGTGTATGTGACATGCAGCTCTTTCCTTCTTTGCCTCATACAGAAAGGAGGAAGAGCTGGACTCTAAAGATGCAATCATACTCCACCAGTTCTCCAGGCCCAAAACTGGCGCCCCATCTCTGTCGCCTTTCTGCCTTAAGCTGGAGACCTACCTCCGTATGGTTGACCTGCCCTACCAGGTATGACTGTGTTTACGTGGCTGCAAAAGAAAAACAATATTTTGTCTGTTATATAATAAAATGAATTTATTAAAAATAATCTCTCCTGCAAAGGTCACTCAGTTTCTTTTGCAGCATTTACCAACCACTTTGAGAATTTTCTCATCATCTTCCCACCCCCTTTCCTTAATCCTCTTCTAGAACTACTTTGATGGGAAGCTTTCGCCGCAGGGAAAGATGCCATGGATCGAGTACAACCAGGAGCAAGTGTGTGGGACAGAATTCATCATCGACTACTTGGAGGAGAAGCTGGGCGTGAGCCTCAACAAGAGCCTGACACCCCAGGAGAAGGCCTTATCACGCGCCATCACCAAAATGGTGGATGAGCACTTCTACTGGTGAGGGACCGCTGAGATTCAAGCTGATTGTTTTTGTATTAAATGAGTGCATCTGTGTGTCTGTATATATAAATATATATGCATCTCACAGGACCATAGCTTACTGTCAGTGGGTGGACAACCTGGAGGAGACCCAGAAGATGCTGTCGGTGAGCGGTCCACTGAGTGACCTACTCAAGTGGATCCTGAGTCACCTGACAGGTGGGATCGTTAAGAGGGAGATGTATGGTCACGGGATTGGACGGTTCTCTACCGAGGAGGTGTACGCCTTAATGGAGAAGGACATGCGCACCCTGGCCACCCTGCTAGGTGAGGTTTTTTTTCTCCAATTTAAAATAGTATGAGTCAGCCTATGGGCAACTGAATCTATTTAAGTATGCATTAAGGTTAGAAGTATGTTTTTCCAGAAGACAAATGGAATCAAAACTTGGAATCCAGAAAATCACCCAGATTTAGATGTGGTCACATTCGAGTCTTCAGTGGGAAAACACTTTTTTTTCTTCCTTTTTTTTGCTTTGTTTTGTAAATCTACAAATCACTTTGTATTGTGAAGCTCGATCTCAGTGTGTGTCACCATTTTGCTTGCATATTTTACCCCAGGGCCAGATCTGTGGCTTTTCAATATGCGCCTTGAGACCTATAACCAGAGACATCATGTTTATTAGCAGCAGTAGATGGGAAAAAAACTGAAGGGACTGCTCAACACTGACCTGCTGTGGTAGAAACTTAGCATTGCAATCACTGTCAAACCGGGCAGTTCATAGTAGACGATTTGCAGTTGTTTGGCCATGACAGGTGGCTTCTCAGGTTAAATGTTTTTCACTAAAGGTGTCAGTTAATCTGTTACCAGTATGTGTTTATTTATTATAAAACAGAAGATAATGGAATTCAAGGGGGGAAAGCTTCACTGTTTGACTTATATTTTTCTGTCTGCTGTCTAAGGTGATAAGAAGTACATTATGGGCTCTAAGCTTTCAACAGTAGACGCCGCAGTGTTTGGTCACCTGGCCCCTGCTATGTGGACGCTACCGGGATCGCGGCCAGAGCAGCTAATCAAAGGTGAATTCACCAGAAAGGCAGTCTACCTAATTTCAAGCAAACTTGCACTTGAGTGATGTATGTACAGTATACACAACTCCAATTCCAAAAAAGTCAGGGTGATGCGTAAAGTGTAAATCAAAACAGAATGCAATGATTTGCAAATCTCTCAAATCCATATTTGATTCATAATAGAACACGGGAAACATATCTAATCTTTTTCTTTCTGAATTTTTAATGGCTCTATGAAATATAGAAATGTGAACTTTTGCATGTTCTAATTACACATTCAGCACAGAATTCATACATTTGAACACTATGTATGAGAGGAAAACAACACAATGTCCTTTAGCGAAAATCATAATCAACTCATGCAAGATGAGCAACATCAAAATGAAAATGAAATTCACTAAACTGTAAATCAAGTTATTTGTTTATCTAAGAGAATAAGAATAAAATTAATAATAAGAAACTCTCTGATCTTTGACTTAGACACTTTTTTTTAACCTTTTCTGCTAACCTTTAAAGCTCATCAGTGCCTAAAAGGACCAATGGAAAAGTGATGAATTATCATTTTATTACTATTTATACATAAAAATGTGTCTTCTTCTTTTAAATCTAAGTCATCATTACTGGAAAATAATATTTCAGTTAGGACCACTTTAGTCAAAAGAAGGTGTTATTTCCATTAAGCAGTGCTCTATATGTGTATACACAACAGCCCAAGATGGGATTAAAATGAGCAACTGGTGTTTAGGTGGGTTGCAAAGCAGCTTGTAGGCAGGCTAGAGCAGTTGCACAGAAATCCCCAGTAAAGTGTTTCCTGAGCTATCAGCTGGCGTTGCTATTTGCTGTTTTATGGACTGTGAGATCTAATCCTATACTCACTTATATCACTGGTGTCTCAGTGAGATACCTTATGGGCGCTGTACCTACTGAGATGTTTGTTCCACCCAGGTGAGCTGATCAACCTCGCCATGTACTGCGAGCGCATCCGCCGGCGATTCTGGCCCGAGTGGTTCGTCGACCTGGAGGACTTCCGCTACAACGACACCACAGAGGGCAGCGACTCGCCCTCGAAGCTCCCCGACCTCGGCCTCTACTCCCGCACGGACACTTTCCAGGACGATACGCGCTCAAACACTTTACACACTCACACGCCACAAGACCCGCCATCGTCTCAGAGTGACCCCACAGGCCACTCGCTGTACGACTCTGACATGGACACGGAGTGCTCTGAAATAGACCAGCCGAAGTGCTGACGAAACACACACACACACTTATAGTACACACTACATATAGGCACGCCGCAGGAGGGAGCTGCATCCCACCTATGTTCTACCTCTTAGAACAGAAAACAAGAGGGGAGTGTATTCGGTGTTCGCCGGCCGGGACGTTGAGGGTGTAGAAGGGTAAAGTGCCAACTGTAGTGGAGGAAAGATTGCAGAACAAGGAAAAAAAGGTACGACAGAGATGAAACTGGAAAAGAAGTGAAGAGAAAAAAAAGAAATGTAGGTTTAAAAGTGAGAACTAGACGCATTCAAATCAGGAGTAAATGACGCAGTTGCCGAGAAACTCCTCCACATCAACTGCAACCACAACCTTCTACCTGTTGTCTGTTGCGTGCCCACCGTTGTCCCTCATAGCAGCTCGCACCACCCAGCAGCGTTTTGCGTCTGTGTGTGTGATTATTTGTGAGTGCATGTGTGTGTGTGTGCGTGTACCAAATGAACCTTTAATACATGAAAGGAACTGTACAGAATCCATCAGAAAGAAAACATTTCAGTGTAAATATATAAACGAATCTGACTTCATTCTCAGATTTAATAGATAAAAACTGTATTATATATGAGTATAAATAATATAGATAGGCTGGAACTATAGTATTATGTCGTCTGTCATATGGTGTAAATATTCTAGGTGTTTCTCTTATGAATTCCTACCCTGCTGGTCTAAGATCAGCTAGAGGAACCCTGTGAATTCTTTTACTGTATGTATCCGATTACAGGGATATTACAGTATTTAAACAGTTGAGAAAAGAAAAATCATAAAACATAATAGGTAGTAAACTCCCAGTTTCCATTAACATCTTGTCTAACTGAGGCAATTATTTTGCCTCCAAAAAATCCCCCAAATCTTAATGTACGCTGCTGTATTTAGGAGATTTTACATGCATTCAAGCATTGAGCGCACGCCAAACAATCGTGTAGATATAGAGCGATAGATAGAAGACAGTCTGAATCAAAGTGCATGGCTGATTCAGGCCCATAAGTCTCTCTTAGCACCCCACATTGATAATCTTTAGCTACATTTCTTAGTAAGCCTAGTGTGATGGAACGATGTAGCTTGTTTGTCGGTGCCTCTGGCCAAATCAGCCGTGCGAGCATGTATCCAATGGATTATGGAAAAAAAAGCACTTGTTTTCTTTCAGCATTTCTGTCAGAAAATGTTACGTAAAGCAATAAGAGACACAGACACAGGTTCAATTTATGCCAGGCTGTGATAATTGAGGTGTGTGATGGTAAGGAGCAGGCTCTATGTGCGCTTGTCGTTCATCAAGCGCACGTACCGACAACGTTTTGTATGCGTGGAAGAAAGGGCGAAATACTATTTATGTTCCTGTGCATGTTAGCCTCACATCATTTTAAAAATATTTAGCTCTAGAAGTTTGTTGACTGTACTTACAGTACTTACTGGTATAAAGAAAGCACACCCTCTTTCAACTCTAAGGTCAGAAAACACGTCAGGACATATTAAAAAGTCACATGGTCTTACCAGATTCTAAAATAATGTATATATAGCCTCAGGTGAATACCAACACACGACGTATTACACTGTGTTGTTATTAAAAAAAATAAGCTGAAATGCAGAAGCAGGATGTGAATAACCAAGTATACCCCATGGTCCAGTAGCCATCTTTAAGCATCAGTAATCGGATGTAATTGTTTTCTCCATGACTAAATCAGTCTCTCACATTGTTGCGGTGAAATTCTTTTCATGTGGCTGCAACACAGACCAACATCATCACACCTCCACTCCTGTACTGGACAGTTGGTGTGACATATTTGTGTTAATTTGCTTTGTTTGGTTTTGTCCAAACATGGTGCTGTGCATTATGGCCAAACACCTCCACTTTAGTCTCATCTGTCCAAACGGCATTGTTCCAGATGTCTTGTGATATGTTTATATGCAACTTTGCAAACGTTAGCCTTGTTGTCAGGTTCATGTCATATTTTAAAAGGAATGGGTAAACGAGTTACCAGGAGAAAGTTCAGTCTTTTTCTAACTGTCCTGTCAAGAACTGTATTGTTTAACATGCTAACTGAGGCCTGTAGAGTCTCAGATTCAGCTCTTTGTTTTTTTCAGTTTCTGTAAACACGGCACAGCCAGACTTTGGGGTTAATTTGCCAGGATGTCCACTCCTGGGACGACTGACAAATGTTTTCCCCTTGAGATTAATCTTTCTCACTGTTGAATGACAGACTTCAAATTTTTTGGAAATCGCATTATACACACACTGCATCTGTATTTTTGGCTTAGTTTTAGTTAAGTAAATTATGACATGGTGTAATAATGCATGTGTTATTTTTCACATCAGGCTGTAGTTACCTCATTTAAGGATCTGGTAAGGACACGACTGTACCTGAGCTAGTTAGGTGAACTCAGCAATCACAGTCAGTCCCAGACATTTTATTCGACCTGTCCTACACTCTGTCCATAACGGAGTTACAGAGTTGCTGAAACTAAAAGTTCTGTTAGGGAACTTTAGGGGAAATTACAGATCTCACAGTAAACAAATTGTGGATGTGATCAGTAATTACAGTTGGAAAAACTGTAATTTAAACCCTGATGTGAGGCCTTTAATGGGCGTATACATGGTGTCAGCCAGTAAGTTACACTAAAATATATTTGGCGTAATTTTAAAAACTGCATCTCCAGTTAGTCATTTGTCCACCAGAGAGCACTGGAAGCAATTTTTTCAAATATGCTCACAACTCCTGCTGCTCTCACATTTATAGGATAACATTAAAAATGTCTTTTATGCTATAATAAGTTTCTTTTGTATGTTTGAGTCTTTCAAATGCTCAGATTTGTCTCCAAAATGTGCAAGCGTGGCTTCGTTTGTGGGGATGCTGCATGTATGTAAGACTAGAATTAAAAACAGATGTAGCATCAACTTACCTCTAATTCGAAAGAAGAAGCAACAATCCTACATAACGAAGGGAACTGATGGGGAAAGAGTCCAAAGGATGAGAGGGCTTTTTATTTATTTTTTGATCCTTAAGGCACTATTACGATTCTGATGTCATTTTAAAATCATGAGTTTGAATGTGATGATGCCTCACTGTTGAATTCTGCTCGATAAAACAATGCCATAAGTTGTTAGTCCAAACTCTGAGTCTGATCTAAGTCTTTTGTGGTGACACAGCAGACACTGAAGCCTTTATGGGTGTGTGTGTGTGTAAGTGTGTGTGTTCAGCAGCTGAATTTCAGTGGAGTAACAGACTGAAACTAAGAAGCTAATGAACTGAAAAGTTTGGTTTGGTGTCTTAAAACCCCTGGCCTGCATGCTATTGCCTTTTAACGTTAGTAGTCAGTTTCAGCCTTATGGAAGCTGAAGCTAAACTGTTTACTTCATACCAGTGCCAGTGTATGACTTCTGTTTTTGTATGTTACATTTATTTATATATTATATTTAGTTTATGCTATTTCTATTAATTTATTAAGATGTCTGATGTGCTTGAATTTGATAAGCAATTCTACTTTTTTTCTACATTTTGCACTTTAGTTATGTTTACACGTGTTATGTTTCTATGTCTGAAAATCACTGTCAGACTAATGTATTCATTGGTGTATTAGTGCGCTGCTAGATTTTCTTCAGGCTTCTGCTGACATATAACTCTTATAAAAGCTACACATGTCCATCCACAGCAGTGGTTGCATGTATATCCACAACCTAGAAAGTTTTCCAGCTCATACATGCGGTTTTCTGCATGTCTGACATTTGCTGCAGACTCTGCCTTTACAAGACACAATAACTCAGCTTCACCCTGCAGTGATTTATGTTCACTTGAAGCCGAGATACCAAACTGACACTCTATCTTCTGTAAGCAGGGTGAGGTGAGTCATCCTGCTGATCGGCTGATCATCAGTGTCTCCTCTCTCTCGTGCGACTTCACCTCTGGCAGTACAAATTGCAAAAGTCCTCCTGATAAGAGTCTGTTGCCAACGCTGTCTGTCTCAGTGTTCCTCTGCATTTCGAGGTGAGAAGTCAGGGTTTAAGCCCCGCCCTGCGCGTCACTGTTCCCATTCTACCCCGATTCCTGCTTGTAGACTTGTAGAAGCCACATTGTGCTGTTGTCTTGATGTTGTGCGTGCGGAAAAACACTTGTGGTATCTTGTTGGACTGTAAATAAGTGAGCCAGAAAAAAGCCAAACTAAATATATAATTTATAAATGTATATATATATATATATATATATATATATATATATATATATAAAGACAGAGAGAGCGAGATAAATGAATATGACCTGAAAGAACATGCTCTGCAAGGGTTTTAAAAAAAGAGGTTCTTATGAATGTATCATAAACAGAGATAAAATGCTGTATGACAATGGATTACTTCTAATATTTCATTAAATATAACTGCCATATTTTCCTCTGGTTTTGTTTCCGTCATTGTGTGGATTGCTGCATGCATGAAAAATTAGAATATTTCTGCATGAACTGTTCAGTATCAACATGTTGAACTGGGTATACTCTGGCATATCTATCTCATAATCCCTCTCCCTCTGTGCTTGCTGCCATACGACAATACTAAGCCCACCCAACAATGCTGAAGGATTAGCTCTCTGCCCTTTTCTTTGGGCTCTAAGGGAAACAGAGAGGAAAAAGCAGGGTATAGAAAGAGAAAAGGCAAGTTGCGGGAGCACCAATGTAGAGATGGAGCGTGGGTTTGGGTGCGAAGTGGGCTTGAAAAGGGGAAGAGACAAACAGCTCGAGAACAGATGAATGATATTTGATAGCTTTGGCTGGTTGCGTTTCTGAGACCATTGTGCAAAATCCCTGGGAGATCGCTTCCACACAAGATAGGGGAGACAATTCAGGAATGACAATGACACCAGAGTATAAATCATCTCTGGTGAGTCAAAGATGGCATACAGTGTCAGAGGGAGCAGCTGTGTGTGTGTGTCTAACACGTGGCTGAATGCATGATATGTGAGGTGAGACAATGTGTGCAGTGAGAACTAAGCGTGTCTGAATGTGTGTGTGTGTGTGTGTGTGTGTGTGTGTGTGTGTGTGTGTGTGTGTGTGTGTGTGTGTGTGTGTGTGTGTGTGTGTGTAAAAATATGAAAAATGCAGAGGATGCCTGTAGGAGCGTGAGGGCCGGGAGGAGGGCAGATGGTCGCTTGCTGATAGGACGGAATCCAGGCAACGGGGTCCTCCAGAGAGCTGGGTTCAAACCAGGTTTACACACACACACACACACACACACACACACACACACACACACACACACACACACACACACACACACACAAATATTCACGCTTATCTCTTTCTTTCTCTTTCAGGCACTCTCTTTTGTTGCCCCTCAACTGCACACACCAGTTTCAAGTGGTGTCAAAATAAAAGCTTGTGTATATCAAATGATAGTAAAATAAAATACAGGTGCACAGTTAGACAGATTCCTTGTTATTTTAAGGTTGATAGCAAATTATATATCTACATATTTTTTCATTTACTTTAACTTAACCTATTATTGAATATTTGAAATTACAAAAATGTGCATTGTCAGTTTGTTTAAATTAAGATATCCCAGTTCCACATTCTCAAAATGCAAAGAGTCAGAATGTTTTTTAACCACCATTCACCTAGAAATTCAACACAGGTAAATAAACTTTGCCTCCATCTCCCCTTTAATTAATACTACAATAAACCTTTTTTTTTGTTTTTAAAGTATGTTTGATCAAGATTGTGGTGGAGAAATACAGGAATCTGGTAAAATAACATAATAACTGGATCTAAAAATTAGGGGAAAATTGTGAATCTTTATAGTAAAGAAGGAATTATAATAACAATAATAATAATGATAATAATAATTTCACTCAAAAATGAGTAAAATTCAAAATCTGTATGTGTTCTTCACTTTTTACCTACTTTAAAAATTTAATGCCATTTTTAAGCTTGTGTGTCTTCTCTTGTTCTGTAACCTCATCACATAACTAATTACCTAATTATTATTCATGAAAATCGATGATTATGGAATAATGGACACACTGGCCTGTAAAAATAATAATTTTGAACATCGGCATTCACCGTTCAAAAATCGACCACCTTACATTCAACTTAAGGCTCTTGAGGCTTCCTTTAAACCACCAGGTGGCGTCAGGACACTTTCCGATTTGACCACCGATCAGGCCAAGGTGTAATAAAACATACAGTACAGACACGAGGTGAACAAACCCAGTGCAGAGATGTACTGTTAAATGCATTTCCAGCTGGTGAAGGCTCGCACAGGTTCTGAAACAACAGTTTAAGCTTCATTTTTTTTGTAACTTAGACTGAAGCCACAACCTTTTAATCTCTATTTGAAAAACCCTGTCGATATTTTCTTTTTCCTTTTTTTTGCACAACATTTCAGTGTTAATTTATTTGCACACGTTTCCCATTTGAACTATTTGTATATTACGTCATCGTACATGAAAATGATAAATAGGACAGGTTTATGGTTATTTTTAGTGTGCATGCTGATGGCAGCAGGCCCAATTATACATAATAACACTATTGTTACATCAGCTTCTGTACCTCACCTGCAGTGAGGCCTATATACCTTCATTTCACATCCTTTACAGACAGGCCTGCTTTTTATTTATTTATTCATTGCCTAATAACATTTTTTTAAATTTTGCTTCGATGGTCAGAAATTTATCTCGCCGTGCTTGTCGATCACATTTCGCATTCATCCTAATAATAATAATTTGAAGTCACTTGCTGAGCATCTTCTGTAACATCCATCGCACAGCAGTATCAGAGTACATCAGCGGTAGCAAACACTTCAGCGAAGCAGGTGAAACATTTTAAACAACCGAGACGAACTGATAAAATCCCCAATTTTAATGCGAGTCCGCACACAATAAAAAATACAGTTAAATGCGACTCCCCCCCCCCCTTCTTTCTTCCACCCTGAAGCGCAATGAACGTGCAGGACTGCAGAGTTTTAGAAAACAAATACGCTTTAATGACAAAAAGCATTTAGAAATTGTGCAATCGTTGATTTCTTTTTCCTCTTCGTTTGATCACAGATTTCAGGTCACTGCTATTTTGTTTTGGTTTGCCTCTTTTTTCCCATCCACACATCAGAAACTCAAATTCAGCTGAAGATTAAACAGGGTGTGATTACAGTATTTTTTTTAAATTTCACAAATATGGGGCCTTATTTTAATCGAGGGCGAATTGTTATGTAATACCTACCCATAAATAAAAAATGCCATGTGCGTATTGCAAAACGTTACATAAAAATATTGCTATGGTTATTTTTTATGATTGGCGATGAAAAGGGAGGTTATAGACCTACTTTGATGTTGTTAGGTAAGACTTATACATTCAGGTTTGTTATTTTTTTTGTACACTGTCTCACATTAACAAGCTTTGGTCTATTAAAAATGTTCCTCTCCAGTCATCAGTATTCCTCAGCTTTATTTGAGTTTCCACTTTCTTTCTTTCTTTTTTTCTGTATTATATATATATATGTATATTTATTCTTCATAATTTGGTAAAAGAACCTTTTAGTGGGTTTTTCCTCCCACATACACTCCTACTATCAGATCAGGTTATCAATCACAGGATTTCAGTGGCACAAAAACACGTGTCTGTGTTTGTGCTTTGGCACAGACTGACAGAAAAGAAACTGAACATACAAACAACCAAACGAACGAACGAACGAAGCAATACAAAAACGGATGAAGATACATCCCACAGATCGCCTTCTCCGTGAATGAATGAGTCATACAGTAGTAGTAGTAGAAGTATAGCCACTGTGGCCAGAGCTGGTACCAGGATATATTCAGTTTTTTTCTTCTTCTCAGGAAAAGAAGGCAAAATGGGCTGGATTGTTCAGAGTGTTCCAGCCGGACAGTCTCGGTCTTTCTCGTCACAGCATTTTGGAAAAGTACAGAAATAACAAACAGCAAAAACACACTGTAAACAGGCGCACAGAAATGTCTGCACAAAAGGAAAAGCCTTGAAGTCCACCAATACTCAGTCTCAATTGTATTATTATTATTATTTATTTATTTATTTTATTATTATTATTTGCTGCTAAATTGGGAATGTAAAAATGTAAATACTTTCACATTTTATTATATTAAAGCAATACTGTATTTTTATTGTGAATAAGTTGAGGTCGTCACAATAAATTTAGACGAATACCTACAATTTTACAATAATAATAATAATAATAATAATAAGTTATCTGGCTGGTATTGGCTTTAATTTTTAAACATTGTACAGCAGGTGTCTGCCATTTCAGCCCTCTCTTGCCACATGCCGCGAAGAACCCCTGTTGCTTTTGTTATGATGGAAAGATGGCGTTTATTTACCCACACTCACTGCGACTAAATCATCATGCCCGAAGCGAGTTTTTATGTTTTTTCTCCCCGCGGACACGTCTCGTCCGTGTCACACTCTGCCTTTTTTTCATCTCTTCTTCTTCTATTTTTTAAATAACATATTTGATGATGGCACACTGGCGCCTGGGTCTGGCATAAAGAAAATGTCGCTGTTTTTTTCTTATTCTTTTTTTTTTCTGGTTAGCACACACCACCCCGATACGTTTGGCAGTTCTGCGGCATGAAACCTCTCCATACGGCTCTGCTATGAGTATTTTTAGCGCTCGCGTGCCACTGCGTGTCCCCACTGTGTCTGTCCGTGGGTCCAACATCTAAACTGGCTGAGGTCCAGTTCCGAGCGGTCCAGCACAGAGAATAAAAGAAATAAGGAGGCGTTACACCTCCTTTAAGGGGTCCGTGTTTTTACTCGGGATTGAGAACTGAGGTCACTGCACGGGAGTTTGTCCTCCGTGGCGAGGAGGGGTGTCCCCGTACATGTCCTCTCCTCCAGGTATCTGTCCCCCAGCGGGCGTCATCCTCTTCTCCTTTTGCCGCCGGTTACAAAACCAAACCCTCACCACCTCCTTCTCCAGCTGCAGGCTGTCCGCTAGGGAGTTGATCTCCGCTGCTCCCGGTTTTGGACATTTGAGAAAATGGCTCTCCAGAGCCCCTTTGACGCCCACCTCAATGGAGGTTCTCTTTTTCCTTTTCCGTCCCTGTGCCGCGATTTTATCCAAGCTGGTGGGGCTCCCCGAGGTGGAGTCCGCCTCCTCCAGCCACTTGTTCAACAACGGTTTTAGTTTGCACATGTTTTTGAAGCTGAGCTGAAGCGCCTCGAACCTGCAAATGGTCGTCTGAGAAAAAACGTTCCCGTACAGTGTCCCGAGAGCCAGTCCCACGTCCGCCTGGGTGAAGCCAAGCTTGATTCGCCGCTGTTTGAACTGCTTGGCAAACTGCTCCAACTCGTCAGAGGTCGGCGTGTCCTCGTCAGACTGATCCTGATGGCCCCCGTGCTGGTGATGGTGTGTGAGAGACTGCTGGTGGGCCCCGGGGCCGCCTCCGTGTTCACTGAGGTGCGGACTGTGGCTGTGGTGGTCCTCTTCGCGCAGAGGGTGGTGGTGCATCCCCCCTTGCTCTCCCCCCGGCATCAGACCGAAGCCGGACTGAGAGTACACCAGGCTCTGGCCCTCAGATGTCGCCATACCGGAGATGTGCGTTGTGGCTGTGCTGGTTCGCCATGCTCTGGCGTCGTGATGCGCCTGCTGGTGCGCTAGGTGAGGGTGTCGCTGTTGCTGCTGCTGCTGTTGCTGCTGCTGCTGCTGCAGACTGCTGGAGTTCTGCAGCTCCTCTCGGTCACTGTCATGCAATACGGGTTTCACGTCCTGTTCTCCGAGGGGACTAGACGGCCAGGGTGCCCCGCTGTCACCGTGAGACAGCGCTGTTATCCACTGGTGCGCGTGGCTGAGCGGATGCCCAGCGCCCGGTAACGTGCTATAGTCGTTCTGGAGCAGGGTGTGCGCGTCCCTGTACGCTGCCGCCTGCTGCATGCTCCCGGACTCCGAGTGCGGCGGCGGCGCGCTGCTGGGGGTACTGAGGACGCTGTAGTGGTTGGACGTTGCGGTCGCCATAACTATCGGAGCCAGAGTGATAGCTGGAGTTAAAAGGAGGCTGCCTTTGACAGTAACTCTTTTGCGCCACGGGGCAGCTAGGCGTCTCTCTCCAGCATCTCCCGGGCGCTGTGCCAAGGGGACGCAGAGGCGCGCACCTGTGGTCCGCCTCGCTCCGCTCTTTATTGGCCAAGAACGGTTGACAGATGTGGTTACCCCTGACAGCACCCCGCTCATTGGTCACGGGAGATTGTACAGAAACCCCAATCACTCTGCCCAACAATACAGGCAGTCCTGCAGGATGCTAGAGTACTACAAAGTGGAGGGAGAAATCAGGCAGTGTAAACACAGAATAGGCAGAAGAACCTGGGTTGTACTAAAAGAAAAAAAAAGGGGGGGGGGAGGGGTCTGACGTTTCTGTCTTTGTTTTAAAGTACTTTTATAACCTTGATCTGGGTCACTGGGTCACAAGTGTTGGATTTGTGCGTCAAAACGCTGCGTAAAAGTTACACACGAGATGAAGACTTTACATATTAATTATTGTAGGATAGTCATCACTCCCGTTTTAATCGTTTTTTTAAACGCAACTTTCAGAGAGCAAAATGTTCAAAATTACCAAACATTCCGACCACGTCTGATTCCACGCGCGTGAAGTTGGATATCTGGAGGTTATTTTGCGCCACGAAAACAAAGCAGCGATCGTGACGAGAAACTTCCAGCTGCCTCTCTGCCCCCAGGACGCTGTCCAGAGAGAGGGGCTGCGTGCTTCCAGCTTCTGCCCCGTTACCATGGCGAACGCAGTGAATGGAACAACAACGCCCACGTCACAGCTGCAATTCGCTCCTTCTTTTCGTTCCGTTCCAAAGGGCTCATTGGGGCCGCGCTCTCGGCCGACGGGACAAATAATAGGGAGGAGGGGGCGGGGGGCAGAGGAGAGGGCAAATCGGGGCCGAAAATAGAGGAGGCTTACAAGAATGGATCCCTCAGCCTGCTCTGAGCCCACTCCACCCTACACCACCCGCCCCCACCTCCACCTGCCTGTTGGGTAAACTTTGAGATGTGGCACGCGAGGCTTGGCTTTTCAGACAGCAGGCCTCGACCTTTAATGTGCGGATGAGGAACAAAATGTAGAAAATATTTCCTCCTTCAGCAAATTAGTGCTCTCCAACATGAGTTTTAAATGGTATACCCACAAGTCCCATAAATACCATTTAAAATATCCACTTTATTGCACTTTAAAATCTCTTAGCTGAATAATTAATGCAACTTTAGACTAATCCAGAAAATTCCACACTTATTTGACAGCTAATGTTACCTGTAACTATGAAGATTGAGCTTTTAAACATAATCTGATGCACTGATGTTTGATTAAAGCTGTGCTGTAATGACGATTTTAATGCATATTATATTATAAACACTACTTTGTGTACATTTTGAAGACTTTGAATTCTCCATGAAAGTGTTTTTAATGGAAACTAAGCTTTCACTAAAGGCTTTCAGTACCTCGTTTATCATTGTAGCACAGGATCATTAAGGTGTTGGGAAGACAATATCAGTTAAGTTAGTGAAAATTCATCAAAGCACTAATTTTTTTGCAGCATCTGCTGGTCCTATCTTTAAATTAATGCAATAATATTGAAATTAAACTATTCTTCATTCTGCTGAGTCCCCCTGAAACCCTATTAGACCCCTCGGGGGTCCCTGGACCTACTTTGGCAACTACTGGTATTTAGGAGATGTGATTTTATTGGCTCAAAGTGGGGCACTGACTGTAAGACATCATAGCTATTAGGAGGTTAAAGGAACCTCAAAGGACCAAAAAAACATCAATGTTTCACCTTCAAACAGGGATGCTGTGCAGCATCATGGGCATCAAGGAACATCTGTGTAATCTTTTATATATATATATATAAAATAAATTTAAAGTCAGAGGGACTCTAAGGCATGCAAAGAAAATAGCATTTATAAGGTTATTGAAGACCACGGTGACCTACAATAAAAATTCATATAAGAACTGATAGGTTAACCAATAAATCCTTCAACTGATTGAGCCGAGGATGCATAGACATAAACTGACGCGCTCAGATTTATAGGGATCGAAAGAACACTGGCTTATGATTAGGGTGTAATTCGGAGAATTACCAAATGTGTCGCCAGGGGCTCTGGCAAGCCGTGTGTTGAGAGAGGCAAAACATATTACCCTAATAGACTAATATGCAAACTACTGGCTGCCCAATTACAGGACTTAATAACGCATAAACGATGCGGGTCCTGTTCTTACAAGACGAAGAGGTCGTTGTTAATTCAGTCAAAGGGCCGGCTATGCTGTCAACACAGGCAGCGCTTTTGCACACACATGCAGTCTTCGTTTCCCTGTCTGTATTCACGAGTGAAAGTTAATGATGGAGATTCTGAGCGTTAAATTAACAGTAATTATGGCCCCAGTGCTGTAAAGATTCAATTTCTTCCCAAGTCTAATGGGCCAAAGTGTCCCTGTGCGCAGGCACAACTCTTTATGAGATATTTATGATTGAATGATTATGATTGAGATGGAACGAAAACAAACACGCGCACGGAAAAACCCACAGAAGAAAGGCATCTGTTCCTTTTTTACATTTCCTACATTTTTGCTGTATTTGAATTTGTTTTTACTCTCTCTGTTTATTTATTTTTTGGGTGTATCAGTGCAGCAGGAGTACTACATTAAAGGCCAGCACTTTTTGAATCCAGATGTGAAAAGCCTTTTTTTATTGGCTCCTGTGTAAACAGTACCACCCGCTCTCCCACACTGCTTTGAGAACGAACAGTTCAAGTGTGAGGTGAAGCCATTAATGTGAGCGAATGTTTGCAAGCACACCAGTACTCTGGCTGCTTTCACTTTCTCTAGACCAGTATGTGACCAGCCCATGTCCCTCCCCCTGTGGGAACTCTAACACAGGGGTAACTGGGGCAAGGGGGGCTCCTTTATGCTGCCGGACACAGGGAGATAATGGCCATTCCTCCACAGCTGGCCCACACAATCAAAGGAAGAGGGGGCTCGGAGGATTCCAGCTTTAACCAGCCCATTGTCTGGGCTAATTACATCTGAATGCAAGACTCGGAGAACCCACCTCCCCCCTGAGCGAAACCTGAACAGAATACCCCAAACAACCCTTCAGAGATGAGGGAGAGTGCACAGACACGGGGCACACACACAGAAAAATATAAACCCTGGACTAATTCATTACCCCTAAATGTAAGCACACAAACACTCACGCGCGCACACACACACACTCAAGCCTCGTTCATTACCCATACACACTCTTGTCCCCAGCAGGCTCTTATCGTAGTTTCGTGTCTCTCACTCGCTCTCACACACACATACTCACTCAGATGTGGCACTCAGCATTAGATCAGATCTCAGCTTGCTCCTCTCAGAAGAGATGAGGAGGTCTTAGAGGACTTAGGTTGAATAGAAAACACAGAGAAGAGCCATTCCCCAATGCACCCCCAAAATCCCAATCTACACCCTCCCTCGCGCCCCCAACCACCAGTGCTCGACTCCATCTGCAGCCTGAAGTACGTGGCCTGGGCTCCGTTCGGTGCGGTCTGTTAAAACTACATGTCAGGAGGTGATGTTTTAGTGTTTTCGGTTGTTTTTCGGGGGTTGGAGTCAGAGAATACATCCAGCTGGATTGATATGGATTTCCTCCAGTATGATGAGCACTGCAGTGAATGCTGGTGTTTGAAACAGAAAGAGCAAAGACAGAGAAAACATGTGTTGCTGTGATGGCTTATACTAGAAAGTGCAGGTACAAACACAGTAAATGGCTTTAAAAATGTCTGTAAGAGTTTACTGCTTGCATCGGAGATTTTGAATGGATGTTGGAATTTAGGCTGAAGCTCTGAAAGAGTTTTAAATGCAAGAACCAAAAGCAGCTGAAATCAGTCAATGATCATTTGCTCAGAGAATTTAAAAATTAAAATTTTTAGCATGGCATTTAAAGCAGTTGGTGTGCGAGTTGAATAGTGAAGGATGATGGCTGTCGGTTTGTCGTTCAGAAAATTTACAGATGAAAGCCGTTAAAATGTCAGCTAATCTGTAAACGATGACTGCAGATGAAATTTAATCTGAAGTTGAAGTGCCAAAGATAGTTTGGACTAAATGATAGAAATGTCAGTTGGAGTATAGTTGTGTAGTGAGTTAAAATGCAGAGACTGAAAGCTGTTTATTAAACTTTAATGTCAAATTAAGGATTGTTAATCTGCTGGTGTGCATGTGGGCACTGAAAATGCCAGATGAAGTGTGAAGGATGAAAGCAATTGAAACCACTACCGCAGATAGTTTAAGTGCATCGTAAATAGTTGTAGAGTCAGTTGATGTGTAGTCACCTGGAGGGTTGAAACATGAAGCCAGTGCAGAAGTGCCAAAATGCAGTTCCCTGAACGGCCATTTGAGGCTGGCACCAAAACTCATATCAGTGAGTTGGTCGCCTTAAATATCAATTGTAAAATCTTCAACTAAATACCAGCATTATCCATGTTTACAGCCTAGTACCAATCTGTAAAGATAACCTGCTCATTTACATTTTATGAAAGCTTAAACGTCTGCTCTATTATTACGAGCATTGCAGTTTTCAGTTGCAGACTGATGCTGACTAGGTACCTTCTGCTGAACCGGACCTATCGAACATATTTGCAGGGTTGATTTAATTTGGGTCATTTTGCTGCAGTCGTCTAGCAAATAACATTTAATTCAGTTTTTTATATAGAGCCAAATCATAACAACAGCCACCTTGAGGGTCTTTATATTGTAAGGTAAAGATTGTACAATAATGTAGAATACACTCCAACAATCAAACGACTCTCTCTGAGCAAGCACTTGGTGACAGTGGGAAGGAAAAACTCTATTTTATAAGGAGGAAACCTCTGGCAGGACCAGGCTGCCATGACTGGTTGAGGGTGAATTGGGGCGTGGCTTGCTGTGCAAACAGTCATACCAACAGCTCATACAAGAAGACTATAATAACTTAGACTTTGGTCCTTCCATGCTACATATACAAGCATATAGGGAAACAACCTTTCTCAAGAATTTCCTGTCTTTGGAGGAGGTCTTGTTTTTTCCCAGCTGATGGAAAACTATCTGCTGCAGATGAGCCGTATCTGAAAGTCAAGTCTTTAAGAAATATGAAGAAATACATTAAAGGCATGACACAAGACCTGAGACATGCAACTGACTCATCAGTTGATCCATTGACTCTTCAGTGAAACCTCATCAGAAATGGTCTCAATGCAAGGTGGGCTTCTAAGGAAGGAAAACAGGGAGAAAAGGCAGAGAAGAGTTATGCCAAATTAGACAAGAACTGGACTGAAAATCAGTGACAAAAGGTTTCTTGGACCTGTTGATGA
Organism: Perissodus microlepis; assembly: GCF_051167445.1. Lineage (NCBI taxonomy): Eukaryota > Metazoa > Chordata > Actinopteri > Cichliformes > Cichlidae > Perissodus > Perissodus microlepis. The sequence goes on from NC_140475.1 coordinate 7,111,262, forward strand.
ATACAAATTAGAGATTTTTGGTACAAGTTGTTGCCAATATATAGAGAGGTCAAGAGAGAGGTACAAGAGTGAATGTCTGGAAACTGTCTGATTGGCACCAGATTAATTTTTCAGCATGACAATGACCCCAAACACACTGCAGTACGCACACACACACAGCTGGATCAAAAAACAAACAATATCTTCCCCCAGAGCTTGGACCTCAAAATTATGGAGCAATATGGAATAAAAAGGCAGCCAAAATCCAGTGAAGAGCTTTAAATACCCTTTAGGAAGCCTGGAAAACTATTCCTGAAGACTACTTAATGAGATGACGAGAAATCTTGCCTAAGAGGTAAACAAATCACTGCACCAATTTTCAATTTTTCTAGCAAAATACAAAGAAATGAGGGGGTAGCTCAAGATTTTTGCACAGTGCTAATGGTTTGCATACATATAAACAGCCAATTTCTCTTTCCTAGCTTGTAAGTACTGATATATGGACATATACACCAATTTCCATGGACACGTTTCACATTGTGCATTTGTGTACGTGTGTGTGTTTATGTGTGTAAGAGGTGGTGTCAGGGTTGGGAGGTCTCACTGGTGCTCAGTTTAGCATTGATTTATTCTCTTTCTCCAATTTATTTCCCCTTCGCCTGATCTGCCTCTGGGAGGACAAATGGAGGAGAAACACCAAGCGCAGTAACTATCTCACACACACATGCAGACACCACTAGCTGTATTTTACACAAAAAGTGACAAATGTTTCAAAGTACAGAAATACACTCAAATACTCAAATTCATATTTCTGTATAGGGGGTGGAAAGCCAACACACACATATAGTCAAATACCTCTAAAGCCTAGATCTCGATTTCCAGTGTTTCTGTGGTGGACCAATCAGACTGGTGACCATTCTGTGGATCTATAAATTCACAACACTCCTCAAGTCCCAAGACACCAGAGCTACAATAAGACTTCCCATGTTGTCCCATATAACTGTCTTCAGAGAACCTATAAAGACATAAAGGGACGGTCCTACCTCTAGCTAAGTGGTCATAATTCACCGGCAGGTATTTTTACCGTGACATTGCTGTCGAGGTGCACAGATTCATCTCTCCTCCTTCTTTAAAATGTCCTACACAAACTCCAGTCAGGGGAAGCAGTCGTATTTTACCAGCAGCTACTTGTCACAGCCTGGTGTAATGGTTTGGAGGTGTAGGGTTGTATTGGAGTGTGTGGCCTTGTGGATACAAGCTTAAAGCCTCGTGTCACTTCTGCTTTGGGGGGTGATAACAAACCTCTCCCTTTTCTCCTCAAGCAGAAAAAGAGCACATCAGGAAAAGGGGGAGTGTGGGACGGGAGAAGGGGCAGGTAGGTCGTTAAACCCACTTGAAAGCTCAGCGTCTTGATCGATAGTCTTGGGCCAAGCAGGGATTAAAATCAGGCTAAGTCTGTTCCAATCAATACTGATGGCTAACCCTGGGGTTAAAGCAGGAGTAAATCTCCATAAACGTCCATACACAAATCTGCACTGCGCCCTACAGTACAAATAAATCTACAGCTATCCATGCAAATGGACACACAATGGGTTACTGTGTGAGCACAGTCGATATGAATGAGTCCTGTATAGGCCTTCAGCGAAGACAGAGACTGGTTGTTTGTACCTGGGTATACACTGTTTATGTGAAAGATTGAAGTAATAAATTGGAGTTTGTCGATGAAAATGAGCAGAGTGAGTAAAATCCTTATAAAGAGGTGCAGAGTGTTTAAATTGAGAAACAAACAGCAAGTTTCCATGTTTGTGCGTACACACAATCAGAGAATGATTTAAAGAGCTGAAATGTATGACTGACTGCTTTGCACCCTAACCGAGGAGGGACATTGCTGTCTAGACTGATCTTACAAACATAGGTCTCTCTATTGATTACTAATACAGATCAATGCAGGTATTGACAGGAAAGGATGTTGTATTTCGATATTCCAATCAGCTAATTTTTCTAGTGTAAAGTTTAATGTCTCTTTCTTAAATGGTTATCGGTTTCCTCTAATCATTGGGGACAGATCACCGACCACAAAAAAACAGGAACCAACAGAAGTAAAATTAATAAAAACTGATAACTGTTGCTATAGTAGCAATAGTTTGGGAAATATTTTATATTAAGTCAGGAGTTTCTGAGGGTTAAAGACTATGTTCACAGTTGGGGTGGAGGTGGATGGTGGGCAGCCAAAAGTGACATCGCATCAGCTAGCGTGAGCCGTGATTTGGTGTTGTTTCATCTTGTCATATGCTTTTTTTGGTTTTTGTAATGTGGAATGCGCCAGGTTGAAGACACCATTTTCTATCGATTTTTACTTTTATTTCAATGATGTATCAGTACAAGAACTCAGAGACTCTCAGATTATTCAGAGGGAGATGCTGCAACAGCTTAAAAAGATTAAACTTTCTGGAGAAAACTGAAAAAATATCTCTTTGCAATTCCTTCTACTCCTATATCAGCACTGATATGAAGGTTTTCTTTGTGTAGTGAGTCCAAGTGTTCAGGAGAAGATTACAGTTGTGATGGGACTATGGTGATGTCATTGTTTGTGTGTGAAACAGCAAACGTATCAATTAGGCCATTAGATGAGAAAACTTTATGGTGAGTCTCATTTAGCAGTTATTTTCACATTTAGTGTATACTACTATGTGTATATAGAGATATTAGCTTTAAATTGTGTGCTAGTATACTTTTATTTGCTATTTTCAATACGTTTGGGGATTCACAGTGAAATGTACAGATACCAGCATCTTACTGGGATGTCCTTAACAGTCAAAGATTTGAAGGTTGAATATTGCAAGCTTCTTACTCTGATCACAATTTCAGTATAATTGGGGGGCCAAACAACTTGCTAGCCAATGCCAATGCTAGCTAGCTAACAAAAACTTTGTTTTTATCAAACATTACTGTTTAATGTGGCGTTGTAACATGTCACCGTCAGTGAAGAAGAAATTAGGTTTATGAGTGGTCAAAGAGTTAGCAAGGTGCAAATGTTTGCTAATGCAGCTAGCTTAACAATCCATGAGATGTTGCTATTATTATTCGCTATGAGTGCACAGCTAGTTTGTGAAATTCAGACCTTAATCTAGTAAGTACTGAAGTTTCTTGATGTCATGTGTGTTTTGCTTGAGATATCCACCATATCGGAAGTGAAACAACCACTGGCCACTAAGAAAAATTTCTTATTTCAAAGAAGTTGGAAACAAGTGTGCTGGACCAAAAATATCCTTAGGATTGCTTTAGTCGCCAGCAGATTGCCTCAGTTGCCCATAGATTTCATGGAAAATTCTGACTTATCTGCAGATATTTGCTAATTACTAGCTAAGCAGTGGTAAAACTTCAAAAAATGTTAACAATTAAATTGAGACAGCCACACCTTTTAAAATGTGCTTGGTGCAGTTCTGAGGCACAACTTTTACTTTGAAGGCAAATGATCTTCATTTTTGCGTTTTGTGTAAACAAGACGGTGTGTTCCAGATGGTTGCCAGTTGGTTGGAGGTCAGTCTCTAAGACTTGAGCTTTAATTACTTGACCCTGCACTATCACCATGATTGTCACACATCCAAAATAGCGGAAAAGTTAGTCTTAAGAGATTGTCTGCAAAATCGCAATACTATGTGCATTACACGAAGGTAGGAAAAAAGTACCCAAAAGAGACAAAAAGTTATTTTGCTACTGCTTTTACACATTTTTTTTCTCTATCTTGTTTACATGTTAACAACTAAATTTAACACACGCTTACAAAAACCTGACAGCTCTGTCTAAAACCCCTTGAAACCAAAAAATACAAGCACATTGTCTGCTTTTCACTTAGACTCCAATGTGAAATCATACTTTTTTTTCTCTCCCCCAACACAGTTGACAATATTTGGCACAGTCTTCACAACTCAGCTCTCTTGTGTTCATGTGCTAAAGCATTGTCTGTCAAAACGCTGAAGCAAAAGGATCAGTTGGCCACACTGATGACTCACAGGTGCAAACACTAGTTACTAAATTGGTCAATTACAAATCAGAACAGAGGGGCGAAGGTGAGTTCTCTTGCTTTGGAGATGAAAGGATGACAATGGTGCACAGAGAAATGGAAGGAGAGGGTAAAGAGGAATAGGGCATAAAAGATAAAGAGGGAGTTGCATTGTGAAAACAGCTGGGTAAGTTTGGGTGAATGGAAAGATGGACATTTTTATTTTTATCAACAAAAATGTTTGAGGAGCTGCTTTTCATTTGGTTTTGCAAGGTTTCTGTTTACTGCCTTGTTGTGATGCCTTTTGTTTTAACGAGTGTAGTTCAAGAAGATTAAATTATCTCACAGTTGAGTTTACAAAAAAACATTTTAGATTTCCATTTTAGATACAGGACACAATATATGGATGTATATTTATAATGCATATTTCATATATTAAAAAGGGGACTCCACATTTATTCTATGAAATGTGCTTTTATTGTGGATCATGTCACTTGCATGCATCTCATCTCTTTACCAGAGAATCTAACTGCCTTTAACCCCTGTGTCCTCCATCACTCCTACGAGCTGCTGGGGGTTGTGAAACGAGGGCAGAGGGAGGGCTATTCAATAGACTTCTTACTTTTGTGTGTCTTTTTTAAACACCCAACAAACACACAGGCCCCCCCTCCAGTGCAGCACCCACGCCAAACCCAGATGCAAAGGCTAGAGTTTGGGCCAAGTAACATATATTCCCCTGAGTTTATAAGTAAACCAGTGTGTGATGTGAGAAGCATCAACCACATCTCCTGGTTTTAAATAATTTGTGCTGAAATCAGTCATGTTGCTATGTTCATGAAGTTAAGATAAAGAGGACATTGTGTGTCGAATGGATAACATGTGAGAGATGGTGTGAGGCATGACTACATTTAAAGATCTTTTCCTGAAACTTACCCAAGATGCATGTCCAGAAATCGAACCAAGATGGATAGGGGTAAGGCCTTGGGGAGCAGTAATGGTTGTTCTCAGTGTGGTAATCAAACTAATCTCTGTCTTGTTCTCTTACTTGTTTTCTCTTTCTAAAGCTCTTTTAAATCAAGTTTTTCTTTTTCTTTTTTGCTTTCCTGTGTTGCTTTCCTTACATGTACCTCCAATTTTTTTTCCCTGAGTATGAAATCTTCAAAGGATTAGTCCCCCAGTGTTTCCAGTCTCTAGTTACCATGGGATACAGATGTGCTCAAGTTCATTACAGTGTCTCTCAGCATGTGGAATTTCATAATGAACAGACAAATTCACTGTCAAATAAAACATGAAAGCAACGTGGTATTTGCCAAGAGGATATGTATTTGTGGAGTAACTCTAATATTGAAGGCTGTACTCCGATGTGTAACAGCTTATTTAATGAAACAATTGTGCATATGCAACCATATAACTGGAAATTTGAAGACAAGGTACCAGGATTTCTGCACGGATTAAATCTTATCTGATCTTTAGCTTAGTCGCAAGTATACAATTTGTCTTTATTCACCAATTTAAGTAATAACTTGAAGTACAGGCTGGAAAAAGAAAGCGAACTCCTGAATTTTCAGAAGCTTCTTTGGCAGAAAGAAACTGCAATGAAAGTTTCATATAGCTGCTTGCAAATGAGGAGTCATTTCGAACCATTCCTCCCTCTAAAAGTGTTTCAGTTCATCAATATTTCTGTCATGCCTCAACTGAACAGCCCTCTTCAGGTTATGTTGCAGCATATTAATGAATTAAGGTCAGGACTCTGACTTGGACATACAAAAAACAGGATTTTTTTTCTTTCAACCGTTCTATTGTTGCTTTACTTGTGCTTTAAATGTGTGCTTTAAATCATTGCTTTGTCTACCCAAACTCTGCGGAGCTTTTAGTCAGAGACTGCTGCGATGACATTCTCAGATTTAGAATTAATTGTTCCCTCAGTGATTGCAAAGCAACCCGACTGCACTATATGCTAAACAGCCTCAAACCATCATGCTTCCTCTACCATGCGCCATAGGTTTTTTTCCCCTCCAAATGCCAAAATGCCAAGGAATTTCACTTTTGTCACAGTAATACACAAAACCTTGTCCCAGGTTTTGTGTAATACTGTACCCTAACCACACAACAGCATCCCAGAGATGCTGTTGTGTGGAACATCCAGGTGATTTTGTGGTATCTGCCACTAACAACGTTGTTATTAAGTGTCTTTTTTATAGTGGACACTGAATCAAAGATTTGGGCTAGTTGTAGAGATTTCTGGCAGTTATTGTGCTCTTGATGTGATCTTTGCAGGATCACAGGCATCTTTCTCCTTAGCTACACTTTCCAGTTCCTCCTGGGGATTCCCGAGTCATTCCCAAGCCATATGAGGAACATAATTGCTCTGACTTGTGGGTCTAACCCAGGTGCCCTTTTGAGGTGCCAAACCACCTCCAAAGGGACGGGCTTATGAGGATCCTAACCAGATACATAGACTACGTCAAATGGGTCCTTTTAACACGGGTTGAGAGAACTACGAATTACCACCATATAATCTGGTAGTAAATATATTATAGGGTTACCTAGGCTACCAGAACTTGGAATGTCCCCTAGCGACTAAACATCAGCGACAAAGCAGTTTGCTTCCTGTGTGGATGGAGCTTAATTTCATCTCCTGCATTGGAATGCCTGAATTCAAGTAATGTTATTAGCAAAGATATTGACTTATTTTTTTCAGCCTGCACTTTATCACTCAGTGAGATCAGCAAGACTTTAAAAGTAGAACTTTTTGTGTGTTATTAGTGAAATTGTGTTTGTCTGTAAATGTGATTTAGACAAAGATTAGGCTCATTTTACAAGTAATTAATGCAGAAATCCTGGTAATTCTAAAGGGTTCACAAACTTTTCTCTTGCAGCTGTCTCATTATATGATTGGCAGATGCACAAAAGCGAAGAAATGAAAGCAAACATTGCATTTTTTTGTGAAGGAATACTGCTTTACACGCTTCTCCTCCATGCATATCAAATATGCTTTAGCAATTGAAAAGCATAATTCAGGGTGGAGGGAAAACAGAGGAGGCACTCTTGGAGGCAACCTAGCCAATTAATTTGCTGCTCAGATCTCAAAGCCTCACTGGAGAGGTGCTAGGCTACATACCACCAGGCTAATTTGTGTAGTAGGTCTGTATTAAATATATGCATGAGGCTAATTCAGTTAGTGTCGTAGCCCTGTAGCTGTGGTGAGTGCGGCGCTAGCTCCCATTAGCGATGTTTCTGCCTCCAGTGGAAATCAACAGAAGTCGAGGCCGATGCCGCTTTTTGCATAAAGCAAACAAAATTAAATTTGCTTCGCTAAATCAAAGTGTAGTGCCAAATGTGGGACTCTCTCGCGCTCTCTCCCCCGCTGTCTCTGCCTCTGTCTGTCCGTCTGTCTGTCTCCTTTTCTCTCTGAGGGATAAATTACTCCAGAATCATAAAAGAGTAAAAAAAAAAAAAAATTATAGAGAGAGGAAAAGAGAGATTTTAGTCAAGTGGGATTCCCCCTCCCAAACAATCCCGGCATGCTTTTGCTTACTGAGATGCGTCTCCAGCGTGTTGTGAGAATTTCTCTGATTTCGGCTGTCTTGCTCTGCATGTTTCCCTGTGTGTCTCTGGTTGTACGGTGCATGCATTTAAAGGATTTGTGTGTCTCGATCAGCATGATCTCACAGGAAAATTCATATTTATTTGTCAGGAAAATTAAAGTCATGTTCATCGTGTGATGTGAACAAAAACGGAACAGACCATCTGGGCGAGTTATGTTTATTTATTTTTTACATTAACATTACAAAAACCGTGTTACAAACCATATCCAAACCTCATTTTAACTTACAGTTTGTCTTTTGACCATGAGTTAAACTTCATTTTCATGCTGAAAATTAGACGTGATGGATTCTCGAGAATGGGATTTAATCATGTGGTCGTGTGAGAATTCATTTATTTTGTGCAGTTTTTATTGTCAGATTCAGGTGCCACTATCAATATGTGTAAAAGAGTGTGACAGAGTGTGTTTGTATTAGTGTGTGTGTGTTTGTGTGTGAGGGAGACAGATAGATAAGGAATGAGAGCTCCTTGCAGTATACTGCAGAGCTAGTCAGTTAAAAAAAAAAAAAAGAGGGGGGGGCTTGGCTGTTCCTATTGAACTTGACCTGCGGGCCAGATCAATGTATGTGTGAGTGTGTTTGTGTGTGTGAGAGAGACAATCCTGGGGTGTGTGCATGTGTGTGTGCGCAGGTGCGTGTCCACGAGCGTGAGTGCGCGCTGCCAGATCAATGTGTCTCCGTGTGCCACAGAATGAGAGAGCACACTGATTACCCAGGGGGTGGTGGGAGGGAGGTGGAGCGGGAGGAGGAGGTGGGAGGATGGAGGAGGATGATGATACAGAGGGGAGGAGTGGAGGGGAGTGGAAGGGTAGGAGGGGGGGTGATGAGATTGAGCAGAGGACAGAGCTGAGACCAGGATCAGGAGAGAAGCTCAGCTCATTTCATTTTCATTTTCCCTTCATTTCACTGCGAGCTGTGCCGTGTGCCGGGGCATTCCACGCGGATGGGGTGCCAAAAATTTAGATCCATAGCCAGATGGCATAGATCAGTCGGGAAATAGCAGCACAATCTGAATGCGATGGGATGGTTTTGGGGGGGTCAGTGAGCCATGCTTCTTGAGTCCTCTTGCTATGCTCTTTTTCTTTTTTCCTGTGTCCGTTAAGCGCCTCTACATTAATAAACTCTCACATGATCAGAGAGATGCAGTGTATATGACGTAGACATGAAATTCAACCAGCCTCAAGGCCACTGACAAGATTTCTTCATGTGTGTATTAAGATGTTTGCTGTCTGTGTGCCTTGTCTTGCTTTTTTTTAAAAAAAATGTTTTTTATAGTTAAGAGTATGAAGGACTGTGTAGCAATCCTCAGCACTGCAGGGACTCCTCTCATCTCTGTGTATGTGCATGTGTGTGTGTTGTGTGAGTTCTGTTTGCAAACCCCTGCCCGTGTCCAATCAGCACGTAGCCTGTGTAAAGTGTATGTGTGTGTGAAAGGCAGACAGAAGAGGCTATGAGTGGAGGTACGAGGTGATCTCCTGCCTTCTCTCTGAAGGGTTATACTTCATTTTCATATTTGGATGAGAATGTACAGCTAATAAAAATCGCACAGCAGCTAAAGAACTGTTGGCATTTTCACCACTTGCGGAGAAAATTAATTCCCAGATTTTTACATTTAATTGAAAATAGTCACATAAATGCCTTTTTTACTAAACAATCAATTGTAACAGGAAGACTCTTATTTTCAGTCAAAAGTGGAGCTCTCCAGTGTCTGCGTCAGGCGTTTCAGTGCACACTGCCAGAGAATTTTAACTAAACTCAACTCTGACCCCTAAATATGCCGGCTTTTATGACTGTGTCCAATGCTGTTTTAGCTTTGACAGGCAGTGAATTGGGCAGAGTGATGGTATCAGCTTTGCTAGGGATGTGAAAGAAGCTGAATTCGAGAAAGCCTCATTTTTTTCTGCAGGGACTGAACAAACAGGACAAAAAAGACAAAAGAAAAGTTCTATCTTACCAGCAAAAAGTTTTAGAGTACCTCTATCCCTTATGGTTTATGGGAACCCATGGTTGACCTTAAATAGTACAAATGTATCTTGCAAACAAGAGAAAAAGGAAAGAATCATCTCGGACTCATACAAAAATAACCATTTTCAGGCATTAAAAGATGAATTAACTTGTCCAGGAAAGAAATGCAAATAATTCTTAGAGATGCCCTAACTTCTTAAAACCTTCTGCTGGTGCAAGCGCTGGAACAAACTGTTACTACGCCATCTGTGCTGACCTCAATCACAAATGTGATGGTGAAGTCAGATTCCACTGTTAAGTGCAGGATTCAAATACTAGATCCTTTTTTTTAAAATGATTTTCATGTAAGGTTGTGCTGCTATGAATTTTTTCAACAAATGTGCATTTCAGTGTAAAGCAAGCTCTTTGTGACAGTCTTTAAAACTTCACTTTAAACAGCTTGTAGCTTCAATGAACAAAACATTTAATTAAAATCTTGGTAAAGTAAAATCGCTATGCAACTTACCAATTTCAAGTAAATGTGCTCGTTGTTATTATTATATAGCGCTTTTCTACTCAAGCACTCAAAATGCTTTAAACGACATGCCTCATTCAGCTATTCACGCAGACACTTTTTATGCCTCATTGCTTTCTAGCTAACTCTCTAATGGACGCACCAGAGAACAACTTGGGGTTCAGCATCTTGCCCAAGGATACTTTGGCATGGTGCAAAAAAACTCAGCAACCTTCCAATAAATAGACGACCCGCTTAACCTCCTTGGCTACAGCCACCCTTCTTCATTCAAGTTCGACCATACCACTACCATTACTGGGTTATTAGCCAGTAACCTTTACCAGGAATGGAAAACATAGATTAACACTGAGTGACATTACAACCCCGTGTCATCTGTGTATCTGTAAGTGATACATTGCAACACAATAACCTGCATTACATTACAGTATCTGTGTAGCTGAAGAAGAAAAGATAAACTGCATTGCTGTGTTAGCCTGCATTAATATTGCTATTTAATTAAATGTGTTAGTTCAGTTACTTAGCTTCATTTTCTTTTTCTGCAAGTTAACATTTCATTGACTCATGAAGATGTGACTGTATTTGTCTGCAAACATTTATAAAAATAATAAAATCGGATACTAGTATCAATAATTATATCACAAGACAGATTATTCGCTGTTTAACACATATGTCCAAAAAATGTTTTTTAAGATTACGAAAATCATTTAAATAAGCAATAATTCTGTAATTAAACACATTTTGCACCCAAAATGAGACCCCATCTTTACACAGTCACAGATGAGCTGTTTAATATTTTAAAGGGACTTACATGTTCTGCAGTGATCACAAGTGGACACAAAAATAATAGGTTCTAATGGTACATTGTTGTTTCATTGTTATTGATGCAAGTAAACTAGCGATAGCAAGGCTAACCTACTTGTTTCTACGCAGCACACCTGTCCTCTCTTTTTCAGTCAAATCAGCATCATTTCTTGGCTAGCCTTTCTAGCCTTCTTACACTAATGCGTGTGCACTGTGTTCAGCTTGTTTCAGGTATATCTCAGAGATTATTGTGAACACAACCCAAAGTTAATCTTTGAACTCCTAGCAGTTTCTCTTTTTCTACAAAAACCTAGAGTTTTGCCAAATTCTAACTTATAAGAGTGAAACTATAGTGACTTCCTCTTTAAGAACTTTCCGGTAATCTCTGGTCTGCACTTTCCAATGCAATCTAAGATAAATAATAAGCCACTGCATGAAGTAAGCATCATGTTAAACATTAAATAAATAATAACCTAACCTTACCTAATCTGAATAATGTTTAGGACAATATATACAAAGCAGAAAAAATATTTTACGTTAACAACATCTTGATAGCTGGTACACAAAATTCTTTATAACTGTGACAACAGTTGGCATGAACCTCACGGTGGCTGTGGCCATGTGCTCGTGACGGTAGTTCTCACACACTGGAGTTGTTTAGTTCCCACAACATTTGACCTACATCATACACACACACCATTCATTCATACAGAGTTTCTTAAAGACTCAGCTGGAAATCTGGAAACCCATTGGCTGTTGTTAATGAGATATTACAAAATGTAAGTTTGAGTAAGAACTGGAAAAACAGAAGCATGTATTAGGAGGGCAGTGCTGGATTTACAGGTAAAGATGTGACTGTGTACATGACAAATAAAAGGAGTTTGAAGGTGAGGGAAGATTCAGGACGTAATAGGGAAGGGACTAATGACTTAAATGTTAAAGCATAGTGGCGCATCATTTCAGACATTACCAGAGACATTTATATTTAGCTCAGGTGGCAGAGCAGGTCAACCACTAATCAGAAGGTCGGTGGTTCGATCCCAGGCTGCCTCCTGGCTGCATGCCAAATATCCTTGGGCAAGATACTAACCCCATGTTTGCCTACTGGTGGTGGCCAGAGGGCCCGGTGGCGCCAGTGTCCGGCAGCCTTGCCTCTGTCAGTGCGCCCCAGGGCAGCTGTGGCTACAATGTAGCTTGCCATCGCCTGTGTGTGAATGGGTGAATGACTGAATGTAGTGTGAAGCGCTTTGGGGTCCTTAGGGACTAGAAAAGTGCTCTACAAATGCAGGCCATTTATATTGAACAGAACTTACAGATTGTTGTTTTTTGACATTTCTAAAAAGAAGCTTCAGAAAATCTGATCAAATCAAAATCAGAAATGTGTGGAGGAAGCGTGTTTTTGAGGCTGTTTGACGATCTGATGAGCGGTTGGGACGATGGGAACTTTGTTACAGCACATTTCGCTTCTTTTGTTTAATGTGACTCAACATTTTTCTGTGAGGCTTGTTGTTACTCTGAATAGAAGTCATGGTGTCCGTGAAGAAAACGGAAGATGCGTGTCACGTGTAGGCTAAGGTCAGAGTTACTTACATCTGAAATATCAAGTAAAATGCAAGCTGTGATTTAAAAAAAAAAAAAGAAAAAAAGTTGCCTATAACGCAAACAGGGAACACGTGATTTGAATTTGAACTCTCTTCCAAGGTCGTCTCCTTGTGTGTGTCACATTGCTCCTGCTATTCTATTTGTATATCACCCCTTTGAAGGAACATTCACAACACAAGTGCCTGCACATTTGTAATTCCACTATGGACCTCAAACTGGGACAGAGAGCAAACATTAACTGTTGTGTCCAGCCGAACACGTGACCCGTTATATGTGGATGCTCGTAATTGCCCCTGAATAAACAACTGTGAGTAATCGAAACTGAAAGACCAAATTAATGCAGAAGCAGATGTTAATGGACAGTTCAGTTGCAGATTATTATTATTTATTTATTCATTTTTGGTCACAGTGATTTCCCAGAAAAGACTAACGATGAGCAATGAAATGCTGTCGACTGAGTGAAGACGGCAACCGCCGGTTGTGCGGTCAACTTGAAACGACATCAATCATACGCAACCGAAGAAACACAGACAAAAAGTGCAGACTGATGTCCACTTTTAAACTCCGAACTACAGCTGTAAATCATAACAAAGTGCTTTAAAACATACTACTTTAAAAACTAGCTGTACATTCAATAAAAAAGAAAAGTACAGTTTGCTTGTTGCTGACTTTAGCTTTATCGAAGCTGTTATGACGATTTCACACATTGCAGCAGTAGCTACATCCACGTGTGATATTAGGACAGACACACACATACACACACACACACACTGCTCTCTGTAACCCCTGCCTGTGTAGCTCTACCCCAGGAGGAAATTGAATTGGAGAGTTGACCCCGCCTGACACAAGGCAAGCACCATTGATTTTTATTGAAACATGAGCCATCAATACCGAGATTGCTTTTGATTCATGGGGTTTCTTTGCCCGTGTTTCCCCAGCGAATGGTGCAGGCTGGATTTGATTATCACTTAAGTCATCTTGTTGTTGTAATTTCAGTTGTGGCAAATGAATCCAGAACCTCATGAATTATATTAGAGAAACTGTTTCATTTCAAGCAAATTAATATTAGATATTTAAAAATAAATAAATAAACAAATTGACTCTGCTACTATTGTTTTTGAAAGTGAACACTAATGAAATTTGAAGTTTATCGACCAGGTTAATAAAGGTATTCTATACAGACTATGTAACAGACCTGAATACCTATACAGACGAAAACAGTCACACCTTTAAGGTCTAGTGGGTGTTGTTTGAGAGTTTTGATCGTATCACAGAATCTTTATCAAATCAAATTATACATTTGTGAATTTGATTATTTCTTTCCTTAACGTACAAACCGCCCCCGTGTTTTTCCTTACGCTTTAAGGCTGTTAAAATGATCATATTCATCACTGACTGACACAGTTGGCTCAGTTCCACTCTTCATTAACTCTACATTATGAAAACACTGAGAACCTGGAAAAAGTCCAGATACACAACATACGACTTACAGGTAGCAGGCTGCTTATGAGGATAAGGAACGTAAGTGTTACAAAACCAGTGGTAAACCGTGATACACTTTCTCTGCTGATTGTTCTGAAAATATTAAAATTGGTCTGAAATATTAAATATTAAATATGCTGATCCAGAATGCTGCAGTGAGAGTACTGAATGGGACTAGAAAGAAAAGAGCATATTTGTCCCACATTGGCTTTTCTTCAGTGCCTCCATGCTAAATCCAGAATCAAATTTAAAATCCTTCTTCGCACATACAAGATCTTAAATAATCAGGCCCCGTCTTGTCTTAAAGCTCTCATAGCATAGTACTGTATCACTCCATTAGATCATTTTACTCTAAGACTGCTGGTTTCCTTGTGGTTCATAGAGTATTTAAAAGTAGAATGGGAGGCAGAGCCTTTAACTTCCAGGCCCCTTTTCTGTGGAACCAGCTCCCAGTTAAGGAGTCAGACACCGTCTCTACTCTTAAGATTAGGCTTAAAACGTTCCTTTTTGATAAAGCACACAGTTAGGGCTGGATCAGGTGACCCTAAATATTCTCTTAGTTATGCTGTAATAGGCCTGGGCTGTTGGGGGCTTCCCATGAGCATTTCTTCTTCCTACCATGTGTTTTTCCCTTCTTGTGTGTTTACACAACACTACTATATTTAATCATCCATCATTTTTCATCTCTATCTCCCACAGTGTATCTTTGTTTCGTCTTCCTCTCCTTACCTCCAACCGGTCTTAGTTTTACCTGAGGTTTCTGAGGTTTCTTCCTGTTAAAAGGGAGTTTTTCCTTCCCACTCTAGCCAAGTTCTTGCTCATAGGGAGTCAAGTGATTGTTGAGGTTCCTTTGTAATATTGTAAGTTTTGTACCTTACAGTATAAAGCTGTTGTTGGGAATTGGCACTATTTAAACAACAGGATTTCCACAATTTCCCCCACTTTATCCAATTCAAGAAGAAGGGCTGGAGCCTAACTAAGCTGCGATAGGACAAGAGCTGCAGTACACCCTGGATAGGTTGCCAGTTTCTCACAGGGCTAACATAGAGAAACAGACTTGCCTTTAGACTGTGGGAGGAAGCCAGAGTATCCACAGTATTTCAGATACATGCAAAACCAGTGTCCGTTTTAACCCAGTAAAATTTCTCTACTTATAAACAATTTGGTTGGCTCCATATATTAAACAATGGGAGGATCCCCGTGTGTGTGTGTGTGTGTATTTCATCGTACTGGTGGGAAAGCTGTGCCCTCCCTCTCCCACACTAGAGAGCTCTTTTGGTTTAGGGAGGGTGAAAGTGTATATAGGTATAGTGTTCACAGATTTGTATGAATGACTTGCACTGTCCTAATGTTACAGCTTGTGCCTCTTCTTTCATACACTGCACACTTGTGCTGTGTTTAAATTGATAAGTAAATGTTAATAGGCCTGGCCTGATAACATCTTTTAAAAATAAGACATCTATTGTGAAAAAGTGACCGGGGTGCTCTTTTGGACGTCAAGACGAGGATGATATGTTCAGATACTTACACTGCATGCTTTGTCTTGGCTGCTGTAGCACGTCTTATCTTCAAGCAAAATACGATCACCTCTTGTGCCCAGAGTCACACCCTTGTTTGGATGATTTGAACATGGTCACACACAATCATATGAAATGTTTTAATGGGATTTCAGTCATTGGATGCTGTGACCTGCTTCTCAGCTGACCACTTAATTCTATCAGGACTCTGGACAAAGAGCATCACTCTGCCTCTTGATCACGGTTATGACCACACAGCTCACAGCATTAATGAGCCCTTTACAGGCAAAATCATGTGCACATTCATGAGCACATGGACACAAAAACACACACTAATGCTTTTATATGAACTAATTACAGACAAACACGTTTGATCTGCGCTCAGGTACTTAACAACGCGCACACACACCCATACTCGCACACATTCGACTGATGAAAGCCAGCACAGTGCGGCTGTGGTGGTGCATACTGATGCCTAGCCAAGAGCTCCCCGCTGGGCTTAGCTTGATCCCAGTGTGCCCCTGATGGCTTGGAAACTCTGAAGATCTACTCTATGGTTAACCTGCAACATACACTCAAGTACGTGCATGTCCACACACACACACACTCCTCACAAAGCTTCAGTATGTTTTATTGGGCTGAATTTGGCTTTCGGCACACAGCCACAATTCACTGTCACCAGAAAACAAAGCACGAGCGACCTGTGTGAAGCTGTCAGTGCTGCTCATAGCTAGGACTCTTTTCCTCTCTAACACACGCTGATAGACACTCATATTTCCTGTGGTAACAAGCGTGAAAGTGGCCTCATAAATCCAAAGTGATTTTACAGAGACCACATCAGCGGCCTAAAGGAGATGTATTATGTAAATAAAACAACATGCCGTCTGTAATGCTGCCTTGTTGCTACCAGCAGATCATAATGACTCAGTGGGAGACCTTCAGTTGAATACAGCAACAGTTCGATTAGGTGTACATGAGTGTGTGTGTGTGTGCAGGCAAGCCCCCACGCAGACACACTCCTCCACTACATGATTTGATGTTTCATCGTAAGTCTGTATCCCAGCGTGATGTGCTTCTTTGTAGCCTGCTATGGTCCAACAATCTGTGAGCAGAGCACGGGGAAGGCAGGGCCGGTGCACTTCCGTGGTGTCACGCACAAACACACAGGCACCAGTCACACTGTTTATTAAAGGTGAAAGAGCGAGGAAGCGTGTGTGTATGTGTGTGTTTGTGTACAAAAGCTTGCATGCAAACACCAAATGGACTCGAGCACAGTTGGGTCTTCACTGTGGGCCACAACAGCGCAAACATGACTCAGATTCGTATATTCAGTCATTCACACACACATCCACACACACACCTACGCACGCCCTAACGGCTCGCCCAGCTCCGACCCGTGATGGATTGGCTGCACTCCTGCCGTGACAGACGAGCGATGGATGGAGAGCCGAGAAGATGAAGGGAAGAAAGGGATGGTGGAGGAGGAAGAGGAGGTGGGAGGGGTGGGGTGAGGGTGCGTGCATGCATGCGCGGGTAGTGTTGGAGGAGAGAAAAAGAGCTGAGTGCAGTGGTCTTGGTGCCAGGGAGGATCTTACACGGGGGCCAAGCAGATCATTTCCTCCTCGGCAGCACGTGTCATTTCCTCTAAACAAACAGCCCTTCTGTGGACATGAGAGAGGCTGAAGGTCTGCCCTGTCAATCTCTCCCCTCTCTCCTCTGCCTCTGCCTCCCTCTGTCCTTCTTTATCTCCTCTATGAGCCTCTCTCTGTGTGTGTGAGTAGGAGGAGTGTGCATTATTTATGCGTATTAGTGCTGTGAATGAAAGAGCAAGAGCAGTGTTTGTGTTATGTTGAAAACTGCTGTGAACATCTGGAGGGGAAAAAAAAGCAGCTGTTTTGAGTGTGAATGGCTGCTAAGGTGCAGAAATAAGGTAAAAGAAAAAAAAAAATTTGCGCTTCTTAAATGTAAGCATCTGTTTCTATATTTTCTTTGATGCACTATGCAGGATTAGTTTAAAAGAAAGAAAACTTGTGTGTGCAGGTGGTGCAAAGGTGACCAAACAACCTTGCATTTGCTGCATCCTGCACCCCTATCCTACACCTACATCCACATTTTTCTCCCTTAATTAATTCACTTTTTAAAAAATGAATGTAAAGATACCTTTGCATTTATTTCAGCGAAGCGTAATCTGTACTTATGCGTGCATCACTGCAGAAACTTCGCCTGCCGTGTCGTCTCTGCAGTAAACAGCCATGTTAGGCATAGTGTCACACACGATTTGTGTTTTCCAGTCAGGAGTGTGCCTTGTGTGCTACCCGCCAATTTAACTTGCTCCTAATTATGCACTTAAAGACGTAATTAGGCCTGCTTGTTCGAGTGCTGCACACAGAGACATGACAGTAGGCCACATCTGTGGAGAGGGAAGGGTTCACCCGTGGTCAGGCAAATATGCAAACACAGATGCATTTTAATGAACATACGCTAACGTAACATACAATAGAAAGTGAGAGTATTTGCCCCCTTCCTGATTTTTTTAAATTGAATTTTTAATGTATTTATTTTTGCATTTATGTCACGCATACTTTTTCAGGTCATCAAAGTATCTTTTATATTAAACAAAGATAACCAGAGTAAATACAAAATGTATTTTTTTAAATCAAGAAATCCCTTAAATAGAACCTGTTTGACAGAGTGAAACAGGCTAAAAGATCTTTTTTTTTAAAAAGCAACACGTCATGCCACGTTTTAAAGAAACTCAAAAACATCTGAGAAACAAAGTCATGGACATCTGTCAGTCTGGAAGAAGTTACAAAACCATTTTTAAGGCTTTGTGTCACAGTCGTAATGGCACAGTTGGAGCCATTATCCACAAATTGAGAAAACATGGGACAGTGATGAACCTTCCCAGGAGTGGCCAACCTTCCAAAATTACTCCAAAAGCGCATCGGTGACTCATCCTGGAGGTCACAAAAGAGCCCAGAACAACATCTAAAGAACTGCAAGCCTCACCTGCCTCAGTTAAATTTAGTGTTCATGACTGGGCAAATATGGCATCTATTGGAGAGGTCCAAGACAAAACCCACTGCTGACCAAAAACACCACATTGTCATCTCACAGGACAACTTGTTGTAATTGATGGAACCATGAATTTTTCTCTCTGCCAGAAAATCCTGAAGGGGAATGTCTGGCCATCAGTTCATGCCCTGAAGCTCAAGTCACTCGAGTTATGCTGCAGGAAAACGATCCAAAGCACACCAGCGAGTCCACCTCAGAATGGCTCAAAATAAAAAAACTGTTTTGGAGTTGCCTTAAATCTGATTGAGATGCTCTAGTATCACCCTAAACAGGCTGTTCATGCTTGAAAAACCTACACTGTGGCTGAATTAAAACAATTCCGCAATGTGAAAGACTCACTGTCAGTTATCGCAAAAGCTTGATTGCAGTTCTTGTTGCCAAGGGTGGCACAACCAGTTATCAGGTTTAAGAGGCAATTACTTTTTCCACACAGGTTTTGGATAGCTTTTTCCCTTAATAAATGAAATCATTATTTAAGAACTGCATCTTGTATTTATTATTATCTTTGCCTAATATTTGGTTTATGATCTGAAACATGTTAACTGTATATGTCAACAAATCTGGTTTATCTGCTGTGGGTTTAGGTGGCATACAAAGCTCATCATACTCATCTCAATTTCAATAAAATCCACATTTATAAGTACACAGACCATTTTTTCATGACTTTCACAAGGCTTACATATAATGTTTGTCAGCAAATAACCTAAACACATAATTGTGAAGCACAATCAAGACGTTAAAACATCAAATGTGCCGAAAATTCCCACTCAGCAATTATTAGCATCTTTCTCATGTTCGTTATATTTACAGCCTTGGTCTACTGGCAGCATTTTTAAAGAAATGCATGCACATGTTTATTTAATTAATCTTTTTGCTTTATTTTTTTAAACATGAAGTAATTATAGTCTTGTTCGGGGGGTGTTGGGAGGCTAAAACATTCCACAGATCTAAAAGAAACTGAAATAATTAAAAGCTACCTCTTTGACTTTACACAGTCAAACCTAAAAATATTGACTGAAGCAGATTTGAGTACTTAGCTCTTTTAGGCACAATATCTAACAATATCTAGCAAACCGCTTCAGTCAGCATGCCCTTACATATGCTGAGGTGTACTTTATACTTCTGACATCTTGCTTAGTGTTCCATCCTCCTCTGTTCCTTCTTTCTGAATGACACTCTCTCTACAAAAAAGGGAGACGTTACCACCTTTAAAATAACCAAAAAAAGTTAATAAATGTGATCAAAATAAAGATACAACACCATGGGAAATCAGACACAACTGCACAGACGCACCTAATCATTACCTCAACAAGCATGGTGGGGCTCCGAGGCACCGAGCTACAAGAAGAATGAAGCACCAGCCTTCGTCTGAACCTTGGGATATAAGCAGTGTGTGTGTGTGTGTGTGTGTGTGTGTGTGTGTGTGTGTAGCAGCCCTCACTCTCTAGCTGGCTGCTGCTTAAGAATCCAGTCACATCTCTTGCTAGCAGGCAGGCAGTAAGGCGCTTTCACGCTCACAGGTTTGCTTTGGTTGGGTCTAATACCCTTTCTCTCGCTCTGTATGTGTGTATGTGTGTGTGTGTATGCACGTGAGCATATGCCTAAATCCGACTGCATGTGTGTCTTATACCCACCACTTCTTTGTTTCTTTACTTTGTGTTAACGTGCGACAGTTGTGTGCTCAAGTTTATGACGTGTGTGTGTGTGTGTGTGTGTGTGTGTGTGTGTGTGTGTGTGTGTGTGTGTGTGTGTGTGTGTGTGTGTGTGTGTTGGCTCTCGGCGGCACTGATAAACCCACTTAGACTCTCCCCTGATCTGTTCGCTTTGGGCTGGCAGCCCCCTGCCTTGGTTGAAACACACACACACACACACTCACACACTCACACACTCGGAGCCCTCTGCTTTAGTTGCTAGCTGATCTGTGACAGCCTGCCACTCAAACGCAGCTCCGTTGAGACACTGCACAAAGGAGTAGAGGAGGCTGAGAGAGGAGGGAGGAAGGGGAAGAGGGAAAGGAGGTGGTGTTGGTGGTGGTGGCTGTGGTATTGGGGTGTGAGAGGGGGGTATCAGTGTCTTTCTTCCGGGTGCCTGCTAGCTCCCGCTCTCTGGCTGTCTTCCTTATCTCCCTGCTCCTCACTCTCCTCCAACTGACTGGCTTTGGCAGCTGCTCCTCACTCCCCAACACATCTCCCCTTTCCTGCACCTCTATTCCCCTCTCTTACTCCCCCCCCCCCCCCCCCTTTTTTTTTTCTATTTCTTCCTGTCTTTATTTTCCTACCTGACCAAATGTCAGTTCATCTCGCTCTCATTTGCCTTTTCAAGACAGGAGGACTTAGTGGAAGATGAAAGAGAATGGGAGAGAGAGGCAGGGCGCATCATAGAGACAACCTGCGAAGGCATTTGGCAATGAAAAAAAAGGGTAGTGTATGAAACAGGAAAACATGGCTTGTTGAGGGAATGCACTGAACCGACCAAAAGCAAAACAGAAGCAATGAAGGGCGAAAGCAGAGTGGAGGAGAAGGTAAAAAGCTGTGCTTGTAAATGCACATTTTTGTGTGTGTCCTGGTTGTGTTACTGGAATGAAGCTAACATACAGTAATAATGAAGCCAGCAGCTTCCAGTGTTTGAAAATCCACCAAATACAAAAACAGTATAGTGTCCAACCTGGACAAATGAATTAAACACTATCTACACATCTATATTTAAGGCATATATTTGTGATTCTGTGTATATGTATTAAAGCTTTTTAGCGTTAATAATAAATCACATTACTAAGCAAAGTGCTTGTTTTAAATTATCACTGTCTCTGGATGCAGTTACATGCACATGTTCTCCCTGCTAATTGGAAATTTCAGATCGACCGCTTTTAGCAGTATTTTTAACACGCGCTGCTTGTTTACATCTGTAAACACACTTAAAGGTATTGGAACAGAGAGACAGGTTCCTACAGGTGATAAATAAGAGATGCATTTGTCTTCCTTAGTTGGTATCTTATCTGTCTGACACTGATCAGCAGCCAAAAGATGGCTATCTTTTTGTCTGTTCAGAGCAGTAGCTGCTAGAGTTTGTAGACTATTTATTAAGTAAATGGAAGAGAAACACTTCAGCCAATTTTGGAAAGGTCACAAGCATATCTCGGCTACTATCACACCAGAGGAACAGGGTACCACCTTTGCAAACATCTCACACCCAGAGACTGTTTATACCCTGTAGCGTAACTGTTGAATAAAAATTATATAAAATGATGCTTACATTCCTGCAGCACCTTTTCTTGTCACCAATGTCTCTAACATAGCTGTGATGTCTTTGTTGTTACTCTTATATTGACTGACAGGCACCACAAGACACAAATGAAATTTCCAAAAGGTCAAAAAATACCGCTACAGTACCCCACACATTTACATGAACACTGAGGACACTCAGAAATGAAGCAGCAGGTCAGATCGTTCAGATGATAGGATATTTCTTGTGAGTGGTTTACAAAAAGCTTTGCTTCACTCCTCTCCACTAGAATTCCACCTGTTCCTCTGGCTGAGATGTTTATATAAAGTGGATAATAGAGCACTTTAGTTCTTTGTGCAAAATCTTATAATTAATGAGAGTACTGATGAGTTCTTCTTCGAGTTCTTTCTCGCTTCTTTCATTGAATGAAAGGATATCACCTACCTAACAAACCATCCTAACAGCACCCTGAGGCTAAAGTATGTGGCATTTCTCTCATGAGTTGGTGGAGACCAAAACAGAGCGATACATGAATGATGAAAGATGATAAATATTCGTATTCGTGCAGCTACGGCCCATTTAGAATTAACAGCAAACCTAACAGTCATGACCTGTGACTGTGGGATGAAGGAACGCTTGCAGAAGGATCCACACAGGACAAAATGAAAACTAGAAGTGCTCCAGTTCCTCTGTGACTTTAGTTTTGTTATAATGAATAAATCCAAAGCGAAGAGTCTGCTTTGTGACGAACGTGATAATATGTGTGTCTGGCCCTGGCAAATCAGGTACAGTGCATCTTTAAAGGACTAAAAAAAAGAGGAAAAAATCAATTTTCTCATCAGCGTGTGGCTGCGAAAGCAACGCTACAGCAGCTTCTGCCACTGCATTTCATTAAGGTGAAGACTGTGTGAAAGTGAGAAAACAGTGTGTGACAAAACAACTGAGATAATGGAAGCTTCTATATACGAGGCAGGCCAGAGGGAGAGAGATAAAGAAAGATGCAGCGGGACAGAGTTAGGGAGGGGGAGGACAAATAGAAATAGAAAAAAAACAGGGCAGTGATCCCCAACAAGCTGGGATGGATGACAGGAACAAAGTTGGCTGTAGGTGGAGTAAAGAGACAAAAGATGGAGTTTTGCCGTGAAAGAGAAAGAGCGTGCTCAGCAATATGGATCCATAGCCCTGGGTTAGAGAAGACGGAGGGAACTCTTCATCAGCACCTCGACTGCCGCCAATATCGCTGAGTCATCATCGTCCTCTTTTGCTCAACTGCAGGATTCAAAAAAGAAACAGAAAGCCTCCCCAACCATCACCTTGATTATTTCATGTCAGCCATGTCACTGTCAGTATCATCACGTGCATCATTCACTATGAGAGAAAATCCAAACACTCACTTTTTAAAACCACTTTCAGATTGAATCAGAAATTGTTGGTGGAGTTCACCCCTTTAACTGTTCTTCCGAAAGCCTAGTGGGAGACGCCTGGAGCTATTGGGCATCTTTCCCAGCGCCAGCCTCGCACCTGCTCCTGGCAAAAACAGAATAACTATGCAAAACTCTTTTCCACTCTTGCAGACTCCCTCTCCTTCCTTGTTTCCTCTCTCCCTCTTTCAGTTTTTAATTAAACAGAAGCAGAGGGCTGCGAAAACCTGCTACTAATTACACAGCCGCTGCCTCCCTCTCTCTCACTGTTTCTCTTCCTCTCTGCCTCTCTCCCACTCGCTTCTGTTTGCTCCTTTCCTCTCCATTCCCTTCACTTTTCTCCCTCACTCTGAGCCGTGCTGGAGCTCCGCCAACAGCCTGTGGAATCACTTACCAGCTACCACGACGGGAGTGGAGGGAGGGGTTGGGAAGAGAAGGTACACTTGTCGGCGTGCGCACAAAAAAATCCGAGACATCGCACGTGTGCACGCGCACGCTAAGATGCAGACGAGCCCATTCACAAGTCAAAATGTGCAAAAAGCAGGCTTGCAGACACACACACGGGTCACACTCAACACATCTGAAGGTTCTTACCCATTTAGCAGCTTTGCTTTCTCCACTGTAACTGTGTGTGTGTGTGTGTGTGTGTGTCTGTTTGTTTGTGTGCGTGTGTGAGTGTGTGTGGCAGGCAAGAGGGTGATCAGCTCCCTAATGAGAGAGAACACTAATCATATTTCACACTGACACAAACACAATCACAACATCTGTATCTAATGCGGTCCGCCCTCTTATTCCTCCCCCACTCTCCTCCACTGAGCTTCCCTCCCCATCTCCTCCCCTCATCATCTTCACCTCAATCCCCCCACCCCCCGCCAGCTTCCCCCTTCCTCAGTTTCACTTTCTTTTCTCCCATCCTCATCCTCTCTCACCCCCCCACCTCCTTCTGAAGTAATCAAGCAGGGATGCAGACTGACACCTCTCCCTCTGTCTTGCCTTTGCTTCATACCTTCCTCTGTCTCCATTCATCAAACTGCATACCTCCTTCTTTCTCCCTTCCGCCTTAATACAGAGCTCCCTTATTCAAGCTTGCACTTTGAAGGGGTGGTTATCCAATCCATCACATAGATCATAACGTACACACACACACACACACACACACACACACACACACACACACACACACACACACTCTTGCCATGCATCTTGCAGGGGAGCGTGTGAGTTAAGAGAAAGAGCAAAAGATTAAATGAGTGTAATGGGAGGAAACAATGGCAGAGATAGCATAAAGACAAGTGTAGCGTCACATCCACAGAGGAAACACGCGGTAATGGCTGTCGGACAGAGGAGGGAGTGATAAAACGGGAGTGGTAGCTTGATGATAAGGGGAAGAGGGAGCAGATAGAGAGATAGCAGCTTTAGCTAAAGTAGCTGGACAGCAGGAGTGGGCGGGACACAGAAGCCCCCCTCTCTGCTGCAATCAAGCCTCTGTCACCATCTGGACGCCATTTTAAAACCATCAGCTCTGGCTCCCCATGTAAACAAGGGCGCGACCCCTAACATGCTCCCCTCCCTAAATGGGCTCTGTCTGGCATCTGCAGACCCCAAAATGGCTGACTTTGTAGGGTGAGAATTGGAGCCAGAATGGCAGACTGATGGTCATATGGGGGAAGGCGTGTTTTTCATTTGTGAGGCATTTCTGACTGCGCACAAACGATGTAAAGTTGCTCAAAATATGTTTGTTATATTGCTCAACTGATAGCGCTGCAGGAGAGGTCTGATTCAAGATAAGGAAGCAGGTTCGGGATTATCAGGATAGCATGTCAGAACCAAGTGTCTCTCTATTCCCATGAACCGTACAGTAATTAACCTAGCATCATGCAAAAGTGGAAAATTACCAGTTCATTTGTATGCAGCGTTGATTTAAAAGGTAGTCACTAAAGGTAGTCCCTCCATTTAGTCAATATAACAGGTAAAATCATTTATTTTTTCATTATTATTTGACATCGACTTTCTCAGTTAGTTAATAAACAGAAGAAAAAAAAGAGGTAACAGCTGATGGCTTCAAATAACCAGTTTTATCAAGCCACACTTAAAACGGACTGGGAAGAGCAACAAATATTCATTTTGAGAAATCAAAACTGATAATTAAATTAAGAGGTCTGTGCTTTTTTTCTAATCTCAACTGACTAATCATGTAAAATGTTCTCTATATACTATATATATATAGTAGCAAATGTTACCATTAAATGACTCTAAAGTACTACATTTGCCAACATTAAACTTGTGTTTAAAGATTTTACTGTAATGTGCTGTAGTAAATAATAGGGGCGATCGTGGCTCAAGAGTTGGCAGTTCGTCTTGTAATCGGAAGGTTGCCGGTTCAAGCCCCGGCTCCGACAGTCTCGGTCGTTGTGTCCTTGTGCAAGACACTTCACAAGGACACAACCTACTGGTGGTAGTCAGTGGCGCCAGTGTCCAGCAGCCTCGCCTCTGTCAGTGTGGCTACAATGTAGCTTGCCATCACCAATGGGTGAATGTCTGAATGTACTGTAAAGCGCTTTGAGGTCCATAGGGACTAAGTAAAGCGCTATACAAATATAGGCCATTTTTACCATTTACATGCTTTACAGTTAAATACAGTCATCTATTGTGTTGTCATTGTGATGTTCTTTTAGTATTCCTTCAGTAATCTCCAGAAGCAGTTTACTAGTGTAAGATGTATGACCGCGCTTGCTCTTTTAGGTACCCTGAATCACTTTCTTGTCTTTCTTGAACTAAGACAAGACATCAGTCTTTGTCATAACTCCCCTGCTCCTCACTCAGCACTGTTATGGGAGCGCTGCTGTATTCAGCACTTTAGCAAACAGCCGGAAGATGAATCACTACAGAAGTCTTGGTCGTGAAGGTGCATTGATGGCTGAAGCTTAATATTGGAAATCACACATCACACGTCCACAACATGTGAGTCTAAGGCTAAACACAACACAAGTGAAATAAACATCACAACGCCATTTAATTAATGCTTTTAGCTTCAACAGCTTTTACATGTCAATCAGCCACCGCCTTAAATAAGAAAAAAAAAGTACTGTGGAGCAGCTTGGTTGTAATATTTGTTCCTTAAAGACACGATCACGGGTAGTCCAGTGCTGTATCACTCCTCTGGGAGAAAAACAAAATGTTTTTAAAATAGTTTTAACAAACCACCAAGAGAGCCGCATTTTTCTCAAAAACAAATGTTAGCTATTGTGGCTGTCCCACCAACAGGTTGACTTTAATTGGCATTTAGATTAATGCAAACAAACATGTAAACAAGCATTATGAATGGCAGATTATCAAGAATTATGATGCGCTTACATGGGTGTGGGACGTAGATAGAGAGATAGAGTCTGTGACAGTGAAAAACAGAGGGAACATGTCAGGGGGATGTGTGTATTCCTGTGGGAGGCTGTGTGCATGCGTGTTTCCTGTGTGTGTGTGTGTGTGTGTGTGCGTACGTGCGTGTGTGTGTGTGTGTGTGCGTGTGTGTGTGTATGTGAGAACATGAGTGTTTGCGTGCCTCAGAGAGAGAAACAGTTGAAGATCTGATGCAAAGTTCAGATGCATGCACACACACACATGTGCACGCACACACACAGAAACATATCACAGGCAGCATAGTGATAATGACATGGAAATGATATGGTAATGATATGGTAATCTGGCAACATTATTCTGCCCACCAGAGACTAGGAGGGAGAAGAACCTGCCACACACACACACACACACACACACACACACACACACACACTGACAGAGAGAGCAAGCAGAGATCTATGCACTGATATGGCAAAGGAGAGTAAGACCAGTGTGGGGGAAGGTGTGTAACGTTAAAGTGTTAACGGTGAAAGGAAGGGTCTTCGGTTTGATTTCTTTATCATTACTTTGTTGATTACACACGACTTTAAGTGTCTAATCTTTTTAATAAACTTAAAATTGAAAATCTGTGGTGTTCTGCTGAAAAAAAGTCAGACGAGCATTTTGACAAAAAAATTTCAATTCAAACTCCTGGTTGACTTATTAGTGATTGATTTAGACCTTTTATTCTAATTACCCCTGATGACAAATCCAAAAGTTCCACCTGCTGTTAAAAAAGCCCATGAGATGGAGCTGGAAGTTTTGGAATTAACTTTTTGCTGAGCTGCAAAGGTTAAGAATAAACTATCATGCTAGAAACTTATAATTACACACACACACACTTACATAGACACACATACAGGCAGACAGAGAGTTATGTGAGAGAGCATAATGCAAATGTAATGTAATAGGGGGAAACAGACCTAAAAGCATCAACATAAAGAAGATGGCCATAAAGCACTAATAGATTATTTATTAGACAGGATGCGAGTATCCAGAATGAATACAACACCGCCACCCTCTGGAAAGACCTATTCACTACAATATTTCCAATGAAGAGTATATGCAATATACTGACTGTAAAAAAATAAATAAATAAATAACTGTAACTTAGAAGGCAGACCAACCTGTTTTTGTCAGAGTGCCTCAGTATGTTTATGTATATGTATTAAGATAGGGTTGTCAAATTATAAAACAAATCTGACTGAATATCGAAATATTCAGGTGTATTGACTCTGATAAGATAAGATAAGATAAGATAAGATAAGATAATCTTTATTAGTCCCACACGTGGGAAATTTGTTTTGTCACAGCAGGAAGTGGGCAAAAATTAGAATACAATAAGAATAATATACTGTACACAACTGTACAGAATAGAATAGAATAAAATAAAATACTATATACAGTAGAATAAAATAGAATAAAATATACAATAGGATAAAAATAGAATACAAATGCTATATACAACTGAGTAAAAATACAACTTTGTCAGAAAAGAGTATTGCACTTAGTCTTATTGCACATGTGTGGGTTTGTGTGTGTTTGATCAGCTGCAAAAGTCTTTGTTGTGGAGTCTGACAGCAGTGGGGAGGAAAGACCTGCAAAATCTCTCCGTCCCACATCATCGGTGCCACAGCCTGCCACTGAAGGAGCTGCTCAGTGCTGTCAGAGTCTCCTGCATGGGGTAGGAGATGTTGTCCAACAGGGATGAAAGCTTACCCACCATTCTCCTGTCACTCACCACCTCTACTGGGTCCAGAGGGCATCCTAGAACAGAGCTGGCCCTGATGAGTTTAAGGAAAGAAGATTAATATTATAGTAATTTGGTGACAACTCTTTCAGACATACTATAGTTATTTAATCTCAAATAGTTATTTTATATGCACTCTTTCAAAATACTTTTCACAGACTATATAATATTTGAGCCATTTGCGTAAAAGTGATTGATTATGTCACTTGCGCAAAAAGAACACAGAAATATAGAAATATCAGAGCCGAATATAAACAAAATGCAGTGGAGATGAAAGTTCACCTAAAAACTCTAGTTTGAATCACATTGCTGGTTTCTTACAGAGCATTCAGCTGTATCTTGTTGTCTTCCTCTTTATTGTTTCTGTCTCAACTTCATCCGCTAATCACTAGGTGCTCTTCTACGCCAACATCACCGCTCCTTCTTTCCTTTCCTTTCTGCTTCTTGCTTCCTCCCTAGTTGTCAGTGTTTCCCTTGCTGCTCCTCTTTAAGTGGCTGTGATTGACAGGTGGGCTATATCCATGCAATATCACCCAGCGCACGTTCCTATTCCCTCCTGGAGCCTTCATCCGCCGGTCAAATTAACCTTTCGTGCCAACGGGAGGGGGCCCTGCGTGGGCCAATCAGCAGGTGATTAGGCCGGGGGTGGGAGGGGTTGGGGGTCACTGCGATGGGGCCATCGCAAGCCTGATTGGTTTCAATCAGCGACCAGCCGCAAGGACAGCTGGGAGCTGAGCCGCAGTGAGCGCTAATCAACGCGTCCCACAGTGAGGCATGAACAGTCACCGCGCACACATTCACAAGCAGACCGATGTTGGTGTATACACACCGACAACACTTACCTCTCTGTGTGCACACATTCGCCCTGAGACAAGAAACACACACACAAATACACACAGTAAGACATGGGATGCAGAAATGAACAGTCAAGACCACAACAGATAAACAGAAAATCCCATAATGGAAAACTAGAGAAAATCGAGAGAGGGAGACAGGGAAAGAGGGGCATACTCAGCGCAGCCACAGAATCTCACAGTAAATTGAATGACTAATTGCATTGGATTCGTTAATTTGACCACTGGCACATCAGATAGGGGGCCCGTGACATTGGTTAGAAATGCTCTGTCCTACAAACCGCGACAAGAAATCTCATGTGATGTTTCAAATGTGGAACAATCCACATTCGCTCCGCTATGGCTGATGTCATGCCGATTCTTGTTCAAATATCATAAAGTACAACACTGACCAGTTACTGATCAGATTAAAAAGAAAATGTTGCAAAGAGCACATTATAGCAACTCTTTGGTGGATCAGCTCAGGTTTGTTGTTTATGACAGTTAGGCACTTCTTTGGATGGTTTCATTGAGTCGAATGTCTGAGCTACAGAGGAGAACTACACTTACAGATGTTAGGTGCATTGGCCTCCAAAGTCACCAGTAACACATCATTGAGATGTGGTTGAACAGGAGGTTCACATCAGCTGACAAGTCTGCAGCAACTGTATGACATTATTGTTGAATCTATGCCATGAAGACTGGAGACAGTTCTCAAGCCATAAGGGGGTCCAACCAAGTAAGAAGGTGTACCTTAAAAAGTGTCAGGTAAAACCTACACCCAGATTCAAACAGATAATTCCTACTTTATTCAAACTATGAAACAATGTACATGTATTATATAACTGGTTCACCTGTAACTGAGTTACTATTGGTTTTCAAAGTCTTATTGTGACCTGAATATAAGTAACAGGTAACAGAAAGTTATTCTATCATACATACATTAACTGGCCACTTTATAAGGCCAGTTGCTAGTTAAGACAAATATCTATTTCGCCAATCATATGGCACCAACTCTAGGCATTTAGGCATGAAGACATGGTCAAGTAATACAAAAAACAAACAAACAAATGAGAAAACACCCACAAATATTTCTGAAAATGTAGCGTTTTGTTTTTTGTTTGTTTTCAATTTCAAATATTGTATAACAAGACAAAACAGCAAATGTGAATGTAATTTTTTTTCACTCTTAATAACTGAAGCCTTTCATTGAAATACTAAATAAACAAACTGGTACTCTCTTTCTGGCCAGATACGTGGAAACACTTCTGCTATGATTTTGTTTGTATTTAACAAAATAAAAATGCAAACACAAATGTATGCATTAGTTTTTGACTACGAGTGAAAATTATTTTCTTTACAAATAACTTAAAGAACTTATTTTAACATTCCACTCAACAACAAACAAATCCTCCCTAGAAAAAATTGCATTATATTTCTTCACATCAATATACAGGCCACAAGTAGGGGGAAGTGGGCCACAAGTGGCACCCAGGCCACAAGTTTGAGACCCCTGGTCTAGTACAACTAGACCAAGTATTAGCACTTTGCAGCTAATGAAGTGAGTTTAGTTCTTGAATTGAATTGATATACATTTATTAGTCCCACAAGGGGAAATTTCTTAGAGAGTCTCTTAACCTTCAGATGCATTTACAAAAATATAAAAGACATGATCAAATTCAGTTAAAATATGTAACAAATCTGTGATGGTAAATATTGAAAGTCATAATGTTGAAAGTCACCCCCAATAAATATGAATTACACAAATGCAGAAAGATGCTTTCAATATTTCAGATGTTTTAGTTAAAAAAAAGAAAAACATCTTTTTAAAAATGATCTTTTACTGTACTGTACTCTTTTCACCTTTAACCCCCGACTAGTCAATTATTATGTGAATACTGGCCACTAAAAGGCCATCATCTAATTGAATGAATGTGGCTACACTAATTTAATAAATGTGTGAAGTCATCATATTGACAAAATCTGTCCAGACTAACAACATGAAATCAACAGCAACTATGTTACCTCAGCTGCTAGCATGTTGATGTTCTGGAGTCACACAAAGCTGGATTTAAGGAATAACTGTTTAAATTAAAGTTTTGAGAACATCTTTAATGCCATCTTGTCCAAATACATAACATGACGTCGTTGGGTTGGTTGCTGCTAATAGACTTACATTAGTTAAGTTTAGCTAACTAGTGAACGAACCAGTGACTCAGTGAAAAATAAGGAAACTAAAAATAAAAAGCAGTGTAAAGGAGATCATTTTTGTACTGATCAGGCTGCCACAGTGAGTCGTTGTGTTAAAAAAAAAGCCAAGGATATACTCTCCACTTTGTCCACTTTTACTCTCTGACAGTTAAGCAGTAAGTGGTTCCTCGTTGTTTGGCTACCTGCACTGAAACGGTAAAATCCACCTGTTAGCCATCATGTTCAGGCTTGTAAAGCACTTTATAAATGAGGACAGTGTGCAGGAGAGCCTGTTTGAGTCAGATTTCCTGGTAGTTCAAGAGAACGACAAACTGGAGTCAGACACAGAGTATTCCTCCTTGGGCCAGGTGTACGAGCAGCAGAATCAATTGATGAGGCATTGTTACATATTATAATAATGGTCTCTTACACAAGGACATTCAAACAGTTTACTACATGTGCATCACAAAACAAACATGACTCAATTTCTTACTGAAACATGGCCGGGAATCCTTGCAACAAAAGAAAAAAGAAAAAGAAAAGAAAAAAGGAGTCTCTGGGGAAGAGATGCAGTTAGTTTTGGAGATCTTTTTTTCTCTCACATCATCTCACTAAGTGGATTATTTCATATTAGAAGTCAGGAAAATCAAATGTAAGTGAAGAAGAAGGAATTTTTTTCCTATGGAGATGCTGATGGATGTTTTCAATTATAAAGTGTTTAAAAAACCTGAACATTACAGCTAACAGGTGGATTTTCTTTCTTTCTTTCTATTTTTTATTTTTATTTTTTTTTACATAAAACTGCCTGCTGCAGCCAGGGGCAGAACAAAAGTGATCCCCTTAGACTGTTTTTTAGTTTTAGTCTCCTTAATTTTCAAGAAACTATTGGTTCTGTCACTACTTAGCTAACATGAATTAATGTAAGTCTATTAGCTGCAACCAACCAACCAACCTGATGATGTCACATTCTGTACTGGCACAAGATGGCGATAAAGATGTTCAACAACTTGATAAACAACTTTAAAGACTTAAAAATGCATAGACTCTAATATTTAGTCCCCTTTACACTCCAATTGTTTGAATACCTTTTTAACTATTGTGAATCATTTGATTAGTGATGGTGGCAAGCTATTGTATCTCTGTAGGGTCTTCTTAGTGGAATTCAGGTTGTTTTCAAGGACATTATTCCATGAGTTTGAGACTGGAAAGAGAGAGTTTGAGGAAACACAGGGCAGTGTGACTGAATTCCAGTTATCCTGTGACTCAACTGCAAATGCAGATAAAGTAGGGTTTTCAACTCTGTTGGATGAAAGCTCATCCTCACTGCCTTTGTGATCCATGGAATAATTCCTAATATTGCAACGGAACGCTTTCTCTGTGTTTGCTTCCTTCTTACACAAAATAATGTAGCACTTTGTGAAAAATTGACAAAACAAGATGCCGTAGCATGAGATAAGGATAACGATCATCTCCACTGCTGGAAGATATTTGCCTGTGACATTGACATAGACTGGGCCAAACATGATCCAGGAGATGAAGTAAATGAGCATTGCAAAAGTGATGAACTTTGCATCATTGTAACTGTCAGGCAACTTTCGTCCTTTATAGGCAACACCAAAGCAGATGAGAGCCAAAAGGCCAATATAGACTAGCATGGCTCCAAATGCAGTAATTAGTTTCTCATTACAAAACATCAGTTTCATGTTGTCCTGTGTGATCTCTGAGTCAATGTATGGAGGACCGTGTACAAGCCACATGGTGACAATAACCACTTGACCTGCCATGCAGACTGCAATAATGAGGTAAGGCTTGTAGAGCTTCTTCAGCACACTTTGAATGACCGGGTCAAACTCAAAGGCTAAGACGATCTTAAAGGACTTGACCATGATGCAGGAGACACACAAGGTAAAACCCAAGCCAAACACCACCTGTCGTGCTTGACACTGATAGCTATTGGGTGGACCACCAAATAATATAACACTAGTAAATGTGATCATAAGGGAGAGGAGGAGAATGATGCTGATTGGGCCTACAGATGAGCGCACAACAGGGGTATTCCAGTGTGCAAGGAAGATGATCCCAACAACAATGGTAAGCACTGCTCCTAAAGAAGTAAAAGACAGCAGCACAATAAGATATACATCGCCCCATTTCAGAAAATCAGTTTTTCTGGGTAAACACACTGAACTGGTGTTTTTGGAGTAATAGTTTTCTTTGCAAGGATGGCATGTCTCCGAATCTGGAAACAGAGGACAAAAGGTCATTAGAATATTTAACTTGGATTCAAATTCCTTGAGCTGTCAATGCAACAGACTGTGTAATATAAGCATTTCAAAACACTTGTTTTCATAATATTTTGCAGTTTGCAACACAAATGGAGTTAGGGGTTTTTTTTGTAATACACACCGTTGGTGTTGGAATATTGGTTCTCAGCACAGGGTTCACACTGATAGCAGCAACCAGGCTGGCCTGTAACTGAAGTCTTCCTGTAGCCAGGCCTACAGCTGTCTGTGCACCTGGAAGTCACATTTCCCTTAGAGAGGAAAGAATCGCCATCATGGCCGTCAATTTTATTTACTGACCATATGAAATCATACCCCACCCCCACCCCCACCCTTTTATTTTTAAATCAGTGTGGCATATACCATCTGTTCTTAGACACAAGGCTTTGCATGTTTATACACACTAACATATACATAATCAACAGAAAAAGAGACTAAAGTCTCAATGATGGCAGTTTTTACCATGTGCAAACTCTTAAGTTAGCATGTTAGCATATCAATATTTGCTATTTAGCCATAAACACAAATTACAATGGAACCCAGTACCAATGATAAAAGAATAGTGTAATAAAAGAGTTAAAGAGTAAAATAACTTGCCTGTGGAAGGTAAACACTTACTATGTGTCTCTGAAGAGCCTGTTGTGTTTCCTGTGAGGTGAAAGTCAGATTCTGGTGTTCTATACTGTAATAGGCTAAAATGTTGTTCACATCTAGAGAATCTTGAGTCTGCTTCCACAGGATGATATCATATCCAGAGTTGAGGTCACCATGGTGATCAAATGAATAACTTTTTTCCTCCATGTGGAACGTTGCCTTCCGTAAGGCTCTTCGTAACTGAAGTTTTGAGAACACAAATTAAAAATAATTTACCTGTAGCGGTTAGAAAAATTAACATTTATCGAGGATTACATATACACAAAAATATACAGTGGGTAAAATAAGTATTGAACATGTAACCAGTTTACAAATTAAGGTGCTATTTACATGAAATTCTCACCAGATGTAACAACTCATCCAATCAACACGTGCAAAGAAATGAAATCTAGTGCTCTAATCGGGGGCTACAGTACTATAAAGTCATTACGACAAGATGCGACCTGATTATTCAAGAATGTGAATTCAGTTCTGGATTTAACATATATATAGAAAGACAGAAATATGGTCTCTCTTTCTGTTCCTGTTAGTACTCTCGCTTTGGCATTTTGGATCAACTAAAGACTTTTCAGGTAGTTTGTTTGGAAATCCTGCCTAGAAGCAATAAATGCATAAACTAGTTTTTCAGCTTCAGTCTGAAACAAGATATTTCTAATTTTAGCGATATTGTACAAATGGAAGAAAGCAGTCCTACATATTTGTTTAATATTCACATTGAAGTTAATATCATGGTCAAAAATGACTCAAAGAATCCTCACAGTGTTACTGGTGGCCAAGGTAATGCCATCCAGAGTAAGCATCTGGTTAGGTACAATATTTCAATGCCATTTCTTTTTTTATGGCTGAGTACAATAACCTCAGTTTTATCTGAATTTAGAAGCAGAAAATGAGAGCTCATTTAGGTCCTCATGTCTTTCCTGGCATTCCTGCAGTTTAACTAATTGGTGTGTGTTATCTGGCTTCATGGATAGATAAAGTTGGGTGCCATCCGCATAGCAGTGAAAATGTATACTATGCCTTCTAATGATACTGTCTAAGAGAAGCATGTATAATGTAAACAAAATTGGTCTTAGCATGGAGCCCTGTGGAACTCCATAATTAAGCTTAGTGTGTGAAGAGGACTCTCCATTTAGATGAACATAATGGACTCTATTAGATTAGAAAGATATGATTCAAACCACTGCAGCACAGCATCTTCAATATCTACAGCACGCTTCAATTGCTGCAATAAAATATTATGGACAGCAGTATGAGATGCTGCACTGAGGTGTAGCAAAACAATCACAGAAATGGCTCCACTGTCAGAGGCCATAAGAAGATCATTTGTAACCTTGACTACAGCTGTTTCTGTACTATGATGAGCTCTGAAACCTGTCTGAAACTCTTCAAACAAACCAATTCTCTGCAGAAGATCTTTCGGCTGTTTTACAAATACTCTTTAAAGAAATAAAAGGAAGGCTGGAGATTGACCTATAATTAGCTAAGACAGCTGGGTCACGTGATGACTTTTGAAGGCCTGTGGTACATAGCCGATTAATAATTGATCATGTTTAAGAATAAACATTAACAGTAGTACTTCTTTGAGCACTCTTGAAATGGGGACAAGTTGATGGTTTGGAGAAAATAATTACAGAGGTTTCAGAAAAAAAGGTGCTAAAATGACCTGACCTGAATCCAGTTGAAAATCAATGGAAAGAACTAAAGCTCAGAGTTCACTGAACCTCCAGGATTTAACTGGTGTGGAAGAATGGGCCAAAATCTCACCTGAGCAATGCATGCAACTAGACTCCATACAAACTGTCATCACCGACGAAGGCTTTTGTACGAAGTATTAAAGAAATCTCAGTAAGCGTGTTCAATATTTTATTCCTGTGTCATTTCTCATTATTACACATAAGTTAATTTATGGAATTGGATTATGAATTATGGAAAGAATTTCATGTCTATAGCACCTATAGAATTATATATTTAGAATATATTTAGAAGATTGGTGATGTTTTCAATACTAATGGGTAAGTCAGGTCCTCTGTGAGACCTGACACGCCTCTGTGGATCATTTATGTGCTTCAGTATTAATAGAAAATAATGAATATAGTTTCTTAGTATTGAAAGATTTTCTAATATGCTGTGCTGTATGTGTTTATGTGTTTTTGTGTTCCTGTGCTTTTACCTCCAATGGCCGTAAGGGCTGTCTTTTACAGTTCCGGTTAGTACAGAGGTCTTTAACAGCTTGAGCTATTGCTTTAACTGCCAGCTCAATACTGAACACAGCATATGGATATATCAACTTCTTTAACTCTTCTGATGAATTCGTCCCATGCTCATTTAAAAAATTAGACAAAAATGTGTTGTTGTCGTGGTGGTTGGGATTTTCATCAAGGTCATCGAGATATCGCTCAAACTTGGTTGTGTTTCCAGATTTAAGAGTGATCCCAAAGATTGTTCCTATGTCACTCAATTTGTAGTTCTGAGAACTCAGTACTTCAGGTGACTGTGACCAAATATCACTGGCCAACCAAACTTTCCCTCTGGCTTGAGGATATTTGAGAAGTTTCCCAAAAATATCTATCATACAGTAAGCTTTGGCAAAGGAAATAATAACACTAACATTTCTATTATCTATGATGCTTTTGATTGTAGAGTTAATTCTCTCTTCAAGCAATTCATCATTTAAAGCATCTGGAAGAACAGAGATGAAAGCGAAGCAGATGCCTTTTTTGGTTGCATGATGCCAGAGGCGTTCAGTTATATAGCGACCGTATTCACTATCAGTTGCTACCACACCGACCCAAGTCCAACCGTAATGATCAAGAATCTGGGCAATGGCATGAGCTTGGTGATCATCTTGTGGTACGGTCCTCATAAAGCTTGGAAAACGGGTTTTATCACTCAGGAAACCAGAAGTTGCACCGTAACTTATCTGTGGAAAATATCACAAAACACTATGAAGTGAAACAAAAATTTCATATTCTGTCTGTACACATATATCTTAAGCGTATAACATAAGTGGTAAAGTATCTACAAAAAAACTTTTTTTTTAACAGTTTAAAGTCTTAATTAGCAAAATAGCTGCTTTATTAAGCACTGCAATATTACTCTTGTTTTTTCTTTCGGCTGGAGGAGTACAGAGACAAAGTTACTGCTACTGTCATTTTTAGACTAAGTGTGTCTGTTTCACCTATTTTCAATTCTTGTTGCTAAGCTATACTATTTGCGTTTTTTGTTGTCTTTTTTTGCTGTTCATCATATCCATGAATGCAAAATGTATCATCCAAATATTAGTTGCTAATGTTTGTACAATCGATTTTACATTTAGGGTTAGGTAACATAACCTCAGAAGTCGGTCATACCTCAGGGATGTACTCCAGATGGAGCTGACCTGTAACTCTTATGGATATCTCTGAGTAGTAATCACCAATGACAACTAGGACAGGTGGAGAGGATTGCTGTGCACAATCTTGGCGATTATTACCTACAAATGAATTAACTGATACTATTACCTTCATTTAAACTGATACACACACAGTGTTGAGGACTAACGGAATACATGTACCGGTGTTACATATTTAAAATACAAAATATGAGTAACTGTATTCAGTTACAGTTACTGCTCAAATAAGTCATAATTAAAATACAGCTACTTTGTTGAAATACATGGATTGCATGTATTTCTTTTCTGTTTCATATGTTAGGCTATCCCTTCTCTAATTTTGGTAATTCCACGTATTGCCGGAAATCCAAACAAAACACGCAACAAGAGGCTCTAATGTAAGCGCCTTGTTAATTTTGATGGCGTCAGTTACACAATGGACCCAGAGCCAACACAACAGAGCCAGCAGTGCACAGGCAGGAATGGATTTCTTACTTGGAAATTCCAACACCACTTCACAAAGAAAGGGATGGATGTAATCTGAGAGTGCAATGCAAACTCTGTCTGCCAGCAACCAAGCTGCTCTCAGCATGAAAATACTCCAACCTAAAGAAACACCTGGAAGTAAGTTGTTTTTTAAAAACTAACATTACCCTACTGCAACTACCTTGTCTTAGTTGTGGTAGCTACCTGGGTTAAGTGCCACTTCAGTATCTTCGATGTACTATTGCTGTGTGATTTATTACTATTACTGAAGGCTGGATTACAGGCTGCATTACAACCTGCAGAAAGAAAACATTTTACTGATACAGACATTGTTTTCTATATGAGATCACTGCAAAAAGTGCTGTCTTACCTAATGTCCACCCTACTGTTACTAATTTTATATTAAGATTTAAAAATCTAGTTGGTATTGCTTTCAGAACTGCACATGATTATTTGCAGCTAGCAGGTTGTTAATACTATCCATCAAGTCTAATAGTCTGTGGTCTCTGAACTAACCTCAGCTAACGCCAGCTAACAAGCTAAAAAGAATGACAATATATCAAGTAATCCAAAGTATTCCAAATACATTATTCACATTGAGTAACTTAACAGAATACACACACAAATAATGTATTAATCTTTACTTTTGTTAAAAGTAATTTAGAATAACACTTAATTACAAGCCAGAGAAAGTAATTTGCTACACTATTCGTTATTCGTTACACTACTACATTACTTCCTGCTGATTCTGTAAAATTACCTGAAATGCACGGTCTCATAATTACCAGTTACCAATATAAATATAAATGTACAACTTTTAAGAAAATGTTCACAAATGCCTAATTTAGTATCCATTATCTCTCTTAGTTGATGTGCTATGTTCCCATGATGATCTCCAAAGAAAATTCAATTAGTAAGAACTATTGCGTGTCAAAAATGATTTTCAAATAACAAGGCAGATTTCTATCCCCAAGAGAACTCACTGTTTCTCATCATGAAGGCCTGGGTTTGTATCAGGGCAGTAGTAACGTCCCCACAGGAGTCAAGTATGAGGTATCCCAAGGTGAGGTTTCCCAACTCTCGCTTCTGATTTATCTCCTCCAGTGCGTGCACCATTATCAGAGAGTGGACCAGACGAGCTGTGCTAAACCTGTACAACACAATCAGATATATTATATATAAATATACCCTAATAAAATGTGTACAATGATCAGTTGTGTATGTGTGTGTGTATTACCTGTCACATGTCCGGTTTTCACGGCCATCATCATTCACAGTAACAGTAACACTTT
The DNA here is from genome assembly GCF_051167445.1 of Perissodus microlepis. Classification (NCBI taxonomy): domain Eukaryota; kingdom Metazoa; phylum Chordata; class Actinopteri; order Cichliformes; family Cichlidae; genus Perissodus; species Perissodus microlepis. The sequence goes on from NC_140475.1 coordinate 7,150,698, forward strand.
CATGAATCGGGAACAATCCTCCGATAATGATGTCACCTTCTGCTGTGGCTTCATTGGAGCATTTTGTACCAGAAAAGTGATGTGATAAAACTGCAAGAAAGATGTAGAAGCTGAAAGAATTTTTCATCTTCCTCGTGTGCTTCTTATGAATGTAAATCAGTGAATCTTAAAAAAATTGCTCTGAAAAATAATTTGTGTGTATCTCTTCAGCATTCCTGCAAAAGACAGAGGTGTGGTTAAAGTTCTTGAACTTGAAATACTATCATTTCTTTCATTTTTTTCTTTTCTTTTCTTTTTTTGGTCACATGGGGTTCGATGTCACTGAGAAATGGGACGTACTTTTACTTTCCATTTACTTTACTTACTTTTCCTGGTAATTATTTTTGACAGGTTTCACAGTTGTGAGCTATAAAAAACAAGTGATTTATGAATTATTCGGACTATAGCAGCTGTAGTTTTGTTACACAACATATTTCCACTTTGACAACTCTGGTTACAGTTGAGTTGAAGCATTATCAGTGGTTGTACTGTTATGTAATACTGACATATTATGCATCTGATACTTAGCAAGACAATACCAGGTATTTTCCCAGGAGGATTAAAAATAATTCTATAGCAGTCAAAGGAAGCAAAAAGGCTCTGATATATTAGCTGCCATGTATGTCTGCAAATCAAGAGTTTTCTTATTTGTTTACATGCCCTGCCTGGTGTCTGTTGGCTGCTTTTCTGACTTTGTTGTCCCAACAAAACATTTGAGATTTTTATTATATTATTACAAGTAAAACTTTGTTATATAAAGTAATGTCAAATTCATATGTTGTTTTTTTTTTTTAATTTCTTTACTTAACTACATTCATTTGACAGCTGTTGTTGGTTTGAATTAGAGAATGTATAATTTTGTGCTTACGCATCAATTGCCTTCCACTTTTCTTCAGGGACACCTGAGCGAGAGCCCATCCCAGCTGACATGGAGCAAGAGGCAGGGTAGAACCTGTACAGGTCACCAGGCTGTTGTAGTTCTAACCCAGAAAGGTAGACAACTGTTCATGCTCACAATTACACCTTTGCCCAATTCAGAATCACCAATTAATCTTCCCCCATACATATCACTGGATTGAAGCCATGCAAACACATGGATGACATGCAAATTTTACACAGAAAGGCCCCAGCCTGGATTCAAACCCTGGACTTTCTTGATGTGAGACAGCAATGCCAACCACTGTTCCACCATGCCACCCCATTAAAAAGTTTCACACAATAATTCCTCAGCATTATTATGTCATATAGTTTAACACTCCTAAATGGCAAAAAGGTGTCACCCACTTGCATTTATGATTAGTCACTGTAGCCTCAGTTTACTGCTCTTTGTTGACTTCTACTTCTGTCTTCAACTGTAGTTCTGAGGTACTTGTGCTAAATTTGAAATTTTTATTACAATGCTACTGTGCTATTTTATATTTTAGAGGGCAATGCTTTTTTAAAAATGCTAAATTTCTTAGAAACACAGAACTACTTCATTAAATACAACAAAAATACATCTGTAGTAAAAAAAAAAAAAAAGAATTGGGGCAATATCACGAAGTCATTGAATGCACATGTTTGATACTGTATGTACATTTAGGAAATAAAAAATTCTGATGGTAAAACTTATACTACATAATCCAAGACTTTTTTTCTTTATTAAGTAGTCTATACACAATCTCACCATACATAAAACTGAACGCATTTAAGTAAAGGTTCACATTGTATAAGACATTGTATAATAATGAGAGTCTAACCAAATGCTATGGCGATGATCAGAGCAGCTGTCAAGAGATTTAACTAAGGATGGCATATTACAGTCTCAGCAAAACAATAGAGTAGCATGTAGCAAATCACCAGAGTTGGTGAAATTCAGCCCCCTTTTTTTCCAAGTCAGTTTAATATTGATGACGAATCCTGCTAACATGGACTATAGATAACCTGAAAATAATAACCATGAATGAATATTGGAAAAATCAAATAACTTGCCAGTGGAGGGAAATACTTACTATCTGACTGCTGAGAGCATGTCTTGTTTCCTGTGAGGTAAAAGACAGGCTCTCTTGCTCTATACTGTAATGAGCTACGATGTCGCGCACATCCAAAAAATCTTGTATCTGCCTCCATAGGATGATATCATATCCAGAGTTGAGGTTGCCATGCTGATCAAATGAATAGTCTTTTCCATTCATATGGAATGTTGCCTTCCATAAGGCTTGTCATAGCTGAAATTGCACAATGTGGAAAAAAATATTAAAATAATATACCTAAAGCAGGCATGAGAAGCTTTTTAGCAAATAAGATTTTGAATATGGGATGTGTTTCTGGCCATTTGATGAATAGAAGAGCAACATCTACTCTACTTTTAGCTCTTTTCTGGGTTTCTGCCAAGTCTTAGCATTTATATGCTTCATTATTAATAGGAAACATAATTAGATAGTGTTAAAGGATTTTCTGTCAAGCTATTTTGTGTATTTATGTTTGCTTTTGTGTGCTTTTACCTCCAAGGGCTGTCTTTTACAGTTCCGGTTAGTACAGAGGACTTTAACAGCTTGATCTATTACTTAAACTGCCAGCTCAATATGGGAATATCATAATTTTTTTCAGAAATTCCTCAGTCAGAACATGGTATATTATGTTAAGGTGGAAATTAGCAAGGTAACTCCCTGCTAACTTCTAACTCTGTTTAACTTGATAAATTCTATTTTCATGGATGCCTGGATGCTAAACTTAATTGTTACACCTGGTAGAACCTCCACACTGATAATTTTATTAAAGATAAAAGAATTTAGACAGTTTTTAACTCTCAGTAATGTTGTAGTGTTTGTTTGACTTTGGAGCCAGTGATGTCAGACCTAAAGATTGGATAGTATGAGGAGCTTAGATATCTGAAAGGCACTATCAATTCTCAAGGATTTTAAATAAATATATGCCTCTATCCAGTGTCATGATCCTGGACTCTTTCATTTTGTTGACATTTGAAATTCTTCTTTATTATTTAATATTCCATTTGGTTCTTAGTAGAGATGGACCGATATGATATTACGTATCGGTATCGGTCGGATACTGACCTAAATTACTGGATCGGATATCGGAGAGAAATAAAAAATGTAATCTGATCCATTAAATATCAAAAAAGCACCTCACAAAACTTGCCACATGGCATAACTCGGCTCATAACCGTAGGCGGCTGTGGCGTGTGAGACCTGTTGGCGGTCTGGTTGCGTATTTGGAGCCTCGCTACCAAACCGGCATTTCATCTCCGAGAAGGTTATCCCAGAGAGAAGTAAAGCAAGTGTGTAAGTTCATCTCCGAATGTTTGTAAAGCATTCCAGCGTTAAGCTTAACAACCGATATATGGAGCGACTGCCTCTTCTGTCTCCCTCCCTCTCCTGCTGCTACTTCAATCGTGAAACTGATTAATGATCAGCTGATCGGCTTTTCTGTCGTGAGTCCGTCTCTCTTGTTTGTTTATCGCCCACTTCGCGCCAGAAAAAGGAAACCAGCGGCTGAACAAAAGCAGCATGTTTAAGCTTGATAAGCTGTTGTTAGAATTTATTTAATATTACTTTGTACACCAGGATCTTTTTCTAGGTAGCTGACGGCTGGTAACTGTGCAGGGGTGGATCTAGCAAAGTTTAGCCAGGGGGCCGATAGGGCATGATTTATGATATCGGTATCGGACATAAAAAAGTGGTATCGTGCCATCTCTAGTTCTTAGTTTGATTGTTCATGGTTGTTTGATCGAGACTTTACTAAGAAACTTTTTTCAAGAAACTGTTTCAGTTCATGCTGATTTCAGTTAGCATTCTGCTTTAGGTTATCTGGTTTAGTATCTTATTCTTGTTAGCCTTTCCCATCTGTGTCAAGTTCATTGTGGTAATTTACTCCCTGTTTTGGCTTGATAGTCTTTTTCACTCAAGCTTTAGTTCTGTTTCCATTGTCATGTCTTCTGTGATTAGTTTTTAGATTACCTGTGTTCTGCACCAGTTTCCACTTACCTCATTACTTTTTTAATTTATTGTCTCTGTCTTCCTTTGTCATTTTTTGAGTCATCTGTCCCGCTGGGTGCCATCCTGCTCTGAGCTTCCCTGTTTGTAATCTTTGATATTCCTTGATGTTTCCTGTTTTTTGAGACAAACTTTTGGACTTTGTTTACATCCTGGTTTATGTTGTTCTCTTTGAGTTCAGTTTCTGCCTTCTAGGAATGAGATAACATTCCTCTTCCAACATTCCAGGTCTCTGTCTGGTCAAATGTCTGGTCTCTATAACTCCCAGACATTTACAGGATGTTGTTTCATGAAGTGTGGAAGAATAGTGCTACACAGGGGCAAACATGGCTTTGTCCTATCTTTTCTGAGACAAGTTGATGTCATTAAATTCTAAATGGCACAGTTTTCTGGGTATAAATGATTTTAGATGTTTTCAATGTTCTACTGTGAATGAAATACATAGCATCCCACATTCTGGGAACTTTTTGAGGTTTATATAATAGACCCCAAAAAGCAGTTGCCTTGTAACTGCTATGGATATGTCTGTAGTAGTAATCACCAATGACAGCAAGAACAATTGGAGAGGACTGGTGTGTACTATCTTGACTGACATTACCTGAAAATGTAGTAGAGTGAAAGCAGAAAATAGCATAGAAATAAGATAGAAATACTTAGATTAAGTACAAGTGCTTTAAATCTGTACTTCAATAAAGCATTCGAGTAAATGTACTCAGTTCCGTTCCTACTGGCCTTAAAGGCTGGGCAAATGCATAACTCGTCATTGCTTCTGCAAGTGACAGACAATGGTGCCTGTAATCAGAGCTGCACACCTGTGGTGAGTGAAGTTATAATTACTCTATAATTACTGTTTGTGTCTTTGTTTTTCAACATGCCAAAAGATGTAAGCCGATACGCCTTGGTGTGTTTGTAATGTCTTTAGCCTTTCATTACTTTTTCAAACGTACTTTGAGTTTCATTTTCTTTCCTGCTAAAGCTTTGTTCTGAACCATTTACCCAAGCATGGATAATGTGCATTAATATCTTGCAAAACCAGATGAAGCATTTCTGTCAGGCCACCAGCTCACGGGTCATGACTCAGACATGTAACATGTTTTTTTTGTTCTTCTAGATTATGGTAAATGGTAAATGGCCTGTACTTGTATAGCGCTTTACTAGTCCCTAAGGACCCCAACGCGCTTTACACATCCAGTCATCCACTATTCACACACACATTCACACACTGGTGATGGCAAGCTACATTGTAGCCACAGCTGCCCTGGGGCACACTGACAGAGACTTATATTATTTAGATTATACTAAGTTCCTATTCAGTGTGTCAGTGTAAAGACATATTTCCAGTTGCCTTTTGAATACCCAATAGTACTATTATATGTCACAGTTCTTAAGCAGAGCCACAGCAGCTTGTTTCATAATGATTTTTCCCTTTATTTTATATTTTATATAATTTGTTAAAATGTGAATTGTGTTTAAGCTAGCTAACTACCCAAAGTAAATGTGTTTTATTTTCACACTTTTGCACAAGTGCCCATTTTTGTATCCATTACATATCTTACAATTAATGTGCTATGTTCCCAAGTGATCCCAAAAATGTAATTAATAAGGTCTACTGTATATAACAAGAGACATTTCTCATCTTGAGTACTCACAGTAATTCCTTGTGAAGGCCTTGGTTTGTATCAGGGCAGTAGTAACTTCACCACAGGAGTCAGGTATGAGGTAGGTAAGCCTAAGAGGCTTTTGACTAAAATGTTTTAAGAGCTGTTTTATCTGCAATGTCTCTCCGAGGCTATATTTAACCAGGTAAAACCAGATTTGTTGCATGGGTTTCTCCTTTAGATATTCCTTTGATCCCCATTGTCTAATTTCCTAGCTGTCTGCTAAAAAAAAAACAAAAAACAAACAAAAAAAACCCAACAGTGCTGTATTACAAAATAGCAGTTGTAGAAACTGATCATCCCCAAGAACTCCTGCAGCGTTTTCACCGACGTGGGACACGAAACCACACTTTCAGCGGAAATGCGGCGCCCCAGGAAATCCAGAACGGGCAACCTGAACTGGCACTTGGAAGGTTTACAATCAGGCCGTGTGCCCCCAAGCACTGAAAATCCTGACGCAGATGGGACGTGTGCTGACTCTCAGAACAGCTGGCCACCAATATTTCGTTAAGGTACATGAAGACGAAAGGCAGGCCGCACAACACAGAGTCCATCAACCGCTGAAAAGTCTAGGCAGCGCCTTTCGGGCCGAACGCCATGCGCTAAAACTCAAACAGGTCGAAAGGGGTAATTACAGCAGTTTTGGGAACGTCTTCGGCACAGGAACCTGGTGATACCCCTGCACCAAGTCAATTTTAGAAAAAAATCGAGGTGCCGGCGAGGTGTGTGGAAAATTCTTGGATATGGGGAATGGGGTAACAGTCGTTCTCCGTGACATTATTCAAACAGCAAAAATCCCCGCACAACCACCACCAACCATCTGATTTGGGCACCATGTGTAGCGGAGAGGCCCAGGCACTATTCGAGGACTGTACAATGCCGAGGCGCTCCATGGCCGCAAACTCCTCCCGAGCGACGGACAGTTTCGCAGGGTCGAGGCAGTGTGCATGCGCAAACGCCATTGCCATGTTCGAGAAATTCGGAACAGTCAGTGAAGGAAACTCAAAAAACAAACGCTGAAAAACATTCCCCAAAGTCACTAAATTAGCCTGATTCAGGGGTTCAGTGGCCCAAGTGAAACAGGGTATTGAAGAGAAGCACAGGGCATCGATTAAGCATCTGTTAGAGACATCGACCAGCAGTCCATGGGCACAAAGAAAATCGGCGCCCAAAATAGGCACAGAGCTAGCGGCAACAACAAAGCTTCACTGGAAATCCCAGCATGAAAACAAACAGTCACCAACCTTTTCCTGAATGTTGCAATGGGAAAGCCATTAGCTGCGATGAGCTGCGGCCCAAGGATAGCATGTGCTCCATCAGTTCGAGAGCCGTACCGCCACCCAGGCCTGAGATTCAGTCATCCACCCATTCACACACACATTAACACACTGGTGATGGCAAGCTACATTGTAGCCACAGCCGGCCTGGGGCACACTGACAGAGGCGAGGCTGCCGGACACTGGCGCCACCGGGCCCTCTGACCACCACTAGTAGGCAACGGGTGAAGTGTCTTGCCCAAGGACACAACGACTGACACTGTCAGAGCCATGGCTCAAACCGGCAACCTTCCAATTACAAGACAAACTGCCAACTCTTGAGCCACGATCACAAACACATAAACACAGACGGCACCAGAGCTCTCGATTAACACTTCCTTTATTGCTCATCACCACACAACTGAATACTTTTACCTTCAAAACACAGCAACAACACTTCCTGTAAACTGTGTGATTGGAGCCCTCCAGTGGTCCACCACAATGTCAAAGTAACAGGCAATGATCACTGAGACACCTGACTGCTTCCTTGTTCCTTGGGCATGGGGACAATAGTACCATATACAACTTCTCACAGGGACAGGTTAAAGATCTTAGTGAACACAACTGCAAGTTGGTTCAGCACCTTAAAATGAGTCAGGCTCCTCCCAGGATATTTGTCTTCTTTAATACTATTCGTCAGCTCTCTTTGGGCATTACTGTAAGGCAACTTTGAGGCCTTGCCTTGCTTTCGAGCTATCATTTTTGGTCTTGGAATATGGATGATCTTGGTGGTTAAGACCATCAGTGTTCTCAAACCAAAAATTATGCCTCGACAACAAGGCGCGGCCTCTGAGCTGTCAGTAGAGAAGGCTACACATGCCAGAATAGAAGAGCTGTGTTCTTCAAGCGCTGTACATACAACACTCAGTCTGTCTTTTCAAATCAGTCCTGCTGCGGTAAAATGGATTCTTCCCTCCAGGCTTGGACAGTTTGTACAGCTGGCCATGGTCTATAGAGGTCTATATGATGGACTTAATTCAAGATGAGATGGTCAGGGAGGCTAGGGTGTCAAGATAGGAAGGCTTTATATGCTGCTAGGATGCTGGTGTAAACCTGATCGTCATATTCTTTTCCCTTTTTCAGAAATGTATATTGTTATACAGTTTGGGCATTACAGTCTTTCACTATGCCTAATTAAAGTCTCTTTCTACAATCACACCTACTTCTGGATATTTGCTCAGCCAGTTGTTAATGGTATCATGCAGAGCTAACTTAGTATTAGCTTGTAGTGGAACATAAAGAGCTGTGATTAAGACCGCACGAAACTCTCTTGGTGGGTAGAATGGTCAGCATTTCAGTACCAGATATCCAATATCAGGAGTTCAGTGCATGGTGATAATGTCTGTAGATGTACACTGGTCATCATTAAAATATATGCGCACTCCTTTTCCTTTGCTCTTAATGGAGTCAGCCATTCTGTCTGATCACTAAACAGACGAGACTGTGAGGTTATTTGAACTTCTGCTCACTGAATATCTCCTCTTTTTCAGCTGTAAAGTCAGTTAACCATAGAGATAATTGTGTGGGAAAACCCCCAGTAATTCAGTAGTTCCTGAAACACCCAGACCAGCCCATCTAGCACCGACAACTGTGGCATGTTCAAGTCACTTAAATTTCCTTTCTTCCCCATTCCAATGCTTGGTTTGAACTTTAGCCGGTGTCTTGACCATGTGTACCTAAATGCTTTGATTTGCTGCATTATGATTTGCTGAATAGATATTTAACTTAAGCAGCTGAACAGGTGTACCTAATGAAGTGGTGAGTGCAAAAGAGGCTTTCTTGATAATCCTCTCCATGAGTTTTTCACTTAAATTTTTTTTTTAGTTTTGGTATACTATTAGTACTTTTACTCAAGTAAAGAATAATTCAAATATTTTTGTATTAGTTTTTTTTTTTTTTTAAGTAGGGCAGTAAAACATATATCTGTCACACTAGAAAGAACTGGAGGCCAGCTACGTGGAAGGCAGTGGTGGCGACGACCTTGTTTAGGGCCCCCCCCCGGACGGTGATGACATCCAGCTAAAGGCCTGGAAAGTGGCCGGCAAAGGCGAGGTGGTTCAAGCTGATCTGGATCGGACAGCGTTGTAGAGACGGCAGAGGCTGGACTAGACGGCGGCGTGACAGCTGCGGATGGTGACGCTGTCGGTGACAGTGTGAAAGCTGCAGGCATTGGAGCAGGTGTTGGCATTGCTGGCAATGGCGAGGATGAAGACACAGAGGCTGGACCAGGCAAGGCTGATGCTGACGCTGAAGCTGCAGGCGTGGATGATGCTGACACTGAAGCTTGTTTGAAGATAAACATTTAATTTATACCACATTCAAGGATTCAAAGCGTTTATTGTCATATGTACTAAGAAAGCATTTCTCTGTGCAATGGAATTCTTTCTTTGCTGTCCACACAAAGATGCCGGTTAATATATAGAAATATAAATGATAAATAAAAACAGTATAAATAAATAAAGACACAAATTTAAGCTTGAAATAGATGTGTGTTCAAAATATCTATGAGCTTAATGTGCTGGCTTAATATGCCTGATGTGCACAAATTATTATTATAGTTAAAAATAGGTCAGCTGTCCAAGAGTCTGATAGCAGTGGGGAAGAAGGAATTGTTGAGTCGGGGTGTTCTAGATTTCACACTTCTAAACCTTTGTCTCGAGGGCAGAAGAGTGAACAGTCTATGTAGGGGGGGTGTGAAGTCTTTGAGAATGGAGGCAGCTCTCCTTTGGACTCTGTGATGGTAGATGCTTTGCAGAGAGGGCAGCGGGGTCCCGATGATTTTCTCCGCAGTTGTTATCACTCTTTGCAGGCATTTGCGGTCCATAGCAGTAGTGCTGCCGTACCATGCAGTGATGCAGCTGGTCAATGTGCTGTCCACAATGCAGCTGTAGAACCTGCTGAGGATCTTGGCCGACAAACCAAATTTCCTCAGCCTCCTCAGGAAGTACAGCCACTGTTGAGCCTTCTTGACCAGCTGTGTGGTGTTCAGTGACCAGGTGAGGTCCTCAGTGATGTAGACACCCAGGTATCTAAAGCTGCTTCTGCGAACTTCAATATGGTGTTGTCCTTGTTGGATGTGACACAGTCATGGGTGTACAGGGTGTAGAGAATGGGACTGAAGACGCAACCCTGTGGAACGCCTGTGTTTGTAATAATGCTGGCTGAAGTCCTGGTGCCGATCCTGGCGGACTGGGGCCTGCCAGTCAAAAAGTCCCGTAGCCAGTCACAGAGGGTGGGGTGTGGGCCGATTGTTGCCAGCTTGTGAGTGAGTTTGTTAGGGATGAATGTATTGAAGTTGGAGCTGTAATCAACAAAAAGTACCCTGATGGATGAGTCTTTGTTTTCCAGATGGGAGAGGGAATAGTGAAGGGCAGCAGCGATGGCATCTGGCGTGGACCCTTTGGCCCGGTAGGCATACTGCAGGGGATCCAGAGTGTCTGGGATGTTTCTTTGGATGTAGGCCAGCACCACTCTCTCAAAGCATTTTGCAATGATTTTCTTGGGGAGAGGGATTGAGGGTTGTGGTCTTGAAGCATGTATGGGCCACCTCTGGCAAACCAGATCTGGGCCACCAAAGGGCCGTCATTCTTTGTGGTATGTGGGCCATGAGTAAGCACATTGTGTGGGCCAGATCCGGGCCATACCAATTTTGCTATGTGGGGTTGTACTGTAGACATGACCCAGGGTGTTCTTGTCATGGGTAGGAATGGCCACATGTTGGTGATGTTTTGGGTGTACAGTCCATAAGTTGCACTTATTAAAGTCACCAGCGACAATAAAAACAGCGTCTAAATGAGTTGTCTCTAATGCGCTGATGACGTCATGGAGTTTGCCGAGCGCTGCTGCGGAGCTAGCTTGTGGCTGAATGTAAACAATAGCCAAAAACACAGCTGAGAATTCCCGCGGCAGATAGTAGGGGCAGGGTTTTAGGAATATAAACTCTACGTCTGGCAAACTCTCCTTTTAATTGATTCAAGAAAGAACAAACATACACATATCAGGTATAACATTATGACCACTGACAGGTGAAGTGAATAACATTGGATTATTTCTTCATTACAGCATCTGTTAGTGGGTTGGATATATTATGGAGCAAGTGAACATTTTGTCAAGCCTAAGATTTGAGCTTGTTTGAGAAGGACCAAATTATGATAGTTTGACGACTGGGTAAGAGCATCTCCAGAACTGAAGCTCTTGTGGGGTGTTCCCGGTCTCCATTGGTCATTATCTGCAATGCATTGTCTCATAGTTACCATTTAACAATATACACCTGAGACTAAAGTCCCACACACCAACACAAATCCTGATCCTAATGAGGATTAGTAGTAAGGATTTAGGTATGAACACAAGTTGAAAACACAGAGCGAAAATGAAAACCAGCACAAAGAGACATTTTAAACCAATCACCACAGTGATTCTACTGTAGCAACATGAACACATAGAAATGGATGCTGCCTGCTCATCAGTTTGTTACCTGTTGAAGTTCAGGATTTGGCTGAAACACTGAAAGAATGAACAATTACAAGGAATTGAAGTACTCTTTAAGAACCGAATACACTGAATACAAACAGATGATAAAAAAAATTTCTAAAAGTTATTCTCTTACATATACACTCACAGGCCATTTTATAAGGTACACCTGTTCAACTACTTGTTAATGCAAACATCTGATCAGCCAATCATTTTTCACCAACTCTAGGCATTTAGGCATGTAGACATGGTCAAGATGACCTGCTGAAGTTCAAAGCAAGTATCAGAATGGGGTAGAAAGATTATTTAAATTACGTTGAACATGGCATTGTTGTTTATCTGAGTATTTCAAAAACTGCTAATCTACTGGGTTTCCCACTCACCCATCTCTATGGTTAGCCAAAAGGGTTCCCAACACTGTCCGGAAAAGAGTTAACTGATGAACTAATGAAATGGCTGGTGAGTGTATATGTGTATTTCTTATATAAAGTCACTAAGCCTTTAGATACAAAAATATAACAGAATACATGATCAAATTCAAATATGTAACAAATCTGTGTCAGTAAATCATCGACATAATGTTAAAAGGTACCACCAACAAATATGCCCTACAGAACTGCAGAAAGATGCTTACAAGTTTTCAAATGTTTTACATTTTAAAAAGTTTTCTTTATTGTGTCGTATTCTTTTGACCTTTAACCCTCTGACTCAACGAGTCAGTGAGTCCAGAATAATAGAATAATAAATCTGCAAGATAATGATGATTTGAAGAATAACAAACAGTCTGTAAGCTTACAGCCATACCACTCTGAGCAAGCCCGACTGGTGAATCTAAATTGTCCACAGGTGTGAATGTAAGTGGTTGTGTCTATGTGTTAGCACTGCATCTGGGTGGTGACCTGTACGGGGTGTACCCTGTAGTAGCACACCCCGCGGCCCTGATGAGGATAAGCAGAAGAGAATGGATGAATGGATAGACAGTCTGTAGTGGCTTTGCAAGCATCCTCCTGCGAACCAGTCAATCCATCTACTTAAAGATGCAGAATGCTGTCAATTCCTAAAATTGTTGAAATCAACTAAATATTATCAGTTTTGGGGATTTTTACATCAACAGTGTGGACCAAACACATTACAATTTGTTGGAAATTACACATTTTAAGACACAAACTAATTGAATGAATCAGAAAATAATGTGCTTATTATCCATTACTTAAAATGTTAGTGGCAGTCCTAAAAATGCACAGACTTTCATATTTATTCCACTTTGTGCTGCAATTCTAAACATTATGTTGCCTTCTTAATAATTGTGAATTATTTTATTAGTGATGTTGGCAAGCTTGAAATTCTCTTTAGGGTGTTAGAGGAATTTAGGTTGTTCTGAAGTATGTTTTGCTGTGGGTTCGAGACTGGGGAGAGAGAGTTTGAGGAATCACTAGGCTGCCTGGTGGAACTCCAATCAGTGATTGAGTCTGAAAATTGGGAATTTGGGAATGACTCCAAAGATAAAGATAAAGTAGGGTTTTCAATTCCCTTAGATGACAGCTCATCCTCACTGCCTTTGTGATCCCTGGAATAATTCCTAATATCCCGGCGGAATGATTTCTCTGTGTTTGCTTCCTTCTTACACAGAATAATGTAGCACTTTGTGAAGAACTGACAAAACAAGATGCCGTAGGCTGAGATGAGGATAACGACCATCTCCACTGCTGGAATGTACTTGCCTGTGACATTGACATAGACCGGACCAAACATGATCCAGGAGATGAAGTAAATGAGCATTGCAAAAGTGATGAACTTTGCATCATTGTAACAGTCAGGCAACTTTCGTCCCTTAAAAGCAACACCAAAGCAGATGAGAGCCAAAAGGCCAATATAGACTAGCATGGCTCCAAATGCAGGAATTAATTTCTCATTACAAAACATCAGTTTCATGTTGTTCTGTGTGATCTCTGAGTCAGCAGTTGGAGGACTGTGTATAAGCCACGTTGTAACAATAACCACTTGACCTGCCATGCAGACTGCAATAATGAGGTAAGGCTTGTAGAGCTTCTTCAGCACACTTTGAATGACCGGGTCAAACTCAAAGGCTAAGACGATCTTAAAGGACTTGACCATGATGCAGGAGACACACAAGGTAAAACTCAAGCCAAACACCACCTGCCGTGCTTGACACTGATAGCTATTGGGTGGACCACCAAATAATATAACACTAGTAAATGTGATCATAAGGGAAAGGAGGAGAAGGATGCTGATTGGGCCAACAGATGAGCGCACAACAGGGGTATTCCAGTGTGCAAGGAAGATGATCCCAACAACAATGGTAAGCACTGCTCCTAAAGAAGTAAAAGACAGCAGCACAATAAGATATACATCACCCCATTTCAGAAAATCAATTTTTCTTGGCAAACACTTTGAACTGCCTTTTAGGGAGTAATAGTTTTTTTCACAAGGATTACACTTCTCCGAATCTGAAAAGAAAGAAAACAAGATCATTAGAATATGTAAGTTGGATTCAAGCTCCTTGAACTGTCAGTGCAAAAGACTGCAATATAAGCATTTTAAAACACTTATTTTGGCTTTTATGTAATTTTATAGTTAACTGATACAAATGGAGTTTACTGTTTTTTTATAATACATACCAGTGGTATTGGAAAAGGTGTTCTCAGCACAGGGTTCACACTGATAGCAGCAACGAGGCTGGCCCGAAACTGAAGTCTTACTGTAGCCAGGCTGACAGCTGTCTGTGCACCTGGAAGTCACGTTTCCCTGAGAAAAGAAAGAATCATGATTATGCCAGTCAATTTTTTACAGTCTGTATAGTGTACTCTCTTTATTCTAACACACAAGTTTTTATATGCTAACTGCTTCTTAAACAACACAAGAACAAGAAAAAGAGAAGGAAGGAAAGTAAGAAAGAAACTGAGGAGCTAATCCAGGACACACAGTCATTCAGTTTTCAAGAAAAACTCCTTAAATTGAGTATTGACATTGATAAATATATGACAAATAAAACAAACCTATGTTCTTGCTGATGATAATGGTAATTTTCAAATACTTAGGTTATCATTTTAGTATGCCAATATTAGCACAACTAAGTATGATCAGATTGCCTTTAATTTCATTCACAAAATCAGTAGAGAGACAAATTGTGACCTTTGACAGTGCAAAAGTTAATAGTTTAACCCAAAGTCTGTATCAAATGCTATGGTAATCAACAGTGATTTCTTTAAATATGAAATATCAATATCAGCATAGCATTAGAGTAATATTTAGTGAATCACCAGAATTGGTGAGATTCATCTTCTACACATCTTAAATATTTTTTTAAATATCAATTCAACATGGCTTATGAATGAACCACCAATGAGTCCAACAATATATTAATCCTGCCAACACTGACTGTAGATAATGTGAATATCTAAAAATAAAAACAATGAATGAATGGAAGAAGAATAAAATAATTTGACAGTGGAGGGCAAGTTATTACTTACAATGTAAATGTAGAAAGCATGTTTTGTTTCCTGCGAGATGAACGTCAGGCTATTTTGCAATATAATGTAGCGAGCTACAATGTCATTTACATCTAGAGACTCTGAAGTCTGCTTCCATAGGACAATATCGTATTCAGTGTTGAGGTCACCATGGGGATCAAATGAATAGTTTTTCCCATCCATGTTGAACTTTGCCTTCCATAGGGCCCCTCGTAACTGAAATTGCAGTGTGTGTGAAAATATTGATTAAAAATAATGTATCTAAAGTGGACAGGACAAAACATCATACACACAGATTAGGTACAACATTATGACCAGAGACATGTCTTTTCATCATAGGACCTATTGGTGGGTGGGATGTATTAGGGAGCATGTGAATATTTTGTCCTCAAAGTTGATGTATTAAAAGCAAGAAAAATTGGCTAGCCGACTGGGTCAGAAAATCTCCAAAACGTCAGCTCTTGTGGGTTTTTCGTGGTCTGCAGTAGTCAGTATCTATCAAAAGTAGTCCAACAATAGAACCAGTGACAGGATCATGAGTGGCCAAGGCTGACTGATACACATGGGGAGTGAAGGCTGGTAGAACTACTATATATACCCCATTTCTCCTGCAATCTTTTTTTTTCTTGAAGCTCCAGCTTGAGAGTTCTGTGGAGGGAGCTTTAGGGTTCTTGAGGATTCTGTGCAATATCTTTGCTGTTTCTAGGACTGCATTTCTCTGGACAGAGATCTCAGATGTTGTTCCTGGAATCTGCCAAAGCCACTCACCCAGTGTGGAGGTCACTGGCCCAGCTGAGAGAGGAGCTATATCTCCTAAAGCTTCGTTGATATTATTGCTGTAGATCAAGTGGTGTGGATCAGTGAACTGATGTCTCGTTCACTACTGGCATACAGCTTGATGTTATCCATGTAGAAGAGGTGGCTATTGACTACTCCATTCCATAGTCGGAATCCATAGCCAGTCTTTTTAATGATCTCACTGAGGGGGTTCAGGCCCATGCAGAACAGCAGTGGAGACTTGATGAAAACTTGTGCTCTTGGCTTGAAGTTGGTCTCTAGTGTTGTTTCCCCCATCCACATTGTATTCCTGATGAAGGTCTTACTTCATCAGGTCTTAATCCAGACTTTTCAGGATCCATGGCATGGCATCCAGGCAGTGCACAGCTTGGTGAGTATGGTCTTGTCTTATTGGCTGGTAGTTGCATGGGACAGGTCCCCTCTACTGTCCAAGCCTTCGTTTAGCCATTCCAGGTGTCTCTCGTCTATTGGCAGCTGGTTCATTTATGCTGCCAGATGCTCGTGAAGTGCAGTCAGCTTCTTTAGCCAGTAGGCATGAATCATGTCAGGCGCTGGTGCTGTTCAACTCTTCATACTAGGGACCCTTTTTTAGATGTCTGCATCTGTGATGGTCACTGGATCCTGTTCAGGGAGATGTGGTTTGCTCTTAAATCAACTAGCCACTGAGCCTTTTTTGGGTTGTGGCCTTCCATTTGCTTTATTGACAAGGCTGTGAGTCTTCGCCTTTAAGTTTTTAAGGCCTTAGGTATGCACAGCTTGCTGCAATTTTAGGCACCCCTTTCTTCATTATCACCTTTCTGCAGTCCTGCATCTTGGCCTCTAGTCTCCTTCTCCATGGAGGGTACTGCTCCTTGTGCTGTTCATTTTCCACCCATCTTGTGCCAAGCATCTCAGTGATCACTGCTGCCATGGTGTAGATAAGCTGGTTGGTTTTGAGATCTGAGATCTCTGTCTCATATATATATATATATATATATATATATATATATAGAGAGAGAGAGAGAGAGAGAGAGAGCGAGAGAGAGAGAGAGAGAGAGAGTGTGTGTGTGTGTGTGTGTGTGTGTGTGTGTGTGTGTGTGTGTGTGTGTGTGTGTGTGTGTGCATTTACCTCCAATGGGGATGGGCGTTTTGTCTTGCAGTCTCTGTCAGTGCAGAGGTCTTCAACAGCCTGAGCTATTGCTTTAACCGCCAGTTCTATACTGAACACAGCAGATGGATATATCATAGTCTTTAACTTCTCTGATGAAGTCGACCCATGCTGCTTTAAAAATGTAGACAAGAATGGGTTGTTGTTGTGGTGGTTTGGATTTTCATCAAGGTCATCAAGATATCGCTTCAACTTGGTTGTGTTTCCAGATTTAAAAGTGATCCCAATGATTGTTCCTATGTCACTCAAAGTATGTTTTTTTGTATTCAGTATTTCAGGTGATTGTGACCAAATATCACTGGCCAACCAAATTCTCCTTGTTCCTTGAGGATCATTGAGAAGTTTTTGAAAAATATACATCATATGGTCAGGTTTAGCGAAGGACACAATGACACTGACGTTTTCATTATCTATGATGGTTTTGACTGTAGACTCAATGCTCTTTCCCAGCAAATAATCATTTAAATTATCTGGAAGAACAGAGGTGAAGGCGAAGCAGATGCCTTTTTGGTTTGTATAGTACCAGAGCCGCTCAGTTATATAGCGAGCATATTCACTATCGGTTGTCAGCACACCAACCCAAGTCCATCCATTATTATCAAGAATCTCGGAGATGGCACGAGCTTGGTGATTATCTTGTGGTACAGTCCTCATAAAGCTTGGAAAACGGGTTTTATCACTTAGAAGGCCAGAGGTTGCACCATAACTTATCTGTGGAAATAATCACAAAACATTGTTTGGACAAGTGAAACATGATTTTCATATTCTGCCTGCATTCATTCTTTTACAGTGCAAGGCTATTTATGGTTATGTTTTACAATAAGTTTGAAAAAATTAAGCACTGTATTATCACAGCTTGTTAGCTGAGTACAGAATGGAAAGGTATATCAGGTCATTTCATCCATTCTCTGAATAATAGCTGCTGCTGTTTGAATAATAGACTTTACATTCAGTGATAACTACTACTACTACTACTACTACTACTACTACTAATCATCATCATCATCATAATCATAATAGACCCAAATAGTCAGTCATACCTCGGGTATATATTCCAGGTTGAGTAGCCTTGTAACTGCTATGGCTATCTCTGAGTAGTAACCACCAATGACAGCAAGGACAGGGGAAGACTGCTGTGCACTAGTGTTACCTGCAAAAATGTATTCAGTGACACAATTACTGGCATTTACATTAACTTATGTTAAGACAGTAGGATTACAAACAATTACATTTACCTAAACTGTGGGCAAAAATCTTTATTTAGGTGTAAATTTGACTAAGTGTAGCTTTTCAGCATGTACATAATATTACTTTTATGAAACTACAATTAGGACAAAGGAATTAATCAAACTGACTAGCCAGAAAATTCTCATATTTTTCACTTTTTTTCCCCTCAGAGTACTCACAGTTTCCCCTCATAAAGGACGGGATTTTTCTCAGGGAGGTAGTAACGTCTCCACAGGAGTCAAGTATAAGATATCCCAAGGTGAGGTTCCCCAACTCTTGCTTCTGATTTATCTCCTCCAGCGCCTGCACCATCATCAGAGACTGGACCACGTTAGCCGTGCTAAACCTGCATGACACAACCAGATATGTTATATACAAATATACCCTAATTTAATACACACTTTGACACTCATTGCTAAAGAGTAACAGCACCTGTCACATATCTGGTTTTCACTGCCATCATAATTCACAGTGACATTAACGCTTTCGTGAATCGGAAACAATCCTCCAATAATGATGTCGCCTTCTGCTGTGGCCTGTTCGAAGGATTTGGTACCATGGTGTGATAAAACTACAAAAAAGATGCAGAAGCTGAAAGAATGTTTCATCTTCCTCCAGCTGTCTGTCTTGTTAGTAGAAATCTTCTTCGAAAAATCTCCAAAAACGTGCTCTGAAAAATCACTTGTGTGTATCCCTTCAGTGTGTTTGCAGAAGACAGAGCTGTGGATAAACCTCCTTAACTTGAAATACTGCTTATCTTTTTTTTTTTTTGGGGGGGGGGGGGCTTTTTATGGTCACATGGGGTTTGATGTCACTTCAAGACATGGAATGTGACAATGTTATTGCTACTTCCAGGTAATTATTCTGATAAGTTTCAGTGTGGTTTAAAAAAAAGATATGAAGTATTTGGACAGGTGTTGTATTGACATTACTCATATCCACTGTGTATAAAGATAATTTGGCTTACAGTTCAGTAAACCAATCTGTTGGCAGTGCTGTTATGTAATACTGACATACTATCCTACTATACTTAGCAAGACAATGCTAGGTATTTCCCCAAGAGGCTTAAAAATAATTCTATAGATGCTAAAGTAAGAAAAAGAAGTAAGAGGGCTCTGGTGCCAAATTCTTAACTTGTGTCTTATCTGTAACACTTGTTTGTGACTTTGACTGTGATCTTTAACCAGGTTAAACAAGATTTGTTGCACACACCTCTGCACTGCATGCATTTCCTGGTCTCTCTTGGCTGCTTTTCTGATTTTATTGCCTCAACAAAACCCCAAATTGTTCTGTTACAAAAGAACACAAGAAGAATATGTAAAAAAAATAGCATTATATTAATACAAGTGAAAATGTGCTACTAAAAATAAATAAGGCTACAAAATATCCAAGCATAGAAAGTATCTAAGTTCGTTTAACCTTAATTTATAGATTTATGTGCTTTTTGATACTCCACTACATCTAATACTTTTACTTAACTACATTCACATCAATGCTGCTGTTAGCAGTCTCTTTGAGGATTTAAAAGTGTGTATTTACACATCAAAATGCTGTCCATCCATTTTCTTCCACGTACACAATCAGTCCCAGATGCCACGGGGGAAGAGGTTGGGTGAAACCTGTACAGGCTGCCGATCTGTTGGAGAGCTAACAAAGAAAGGCAAACAAATGTTCATGCTCACATTCACACCTATGGACAATTTAGAATCAACCTAACCACCCTATGCATGTTTGGATTGTGAGAGGAAGCATGAGTACCGAGGGACAACTCAAGCACAGTTTCCACACAGAAAGTCCCCGGCCTGGATTTTAACAGTGGACTTTTCTACTGTGAGCCAATGGTGCTAACCATCATCATCATGAGTAATCATCACACAGTTGCTGCAGCTTTGTTTGTAAAATATCATGATGTGAATTTCCTGTTCCACTTGATTGAAATCTCTTGACCTTGGATGCCATTTGAGTACAAAACACTCTTTGTTAAGTACAGTGAACCAGTCTGACAAAGTTTAAGGCTTCTGATATGGTGCTTTATCCTGCTGAAAGTAGTCAGAAGATGATCATAAATTAATGGACATGGTCAGGTATAATACTCAAGTAGTCTGTGGTTTTTAATGATCCTCAATTGGTACCAAAGGGCCCAAAATGTGCAAGAGAAAATATCATCTACACATTATAATACCAGCAGGAGCAGCGGCCCGATGGAGCTGTTTTTTCATGTTGTTCGCACCAAATTGTGATCCTATCACTTGCATGTTACAGTAGAAATAGAGACTTATCAGACCAGGCAACGTTTTCCCAATCTTCATCAGTTTTGGTGAGCCTGTGTGAATTGTAACCTCAGTTTTCTCCTCCTAGCTGACAGCAAAAATGAGAAAACTGAGCCATGGTGTGGTTTTCTGCTCATATAGCTTATTTGTTCAGTGGTTCAATGTGTTGAACATTTAGAGATGCTCTTCTGCATACCTCAATTGTAACAAGTGGCTATTTGAGTTAGTGTTCCCTTCCTATGAGTGGAGAGAGTCATTCTCCTCTTACATAAAAAAGCCAGAGAACTGTTGCTCACTGGATATTTTCTCTGTTTCAGACCATACTCTATAAACACTAGAGATAGTTGTGTGGTAAATTCCCAGTAAATCAGTAGTTTCGAAATACTCAGACCATCCCATCTGGCACCAACAATTATGCCATTTCTTTCCCATTTTGTTGCTCGGCTATCTTAACCATGCCTACTTGCCTAAATGCTCTGAGATGCTGCAATGTGATTGGCTGATTAGATATTTCTCTTAACAAGCAGTTGAACAAGTGGTCCTAATGAAGAAGAGATAAAATTCTCGAAGATCAAAGTTCATTTTTTTTAATGGGTTAAGGAGCAACCTTATGCTACTGTCACACATATGAAAGAGGAAGTTAAACAGAAGTATCAGGTTATCAGTAACATTCTTGCATCTATCCAGTGCACTGAATGTCAGTTTCACTACATGTCTCTTGATTGATTCTGACAATATAACAATTACAAGTTTTTTCTGATAACTAAATCCAAGTGCAAAGTACAAAATGGAAGAAGGAAAGTCAGATTTATTCTTTTTATTACATATGATTTCACTGTTAAAAGGCACTGCTTTACTTATTTAAATCACTATGTCAACATGAAAACTGGAACATGGAGCATCTGACAGAAGTCGTGTCACAAAAGTCATCTGATGTAAAAAAAAATCTGCCAAATCACGCACGTGGAGCTACTTGCTGTGGTGACCGCTTGTGAATAAATGAGGAGCGGAAAGTATCTTCTTCTTTATAAGATGCCACAGTCCTGTTGTTCTCTGCTTTTGTTACTCGTCGAATATCAAACTTGAGCATTATTCTCTTGTGAATAACTTTGTATTAGCAACATAAACTGTATAAAAGGATAAGCATGCAGTCTGTAGAGAAATATGATGTGTATGATGTGAGTTTGAAGAAGTGGTTGTTGTTTGTGGCCTGAGCACAGTTTCAATTCTAGTGTGAAAAACCTGAAGTAGAGCTTTAGATACATTATAATTACAATTGCAAAAGTGACTTACAGTACAATATCCCGCGGACACACTGAGGCGTCATGTTCAAAGCAAACTAGTTATTTCAAACAGTGCAGCACATGTTTGCATAACAATGACAATGAAAATACTTAAATTAAAAGTGAAATAGAATTATAACAGGCTGCCAATTTAAATTTACTTGTCGTAATGTTGGAGCTGTGCTACGTTTTACACAAACTAAGTAGCCATGCTGTGTATTTCAATCAGCAATATTGTTCACAAACTAATGTTAATAACCATTCATACAAACCAACTCACTCTATGTACCTCCCAGTTTTTGAGACTATTATCACTTTCTTTGTGCCATTTCTTTCCCACATTTGCTTACACTAGCATTCACACAATTGTAAGGCCTTAAATAGAGTCATGTCAGTTGAAAGTCTGCACAGGGTGGATTTTCCAGTCTCCTACCTGCTTCTCTGCAGGTTTTTAAAGGTGTGACAGGACTTCTGTCATTCTTCAGATATTAAAAATAGCAGGAAGGTTTGTTCCACATAAAAGAAAAAAAAGATAAGAGTTAACAGTAAGACGGAGGTACAGCTTTTACAGACATAACTACAGCAGGTTGTTTCCTTCATTCCAGTTTTTAAACTTATTGGCAAGACTGCCAGCTTTTGATTGATAGGGAGTCTCAGTGTACACAGTGCCACTACTCTCAAGCACAACGCACTACACACCCAGTGTTGCAGAGTCCTTACTTATGCAAGTTTTGTCAGCTTTAGATTAGAGTGTATTGTGTTTTCACAAATTGATATTTTTAGTTATGCCAATGATACAATCCAATACAATAAAGATTAACTTTATAGGAATGACATGTTAGTTTGTGACAGATAATCAAGAAAAAGAAACAAAAAAACAACATTTTTGTACTCCCAGCAGAGGTGTCTTCTGTACAACTTTAAACTTTGTCAACTTAAACCTCATTACCTATGCATGCTGTTTTCTGAATCACGGTTCAAAAACTAATGTTACCATTAGTCAATACTAAAAGACGTGGTATAAATACTTCCCAGTTTTAGGGGGTGTTTTCACTTTCTCTGTGCCATTGCTTTCTCACATTACTGTCATGTTTCACCAGTTCAGATATTTTCAAAAATGTAGTCCCTCCAGATATTTACGCATGTGGTTTGAAAGTCTGCAGTAAGCGGATCTTCCTGTCTACTACTTGCTTCCCTGCAGAGTTTGAAGGAATGACAGGACCCCGAGCGCAAGAAAGCTTCTGCTGCGTCTGCGCATACTCAGTTCATTAAAGGAGGGCAGAGACGGGAGGGGGGCGAAGTTTTACCAGACTTCAGTTATTTAAAGTAGAAGGAAGTTTTGTTCCACACAAAATAAAACGAAAAAAAAAACAAAACATTGACATACCGGTAAGGCTACTCAGCACAAACCTTTGCGGATAATCTGGAAACCACGCCTACACCCTGTCTGAGCAAGTTAGTCAAGTTGTTTAGCGGATGTTGACGTAGCTTCGTGACTTGGAGTAGGTAAGCAAAGTTTTGTTTACCTTATTAGCACTAGCTAACTCTTTCGTTCTTTAACTATTTCTAACCATTGCTTCGGTTAACCAGTTTACACTACGCGTTTGTTTAATTTTGAGCTTGGGTATTTTACTTAAGTTTAACAACAGCCTCTTTGTGTGCGTTCAGTCAAACTGTCAAACAGCTGTTTCAGAGACACTTGTTTCACCTTGTGTTACTTGTAGAAATGTCTCAGTCAGATTAAGACTAAACAACGTTGTCCCGCTTTTGTACTGTGAATGTTGTTACTCTTAAATTTTTTTTGTGCTAGCGTTGAGTAAAGTTCTTATCTCGTGGCCTATAGTGCAGTTTTGATCCGCGTGACTCAGCGTGGCGCATCTATTTCAGTGAAGGTGGCTCACTAGAGATGAATGTTAGTTAACATGGAGCTAAGTGGCTAAATGACACATCACCAGCATTACTTCACACGACAAAAAAAAAAAAGCCACAGACCTTATCAGGTTTCTGCATGCATTTCAGAAAGCAGACTGCAGTACACTACAGGAAGCTGTCAAGTGTTAATCAAGCAGAGGGGAACGCACATGTACTTCGTTTCTCAGTCTAAAAAGTCACATAGTACGAACAAGTAATTGTATAAAATACCACCTACCTAACAACAGTTGATAGATTCAACTGTATCTAATATGAACAAGCTACAGAGACGAGCCTGCTGGATATACAAAAGTTATGCATTTACTACACTACACTCTTACTACTTTTACTTCTGTTATAAGATCTCCGTAGTGCTTTTCTCGGAGTTATAACTAGCAGCTGCCACTGCATGCACAGACAGCAAAAATTGATTATCGCAACACGGTTCAAGTGTCCTAATCTGGGATATCCTCTGATTTAATCTAGAGCCGCAAGACTTGAAACTTGCTTTTGAAATGCTGAAAGTTGCAGAGTTGTGAAACGCTACGGCCTATTTGTTTGCTGTTGCTCACTTAAAACTCTGATAATCAATTAACTAATTAGGTCATTAAGTCAAATAGCAACTAATGTAGTGCTTCATAGCAAGGTTCTTACTGGGTACTACAGCTTTCTCCCACAGTCTAAACACATGCCTCTTAGGTTGGTGCTTCTGAGCTGGCTCTTGGCATGAATGTGATCATAAATCGCTGTCTGTCTCACCCATGTGACAGACCCTTACCAATATCTGTGACAGCTGGCATAGGCTTAAATACTACTGAAACCTTGAATTGGATGAGCAGAAGAAAATGGCTAGATTATTAGCAAACATTTGCTGGTTTCAGCTTTTCCAGCATATATCCTCCTTTTACTCAGGCTGGACAAATCTAAGACTTTTACATCAAACACCATTTATGCAGTCTGAGTCCTGCTGCACTGTCAAGAGGACATCTTGTAAATTGTTTTTAATTGTGCTGCCACTTTTGTGGGGGTTGGGCTAAGAGAGAACATTAACTTTCATTTCAAAATGATGGGGAATTTGCAGCTTCCACATTTTATGGCCCCAAAGGAGGCTAAGTGATCCTTGCTCTTGCTAATATTATGACTCTTTTGCTTAAAAAATATTAAATAGTTTCCTCAATTTTAGAGTCTTATCTTTGACTTAGTAGGATTTCTGAAATGTACAGTAATTTTACCACTTCCAAAACAAAAGTGGACGGCAGGACTTAAACCTGTGGCCATACTTCAGGAAGCAGAAGGCAGGGTACAGATTTTCTTCTTTTACCCTGTTGATTTTTATAATATTTATATATATGTTAAAAGTGCATGAAACTGTACATCTCCTGTATTTATCAATTCATTTTAAATGGTACTGAAATTGATTTGAAATTGTTTTTTAGCATGAAACATGAAAACAGGACAACTCTGCCCACAACCAACAAGACAGGTAGTCCTCTGATCTAAATCAAACAGAAACTAGGCAAACCAGAGAGGGGAAGGGTCATCTCTGAAGGTAGAATTAAAATTGAAAAAATTCTTCAGCATATCTGTGTTCACAGCTTGACTTAGACAACCTAGTATCTGAATGTAATGGGTCCTAGTTATAGCCAGCTCATTAAGTCGAGACAGATTCAAAATTAGGAAGTCCATCAGGATAACCCATGATCTTGATGTCCCTCTTAAGGGGATACTTCCTTAAACAGAATGCCACAAGCCTTCCTCAATCAGCTGAAACCATACGTGTCCTGTAGGGCTGGGTGATATGGCCTAAAATCCATGGTATAATTTGAAGCATGTGCGGTAACAATATATGTTGCGATATATTCTTTTCTTCTGTATACCGTAAGGCGCACTTAAAATCCTTTAATTTTCTCAAAAATCGACAGTGTCAAAAAATGTTTTAGAGTGACTTTGTTAAGCTAACAAGCTGCACCGCTTGATGGATTGTCGGAGCATTACAGTTACCATAGTCAGGAGCTCGCGGAGTATTCTGGGTTTAAAACTCTGTTGGCTTCAGGTTCCAAGCGAACGAACACTGCGGCATCACTGAGAGTTAAAAACTGTCTAAATTATTTCATCTATAATAAAATGTTCAGTGTAACAATTAAGTTTAACATCCAGGCATCCATGAAAACAGAATTTATTAAATTTAACGGAGTTAGAAGTTAGCAGGAAGTTAGCTCACTAGTTTCCACCTAAACATGATACACCATGTTCTGACTGAGATATTTCTGAAAGAATTCAAACGTACAGCTCTGCTATCACTTCCAACGTAAATGAAGACAGAAAACTAAACAGCAGTGTCTTTTTTAGGGTTACTAAGTTGGGCTAGCTGGTATATAATGATGTGCTACGTGATCACTAGCAACACATTTATGTTAGCATAACATAAACACAGTGAAGCTGGATGATGAACGCTAACCTTTTTCCATTCGATAAAAGTTAACCAGAGTGTTCCTGATGTTTAGGGACAAATGCAATCACATGGCAGGATGCTGTAAATGGACCAAACTTCAGTCAGGAGAACAACTGAGATAATCCATCCACAATACTGAGGTTAGTCATTAATATACTGCATCATCATTAAATATTAATGAATAAATGGTATGGAAATGGAAGAAGCACAGTTTTTGGCTTTCCTAATATTCCAAAACGTGCTTCATCTTCTCCCTACTACTGTCGCTCAGCATAATTTGCAGATGATATTGCTTGCAGCCGCTGCAATGCTTTTGACCATACCATAACCCTTTTGACCGGCTTGATGGTGGGTGGCTGTTGCTCAGGTGGTAGAGCAGATCAGCTACTGATCGGAAGGTTGGTGGTTCGATCCCTGGCTCCTCCAGTCTGCATGCCAAGTATCCTTGGGCAAGATACTAACTGATGCATTCTTTGGAGTGTGAATGTAGTTTAGTTTGCACTTGTGTTTAGAAGTGCTTGTGTGGGTGGCTAATGGGTGAATGAGGCATGTTGTCGCTTTGAGTACTCCGGGAGAGTAGAAAAACGCTATATAAGAATCTGTCCACTTACCATTTACCATGATGACACCATTAACATGCGCTATCGCGGTACCGTTCATATGGTTTCTACTATATACCGTTTATACCGCCCACCCCTAGTGTCCTGTTTGGCAGTTCATAAACCAAATCCCACAGCCTCAGAGCCATTGCTTACACATTACTCAATAATAGACTTCAGGTGTTGTCAGTTTGCCAATGCTCCTCAAAAGCTGGTATGTACAGCAGTACTGTCTGGCCCTCCTCCAGCTCCTCTCCTGACAGCACTAAGTATGACTCCACTTTGACAGTTCTGAGTAAAATCCTGTCTGCCTCACTCAGCCCTCTGTCCTTTCATCCACGATCATTGTTTGTGCCATGAGTGACAAGACTTAACAACCCAGCTTTGTGTGACTATTAGGTGTGTAGAATGGATTTTAATTGTTTTTTTAAAGTTAGACTCTGAGAAGTTATTGGTGTTTCAGTGTTCAGATATGTTTCCTTCATTTAACCGTTCAAGTTTGGCCAGAAATCCACACAAAAATGGAAACGGTAGAATTACATTAATTACATTTTTTTTTGTGATCTAAAAAGACCTGATGTCCACTACTAAAAAGTAAATACAGTCATTAAAAATAATGAAATAATTAATTTAATTAATTATTAAGTTAAAATAAAATTTAATTAAATAATTAATTACATTATGACTATTTATTTATTTTACTGTAACATGTTTCTCAATAATAGCAGTAATTGGTGGTTGATTGTTGCAATTTCAAAGAAAATGTTGCATCCCTTATTCAAAGGTTTGCTAATCGGGGAAATCATTGTTCAAAAGTCGGCACTCAGGGACCATTGGTTTGAGATTTGTTTGTGATCACACAGTTTAAAGCCTTAATGGTGGTACTCCCACAAGTCATCAGTAGTTGAGTTAATACGTCTTCCACTTCTGTGACTATGAGAGATCTCATTTTAATCGTGCAGTGCTTTTATTCTCTACAGAGAGACAGCTGGTCCACTCCAGTAATGAAATCACTGTGGTGGGAGCAAGAGTCCCACCTGGCTGCAAACCGTAGCGATGGCACTGTCTGCTTCAACTCCACACAGAGCACCGTCCTAAAAGGACTCAAATTTGGAGGAGTGCCAGCTGTCCTGCTAATCAACTTCGTTGTCTTTGTGGTTTGTTTCTGCCCCTTTCTGATCTACTTCTGATAAAGGGAGACATAATTACAAATACTTTAAAACTCAGTTCTTTGTCTTGTGAATACATTCTTTCCTTTTAATGTTTTAAAAGCTAAAGTAAATTCTTCTAATAGAGCAATTTAAGACATAATAGTGATAAATGGTCAGTTGTATTGCTATCCACAGATTCTGCTGATCATCTTCACGATTATCAGGAAGCAGTTCTGGGACTACGGACGTTTAGCTTTGGTCGCAGACGATGACGGGTCAGTTAAGTTTGAGCATAATCTAAGCAGAAGGACATGTGGTGCACATACTACCCAGAATCTAGATTTTGAAATTGTAAACTGAATCTGCATTAGTCTTTGACACAGCCACTTTGTATATCAGGTTCACTGGCTCATCACGCCGCCGCTATGGACGTAAGTCATCCACTGGGTCCAACATGGAGGAACCAGATTATGACACGGTATGTAAAAGAATGCCACTAAAAATGAGAATTAATAAAGCATTATTAATTCTCATTTTTAGTGGCATTATCGGGTGGTTGTACTGATAAAGATAAATGGTATTGTTAAGTTAAACTGACTTCAGTTAATACTCGATGTAGTAATAATCAAAAAACAGATTTTTTTGTTTGGTTTTTTTGTTTTGTTTTGTTTTGTTTTTTTAAACACTACCTTCTTTTGAAAATGCATGAAAACCACTAAAACATAAACAAACCATCAAATTAGGATGTGTGTTTGGGATATGAAGTGAGCTCAAGTTCCTCACCTAAACTGGTTCACAGGCTTCACTTAATACATTTGACTGCATATACCTAATAGCTTTGTAGGCAGACAGTTTTAATCCACTGGAATGTTGGTTGTTCAAAGATATCAATATAATCTGCTTTGGTAACACTTATGCCCTTTTTGATTCCGTGACCATGACTTGCAATTGTAGGAAGGTTTGTAGGTTTTAGTCTCAGCGTGTTTTTGAAAGGTGACGAAGGGCTTTACGCAGGTCTTCTTTGGGTATTTTAGAGCAATAACAGATCTCTCTTTTTGTTCAGGGATTCTGCTCTTGGCTGCGGTATATCTTCACAATAGAGTGAGTGTTTTTCTTTTTTTTTCCTGTTTTAATCATTGTTTCACTCCAAAAACCTACTTTGTCATCCTTTCAATAATGAGGCAGAATATGGGAGGTGTGATTTTGTATTTGTATGCTTATGTCGCAGTGATGAAAAGATAAAAGCCAAGTGTGGCATGGATGCTGTTCACTACCTGTCATACGAGCGACATTTGATTTACCTGCTGGTGATTCTCACCGTCTTGTCCATCGGTGTCATACTACCTGTCAACATGACTGGAGGCCTTCTGAGTAAGTTTCAAAGTATACCCTTCACTCTTGTGTTTCAAGAAAAAAAAAATCAGCTTAATGGCTGAAGTTAAAAAATGTACTGATTAAAGGTCAGGCATGAGTCAAGCAACAAGAACTCAGGAGCTGAGCTGTCCACTTCATAATGAGTGATTTGTACCCACAGACCATTAAGCATGTTTTTTAAGCCATTTTTTTAAAGGTTAAATTCATTGTTCTGTGATATGTGTCTATTCATATTTTTGCTAATTTAAAAAAAAGGTTTTATTTCTTTCAGATATTGACACACAGAAGTTTGGAGAGACAACTATTGGAAATCTGAAAAAGGGGTAACTGCTTTATAAAAGTATGACGTTTGAACAAACCCTGATACCGTAGGATGGTATTTTCTTGTCTTTATTGTCTACTTTGAATAACTGTCCTTCTGGTATTTTCTTGTAGAAACAACCTGTTATGGCTACACACCGTATTTGCAGTTATCTACCTGATCCTGACAGCTCTGCTGCTGCAGCGTCACGTGTCACAAATGAAGGGCACGCGCAGAGAGACAGTGAGTGTCAGAGCACTGGAGTAGACTAGAGTACTCAGACTAGACTGGATGCCATTTGATGTAAATTTATGATAATACATGGCTGGGATGTTAGTTTCCCACTATCCTTTTACATTGGATTGCATTTTTCTGTGAGAAGTGTTAAGTTGTTCCCCTTCTGATTTTCTTTTCCTAGGCCAGAAACACCTTGTTTGTGTGTTCCCTCCCCAAAGAAGCAACAGCAGAAGATGTAAAGACCCATTTTGTGTGAGTAAACAGAATTGTATAATAAAGATTATAATGAAATTCTGGTTTTGTTCACATTTTGTCTTGAGCATGGAGACAAGTAATTGTAACCAACTGTGTTTGTTTAAAGAGAGGCATACCCTTCCTGTCAAGTGTGTGCTGTCACCTTGGCGTATAATGTGACCAAGCTCATGTACCTTGATAAGGAAAGGTAAGAAAATCATGTGTGTATTTTATACTCTATCAGTAAGTTCAAATGTGTGACAGTTTCACATTTGTTTTTCTAACCTCAAAATGTTCTCAAACACTATCTTGTAGAGCATATTCAACTTTTTACAAAAGTAGCAGACCGCCTACACATTACAGCTACAAGAGCTGCTCAGCCATGGCAACCCATGTCATGAAGCTCATGGTGCACAGCTTTTGTGCTGATGTTAATTTCACAGAAAGTGGGCAGAGCAGCAGTCAGTCAGCAGAGCATTGGCGACTTTTATGCAAATTCAAGCATTAGGAAGTGTGACCCGTTTTTTTTTATGTACACATAGTTGTCAAGGAGTGTCAATCACTTCTGTGTTTTTTTTTAATGGTTTTTGAGTTTGTCTTTTTGTTGTTCTTGTTGTTGTGGGGTTTTTTTCATCTCAGGATACGTGCTGGGAAAAACCTGTGCTACTATGAGCATGTCCTACAGAAAAAAGGACAGCGTGTGTTCATCACCCCCCGTATGTGTGGCCACTTATGTTGCTGCGTCAGCTGTGTGAAGGTGAGCCATGCCAGATGATCAGAGTTCTGCACCATTTTAAGTTCAGTATTATGTATATAGCGCCAGCTCACAATTACAGTTGTGTACGAAAGTAGGAAATTAGAGGACATTTGGGTCTTTATATCTTTAAGACATAATATTTTAACTACTTAATTTGTATCATGAACAAATAAAGCTGGGTATCATCTGCATTGCAATGAAAATGTATGCAGTATTTTTTAAATAATATTTTAATCATTTACCCAAGGGAAACATATAATGTAAACAGTATTGGTCCCAGCACAGATCCCTGTGGAACTCTGAGTGACTTTGATGTCTGAAAAAGACTCCCTGTTTTATGCACAACTTGGATCAACTAGCTATCACATAGATATGATTCAAATCACTGCAGCATAGTATCTTAAATACCTCCGGCAAGTTCTAATCTCTATAGTAAAATATTATAGTTAACGGTGTTTAACTCTTCACTGAAGTCTCGCTGGAACTGTACAGAAATTAATCCACAGTCGGTGGATGCAAGAAGACCATGTGCAACCTTCACTAAGACTTTCTGTACTGTTATGAGTTTTCAGTCCTGACTGAAACTGTTCAAATAAACATTTGTTTGCAAGTGATCAGTTATCTGTTTTACAGCTGCTCTTTTACGAATTCCTGAGATAAAAGGAA
Organism: Perissodus microlepis; assembly: GCF_051167445.1. Lineage (NCBI taxonomy): Eukaryota > Metazoa > Chordata > Actinopteri > Cichliformes > Cichlidae > Perissodus > Perissodus microlepis. The sequence goes on from NC_140475.1 coordinate 7,182,071, forward strand.
GATTAGAAATCTATAATCACCCACGACAGTTGGATCAAGTGACTACTTTTTAAGTAAAGATTTAATTACTGCCACCTTAAAAGCCTGTGGTATGTAATCTCTTAATAAAGATAGATGAATCATATTTAAAAATGAATCATTAATTAATGGTGAAACTACTTTGAGCAGTCTTGTAAGAATGTGGTCTAAAAGGGACCTTAATGGTTTAGAGGAAGCATTTATTCAAGTTAACTCAGATCAGTGAGAGAGAAATTCATAGTAAATATCAGCAGTTATTCGAGTTGCCAGTTCTAAGTTCTAATGGTTAAAGGAATGTTTGGCTCAACAGAGCTCTAACCACTCATTGGCCATCTGTCTGGTTGCAACAGATGTTTGCCACTCCCACAAGCACTTGATGACCCACTGTCATCAAGTGCTTGTTCATAGAAGGTTGTTGGGGTTTTGTGTGTGTTTGTTTGTTTGTTTGTTTGTTTGTTTGTTTGTTTGTTTGTTTGTTTGTTTGTTTGTTTGTTTGTTTGTTTGTTGTGTTTTTAAGTGAGTACAACTCAATATTCTCTCTAATTTATGAGTTATTTGCTTTATGGTGCTTGTTTGTGAGTTATACCAGGGAGTTAAATATCCTTGATGTGTTGCCTTCCTTTTTAAGCCACAGTTTCCAGAGTCGTTTGCAGTGAGGCTTTAACACTATTAACAAGATAATCAACCTTTGTAGGAGTAGAGTTTAGATGGTTTGCATTGTGTTTGCACATAATATTGAAGAAATAATGGAGGAAACACTTGCTTAAATCTAGTTACAGCGCTTTCAGAAATGTATTACCTGCTGCTTTGTATTCCAGTATCGTAAAATTAAATGTTATTAGAAAATGATAAGACAAAAGAGGATTTTTTTAAGGGAATATGTTTAAATGTTCAGTTTCAATGCTATGCAGAACAAGATCCATAAAGCATTTAAAGTAGTTGGTGAGCTTTTAGCTTAATCTTCGAAATATAATTAAAGATCTACACTGCAGAGTGCTAAATCTGAAAATGAAACTGATTCAGAAAACGTGTACCGTGTATTAAAATAATATTTTCTGTGTTTGTGTCTTCTCAGGTTGACGCCATAGAGCATTACCATGCTAAAGAAAGGTTACTGCTGGAAGAGGTGAGACAAGAGGCAGAAATAGCACCACACTTCCCCCTAGGGATTGCTTTTGTCACCTTACAGACTGAGGCCATGGCCAAATTGTGAGTATTAGTGTAACCTTTTGAGGTCCAAATAGTCATAAGTGTTAACCCTAACCTTAACTCTGCCCTGTGTCAGATTATTTCCAAATTAACAAATTTACAAAAAATGCATAATTACATACATATTTTAATAGCCTAGGGTTAGTGTTACAGTTGGGGTTGTCACTGACGGTGACTTAAGTGTTCTTACTATCTGTACTATCATTACTTGCTGTACAGTATGTACTACTTTTGTATGTAATGGGTCCAACTGCATTGTAACTCATTTGGTGATTGACTGCTGTTTCCATTATTTTTATTTTTGTAAGAGCAACATGCTTTGACAGTGTTACCAACATTGGCATGCCAAGTGTGTCAGTGTTTTTCTGTAAGCAGCAATATTCTGTGTGGTTTATCCTCTTCCCTGATGATGACCATGATCTCTTAATTTCGTTGTCATCAGATTTCTTATTCTGTTGACGTTTAGTGGGAAAATGCCTCGTGGCAATTTTTCTGAAAGCTAATGCAAACGTTAATCGCTAAAAGTTATCATTTACCTGCTGCAGAATTCTGAAAGACTTCAATGCAGTCAAGTGTGGTACCATGAGCAGCTGTTGTGGAGCGCAGCGCCAGCCGTCATCCAAAAGCCAAAGTCTGAAAGTGAACAAGTGGCGGGTTGGGTTTGCACCATATACAAGGAATGTTTACTGGTAAGATCTGAAACACTAACCTTTCACACTGTATGCTCCCCATGCACTCCATAGAATTTTACTCATAAACTAATTTATCTATGTAGATGGACTAAGTGGCAACAATAACAAAATGATAATACAAAAAAAAATACATTGACTCTGGCAAAATTGTTAGTAAACATTAGTATTTGTGGAATGTAGCAAAGTTCTCTGGTTTATTATCTTTCACTCCAAACTGTGGCAACATTTAGAAAAAAGGGAGCAGTCAAAAGTACCTTTATTTGTGTCAGCCCAGAATTTTACAAGTTGAGCATCTAAGTTCTGCCTGTACTAACATCAAAACCTATACTCTGCACATAGGCTACGTTCACACTGCAGGCGAAAGCGCATCAAATCTGACTTTTTTTGACCCTATGCGACCCATATCCGATCATGGTATGACAGTGTGAACAGCAGAAATGCGATATTTTCAAATCCGATCTGGGTCACTTTCGTATGTGGTACTGAATCCGATACATATCTGATGTTTTAGAAAGCGACTGCTGTTTGAATGGTCATGTCGCATTAAATCCGTCTTTTACGTCACTGACACAAGACAGATGCCAATTATCAGCGCCAGAGAAGCGCCCGATAAGACACTGCGAACGCTTCCTGGCCATCCAGTGTACATGTTAGTGAAACTGTTGGGAAGACAATGTTGGAGAAACGTGAACATTTTATTTGTACTGTATAATCTGCAGATTATGACAGAAATCTGCAACTATCCTTTGAAGCACCGCTCCTCTCTAAAACAGCAATAAGGATAATTATTAGGCCATTTGTAAATGACAAAATAACTTTATAACTTAAAGCAAAATTGGGAAACGTAAAGTCCGAAACAAGTCTTTATATTAAGGGCCATCAGTCAAACAATACTGTTTGGTCTGGGTCTAAATAGAGCGCGTTGTGTGTGAGGTCTTCTTTTGCGCATGCGGGCCGCTTTGAGGGTTCACTAGAGGGTTGCTGCACGCAAGCACACAACATTTGTATTCTTAATGTATACTGTTCACATCAGAAACAGGAGACATTTATGAGGAAGTATTCAGGGTGCACACCAGCCTTTTCTTTGCAGTGTCTCTTTGTATGTAACTCTTCTGTTATTTCTGTTTTTCACGTTTTTCCTAACCCACAGGGAAAATCTCTCAGTGCAGGGTTTTTTCTGGTACGCGCGCTACGTAGCGCTAAATTTATTCCTTTTCATCCTGCTGACCTTATTCACGACCCCCACTATCATTATCAACACCATGGATAAATTCAACGTGACCAAGCCCATCAACGCTCTAAATGTGAGACTTGCACATGCAAACACAGTTAACCATCACAGGTTTGCAGCAAGTCTAAAGGTTGTTTTGTTTGGTTTTTGCCCTAGAGCCCCATCATCAGTCAGTTCTTCCCCACGTTCCTGCTGTGGGCCTTCTCTGCCCTGCTTCCTACAATAGTGTACTATTCTACACTAGGAGAGGCACACTGGAGCAGGTAGAAAGGGGACACACACACACACACACACACACACACACACACACAGAGCAGTAGTGTACTGATTGGTTTCAGAGGTAATTTGTTTTATTCCGCTGCCATCTGTGTCTCAGGTCCAGCGAGCAGCTGAGCATGATGCGCAAGCTGTACTTTTTTCTGCTCTTCATGGTACTCCTCCTCCCCTCGCTAGGACTCACCAGGTAATTTTTATTACTGCCAGTTTGAATAAGCACCAGTTTACAAAAAAACTAGGTTTATTGTCTATTCACTGAAACTACTTCTCAGTATGTCGCATACAGCAAGAAATGGAGGAACTCAAACACTTCCATGTATCAGAAGCCATAACTCACTGTTGGCCTACATTTCATAAGACTCGCTGCCAAAAACTATCCAAGTTCAGTCGCCACAGCCAAGTGTAAATGCTTTGCATGAAATAAATCCTTTTTATGTTCATATGTAGTTTGCTTAGTAAAATAAAAATTCCCCCAAGTGAAGAGATGTTTAATGGTGTCGGTACATGTAGCCAAGAAAGCTTGGCTAACTTTCTGTGTTTTTGTTTAGTCTTGCTGTGTTCTTCAGCTGGCTATTTGACAAAGAATTTCTCTCCAGTGGGACAGTGAGATTTGAGTAAGTGAGCTATCCTGAAAGTTAATCGAGTTGAGATTAAGTCATCATTTCTTTGATATTATATAATACAAGCTTTACTAACATATTAATAACTTGCCTGTTTTTAAGATTATTTTGTACTGTTCTTTACGTTGATTTAGAATATAAATTTTACATTTAAAGTATGGTTGTTGGTTGTTTTATTTACAGCTAGATGCTTTTCTGAGATTATAATGGTTTGGTTGAAGCTGACATGCTTAGACAATGTGTAATATCTTACAAAATGGGTAAATGTTTTTAAATATAGCTTCTTATGATCCTGGACAAACTATTTATTTACCAAAATTAACGTTTTGCCCTATTCTTCTCTTTTGGTGGTCTCTGGTTTGATTACACCAGGTGTGTGTTTTTACCCGACCAAGGGGCATTTTTTGTCAACTACGTAATTGCAGCAGCCCTCGTGGGCTCTGCGATGGAGTTGTTGCGGTTGCCAGGGTTACTGCTTTACGTCATTCGTTTGATGATTGCTCGCTCTGCTGCTGAAAGGAAATATGTCAAAGAGGTTTGTAGTGGCTTTAGCTACTATACTTTGCTCTAATTTCATTCTGTCATAAATCTACAACTGTTAGAGAATATATTGTTTGTGAATATCTTTCTGATTCTCCCCTTCGTATTTAGAAGGTGAATAACTTGTCAACATCGTGTTACAGAATCAGGCATATGAGTTTGAATACGGAGCCATGTACGGCTGGATTCTTTGTTTATTTACGGTTATCCTGGCTTACAGCATCATTTGTCCTGTAATAGTGCCTTTCGGTGAGTAGCTACAGAAGTGTTGCTCCACTAGATGTTTTTTTTTTTTTAATTCATTTTTCTTTATTATCTAATAGTCTGTTGACTTTTCAGTTTTTAATCGCCTCCTTTCTGACTGTATCAGGTCTCCTCTACATGATCCTGAAGTACTTGGTGGACAGATACAACCTGTGCTTTGTTTACTTGTCTGCTCGCCTAGACCGCCAAGTTCACCTGGAGGCTGTGAATCAAGCTCTCGGCGCACCCATCATCTGCCTAATGTGGCTTTACTTCTTTTCTGCCCTCAGAATGGGTGAGAAATAATCTATCGTTTTTTCATAAGGGTTTCTCAAATTATCAAAGAGTCACGAGAGGCAGACTCTGTCCCAGCAGACACTAGATGATAGAATACAGAGAAGTAGAATACCATACCATTTTAATTCATATCCATACAAACTGCCAATTTATAATCCTCATAAACCTTTGATGTCCTGTCTACATTGTTTTGCTGTGAGAGTCACAGTTTTATCACTACGGTGCTAGTTGGCTTCTTTAAGTTGTTTTGAGTAGTTTGAGCTCACAAAAAGGTTTATGGATATTTTATTGAGTAACTGGGTCATGATTTCTGCAGAGAGACATTGCTGCTAAGTTTTTAAAATGTTATTTTTGGGAAAAAACTCTTGCTGCTTCAAGCATCAGAAAACTAGCTCTACGTAGTTGTAGTTCAAGATAAGACAAACGCAGCCAAAAATACAGGACAAGCTTATTTTGAAGATAAAATGAAAATTACACAAATTGATTTGCCTCATCTGTTTTTAATGATAAATTATACATTCACACTTAATGCTTACTTGAGTTCACGTCTTCAGTATTGAACGGTTATTTCAACCCAAAGGCACCCCCCTCCCCCCTGTCAGCTATGAATTAAAGTTTTCCATACCTGTATTTGAAATCTACGGAGCCCCTCTGATGACATGGTCCAAAAAATAAATAAATTGTGGCCACAAAATTCTACTTCGTGCCCACGAAATGCTAATTTGTGGGCACGAATTGGGTATAACGTGGCAACATATTACGCATTTGTGGCAACGAAATAGATAACATGCACACATCATATTGATACAATTCCTGGACAGCTGCGTAGCGACATAAGCATAAGAGTAGGCTAAACCTATACACCATGGACAGAGACAGTATGATTGAGTTTTATTTTAGGCTGGGAATGAGCTACAAATGCATTTTGAAAAGCCTGGCAATGCAAGGAACCATTATTACGGAGAGACATTTAAATAGGATATTGAGAGCCAAGTTGCTTTACAGACGTAAGTACGACCTGGACGCCGGCATAGATTTTATTGTCAACCAACTGCAAGGGCCTGGCAAGGATCACAGTTATCGGTCAAATGTTTCGTGCCCACAAATTAGCATTTCGTGCCCTCGAAATAGTATTTTGTGGCCACTATTTATTTATTTTTTGGACCATGTCATCAGAGGGGCTCCGTAGAAATTGTGTTTGTGTGTGCATGCAATGTTTCAGGTTTCTGGGCACCCACATCTCTGTTTACTTTGGTGGTCCTGTGTATCACCATCATCATCTCTCTCAGCTATACCTGCTTTGGCTTTTTCAAGTACCTCAGTCCACTCAACTATGTGGTGAGTATTTTCTTGTGCGTGATCAGTACTCTGTTGTTTCTATGTCGTCCTGCACAATCAGTGCTCACAGTGTTTGCGTTCTCTCTCAGGTCAAGGACGAGGACGAGGATCCAGGAGAGGGCATGGACGAAAGCACTTCGGTACTGTATTTGTTCTTTAAAATGTCCACATTATAACTAAAGCTCAGGCATATTTAAGAGGGGCCTGAACTTATGTCAACCTGCATGTCCATTCATTTGCCCTATTTGTCATTTGTCCTGTTAGTCATTAACAAGAAATGACTAACATAATGATGAATTACTTTGGCTTCAGCTGCCACAGAAAATGCAACTGCACTTAAATAACACAAAAAATTGGAGGATTATAGACCTGAGAGAGCTAAAATGGAAGTCTACCCAGTGGATCCTGAGGGTTGTTCAAGTCGTGAACTTTGAGCTTTATTAGTAGTTTCTACACTTATGTTCAAAGCTGACTCCAGTTTTGTTTTTTCGAAGCTGTATCTTTCCTTTCTGTCTTCACAAGGTCATACTTTGGCCACCACTTTCAGCATTGCATGAATCACATCACATAGAGTTAAGAATTTACAAAAATCAGTATTAAGAAACACGCTTTTCTTTTGTTTTCACTGCTCATCCATTTTGTCTTGGCTGTACGTTAACAGGTTTACCTTCCCAGAGTACTCAACCCTAAATCACCTGCCAGCATCCCACAAAATGATGATCAGCCGCCGCAGTTTTATGGGTCTTTTGATGACACTGCAGCCTGCAGCTTCACACCAGTAGACAAAAACATGGAAGAATCCAACAGTGATTCGAACCCTGGAAGTCAAGATGCTCCTTTGTCTTGATCATAAATTTGCTTCTTCGAGGTTTTACAGACAGTCCCGTTGAGTCCAGAAACCTTCATAGATCAGCACCTACGATGTTACAAAGTAGTAACTTATTTAATTTCTTCTGTGAGATAAGTTTATGGTTTCAGGGAAAATGTGTTGTTCATTTTGAAATTACTATTTATGGGTGGGACTTTTATTGGATATCTAGAGAATACGTTTGACCAGTATAGATAGGAAACAAGATTTTAATATTATCTGTCATAAAGCACAACCAATTGTTTGAGACCTCACTGATAAGGACCAACTCACCATGTCATGTCAGTTGTTATTATGCTCATTTCACAAGCTTATGGGGTCCACTGGGATAGCTTTATATGGTTTAATGTTTCAATACACCTCAAGTGTAAATTGCAGGAGCCTTCTCAAACACTCCTGAGCTTTTCTCTTTAATTCTCCCCTCCCGAAAAGCCCGGACAGCTGGCATGAGGGAGGCAACTAAAGAAAAAAAAAGTTTCATGTTTAGCTTGTTTAAAAGGAGCATTTTATACATCGCTGTCACCTTTCTAACTGGTTTGATTCTCAGGTAATGTCACAGCTGTATTAACATCTGGGCAGCAGGTTAAAAAGGCTTTGGAGTGGCAGCTGGTTTGCATTACACCAGGCTGCCTTTGAGTCATTATTTCATGTTTGTTTGACAACAGAAACCGGGAAATATTGTAATGAGAACACTTTACTGGAAATCTTTGCTGTATGAGTACACGAAGAAAAGGGGTAGCAAACGTGCTAATGTACAAACCTTTTTACCAAAGAAGCAAGAAATCTTCAGGGTCTTTGTTCACCCTTGCAGCCAGCAGCAGAATATTTGGCGTGGTTTACTCAGAGCTGAGATATTTTAAACTGACGGTTAGCATTATTGGCTCTGGCTGTAATATGATGGTGGGCAATGAGCACTTAGATTTATTTGAGGCAGCTGCTCATTCTTTGTTTAAAACCATGGCAAACCATCTACTAGATGGGCATTAATTGATGTAGATATGTTAAGGAACAAAATGAGGGGGGAAGGGGGACGACATGAACAAATGAATATGAGTTATAATATTTGCAAAGGAACACCAGAATTAATTTCTCACACATACTGATTTACGTCTGCTACACAAATGCCAAAGGGATTGATTGCTGATTATTGCCAGAGCACCTGCCAAGGGTCTCCTTAATATTGCACTTTTTTGTATCTTTCTTGTATTTACTAAAAAAATCTGTTTTTGCTTTTTGTAATACAATCAGTTCTACAGGAGGTGGAAACCAAAACAATGTTTTGATTGTTGGTGCCATATACAATGTTGTATAAGGTCAGATAAAAATTCTGAAGCATTACTTAATGAATGTTATAAACAGGTCAATGTTTATCTGTGTCAAATGTATCTTTTGCAGCTTAAATTAAGCATTTAACAAAGAAACAAATTATTAAAGAAAACTTGTTCAGTGGCCGGTAAACAGAGTGTTGATTCTTTGGAGTTACAATAGATAACACGTTCTCAGATCATGCAGTTATTGGCAACACATTAACGTTCATAAGTCTGTTTTGTCATTGGGGGGCACTGTTGAGCTGCAGTGGGTTTGTGTGATCTCTGAAATATTCATGGAGCAGTAATGCACAATGCTACATAAAGGATTTCTAACTTACTCTGACATCGGTATGAGCCAGTTTACTGGGTGACTATTCCAGCAGCTCCACCTCCTCACCTGATCCCTCGCTATTGTCTCCTTTTCTGTTCCCTTTCTCTTCTTCTTGGCCTTTTCCCCTTTCTCACCACGGGTACCTGCCTCAGCTGAGAAAGACCACTGTTGTCAAATAAAAGGCTTTTAGGGTGCCGTAGTTGTTAAATATGGGTAATGAAGTGCTAAGCATCTAGTAGCTGTGGTGAAAGGAGACGTACGGACCTGCTGGACGAATATCAGCGCAGACTAACGGAGCCTCGCAGTAGCTCTTGAAGAACAAAAAAATCTGTTCAGGAAGATTAACTATTGAAGAGGTTTGGGACAACTACGTCCTCGTACATCCTGGCCCAAGAATCCAGTATAAATGTGCATGCATTTACTTGGAAGCTTTATACATCAGCTACTTAAGTGAAGGTACAGATGATAAAAAACGAAATGAAGAAATATTACAAAAAAAAAAAACTCCCCCTGAGCAATATAAATTTTGTAAGCACTGAGCACAAAGGTTACTGACTGTGCTTTACCCCAATGTCTGACAAAGATTAAGTATTACAAAACAGCCTCTCACATGTTTACCCTTTCTCAAGTGTTAGTATTGTGTGAAAGTGATTAAGCAATAAAGTTCTGTTCTTAGTACTACTCGATCTCCAGTATGCTTAAAGTCATAACACAATTTTCAGTGTAACCTTGTTAATGAAAAGCTAATAGTGAGAAGGAAAAGGGGGGAACCTGCCTGAGTCTCAGGCAAAGAGATTTGGAAATAGATCTGAAAAACTTGGAGAAAGTCACATGAGAAAAGCTGTAGAGGGTCAGGATGCAGGGGAACTAATAACTTGCACATATCCTCATGTGGCTCCAAAGATGAGCTGGTGAAATAAGATTAGATTTTGATATTAGACACCTGATATATCCTCTGTGCTTTGAACATGTAATGCATGGTCGCTGCTGGAGAAACTTGCCTTCTGCTAGCTCAGTGGAGCGGCAATAATGTTGATGTTAAAGGCTGCAGGAGCCTGGGAAGGAGCTCTGAGCGGCTGCCAGAACTACAGTGTACAGTACAAGTTTCCAAAACCACACACCAAACTCTGACCCGATGTTAAAAACGCCACAAACTCATTGGCTCTTGCTTTGGCCCACATTGTGCTCGACTTTATGTCATGGGTGTGTGAAAGTCTGAAGTTTGATCTAGTCACATGCGAACTTGGGAGTAGTTTGTGGCATTTCACATGCAAGGAATTCACTTGGATAGTCACATATTCTCTTATTCTCATTTTCTTTCTCCTCTGAGTATTGAATTCATACACTGCGCATAAAGAGAAACGTGGAACAAAATATAGTTTTGATCACATAATTTTGTTTGCTAAAGCTTTATTTATATGGTGCTGTAATTTTCTAATTTATTTCCTAACAGTTACCAAGACATTTCTTGGAAACCAGTTGTGTCATTTGGTACAAATTTCAGGGAAAATAATAATCTCTTTAGGAGAAATGCTTCATTTAAACCTGGGCAAATATTCCTCTTTTTTCACTTATTATTGGAAACTTATGCTGTGTCTGCGCATTACCGTGTGTCTGTCCTTACACTGTTGGGGTTTTTTTTTCTCCATGTTTAGCCAACCAGCTTTAAATAGCCCTCAAGGTTTGCTAGTAAACAGCTAAACAGCTTCTATTAGTACCAGCTGGGATGGTGGCTTAGTGGAACCATTTAAGCAGTTAATAAGGATCGTTCAGAAATTATCTGGATGACAAGAAATACTATTTTATTTTAACTGGCATTAAAATGAGATTATTTTAGCTGTCTTGCCAAGACTTAGATGGGAACTTTGATAACTTTGATATCACTCTCAAGTATATAAGAAAAAGAACAAGCAAATTTAAGGAGAGTGGGTAAGCCTATTGATTATAGTAATTACTGTGTTTGAGTAGATTGTTGGGGCCCCTCATCAAATGAAAGAGCAGAGACTTAGCTAGTACTTGCATACACAATACAATTTATCCACTGTTAATCCAAACCCTCTCTGGCTGTTTTGTATAGGTGTGTAAAGCGTTGAACTCAGTGCCCTAAATGCATTCTTAGTATTGTTGACGTCTGTGCTTTTGTGTACCACGGATGCTATTATGTCACTTCCCTCCCTCTCTCTCAGTATTCACTTAATTGTGCACTCCCAGGACACTGAAGTTAAGAAAGAGCCGCTCTGTGTGTTCGGGTGTGTGGATGTATGTGTGTATCACATAAGAATTAAGCCCATTTAGTGTTTTGAGGGTTTGGGGTCAGATTTCCTTCATGCCACCACCAAGATCGATGGAAGTGACCTCTGACTGCTGCAATTTGTATATAAACACAGTTCTGGCCAATCACAACATCTCGTGGGATGGTGCCAACCAATGAGAACCCCTGGAAGCATCATGCTCTGTGGCACTCCTATCTTTTGTCCGTCAGGATTAGTGCCATGGCAACGCTGGTCGCCTGGGAGGTGAGTTTCCCAGAGCAGCAGGACAAGCACAGAAGCAGGCCGCTTGAGTCCAAGTCTTAACTTCCTCTCTGGCCAAATGGAAAGCTGGTCTGAAGCAGTGTGTATGTGCGTGCGTGTCATTCTGTAAGTCCAAAACTTCCACCAAGACTGCCAACTCTAATGAGGTGCCAATGTGAGCCACAAGCTCAAAGTGTGTTTTGTCTGTGTGGGTGAGTAGGTGGGTTGATGAGGGGCCGTCCTTGTGTGTTCTCTTCTCTGTGGAGCTCTCTGTAGAAAAGTCACCCCACTCTCATTCTCTTTTCTCTTGGTGGACTACATTAGCCAGAAGGGCGGAGGGCCAGGCAGCTGAAATCACCGCTGCTGACGAAGCATGTGACTCCAGACCGAGGCCCCTTTGTTTGGATGGTTACAGCCAACACACAGTCCTGGAAATGCAGCGTGACAAGGGAATAGACGAGCATGGGAATGAATGGACGGCAGTAATAATTAAAACCTGATTATCTGTTTTGTGATTGCCGAGAGGAAACATCTGCAACGGTCTGAGAGTTACAGCCCTTTGGCAAATAAGATGTTGACCACAAATGTGATCAGAAATGGGGTGAAAATCCAAAGACTTCAGTGCGTTTACATTTTTCGAATGAATCCTCCATGCAGTTGTTTTTATTGTTAGTAAACGAATCCACCATTAACTCCCAGGCTGAATTCACGATGCTTTCACAGTATTCACAGGGTGCACACACACCCAACCGCTTCTATTTGATATTGAATTAGCTGAATTGGCAGTAATTCCACGCAGCTGTGAAGAGTGAGTGAAGTGTGAGCGCTGAAGCTAGTGTAAGTGAGATACAGTTGCAAACCTTTACGCTGACTTGATTACAGTAAATCTGCTGTAGAGTGAGTGAACTGGACCCCGCAATTAAAATTAAAACTACTTCATGGAGAGAAGGAGGTAATTGAATGATTATATGATGATGATGATAAAAAAAAAAAATGATTATAAATGTGACCAAAAATATCGATTTATTTTCTCATTGGTTATGACAGCTGGGTAAGAATAAAATATATATGTGCAAGGGTGAGAAGTGAAAACAATGCCCTGTATTCTGCTGTGTTGTTTTCGTGTATGTATGTAATTGAGGTTTCTAACTCAGAAACCCTCACATTCTTGGATTGCAAGGGCATACGAGTCATATGGCACAAATTACATAGTGGAAAGCTCAGCTGTCAGGCAATGTAAAGGCCTACAATGGGATCATCATGGCCAAGATTTGCCCAGCAGACTGTCCAGAATCTTTCATTGGACAGTAGCCAATCGTGTTTTTCTCTGTAACTTAAGCCAAGTTCATGCTGCTTGTTCTGGCTAAGACTGCTGGATGTGAGCCAGGATAAACCAAACAACTGATGTTCGCTTAGTGTCTCTCAAACAAGATTTGCTTCATACAATACTCAATAAGGAGGCCAGTGATTTCAACACTGCTGAGTCTCTCTATATACTGTAAATACAGTATATATGCTCAGCCAATGTGTTAGGACCAGCTGTTCAAATTAATACAATAATGGATTCGACCAATCATAAGGCAGCAAGACAATGCATTTAGACATGTAGACATATTCAAGACGATCTGCTGGAGTTCAAACTGAGCATCAGTATGGGGAAGAGAGGTGATTTAAGTGACTTCGAGCATGTTGATTTGAAACAGGCTGGTCTGAGTATTTCACAAACTGCTGATGTGCTGAAATTTCCCCAAACAGCCATCTCTAGGGTTTACAGAGAATGGTCTGAAAAAAAGAAATATCCAGTGAGGCCTGTTCTCTTGGTGAAAATGTTTTTGTAAATCCTTGAGATCAAAGGAGAATGGCCATACAACTTTGAGCTGATGGGAAAGTAGTAAAAGTAACTCAAATAACTATTGGTTACAAAAAAGGTATGCAGAAGAGCAGCTCTGAAGGCACAGCATATCAAACCTTGAAGGAGATGAGCTCAAGCAGCAGAAGACCACACTAAGTACCACTTCTGAAGCTACAGTTTGCACAGGCCCACCAAACTTGAAAAAGAGAAGGCTGAAAATTGCTGCTCATCAATTTGATAAGCCTCGATTCCTGCTGTGACATTCAGAAGGTAGGGTCAGAATTGGTTGTACAACATGAAATTATGGCTGTACCCTTATTTGAATCAATATGGTGATATAATATTGTGCAGGATGTTTTCTTGGCACTACACTTTTAATATGCCGATCTGACTATTGTTCCTGACTATATCCAGTCCTTTATGACACGGCTATCCAACTCCAGTCCTTGAGAGCTACTGTCCTGCAGCTTTTAGATACATCCCTACTCCAACACAGCTGAATCAAATGATTGGATTACCTCTTCAGCATGTCATCAAGTTTGGCAAAGGCCTGGTAAAAAAAACATTCATTTGATTCAGGTGTGTCAGAACAAGGATGCATCTAAAAGCTGCAGGACAGTAGCTCTCGAGGACTGAAATTGGACACCCCTGCTTTATAACAACTCTGATGACTTATTCCGAAAGATGCTACACCAGAGAAGAGAGAAAGCTCAAATATCTGTACTACAAAGAAATAAGGTCATTCTGAAGCCAAAGGTGGGTCCAACCCAGTGCTTGCAAAGTTTATCTAATAAAGTGACCAGTGAGTGTTTGTATATTGTTAGAAATAAACTGGTATGAATGCCAACAAATAAAAGAAGCAACAGACAGAGGCAGAAAGACAGGAAGGGATCATCATTTAGAGTCAAACACTTTTGGTTGGAAGATGAAGACTCTTTGTTAATTGTTACAAGATGGCTGGGTAATTGTCATGGTGAAAGGGATGGTGGATGGTTGCCCATGTATTTACAAAGACATTTAATGAGCAGACTGGTAAACAGATGACTGATCAGATGTGAATCAGCATGGTAAATGAAAGGAGTTGACAGCATAAGAAAGACAAAACAGATTTAATTGTTCCATGTAATCTACAAAAGATGTCCAAAAGCTCTATATTACAAATAGAAGACAGAGAGAAAGTAAGTTATTTTGAACTGGAAAAGAATAACGGTAGAAACTAAAGAGGAAAAAAGTTTGGTCTCTTCACAAAATTCTGACCTTTAAATACACAGTTTTACAAAAAGTGATTAAACCAAGCCACAGCAGCTTAGCTGATTGGGAGGCATCTCTCTATCAAAATAAAAACTCTTTGTTGCATCATCTTTCAAAAGCAAACAGAATTGACTGTCAAATACAGATAGCACAACTGACTGCAAATATTCAATATGATGGCAAAAATCAGACAGCACACACTGACACATAGCACCCTTTCCCTCCTCTCCTACACTAGATTATGTCATGCCAAGACTGCCTTAACCTTGAAACAGACAAATGAAGAGACTGTTTGTTAACTTTTAAGGCCTTAGATCCTGGTTGTTAAATTGCTTGACACCCATACAAATATATTTTCACAATCCAGTAAACTGTGATGATATATTGTCCGTGAAAGGATCATATCACTAATTATGCATATTTAGTGAACTGTCATACACAGAAAATGACTGTGAGCCCAGGAAAAGCACACTAAGCTGGTTTGCTAGCATTGCTATTTTCTCCATGTGCAAATCACTCATCGAGTCAGAGAGATCTAAGCTTGCGTCCTACCAGATGTTTATAGTGCTTAACCAACTATATGCATAGTTTGGTCGAAATTGCCAAACCAAAGTCTCTGGTTTGGTTCCTCTGTATGTCTTCCTTTCTTTGAACTTAAAGGGTGAAAGAGAGTGAGTGCCTAAAGCGAGCACAGTCTAAACTAAATTGATTTATTATTAAATTTATGATTTATTTTATACTTTTTTTCAAGTACTTGTTATTTTATGGATTTTAAAATATAAATATAGTAATATGATATCCTATATTACACCCTGCATTAGAATCATACCTGTGTCGGACTTTAAAATGATACACATTACTAATAATCTGTGTCTTTGTTTCATTGCACATTAATAAAACAAAGATTATGACCCACTAATGTAATGCATACTTTTGTACAATTAAGTAGGAATGTGACCCGAGCCGTACTACGAGCAACAGGTCAAAAGGCTAGTTTTGCAAAGCCATGCCACTTTTCATGTAAAACCATCCGTATGAGGGCACTTGAGCCTGAAAATCTAGCTGCATTATTGAACTCTGTGACACACCATTTAGAAAACCTGGAATTGTGCTTGGTCTTTTCCATCGACAGTATAAATAAAGGACGTAGCCACCATGACATCAACAGGTTGGCAGCAGACCATTTGAACTGAACTAGCAACCAACTTTGACAGGAGGGCTCAAGTCACTTTGCTATTCCAAAAAAGAAATAAATAATGGATTTTCACTGCACGCTTACAACCATCCACACACAGTACATTCGCAGTGAAATGTAGTCACAGTTTTCTCTCTTAGATTGCAGAGGCAAAGCAGAAGACAAACAGGAGAGATTGGTCTGGAACCTTGAAACCCGTCCATGACGCCAACGTTAGACACTTCAGCATTCTGAAGCTTCAGTGTATTCATTTCGCTGCCACCATGTTGCTTTTTCCAGCTAGAGGTTAATTTATACGAATGAGAAGATTGAGTGATAATTCATCAGGATAGCTAACTTGGTTAGTAATCTGTATTCAAAGGCTGTACAGGTGCAATGCAGTCATATTGAGTAAGTCAATGTGAGTGGGACTACTAAATGACTAGAATTTCACTCACCAAAGCTGTAGCTTGCACTTCTCAGGCTGCACATCCAGTATAATATAACCAGCAACTTGACCGGGTTTTTTTATAGATTCATTTTTCATTAATATTTTTAATCCTGCTGTAGATACATACAGTTAACATGACACAGTGCTAGGTTCTAAACATCTACAGCAGTACTACTAATCAATATAACACTGACGGGTTTTTTTTTTACACAATTTGCCAATAATACAGTTTCATATGTAAAGAGCTGTTTTCAGCATTTTATTACTTCTTTTACTAAACACATGGCTCTAAAAGAAACACTCTCCACCATTCGCCCTACTTGTATGATAGTAAATATTTAGTAACGTACCAAATATTTATTTAACTATAGAAGCAACAAATTTTACAAATCCTCAGCCAGGAATGAGTGCAGAAAGGTCAAGGTGTCCAGGAATAGTGCTGCAAGAGGCTGTCAGCATATGTAAAAGAATAAAATATGGTAAAAACCTTTTTCTTTTTTTTTAACTAACAAAAAATTGTGTGTTTTAATCTTGCCCAATTTGCCATGTTAAACAGTGGAGGAAATGTGAGGTTAAGACTGTAAATATGCTTTGTAATACTGTTAAATTGAACATTTTAACATTAGACTTTGTGGATCTGATCCATTTTGGAGCCAGCCTCTACTGCAGAGGACATAAAACTGATTTTACATAATGGACCAAACTGGCTTTTCTGTCTGTGTAAAGAACACTACACATTTAATCCCTTTAGATATCTCAAAATAACAAGAAAGAAGTGTCATTTTACCAGCATCTCTCAGTTTTTCTACATGCTATTGAAATAGTGCGATGGTAATCTCCAAAAAGTTGATTCTGTTCATCTGGACGTAGCGTCATCCAAGTGACTTCTTCAGTCTCAGCTGACTGCAGGTTTCCCCAATCTTATAAACAGTACATTTGAAAATTTGAATTTGAATTTGAACTTGAATTTGCATAATGACTGAAACCAGCCCACTGAAGGAACAATGGGCTGGGAGGTCAGTTCCTTAATCTTAATTATGCAAATTCTCATGACCATTGATCAACAACCACTGACCAAAACCCACTGATCAAAGACCACTGATCAATGGCCATGAGTACCATTCACAGAGAGTTGGGGAATGGCTGCAATCACAGCATTGTAAGATGGCGAAAGATGTACCCTTAGGCCCCCTCCTCGATTCAGAGATGGTCTTTCCCTTTTCACGTAAATGGCCTCCTTGACTCCACGCTCAAACCAGCGTTCCTCCCTGTCCAAGATGTGTATTGAAAGAGTGTCCATTGGCCTGTAGGTGTGAATAGACTGCAGAGTCTTGGCCTGACGAGGTAGCTGTTCTGTGTTGTGCCATCCGCTTCGCCAGAGGTTGTTTGGTTTCCCCGATGTATAAATCCTGGCAATCCTCCTGGCACTTAACAGCGTACACTATGTTACTCTGTTTGTGTCGGGGGACCCGATCCTTGGGGTGGACCAGTTTTTGGCGCAGCGTGTTTTGGGGTTTAAAAGCCACAGAGACCCGGTGTTTAGAAAAAATGCATCTCAACTGTTCCGATACTCCTGACACGTACGGGATCACTACAGGTTTTCGCTTGGGCAGCGGTTGTCCTTCTCTCCTGGATCGGCTGGAGCTTTCTTTAGGTGCCTTTCCAGCTTTGACAAAAGTCCAGCTGGGATAACCACATTTATTCAGGGCCTTCTTGATGTGCTTTTCTTCTGCCTCCCTGGCCTCTGTGTCAGTGGGGATGGTGTTCGCTCTGTGTTGTAGCGTCCTAATGACACCCAGTTTGTGCTCCAGTGGATGATGAGAGTCAAATCTTAAATACTGATCCGTATGTGTAGGTTTACAGTACACGTCAGCTTTTAGATGTCCCCCATTACTGATGGAAATCTCACAGTCCAAGAAGGCTAACCTGCCACTTTTCATATCCTCCCTGGCGAATTTGATGTGTCGGTCCACCGAGTTAATGTGATCCGTGAATTGTGGTACATCCTGAGATTTGATTTTCACCCAGGTGTCATGAATTTGCATAATTAAGATTAAGGAACTGACCTCCCAGCCCATTGTTCCTTCAGTGGGCTGGTTTCAGGCATTATGCAAATATACTGTTTATAAGATTGGGGAAACCTGCAGTCAGCTGAGACTGAAGAAGTCACTTGGATGAGTGACGAAACGTTTCTCCCACAAAACACTACGTCCAGATGAACAGAATCAACTTTTTGGAGATTTACTTTCCTGGATGATTGAGAATGCATCAAGACTGGGATGGTAAATGTAAGAAATCTGTCAGCACAAATCTTTGAGCTTAAACTGTAAGAAACAAATGTGTAAAATTACAGAAAATATTTCTGTCAGCATATTTCCCAGGCTGTGTTGTAATTAAAAAATAGTTTGATAATTTAGAGAAAATGACCATGGGTTTGCTCTTTATCAGCAGATAAAGCTGTAAAATTTATCAAAATACAGTTAAAAAGTCCAAAATCTATACCCTTCTTCACATTTTCCAACTCTTCAGTGGGCCAGATTGGAATCTTTGCTGGGTGAGTGCACCCTTTTTTAATCTTGAAACAACGTCAGGTTTTGATGTTGAAACCTGACATTGATTCAACGTTATATTTTCTAATACTGTTGACATTGAAACAATGTCAGATTCTGATATTGAAACACTGTTGAGCTATGGTGTTGATTTTCCACCTCTTTCGCACAGTTGCTTTTTATTAAAACAACAGTTAAATCATGACTGGAAATCTACCTCTCTTTATAGGTATTTTAACCAATACTAAACTACTGCATGTTTCCATCAATACTTAAACCACCTAAACACATAATTGTACTTATTCCTCAAATTGGACACCCTTTATAAAAAAACAACAACAAATGTCTCACGATGTATCATGTCAATATTATTATCCTAAAATAAGAAAGCATTGCATGTGATGTAACAGAGAAAAAAAAATAAACAAAAAAAGGTCAATAGGCATGTTTCATTTGCTAAATACTTTATTAAAACACAGTTTTCTATTTACATTTATGTTTCACAGAAATTTGTAATTTTTTACTCCGGGATGGGGATGCATGACCAGATCTTAATGAAAGCATTCACGCTGACAGGATGTTTTTCTATTTAGGTACAGAGGCCAATTTAATGTTATTAGTAACACCTGAGTAAAAATGGCTTCTGTGACGTCCTGTGTAAAGTTTCGGTTAAGACACTTTTACTTGCAGCTTGTACAGAAAATAAATCAATCCGCCAGCAGCCAGGACACAGTAGTATACTTGGCTCTTCTTCCGACATGTTTTTGTGTGTTAATACCTGTCTGAAGAGTTAAGACGGAAAGCTTTTATTAAATCTTCCCTCCGGCACAAACGTGACCATATTCAGACAGGTTGACATTTATACGTTTATGCACTTGATCCGCCTGCTTCACCCCGAACCGCTGCTGGCACGCACACACTTGAGTTGATGACGTCAGTCGCTCGTGGTCTGGTTTATGGAAACATCATAAGCAAACATGCCCGACATGAACTATGTTTCGTGTCTGTTTTAATCGTTATGTCCCGTAGAGGCACGACACACTTGGGGGGGTATTCAGAATAGTAAATAAACACGATGAGCGAAATAACCCTGCGTAACCATGGCAACTGTGTTTGTTGCCATTAGAGTGCAAAGACACGACCTGTAGGGCTTTTTAGCTGTTATTTTAGCTAACAAATAGTCGAAAAAACACGTTAATTTAATTGAAAACGACTTTGTAAAAGCTTGTAGCTGCTACATAATGGACTCAAATTCGTTGTATTATTCTTTGGAGCTCGTTGCCGGTAGTGGACATATTTTAACCCTCGAGCAAAGAACCGCCCTGGAGTCTTCCTTAGTGCTCCTGAAGAAAAACTACAAGTTCAGTCGAGTGTTGTTTTGGGGTAAAATATTAGGAATTAATGGGGTTTATTTTATTGCTCAGGGGAGAGGAGAAGATGAGATGAAAGACAAAAAGAACCTGTATAGGTAAGACATCCACTTCAAGTGTCTTTTTTTAATTTTAGCCACTGTACATTTATTTAAGATCGTGAGATATACCATTTGGCTGCTATTTTGTGGTGTTAACTCCAGCTTGAACTGCATGGATTGGTTCCTACTTCCCCCTGCCTCAGACTCTATGATAGAGGAAGTGTCCAAAGCTACAAAGGGTCGCTTCATGGGAGACCCGTCATTTGTGTATGAACATCAAGAGATCCACAGGCAAGGAAAGGGAAATGAGCCTGTAAATGAGAAGGCAGTGGTAAGTGTGATCAGTGCTGTTTAGTAAGAAGACGAATTGAATTACAGGATGAAGTGTTTTCCTGTTCCATTCAGTGTTACTGCAGTGTTCGATGATGCAATGAATTCAAACAAGAATCTACATGCAACCAAACTGAACATAATGTAAACAAACAAGACAAATGCAGAACAGAGGTTTTTCACTGATTTTTTTGCTTCTTCTTTTTCTGGCTTATATTGGTTACAGTGACAGTCTGTTCTTGGTTACAGATAACAGTAACTGAGGAAAAAAGACTGGCAGTGTCCGTTCATCAGATCGATGCAGAAGTGTCTGTGGTGCCTCGTGGTGCCTTCATCAAGAGTCCACGTGGTCTTGTCCAGCTCAACCGCAGCTTCTGTGGTAAATATGTATATACTGTGGGGGAAATAACAATTTGATCCCCTTGCTTCACTTCACTTACAAAGAAATGAACAGTCTCTTAATGATCTGAAGGCAGTTGGGAGGACCACGGTCATCAAGAACAGCATTGGTAATGCACTGTAATGGATTGAAACCTTGCAGCACCCACAATGTTCCCCTAGTCAAGAAGGCACATGAAAGGCTTGTCTTAAGTTTGCCAGCCAACAAACTTTTGGCTACTAAAACAAGTGCATTGTTTCTGTTATTCCTTTTCATGTTACCTTTGGGCCAACATGATGGTGAACCTTGATGTCATACAAAATGATATGTTATTGCATTCAACAACAAATACAGTATTTTGTTGTAAGTATCTTTTGTAAAACATGGGCAAAATTGTGTGATTTTTCTTCAGGTCTCTCTGAGGCAGAAGCAAGGAAGCTTGACAATTTCCTTCACTTCAGACAATCAAAAAATATGAAGAAGAAATCTGTCCTGGACATGGGTGATTGGAACCCAGCAATGGACTATCTGGATGCACTCAGTGATGACATTCCTAAAGGTGACACTACAGAGCTTAATCTGTCCTGAACACACAGTCACATATTTTTTTCATTGCATAAATTCAACAGTGCAGGTCTTAAGATTTGTTTTTAACAAGTATTTCATTTTCTGCTAATTGCTCTTATTTTATAACTGATCTCTCAGCAGAATTGGGCGGTGATTTGACGTTAACATGTGTTCCATTTCCTGTGCTACATTACAAGGGGTGATTTTCACAGAAAACACTTGTGGTGATTCAGCTGTTTGAAAACCATAAGGGTCTTCTTCCAAGTGGAAACAAATTGCATAATTTTACCAGTAAAATGGTGGTTCAAGTGAGGCTACCAATAAACACAAACCTCTAAAACCGTCTGACATTAACATACCAGCCACATGGGAAGGATTTTTGGGAATATATGCTTAGAAGAATTTCCCTGTGTCTACTTACCCAGAGTTTATATGCTTTGGTCTGACACTCAGGCTTTTTGGATTTGGAATATCTGGGCTTTGAGTACAGGATTTGGTGCACATTAATTTGATTTTGGCCTTCTACGATAAACAATTCCTGAGGGGAGAGAGGAAAATGAGAACCAGGAGAGAAACCAGTAAAATAGGACCACCAAAAACCAAACTGATGTTGCATGATTAATGGAATTTTCTCACATTTGGATGGGAGTCAAACTCAAACTATAATATCATCTACAGACTACTACCATCTATCATTATGTGGCAATGTAGCAGAAAGCATGACATGATAATCCTGGTTGCACATTATTGAAAAAAAAAAAAACAATCACACATAGCAGGAAAACATCAACAGTGAACACTGTGCAAAGAATAATGTGAAATCAGACATGCAAAGTCATGTCTGCGAGGTTAGCGACTGGATATGCTCCAGACCAGAGTGAATGTCTGGATTTAACAGGGTGTGTGAGGGAGAGAGAGAGAGAGAAAAAGGTTTAGCACCCTTAACCAAACATGCAGCAGATGTCTGACAGAGAGCTTCCACATGTGTACAAGTCGGTGTGTGTTCTTTGTGTTGATGCGGATGTCAGCTGCATCATGTCTAAAGCAGACAGCACACAGCTGTTTCAGTGCCACGCTCACTGCAGCGGATTGCATGTTCCTGCCTGAAAGGATAAAGAGTTAACATTTCTTAACGGGACACTGGGGGAAAAACAGGATCATGTATCTCCACCAAAAGACAGGTGCTTTCCTCTGAGACCCTAAGCTGGGCTCTCCCCCTTTTCCTTAACCATCCCTCAAACCGCTTCCAGCTCCTGATTTACGTTTGTTTCTCCTCCTGCTACGCACATTACATGCTGTTGACGTGGGGTTTTTTTTACTTTTAGTTGCATCATATTTTGAAATTAAATCCAGAAACAGGAAAGTTGCAACTTTTTTTTTTTTTTTTTTTTAAATTGGCCTTTAAACTCTTATGTAATCACATATTTTCATAGTAGCAGGTCCAATTAAATCATTGTTTTTAATTCCCTAGGTTCTTGGCGTTCATGGTCACACCCCGAACATACTTGGCAAACGGGTTAGATTATAGACATTAAAAGCACAAAAGCGTGATTCTGGCTGAATAGTGTAAGATTTCCAAAGATTAGTGTTTAGCCTTTATTTCAGCTCAGCTTCACGGTTCTGTTGGAGAACATAATTTAGCAGCGTCCTGCTTTTACTATTAACTGTTTACAAGTCTTGTGTGTTTGTGTCTAGGATCTTGGAGTCTTCAGTTTGAGTTCGCAAGAAAAGTGTGCGTGCTTCGCAGTCTGCTGTGGTTCGGCCTGACCTTCTACCACGTGCCAATGACACCACAGCATGGATACATCTATATAGGTGACGGGACCAAGAATTTGGACCTTCCTTTCATGCTATAAAAGCTTTTTTTCAAGCTGCATACTCTCAGTAATTCACAAAACCAAAATCTGCTAAGATCTTGTTGTATTATAAAACAAATAAAACTAGGTTGGTACAGTCAGTTTAGTGTTTACAGACTTTTTGTTCTATTTACTTCCAATTCACAAAAGCCGTGCCTACACAGTAAACACATGTTGAGAGGCAGAGTAAACACACATATTTTATTTGCACATCTGTGTTGCATTGAGTATACACAGTCACCATACCACCTACTTTGAAACTGTAACACTGATCAGGTTGTTGCTTGCATTAAGTTGTCAGCAGGTTTCCTTCAAGAGTTTTGTTTTTTTTTTTGTTTTTTTTTTGAAAAGCAACAGTCAGAATAGATGGTGTTGGGTGGGTCTGAGTGTGATTCATTAAAAGAGTGACTCAGCTTAATAAACAAAAGTTAGAATAAACACAGATGGATGAAGCTTTTAGGAATTGTTTCCTCCCTTCTCAGAACCGTATGACAACGGTCAAGGTTAACAGTCAGGGATATGGTGGTTTCATCCCTGAATAAATGGGCCCACCCACTTTCCTCCAGTTGTACCAATCTTTCAGGCTTTTCGTCCTTCAGTGTTTTATGTACAAGGGCTTGACACCATAACGCACATTGTTCTTTAGTATTGGGTGGCCAACAGGCATACGCTTCTTACACCACTTCAGTCCAGTTTTATAGATGGGTTTCACTGAGTCGATGGACCAGCGAGTCAGGTATCTGTACAACAAACAGATGCAGGGGAATTATTAACTGCACTGCGCTGGATATAAATGCTGGAAAAAAAAAAAGCATACGCAGACATAGATACATGCGTCACCTGTTAAGTTTGGGCTTAGGTCTCTTTGGGACATGGTCTTCTGGAAGTTTGGGTTTATGGTCAGGAAGCAGACCTTGAACACACAAAATAACAAGATGCATTTATTAACTTAAATTTCTCAGTACTTGTATTTTAAAAAAAAATAAATACTGTTACAAACTCTCAAAAGACAGTTATAAAAGACAATGTACTGATGACACATTAAGATTTACTTCTCACTGTCATTACAGTCACCAAATTACTGCTCAGTTTTCATTTAATGTAATGTTACAGCTGACAGTGTTTATCATCTGCATAGTAGATGATAAACACGTGAAGCAGACAAATCTAGGTTGTTCTAAAATGAATAAAAGACTTGAGGAACAAGCAAGAACAAGTTTACAACCCTACTATCATGTCTTGGTCCAGGTTGCACAATTATTTGCCTTTAGGCAGTGTCAAATTCAAACCTTTCATAACAAGCTGTGATGCTTTGTAAAATGAAGGTATAAACACAACTCAAAAGTTTAAAAAAATTATTTGTGCTTGATTTTGAAAAGTACAAAGAAAATGCAGTGTAATGCCAAAAGTATTCGCTTGTTTGCTTTCACACGCATATGAACTCGAGGATATCTCATTCTTAATCCATAGGCGTTAATATGACGTCAGCCTAACCTTTGCGGCTATAACAGCTTCAACTCTTCTCGGAAGGCTTTCCACAAGGTTTAAGAGCGTTTATGGGAATTTTTGGGCATTTCTTCCAGAAGCACATTTGTGAGGTCAAACACTGATGTTTCACGACCAGGCCTGACTCACAGTCTCCACTCTAATCCCAAAGGTGTTCTGTCGGGTGAGGTGACTCTGCGCAGGCCAGTCAAGTTCTTCCACACTAAACTCACTCATCCATTTCTTTTTGGACCTTGCTTTGTGCACTGGTGAGTAGTCATGTTGGACCAGAAGGGGTCAAACCCAAACTGATCCCACAAAGAAAGAAAGAAAGTGTACTTTATTGATCCCCGTGGGGAAATTCCTCTCTGCATTTAACCCATTCACTCATTGAAGCAGTGGGCAGCCATTGGGCGCCCGGGGAGCAGTGTGTAGGGATGGTACCTTGCTCAGGGGTACCTCAGGGTAGCTGTTCAGGGGAATCGAACCCCCGACCTTCCGATCTTGGGGCCACCACTCCACCTACTGAGCTATCCCTGCCCCATTGGGGAGTGAAATTGTCCAAAATGTCTTGGGATGCTGAAACATCAAGAGTTTCTCTCACTGGAACTAAGGGTGCAAGCCCAACTCCTAAAAAAAAAACAACCCCCACACCATAATCCTCCCTCCACCAAACTTTACACTTGGCACAATGCAGTCACACAAGTACTGGTTTCATGACAAACACCAAACCCAGACTTGTCCATCGGATTGCCAGACAGCATGGTGATTTAAGGCTTGGATGCAGCTGCTCGGCCATGAAAACGCACTCCATGAACCTCTCTACGCACTGTTCTTGAGCTAATCTGAAGGCCACATGAAGCTTGGAGGTCTGTAGTGAGTACTCTGCAGAAAGTTGATTTGACCTCAGTGCAGTAAGTGCCTTAGCATCCCATAACCCCACTCTAATTTTACATGGCCTATCAGTTCATATCTGATTTGCTGTCGTTCCAAATCACTTCTACTTTATTATAATAATACTAACTGTGGAATATTTAGTAGAGAGGAAATTTCATGACTAGACTTGTTTTTAAAACAACTCATCCACCTGAATACTGGAGTTAAGGACACAGTTGCGTTTGTTGACACAGGCAGCTAGAGCCATTCAGTGTCTGCTAGGCTCTCCCTCCAATAACAGGACTCACTGAACTGCATCTCTCTGCTGTCTTTTAATGGAATTACCAACAAATATTATATAGTAATGCATGTTGCTAGTATTCATCCATATAAGGTAACTGATAGCCCTGAAAAATAGTGGGTTGTATCACAATGACTATGTCAATGTTTTATATTAAAACAGGAAAAATGTTGGAAGGGTCCAACAGGTGGAATTTCTCACTCATTAGGAATTCATTAGATTCATTAGCAACAAGTCAGCATGATGACTGGGTATTAACAAAATGCACATAAATCTTTAGCAGAAAGACTTAGAGGGGTTTCACAATTGTGTACTCAGGTGAAATCTCTCAAAGCAAGAGAAAAAGCCAAGAATTAGCTATGCTGTGATCTTCTGACCCCTCGTGTGTGTTTAATGCAGCAGAAATACTCTGACAGGCTCAGGAAAAGTATTAAAATCATGATCAGCGTACAGTTTGTTCCCTTGCCGTGCTTAAAAAACGACTGACTGCCAAACACTAAATTCTTTTGTTTCTTGGGACCTGTTTTGCAAGTGCTGCATTACTGCACCAACATTATAATCAATTCATTCCTGTCTGGCCTCTTAAAATGTCTATATATAACTGTTATGTTACATTTGTTACAATTTGCTGCCCTCTTGGCTACATCTCTTTTGAAAAAGACCATTTTTATTGTCAAACATTTTTACCTTGCTAAATAAAGGACACATAAAAGTCACTCCGCTGAACCCAAGCTAAATAAAAATAGACTCAGACAAAGTGGCTATTAACCTTTGTATTTATTTTATCTGAGTAAACTAAATAACCCACTTACAGGTGGAAAGAAAGTACAAGGAGGCTTCATGATATATGACACGTGTCTAGAGCTGTGGAGGTGCTACCGATGGGTAACTTAAAAACTTAAAGCACAACAGCAGGACTTCCACTGACCTGCTCTGTGAGCCATCTGTACACAAATGGCAATCTTGCGGTGCTCTTCTGGACAGAGACCAGTGACTCTCCTGGGCAACATCCCTCCATCTGACCTGATGAACTGACTGAGCAACAAGACATCCTGGGAAGGGAAAATACAAAAAAGAAAGAGAAAATCAGGCTAATACAGTAATATTAATAATAATGTCACTAATGAAAGTATTTACTGTGTAGTAGGGCTGCCACGATTAGTCGACTAGTCACGATTACGTCGACTATCAAAATCGTCGACGACTGATTTAATAGTCGACGCGTCGTTTGAAGCTTTGTAAGATCACAAAAGCCGCAGGAATAAGTAGTAGGATTTAAGAGTGTAATAACGGACTGAAACAGAAGATGGCAGCACTGCATGTACAAGGATGTCAGCTGCCGTTAAATCCCGAAGAAGAAGAAGTAGCTCTGTCCCAGAATTCATAGCGCAGCCCAGCTCAGTTTCCAACAATGGCGGCAGCTACTTAGTTTTACTATTACTCTTATTATTCTTTCTGGGTCACAAAATAAACGTTTAACATATTTTCAGGCGAGAATGTAACTGTGTAAATCTCAAATATCTGCTAGGTTTATCAAGACACCACATACTTTCAAAAGCGCTCCGACGTTTTCGGAGACGTCTGTTACCCACTAGCTCGATAGCTAGCCGGGGGCAAGGCTCACTAGAGCCCGTGAGAACACCGGACTCCCGGCAAATCGTTTTCAAACCCACCGCCGTCTTTCGCTACTCAGGTTAAACATGATATATAAGTCACTTAGATAACTTAAAAATGTTATTGTTTGGCTTTTTTTTAGTATTTTATTTGTTCCTGAGTAAATCGGTTTGGCTGAGATTAAAGTTATAGTTTTTACACAGCTGAATAAACGTCAAGCAGACAACTGATTATCAGAAGTGTGAGATGCTCGAGAATATACTCCGATGTCCCGTTGTATTTTAGATAGCAAGGAGTTTATTAAACTTCACCGAAACAATCTGCAAATTTCATTAAAATTTAATAAACTATCATCTTGTCTTTATTTTTAGTTAGCACGTACCTTAAACACTTAAAGCTGTAAGCTAATGATAGTTATATGAGAGCAGATGCATGCTGGTGCAATAAGCTGTACGTTTTACGTCCAATGGATGCATGATCTGATTAGTCGACTAATCGCAAAAATAATCAGTGACTAGTCGACTATCAAAATAATCGTTTGTGGCAGCCCTACTGTGTAGTTGTATTTGTTCTGCAGATTCCATCTGTAGATTGGACACTTGGCTGTGGGATTTGGAGGCTGTGCTCCGACTGGAACTTCCAGAATTTGTCCTTCAATCTAACATAAAAATAAGAGATATGACAGTTACTTTATCAGAATCAAAGCATTTTTATTATACTAATAGCATTTGTTATTTATTTACAAGTGCGGAATAATACTCCTCAACTCCAACATGGTCTCTCACTGCTGGTTACAGAGTTTATTACGTATTTATATTAGGCCTTATTAAAATACATCAAAATGTTTTGTGTAATTATCCAAAACAATGATGATTCAAAAAAAGTTTTGCAATTATTTAACTTCACAACAATGAAATTTTGAATGGTTCTGAGCTTTACTTACATTTGTTGTTTTACCATCTTGCTTCTCCACCACTGCAACAGACATTATGAAACATCAGACTTTACATTAAATTTTAATTTTGCAGTTGAATTTCACTAATTCATGTATTAAATGTTGCTTTATTCCAAAGTAGGATGCTCTGAGGCTGGAGCCCAGCAGTCATGGGGTGAGAGGTTCTAGTACACCCTGGACAGTCTGTCGCAGGGCTAACACCAAGATACAGACCACCAATCACAATCATTGTGAGGTGACAGTGCCAACTACTGCATAGTGGAAACAAAAGTGGTTTCCACACTGACATTGTAATTGACAATAAAAATCCTAGATTCAAGTTTTACTAGTCTGTAATTGTAGATATAAACAGTGCTTTTTCATTTTAGTCAACAATCAATATTACTCGTTCAACTACTAACTCCAAAACTATCAACAGAATTGATCTTTCAAACTATTTTCATTAACTGTTAAAGCTATTCCTGTAGCTTTAACACATCTGGTTAAAGCTACAGAAATCTGCATTTCTTGATTCTAATGTGAGAACAGATGACTACAACTTCTTACAATGCAATATTAAAATCTTTACATTACTAGTTTCAAAGTAATATTTTCCTCTGTTTGATCCGTCTTGGGTCTACCAAATTCAAACTAGATATCTATAATTTCCTTTAATTCCGAAAATGAAAGAAGTTCATTCATTTTAACTATCATAAAGTTAGTTGTTAAAGATGAACAACTAATCTTTATATTAATGCATATTATATAATATTTATGCACGTGCTGAATTGTTGAGATTGTTTTGATGAATGTAGTACCTGTATTAGAATATGCTGTTAGGCTTATTGTTTTTGATTTTGGTAAAATGTGGATTTTTCAACGTTGCCGCAAGCTTACTGACACTTTTAAATTATTTTAATGGGTTCTATAACTTTGTTAGAAAGCTGAAAAAAGAAGCTCCTTAAAGGTTTCAGAAGTTCTTGTAGTACATAAGGCATAAGCCTCAGGAAAGTTAACTGAAAAGTCAACACCTGCAGACGCCGCCGACTGACGTTTCACGCAGATGTGGCCGTCATCATTTAACTAATGTATTGTCTCTTTATTGGAAAACACAACAGGAGAATAGCGTGTCCTATAAGTGATAGGAAATGAAAAACATGCGGTGTATTTAGCAAAACATGCTAGTTATCCCACCGACAGGCTAAAGCTGTAACGTTTGCACACATGTCTCACCTTGACGAATCCCCCTTTTCTGGATAGTTAAAGAAGTAAGCTGGGGAACACTTATCGTCCTTAAAGAACTCAAGTTGGTGCCTCTGGATTCAAGTCTTAAGCCCGCAAATGAGGTCCAGAGAGACCTGAACACACTGCGGGCTGCCATGTTTAATTCTTGACTTTCTCCTTCGTTCCTTCCTGTCTTCTTCTTCTTCTTCTCCTACATTTTAATGGCGGTTCCTTCCTGTCTGTTATTCTCGCGAGAATAAAAGAGCGACACCGATGGCGAAAACCGCTTATTACATCTAAGAGGGACAAAAAAAGGGGGGGGGGAAATCCCACAGGTTACACAACTACAGAAACATCATTGTACACTTTTGTTCCCATGTTCGTGTATGACATTTGTTTGTTTTACTTGTTTTAATAACTGACTTTAAAAAAACTTTATATGTTGTTACTTTTGGATAACCTTGTTATTTTTTTAATAAGCGACTTTTATAAAAAGCTTTATATCCAAAAGTAAATAAATTTTCAAGTCCAATGAGATTAATTCCTAGATTTATGAGCCTTCATGAAATGTAAGCCTATAGCCTCAAAGGATGACAAAATGCAATCTGAGATTGAAATCTAACTAATAGATTAACCCACAAACAACACAGCAGCAGAATATCAGGCAAAATTAAACACAAGAGAAAAATCAATAAAGACATGCCACGCTGATATGTATGCAATTTATCTAATACACAGGAGAAAACCAGCGAAACGGGGCAGCGTGCTTCAGAGATATTTTTTAAACCCAGAGAGAGATCTAGTATAACAGTACAAGTCAATTGCCTTCAAGGAAGATTTAAACTCAATGTCCTAGAGGATGGACAAATAACGCCTAGTCTAAACCACAGCATGTGTTTTTGGATCCTCTCAATGCTTTTATCCTTTTGATGTTGTTTTTTAGATTTTAGAGATAGGGTCATCTCTATCCAAGCCGTACTCATCAGATGTAGAAGTATGAGAGACACCAACACAAGTATTGTACAGAACATGACAAACATTTTGAGCAGAAAGCAAAAGATACAGGTAGACTCTTTGGGGACAGATAAAGAGGAAGATAAAGTATCTGATGTTTGATAACGTTAGCATCTGAACACTATGCCATTGTTCACTTTCTTTCTTTCTTTCTTTCTTTTTTTGCTGTTTTCTAAGCATTTAGACTCTCTACTCTAGGCTTTATCTGTT
The DNA here is from genome assembly GCF_051167445.1 of Perissodus microlepis. Lineage (NCBI taxonomy): Eukaryota > Metazoa > Chordata > Actinopteri > Cichliformes > Cichlidae > Perissodus > Perissodus microlepis. The sequence goes on from NC_140475.1 coordinate 7,213,035, forward strand.
TAAAAAAAAGTAGACCTTGATGAAACCCTTAACTGCTCCTACATCATGAGATAAGTTAAAAAAAAACTTTCCTCAGGGTAAGTTCTAGCTTTCAAGCCAAGCTCGTAATAAGTGTTACATAAAAAAAATCTGCTGCTTAAATGCACATTTTCTCTAATAAAATGTTTTTTTTATTATTATTATTTATTTATAGGTTTGTCTTAGAGAGGTTAAAATAACCCAACAAATGGCCTGTATTTGTATAACGCTTTACTAAGTCCCAAAGGACCCCAAAGCACATTACACTACATTCAGTCATCCACCCATTCACACACTGGTGATGGCAAACTAAGTTGTAGCCACAGCTGCCCTGGGGCGCACTGACAGAGGCGAGGCTGCCGGACACTGGCGTCACCAGGCCCTCTGACCACCACCAGTAGGCAACGGGTGAAGTGTCTTGCCCAAGGACACAACAACCGAGACTGTCCGAGCCGTGGCTCAAACCGGCAAACCTTCCAATTACAAGACGAACTGCCAACTCTTGAGCCACGATTGCCCCGTAATGACAAACTACACTAGCTAGAGTGGCTAATGAGGTACTTTTGGTATTAGTTCTGACCACTAGAAGTCAAGTCCTTGGTTGAACAATCCAAGCATATGTCGCCTTCCTGATAACTCAGAAGAACGATGTTGAGTGTGCAAATTTAAAAAAAGCAAAGAACAACAGGTGAAAGGTACACTACCAGTCAAAAGTTTGGACACACCTCATTTAATGTTTTTTTTTATTATTATTATTTTTACAACTTCCTATGTTGTAGGTACATACTGAAGACATCAAATATATGAAGCAAGATATATGGAATAATGTAGCAAAGAAAAAAAATGCTAAATAACTCTAAATATATCTTATATTTTAGATTTTAGATTAGATATTTTAGATTCCTCAAAGTAGCCATGCTTTTGCCTGACGAGTCCAAATTTGAGATCTTTGGTTCCACCTGTCATGTTTTTGTGTATTGCAGAAAAGGTAAATGGATCATCTCTACATGCATGGTTCCCACCATGAAGCATGGAGGAGGAGGTGTGATGGTGTGGGTGCTTTGCTGGTGACACTGTTGGGAATTTATTCAAAATTGAAGGCACACTGAACCAGCATGGCTACCATAGCCACTGCAGCGACACACCATCCCACCCATCTGGTTTGCAACTAGTTGCAAACCAGATGGGTTATTTTTCAACAGGACAATGAGCCCGAACGCACCTCCAGGCTGTGTAAGGGCTATTTGACCAAGAAGGAGAGTGATGATGTGCTGAGCCAGATGGCCTGGCAAACCGGTCACCTGACCTACACCCAGACGAGATGGTGACTGTTGGCAAACCATTTCAGGTGACGACCTCATGGAGCTCATGGAAAGAATGCCAAGAGTGTGCAAAGCAGCAATCAAAGCCAATGATGGCTATTTTAAAGAATCTAAAATATAAAACATGTTTTGACTTATTTCACACTTTTTTGTTTACTACATAATTCTGTATTCCGTAATTCCTTCACTGAGAATCTACAATGTAAATAGTCATGAAAACAAAGCAAACACATTGAATGAGAAGGTGTGTCCAAACATTTGACTGGAAGTGTAAGTGACAGTGTGAGTGTAAGTGTGCGTGTTGGCTTTATTGTGCACTGTGTGTAACTTTTGTCTGACTGATGTGATTTGTGAACTTAAGGTACCATTTAACTTAATTAAATCAGGTGTTACAATTTGACATTATATAATTAAGTTGTTCCAACAGGTCTCTTTTTTCAGTGCATTACTTTTTATGGTCACTTCTGCCATCTTGCATTGTGAACTCAAGGCTGGTGAAGCTGCTCCAACTTCCAGACTTGGAAATCTGAGGGGGCATTCGAGTCATTCTGACTGGGAACTTGGAAATTTTGATTTCTGACTTCATGTGAAGTGCATTAACAGGCTCCTGCCATGATCAGCAAATGCCAAGCCTGGCACTTCCACAGTCTTGCAATACCTCATCCTGTTTTGGTCAGTAACTCTTGTTCTTGGGTTAACCAGCACCAAACTATTCTTGAGTCAGCCGAGACTAAATCTGCATCAGTAAGTAAGCCAAGCCACTATTCCCACTGAGTTTGTCATTGCCTCTCGCCATCACAAATGAGTCCTCATTCTGACCTATCATGAATCAGAAGTGACTGTCTAATTCAGCCAAAAAAGTCAGCCAATGTCTCATTGCCCCTTGAGTTGGTCATCTTTGATGTACCTTGGTCAGAGACGACTAATGTCTCACATTCTGAGTTGGGCTACAGTTCCTGTGCCTCAGACTTGGCTGACCTGCCAAATATTCCCCAGAGGTGTCCACCTCCGTCGACCCTGCATCCTGTATCTGAATCAGTTTTCCAATCTCTACACCCCTAAGTCTGCCTGTTGTCATCAACCCCATGCCAAGGACAGATCCTGAGGAGCAGGTCTGCTCTGTCTGCAAGGCACTATAGGGTGGCTGGTTTCCAGCCTTCTGCTTATTTAGCATTCTGCCCTGACCTCCAGTTGTCTCCCCTCTGACAACTTCCCTTCCAACTGCTTGCTTTGCCCTCAGAGGGTCTCTGCCTTATGAGGGTTTTTAATTCCTATCCAGCCTCTAGAAATTTTCTGTCCTCACCACCCTCCACTTGCCTTGGTCCTGAAGGGTCTACACTGTCACTGATTCACTGCCAATTTGGAACATCCTTCGGGCCATCCTTCATATGATCCACCAAGACTTTGGAGTCCTTACATGGAACATCTTAGAGTCCTCCCTTAGGGGCACTATCTTGGTTTTGAGTTTTTCTATTATTTATTTTGAAAGATCACTCTTCTTATGTATCAGTTTTCTTCCTTCCTTTCTTTATTTGTGTGTTGTTTTGTTCTTGTTGCCTTCTCTAGCCTCATTCCAGTGTTGCTATTCAAGACATTTAAAATCCTTATTTATTAATGCAGCATGCCTGTATGATAGTATGTCCTACATTTGGGTCATTTTGAAATTAAACAGGATGTGAATTAAACAGGATGTCACTGTTGCATATTTGTAAAGGTTAAAAAAAATCATCTTTGGGGCTAATCTTTACAGCATTTTGATCAGGAACACTCAATGGAAACTCAAGGTTGCCTCAAGTTTTTGAGAAATATCGGATACTGCAGGCAAAAGACAGCTAAGTTTATATTTAAGATATTAGATGAAGAACTTTTTGTCATAACTTTCAATGTCATTGGACGTGCAGGACAAGCAGAAACACAAGTGCTTGTGGTTCTTATTAAAATTAGAATGGGAGGCTGAGCCTTCACCTTTAAGGGGTCTCTTCTACGGAACCAGCTCCCAGTTTGGATTCAGGAAACAGACATCCTTTTAAAATTAGGCATAAAACTTTCCTTTTTGATAAAGCATATAGTTAGGTCTGGATCAGGTGACCCTGAACCATTCCTTAATTGTGCTGCATTAGGCCTAGGCTGCTGGGGGCATCCATTGATTCAATAAGTGTTTCTTCTTCACTCACCTTTTCTCACTCCCTGTGTGCTTACACACCACCTTGTATTTAATCATTAGTTATCACAACTTGTCTTTTGTCTTGTCTCGCTCCCCTCACTCCCAACTGCTCATGGCGGATGGTTGCCCCTCCCTCACCCTGGTTCTGGTAGAGGTTTCTTCCCGTTAAAAGGATGTTTTTCATTCCCACTGTCAACAAGCGCTTGTTCATAGGGCATCATCTAATTATTGGGGGGTTTTCTGTCTAGTAATTTGGGGTCTTTGCGTCTGTAAAGTGACTGTTGTTGTGATTTACCATCATATATCAATACAAATAAAATTAAGTGAATTGAGTCTAGTAGTTTGTTTTCAGAACAAACACATTAAAAACAAGCTTACGTGCTTGTTTTTAATGTGTTTGCAAAAAAACTGAGTAGCAAACTAACATTTTTTTTTGTAGAGGATTGTGATTTGGGACCATTGCACTTTAAAGTAGATATGGAGGCGTTTCACTCTACCAGTATTGTGTTTGTGAATGTTATGAGGTTAACTTTCTTTGCATATTCAAAGCAGGTGCAGTCACCCACACGCACACACGCACACACAAATCACACAACGAGACACAGAAGACGTAAACCCTGTAAATGTTTTATGAGAAGCTAATGAATTTAGCATGTTTGTTAGACTTTGGGAGAATCGAGCGCTGAATATAAGCAAGTTTGAAGTGCAATAGAAATCTCAGCAGGGCCTCTCTTGTGCATTTCCTCAACAGTTGGGTTTGTGATCAATGGTGAATGAAGCATGGTGAAGACAAGTAGGTCATGTCGGAAGCATGTACGCCATCGTGGCGCCACCGTTTCACGGACAAAAATGTGAACAATTTCTCAAATGCCATCTAAACTGTGAGGCTTAAAAAAGCCGCACTCTGGGATGCAAATAGACTTCTGTGCTCATCTCGTCCACAGAGCTCAGAGTGTAGATAAATAGAGATTACGGTCACACTGACGGCACAAAGGATGCATTGTGTCTGTGATCAGGTCCCTCCGTCGAGGGCACTTAAGCAATCACATTCCTCAAGAGAAGCCCAAAAAATGTCATTTAAAGTGTCTGACCAGCTCCTCACCGGCTTTGATATTCAAATGAAACATGGCCCTGTACAAATAGGCGCCTTAGCTGAGGAAGAAGGGGGAGTAAATCAGATAGGATTTCCCTCACATGAAAAGAGCTTGTCTGACATTTTCACAGCAAGCGCTTAGGGACCCTGAAGCAATGTTGGTTCGATGTCATGGTGGGAAGTTATTGCTGTGTGGAAAAGGTTAGTGTTTTCAGCCCAGCTTTCCTGGATAAACTGCTAAAACACAGCATGGAATAAGCAAACGAGATGAAACCAGAATGAGGAAGAGTGGGTACGGTCACTTCTCGCAAAAATAAATCCAACCCAGTCCAATGCATTCCCCTTTTACTGTCACACTGGACTGTTTGTTTTGCTTTTAATGCTGGAAAGCCCCTGGTGATAGCTTCTGCCGAAGAGTCTAAACAAAAGGAGACCTCAAAGAGGGTCATATTAGCGATACCGTGGGATCTGAACAGTAGAATTTGAGGTGGCACCTTTAATACAAATCTGACCAGTAAGACTTTCTCATGTTTCATACTGCTTTGTGTATATTTCTCTCAGTGAGAACCAAGGGGTTTTGACAGAATAACTCATTCCCATGCAGATGGAATTTGTGGATTTTGGATTTGCTGCGTCCAAATTGATGGGCTCAGTCTGGTATGCAATTAAGGCATAGCTGTCACTAAGAGGCTTTCCTGGATGATTAACTTGTAAGGCCTGTTGCATCCAAGGAAGTCAACTGAACACAATTAGACCATTTCGAGGAAATGAGTTTGGTAAGGTCTCTGCAGCTGTAAAATAAGGTAAAGAGAAAAGAAAGCAACTAGGGCAGGCAACTGGAAACAGAAATATAGGCTTTATCAACTAGAGAGCGGAGATCAAAGACTGGATTGGTTTCTTTCTGATGCTATGTAAAGGTTTCGTGCAAGTTACACGAATCTCTGCCCATCCAAGCAGCAACAACCTCCTCTCAACAACGTTACCTCTTCAAATCGAAAACCTCTCATTTATAACCCCCCCCCACGTGTTTATCCGGGTGTACGTGCTAAACAGCACAAGATTCTTCAACAAATTCCACGCTCTTTGAAGAGGCTCTTTTTCCCTGTTTTTCTGACACTTGGCCAAATGCATGAGCTGGCTTCTATCCCCCTCTCTCTCACACACACATAGTCAAACTATCCATAAATACACAATCACACGCTTGAGTGTGCATCTGTCTTTCTCATTCGAGCATACACACTCTATGAAAAACCTGTGGTCTTCTTGGCTTTTGATGCATTTTGCAATGCCGGTGTTACCCCAGCTCCTCGGCTCCTTAGGGATCCTCTTGAACTGTTTAAAAACAGTTTCGGCACTCTCCTCCTTTGCATTCATCTTCCTGCTGGGATGCAGAGTTTTTGTTTTAGTTTAGAACTGGTCCTGCACCTTCTGAAGCCAAGTTTCCTCTGGATGAGATGTGTTTGACTTTTTAAAGGGTTCGCCCATGGTGGCTATTCATAAGAAAGTCAGTTAAGAGAATGGGGAGAAGGATTAGTAGAATAAAGAAACAACAAACGTATTTTCCATCAGGATCGATGCCCAACATTAAACAGAGCCCAGGCCTGGAATCCGTGTTACACCATTTGTTTTAAATAAAAGCAGGATTTTACACCTGTAGGAGCAAGAACAACAACAAAAAAGTAAACCAGTGATTTATTGAACCTCTGAAGGATGTTCTAATGTGATACGGGGTCATCTCATGCTGTGCTGATTTGTGCAGCACTACCCAAATTGGATTCCCACCATGGCTGTCGCTGCCTTTAACTTCCTCCTACTGGTGTCTGTTGCTATGACACCTGCAGCGGCATTCTTGCATGGTTTCCAATCAACGTCTGAGGTTTTTGCTAAGAAGGTTGTCCACACGTTGTCACGTAACAAATGAGGTAAGCAGTACCATTACATGTACATCCAAATTTCCTTTCATTAGTTTGCTGGAGTATTTAGCTTTGCCTTCATCATATACTTTTTTTTGTCATAAAGTTGGTATGGCATTTGAAGCAAACATTTAGTGACATATTTGCACATCAATCAGACTTGGAGGGAAGAGCATTTGCATTTGAAGCCATGTTTGTGTCCACACTGTGAACATAGATCAAACTCAATGTTCTTTTTACGCTGTTTTAGCCTCTAGCAGCTCAGTGATTGTAAACCTCGGGCCAAAGTTATCCCAAACCTGTGATAACTTTGGCCCGATAGCTTTCCTTTGCTTTATAAACCATTGTCATTTATAAGATGAGTTGCCATGGCGCCTTTGCTTAAACAAACTCCTTGGCTGAAGCTGACTCTGGCAATAGTGACCCATCTAAGCATCAGGGGGTAGAGTCTGGTGAAGTTACACCCCTTTTCATAGAATTTTCACCAGAATGAACACCCAAATGGAAAACCTTCTAGTTCCTGAAATAAAAATATTTTAAGTAATATAATCAAATGTAAATTATCTTTGTACTACATTGCACAGTTTAAAACATTGTGTGGCACTATGTTAAGGATAGAGACATGAAAATAGTAGCCCCCCATTTTATTTTATACTCAAAGACTTTCTTTTATTAAGTCCACTGTAATGTTAATTTTACTGTTGTATAAGTTTCACCAGAAGAGGGCGATCAGTCTCGTAGCTGACGCTACACTAGAAGAAGTAGTGTCAGTGGTGAAGAGGCAGCATATGGGCCTCGCACCAAAAAGAACTGATTGTGGTATTTTTCTGTCTTTACAGGTAAGCTGGGGGGTTGATAATATAAAACAGATGTTATAAAAGTGATAGACAGCAGTGGCGATTAATGATAAATGTCTTGTTTGTGGCGAATGTTAAGCTAGAGAGCTAATTTCCAAGTTGGTCCAGTTGTTAGCCTGTGCTCGTCCAGTTGTGACTGTACCGAATGTCTGTGAGTTCATTGCAGGTATTTTTTGGGTTAAAGCCACACGTGCTCATCCAGTTGTTAGGCTGTACCGAAAGTCTGTGAGTTCATTGCAGGTATTTTTTGGGTTAAAGCCACGCGTGCTCATCCAGTTGTTAGGCTGTACCGAAAGTCTGTGAGTTCATTGCAGGTAATTTTTGGGTTAAAGCCACACTTAATATGTTTGCACAATAAGAAAAAATGTAAACTGCTGTATGTTTAGTTCATGAAGAGTGAATGCTATAGAAATATGTTAAGAAAAACCTTTATTTAGAAGAAATCTACTTTAATAAATACAGTTAATAAGACAGGTTCATAAATAGATTAAAACGGTAGTAAAAACAAGATAACACTGTAATGAGAGTTCACTATGTTATTCATGTGTATAGTAAAATGTATTTTTGTGATTTAAGCAGTTTGTAAAAGTGGTGCATGTGAATATGAAACTGTATAAGTTAGTTGTACAAAGTAATATTAGCTACACTAGAAGAAGCAGTGTCAGTGGTGAAGAGGCATCGTACAGCCCGCACGCCAAAAAGAACTTTCCTGTTTCCTGTAAAAATAAATATGTTGCACGGAGATGAGTTGGCCCATCATTTCAGCGGTGTAACAATTGCATTCAATGGAATCTGGTCAAATGGTCAAAGTTACTTTATACCACAGATATTTTTCTTCATGATTACGTATTTCAACAAATAGAATTTATATATTTTATGTATATATATATATATATATATATATATATATATATATATATAATTTTATTTTTTTAAATTTTTTTTTCCAGTTGCATTTTACTCATTATTATTGGTTCATATTTATGAGTGCATAGAGTGTTTTTTGTAGTGTAGCTACCCTGTATATTTCCCCTGGTTATTCACCTCCTTGCGACAGTGGCTCTGTACCCCTTGCAGAGTGTCATGCCTCACAATCTAAGAAACTCTGCCTTAGAAGAGCCAGAGACATTCCTGTGATGGTAACATACCAACCGCGTTGCCAATCTTAGAAGTTGGTCTTCATTTCGATATCAAACACTCATCTGTCTGTAAAGCGCTTGATTGTATTTTCAGTGATTGCATGGCTTTAAAAACTCTGTCCACAGACCTATAAACACCTGACAAAGTCATCAAAACAGCCTTTGTGGTAGTTCCTGGCACAGTTGGCATAGCCATGACCAAATTTCGTCATGATGATATACACATATAGACCAACAGAATCAAGAGGGGGAAACAATACCATCTCTGGTGTACTATTGTGGCTTTGTAAATGCTTTAAGGTTAAATTATGTTCACCAGCTAGTTCTTGGCACCGCCAAAGGGATTTTTGCTGCTTCAAAACCAAAGGTAGCTGCAAAAACCAAAACAATGAATGTGGGCTTTAAAAAGCTGCATCTGCACGCCTGTGACAGATTTGGCTCTGTAGCTTCCCTCTCCTTCGTAAACCATTGCTATTTCTAAGGTGTGTTGCTATGGTTGCCTGTGCTTAAACAAACTTCTTGGGTGATGTTGACCCTGACTGCTTCAGACAAGGTTGGTCTCCAGAGAATAAGGTTTTGTCAGCCCTATATTAGACTTTGCAAAGTCTTGCACTTGTGTCAAAACTGCATATTTCATCACAGACGTTGTTACTTCAGAGTGCCTTCAACACGTGTCCTTCTTTCACTCTTTGTAAAAGGTGGGAAATTCGGGTCAAGCTCTATTGTGAAAGCAGACATTTTGATGTAACGTCTCTGCACTTATCAGCAAACACATAACCTGACATCACATCTTATTTCAACAAAGCATGAATTGGCTTACCAGCACTGCTTGCATTCCCTCTCAACCGCAAAATACAATGGGATTTGCAGCATTTAAAAGCATACATGTTACTGGAGCTGTGCTGGCTGTAGCCCTCCTTTATGTGAGCCACACCTGGCTTGTAAATAAACTGACTGTGACACAAGGTCAGTGCAGCCTTCCTTTAAATCCCTCATTAGTCAGACTTCATTGTGGACAGGAGTCACCTGACGATCACCATTCCCCAGCAGGGGGCAGTGGTGATTGTCAGGTAAAGCTTTGCACTGCTGAGACTGCATCCTCACCTGATGTTCAGCAGTACAGAGAAGCTGTAAGAGAAACCTTGAGGATTAAATAAGAGGCAAAATAAATAAATAAATGAAAGACGTGGTGGTTGTTATGGGGGTATTGACACAGTTTTCAAAACCTACTGGCCAACCTATTTTTTTAAACAAACTATTTCTTAAAAGAGAAGACAGTAATGGGTTGTTGATATTAACTGTATAAATGTATAAACTGTCATAATGATTTTCCTTCAAATATGTTTGCAGCCCATTTCTACCAAAGAGAAAGGTTATGTGGGCTCCTTGATGAGGACCAAGGCTGCTGTCTTGTTTTCTCGTCCTTTCCCAGTTGGGGGTCATTTAAAAAAAACAACTTGAGACTGACTTCTTTTTTTCCTTTTTTCCCCTGTCTTTACTGCCACCTTTCTTTGTTGCAATTTTAACACCATCTCCAAATCTATGTTATCCTGTGAGAACGCCAAAACCATTCGTGCTCTATGTGTGTGTGTGTGTGCATGCGTGTGCGTGTGTGTTCAGTCTGTCTTGCCACAGTGACAAGAAGTCATACAGTGAACTGCAAAGAGTCAAGGGTTCCTCAAGTCTTTATGCACTGGGCTTAATGAGGGCACATTCAGTCAAACAAAGAGACATGATGCAACAAAAGACTGGACGTTGAAAAGAAGGCAAATCTGAAGTCCTTCCAACTGCCATTCACAAGTATGTATGAGGGCTGGGCTGTCCAACACAAGGCAAACTCTCCAGTAAAATTCCATCACTGGTAAACACTGGACTATGAAAAGTCACAGAGGAAGAGCTATTTCTTTCCGAGTGCCGCTTTGTCGTCAAGCGGAAAGACACTCACATGTTTAATTATTTCCATTTATATCAAATGATAAGATTAAAGAGAGAATTACCGTGAATGTGTGCGTGTTTTCCTGTATGATTCACAGTCACATTTTTTTCACAGGAAGTATCATTCTAATACATTTTTTTTCAGTTCTCATCTATAATTGGATACCTCGTCACTGACTGGCTTTTATTTTGTTGGTGTATGTAACTTTTGTGCACTTTGAGCCGACAAGTGGTCATTAATGGGATAACCGCACACCAAAAGACCCTTTATTAACCCCAAATTCACAAAGTCAGCTCATTTAAAAACATAAACAAAAAGCAACCTGACTTAGGGACTTAGTAAGAGAAGATCATCATCCCAGCTCTCTTCTTTATCTATAGATAGACTCTGAACGAATCTGGATGAGATTCTTACATTCATTTTTTTTTTAGCTCATCTGGCCCAATGAGCTGATGCCATGGAATCTGTTCTCCATCTTCACTGATTTTACTAACACTAAAACACATGAGTCTTCATCCAAACTATGCTCAGCATCTTATTTTCTATTTTACAGGCACTTTTCCATACACAGCATAACCTTCACCAACAGCTGAATACTATTTAATTCAGCTCATTTAGCAGAGTCGTTAACACAAGATTCTCAGTGCTAATACAGCTTGTATGCAGAAAATGATAAAGAAAAAACTTCATTTAATTCCTAGTAATTTGATAGCTCAAAATTATACCAAAAGCTCACCATCGTACCAACATCAGTAATATGGCAAGTACTACGGCACACTGATGTGTTCATATATTTACATGCTTTTAAAGGTCCTGATGACAACGACCTATCCAGTCACTTTCTTTCTCCAGCTGCCACATTCAGGGTACATCCTGGATGTCTCCAGTGTGGCCTGTTTTAAACTTCTGCAGGGAACCTATGTAGAGCCGATGACATACCTATGTAAGTGTCCAAAATTGTTGCCCACCTTTGTGTGTCTGTTGTAACAACCCCTTATTGTTTTATAGCACCACTAGAGGGGGTTGCCATATTATTGTAGCTGAGGGAGTCTCCTAGTGGGTGTGTGAGTATAGTCTGGCAGCCATTACATGCTGCTCATGCTGTCTGTTCCGAGAGAGACCTCACCATTGTAAAGGGCTGGCACCGGCGCCTACCCATCTACGCACATGTATGTACGGACGGAGTAAAGCTGTGGAGACCTGACTTGTATGGTTTTATGTTGCTAACGTCAAAAAAAGGTCTGTTGTTCGATTTAAGTAACTGGCCTAGAGTTATCTGGCTAACCTCCACATCACATGCCCACTGGACCTGCTAGCCGCTCCTTCCTCACCAGACTTCTATTACACTGTGTTGGGTATTACGTGTTATTATTAACACGTGATCATGTCCCAATGTTTTTTCCCTTATGGAACCTCACCCTTTGTTGTGGCCAGTTTATTTTGGGGGGGTGTAAACATATTTGTGCCTCTAGTTTTTCCACTTCTTTGTACATTCCCTCACATCCATTCCAATGCTTTCCAAGAATTTGTTGGAATTTGTGAAGTCTTTATTTTGATGCTATGATTATTACTCTTTATAATGAGGCGATGATTGTTATTCTCTTAGTGATTAATTCAAAATCTTTGGTGAAAAACTAGTCAGAAACACACAAGAGGAATTGGCGGTGCTGAATAGGCCAACAGTTCTAACCACTGCAGTGGTAGAAAGAAATATGTAAGACCACATTTGATGACAATGCGGTTTTCCGCATTTGTCATTTACAGTAAGAATACTGGACTCAGGACTTTTATAACTTTTATCATGTTGAAAGAAAGCCGTAACCAGTGTGCCACTTGCAACCATCATCATTCTGACAACCAACCAACCAGTCATAATACCCCCTGAATGTTTGTGGTGACATGCATGTTTGCGATCCGTCTTGACTTCTCTTTGAATTTTAATTCTGATCAGTTTGAGCAATACACTCAGCCACTGACAAGGTGACCTCACTTCCTCCCCCTTTCTTCACACATTACAATAACCTGTTGATTTTTGATGGATCATTAGCGAGATGAGCCATTATGCTGATGTTCTTGGCACTCAGAGGTCTGGTGTTGGACGACTAGTTTTCCTTGAAATATGATAATATATGATGAAGGCTCTGTTGTAGTATGACATGTTTTGTAGCAACAGTGCCGGAGTCTTGATCCTGTGATACAACCCTTGAATTATTTATCTGTTCAGTCCTCAATCATACAAACCAACAGGAGATGCAGCAAATAGACATTAGGTCTCAGTTACACAACACAGTTACACAACAGTTTTAGCATTGCAGTGTGTGTACGTGTTGCAAGTTTGCTCTTCGTTTTACACGATATTGCAAACTAATAGACAGGATTTCAGAAGAACCGAGTGCCCTTTGGACTGCACCGAGGTGATGAACATTTCTTTCTGTCATCCTCTTTTAGCTCACTCATTTTCCATCGCCCACTCTTTTAGTCATAACAACCACATCATGAGGTACTCCAGATGAGTTCGGATCACAAGTTTCCGAGGCGTCCTCCAGATGGTTCGAATACATGAAATGAATCTCCACATTTAACCACATGCATGATATTTATGGTTAGTTTTGGATTGGGTTCTTTTGCAGACACCAGCTCTTCATCCCTAACACCTCCACATGCAGCACCTCAGTTCCTTTATAATCCATTTGACTAATAGCAAATGTGTCAGTGACCTCTGGAGTGCAGAGCTGCTCTATGTATTTCAAAGTCTCTTATAATTCTAGATGCCGTTAGCACATTTTCTTTGGTCATTTTTGGATTTATTTGGCCCTTCAAATAGACTTAAACATCCGCCTGACTTAGAAATAGCACAATAATTCCCACAACGGAAAGGCAGACAATGCGTTACTGTCCGAGGGAAGATCCTGGAACAGGAACAAGTCAATGTTATGATTAATAAATCCCCCACAGCTTACAAAAATCACAGCGATGATGAAAGAACTTTTCCTAATCTTGCACATGTTTCAACGTCGGTAAATAAGCACAGAGCTTAAAAGAAGGTGTGAGTTGTGTAAATCTAATTAGATTTGACTGGATCACACATTTTGTCCTCAATTAATGTTGCTGACATTCACAACAGCGGACTTTCTTTTCCCCACTGAAATGCTTGTTTAAAAAACCCGTCCAACTGGCAGGAACCCATTTTCAAATGCGGGATGTTGTCTCTTTGTTTTGGTAAGCACAATGCTCCCAAGCACCGGGAGTGCACAAGGGACCTACATGGAGGACTGAAAGAAAAGGATTAAAGAGAAACAGTAAAGTGCAAGAACAAACAGAAAGTAGTCTCGGCTGATTTAAGTCTCTTTATATCTGATGAACACCCTGTTGTCAGGTTCTCCCCATATACTCATACATAAGAAAGAAAATAACACACAAGCATCAAAGAACCAGAACCCACATGTACCAAACATTTGTGTTTCATCTGCTCTTTTATGTCTTTGACCCTACAGCTGTTCGAGAGATGGGAGACAGTCTGTTGGGCTTTTTAAAGTGAGGATAATCGGCGGGGTCTTTTTCACTGTCCAGTAATAATATGTTCTGAGTATCCATGGATAATAACACAATTACCGTAGGAAAACAAGGGTGATACCAGAAATGAAGTGAGGATGAATCGTGCTTTTTCTGATCTGAATGTCCACATTAAAAAATTACAATCACTCCATGTTAACTCCATGTTCCCAAAATAGTTATTTCTATTTAATGAACCTCCTCAAATTAGTTAAGTTAGTTCAAATAAGTTTAGACTTTAAAGTTTAGAATAGTCCCTAAATAACAAAGCTTGTCACTGGATAATATCTATATCTGCTGCACATTTACCATGATGAGTTTGTTTTGCATCAATCACTCTACCTGTTACATGTTAAGGAAATGTATCTGTTGGCTTAAGTGTCAGAGTTCGTATGCTGCAGAACCACAGGAAATCTGAAAGATATTTGATCAGGGGAATATCTCTTTAAAAGACCAAGAAGAACTACTCCACACAGAGCCAAGCTTCAAATGAAAGCCACATAAAACACATGTCACTAATTTATATCAAATTTACATCCATGTGGACTTCCTTGACAGTGGGCCTGTGATTATAATTATTTGTACAATAATTAGAAAAATTATCCGTACCATCCATTTTCTGCTGCTTATCCATATCCAGGTTAGTGGTTGCAGCAGTCGAAGCACAAATACCCAGACCTTGCTCTACCCAGCCACTTCCTCTGTGGGGGTACCAAAGTGTTCCCAGACCAGCAGAGAGATTCTCCAGTGTGTCTTAGGTCTGAGATCTTCTCCCAGTTTGACATGCTCAAAACACAACTCCAAGTAAGCATCCAGGAGCCATCATGGTCAGGCAACTTTCTCCTTTTTACTATGAGTAACTCCTGAATGTCCACTTTCCTCATCCTCTTTAATGAAGAAAACTCATTTTCACCACTTGTATCCACCATATTTTTCTTTCAGTCACTATTCTACACTTGTCATGGGTGGGGGTAGGACCAGGTCGACCAGCAAATGGAGAGCCTTGGCTTACTGCTCAACTTTCCAATCACCATAAATCACTGCAGATGCTGCCACAATCCATCCCTCCATCTCCCCTCACTTAGTCCTAAAAAATTTGAACTCCTCCACTTAGGGCAGAACTTCTAGTGTGAGCTGGAGGTCACCACTTGATGACATGAACAGGACCACATCATCCTCAAAACGCAGACCAAAGGTGACACCCTCAGCTCCTTTTTCTTCACCTAGAAATTCTGTTCATAAAAGTCCAATTCCCAAAGGGAACAAATCTGACTTATTGCTGCCAAGCTGCTGCTGCAGTTGTACACCTGATACCCCACACCCCTGACACAACCTTGCAGGACACCCCCAGAGGACACCCCCACAGGACATGTGAGGGACACGGTCGAATACCTTCCCCGAGTCCACAAAACACATACGAGCCAAACTCCCACGCCCCCTTGAGTATCCTCAGGAGGGTAAAAGAGCTGGTCCAGCATTCCACGGCCTCAATAACTTCGACTAATGGGCAGACTCTTTTCTCCAACACCCTGGCATAGATGTTCCCGGGCAGGCTGGGGAGAGAAATCTAATTTTGAAGATGGAACACACCCTCCGGTCCCCTTTTCTTGAAAAGAGGGACCATGACCCCAGCTTGTCAAAGGAACTCAGGGAAGAATCCACCCCCAGGACCCGACCACCAAAGAGTTTTGACTACCTCAGTGACCTCAGCCACAGAGCTGCGTCAGTTCTCCTCCTCATCCTTTGGCTCTGTCAACAACTCTCACTGAGGACAACTCTAGAGTGGAATAAAATTCAGCCCCTATCCAGGAGACTGGTTCAAGAGCCCATGATGTGCACTGAGGCGAGACCAACTATATCTAGCCAGCATTTCTCAAGCTCCTGCAAGCTCCCTAGCTTGGGTGATTTCTTCATGAGTGAGGTGAAATTCCATGTCCCCAAATCCATAAGCAGATAGGGATAAGACTGTCAAAGCCTCCATCCTAGATACCTGCCAATCAACAATGCACCCCAAGCCTAGTTTTTTTTGTTGTTGGTTTTTTTTTTGCTTTTTTAAAAAAAAATGTAAAATCCTTTTGGAGCCTTAGGTAAGTTTACATGTAGTAAACTAAAGCAGATGATTACCAATGTGAAGGAAAACTGCCATATCAAAACTACCAAAAAATAAAAAGACATCAATGATAAAAAGAAGAGTAAGTAAATGTGATGCATCTTTTAATTGCAAGTTAAAATAGTTTAGCAGAATGTCTTGAAAAAAGTGAGCTACACCCATCCATCTAAAGCTTACTATATATAAGTATATTGATTCTCTGGGACATTTCCACTCTTAGTTAAGATCTGAGTTAGCAGACCCTGAATAAAACGAGTTTACCCTTCAAACTGTCACTTTTACAGGTTGTTTCTAGTGAGACTTGGAGGTTTGGATAGAAATAGCCTAAGAACAGGATCTGATCTTTATGCTAAGTCAGACTAACCAGCTATCTCCAGCTACTTATTACAGACATTAGAGAGGCTTTGAGCTACTCATTTCCCAGCAACACAGCCAACGTGTATTCTTTCAAACTGTTAATCTGTTCTTGCTGGAACAACTACAGAGCTTTTATAAGTCAAGCGTATTTGTTATTGCATGTACTTGGATTTGTCCACTGCAGTTTGACAGTATGATTACTACATGGACCTTATATATATCCCAGTCCAAAGGAACTCCCAAAACGCTGCCTCCCTGCAGCAGAAATGTGGCTCTCATCATTGGCCCGAAATGAGTTGGAGTGTAAACCTTGGGAGGCAGAGCATAATGTGAAACAGCTCTACTATATGTCTAATGTAACTTACAAGGAAGACATACCGTTGTCATCAACTAGAAAATTATGTTTAACTTATGTGCTCTGGGCTGTGAATGCTGCTGTTCAAACCCGGACAGCAGACATCAGTCTCCGAGGACACTGGGAGGGTATTACCTGCTAGTCGAAGGAGATTTTTTTCCCCAATGTAATATCTGCTTAGCCTGAGGCAACAATGTATGTGCTACCATAGGCCTCCCATGCCACTAATAATAGCATCATTAAAAATTTATTTGGTGAAAATAGTTGCAGGTATATAGACTAATATGTAATATATAATATGTTTGTAGTTATACTGGGTATGGTTATTGACGCATATACGGCAGTTTATTCTATGTGCTTAAAGCATTTTATCTACAAACAGACACTGGACAACCATCAGGGCCAAACTGAGGCTTCAGTACCTTACCCAAGGACAGGAGTTGGGAATGAACCATCGAGCTCCGGAGCCACAACCAAATAAATGAAGGCTCTTCTGTATCTTTTCAGTATCTTTCAAAAATAAATAAATAAATAAATAAATAAAAACTCCAATCAAAAATCTGTATATGTGTCTCTGTTTGTGTTTTCCCTTTGCCTTTTTTGACTTGGCTTGTGAAGCAGACATATTGGTCTATAAATCCAGTTCAGTTCACCGCTGGTCAATAAATTCAGTTCAGTTCAATAAACACTTGAAATGGCCCAACCTGTCCTCCTCCAGTGAGAAGTGTTAATGAAAATGAGCTCAGAAATAAAACATCTGGTATGGGTGCTCTGTTTTAGGTCACATTTAGTCCCGCTATGATATCTGACAGGCTACATTCAATGTTTCCAAATCGTTTTGCAGATAATTCAACAGAAAACTGTCAGTCAGTTTTTGTTCGCTGAAGACACCTCAGACAGCCTCCAACCTGACTATATAAAGCATATAAAACTGGGGTCTGAACAATGCCCTGGGATTTCAGCCAGACTGCAATCACCTTTACTGTCAGTCAAATGCAAGAACCTGGGAGTCTGTCCTTTGAGAGAACTGTTTGCTAGATATTTTTGTGTTTTTAAATACATTTTCTCCAAAGACACACTTTAAACAGAACTGCTTACTTTATCATACTAAAGCTTTACAATAGCCAAAAATCCTTGTAATATGTTTATACTGAATCCCGCATACAACAGCCTGTTAGCAGCAGTACAACCTTAGTTATCTTTTGGCCCACACAGGGTTATGATTTTCTTACCTCATCCACAAGCCACGGCTGATTCCCAGCAGTGAACTAAGGGATAATGAAACTCACAATATCCCTTATCCCTACTGACTTATTAAGACATGCATGCAAGAATGTTTATGTTGTATTAAGTCAGTATCATTGAATCAGTTTGGGACGTAGTAAAAGTTTAGAGGGACCTCACAGGGCCTGTGTCTAGGGGCTCAGCAATTAGCCTTTAAACATGGACCCTGCATAGGTCTTTTCATGCAGATGGGGGATCCTCGCTCCGAGCAGAGCGCGCCTCTGTGGACTGGGGCCCTGCTGGAAATTAAATTACCTCTTTTGCAGAGGGGCATGTTGGTTGCTTTAAAAAAACTGTAAGAATAATATTACTTTTCTGAAAGCCAGCGATAATGCTGATTAATAGACACGCTCGCTGTGGCTGTCGTAGTTCACGTTACATGCTTACTGAAACATATCACGCGGACATTTTGTCTGCATGGTATGGAAGAGAACATAGATTTTCACGGCTGTTGCTATAAGTTCGTGCCTGTTCGTGCCCGTTTGACCCCTTTAAATCACAGGAGTCTGTCTTTTCCCTGAACACATGTACTGTATAATAAATGTGCAGTCATGCCTCAAGTTTGTAGCATGTGGGTCTTAACATGCATTGTCAATGCTGATTTTGGCAGTGTGGAAACCAAAACGCTGCTTTGTTGCTTGGGAAAATCTTTGATATAATTTATGTGTTTTGAGCTACAGTAGGAACACGCTTCAGTCCATCTGTCAGTCTACCGTTCTGGATCATGCTGAAACGCTTCAAACACAATCATGGATTGTCAAGAAATTTGGTTCAAACATTTGTGGTGGATCCTAATGAATCCTGTCATATAATCAATTTTCCTCCGTGTGGATGAGACTTTAAATATGGTGACAACATCAATCTTCAATTAGATTACAACACGGTGCAAAAGTTTTGAGCCACCTCTCTCTCTTTTTTAAAAAAATTGCTTCCGAGGAGCCGGAGTTTTTTTTGTAAATCTGATAAAGTGGTCTTGAGCAAGACCACTTCAGCGTTCTTCTTTGGAAGTTGACTCGTATGTAACTGTTTTCAGAGGAATTTGTTTTTTCTTGTTAAGTAACTTAACAATGACCTGTGAATCATTAACTGTCAAAATGTGTGTGTCCAGACATAACAAAATAAAATAGACAACTTACCAAAGAACCAGTTTTAAATTGTATTTTTAAATGTAAAGCATATAATTTTATCCCAGTCATTTAGCTGAATCAAAAGTTATTAGCTGAAAACTATCCCACAATAGTGTGCAGTGTATCCTTACAAAACTGGAGAGTACTGGACATGTGACGGACAAAAAAAACAAAAAAAAAACAAGATGAGGCACACCTAAAGAACTAGCTACAGCAGATAAACAGTATAAAAAAGTCATGTTCTTAAGAAATATGAAGAAAAAATGACCACAAAGACCTGACATAGGACCTGACACATCAGTTGATTCAACTACTGTTCATTGGAGCTGCGTCAGAAATGGTCTCAGTTAAAGGATGGCTGTCAAGAAGCCATTATTAAGGAAGGAAAACAGGGATAAAAGGCTGAGGTATACCAAATTACACAAGAACTGGACTCAAAATCAATGGTAACAGTTCTCATGGAGTGATCACTGTTGGAGTGGACACTCAAAAAAGTAATGTACGACGCATTATTCATTACCTTTCTGATAAGTAATGCAATAAGTTACTTAATGACTTACTGGACAAAGTAACTCGTTACACTATTTTTACATTATTTTCTACCTGGAAAATCTAAAAATAAAACTTCAACAACAACAAAAAAACACTGTCTCATAATTACCGATTAAAAATATGAACATTAGGCTCCACGCATAATCCATGCAATCTTTCTTTTAGTTTATACATATACAACACACCCACAGTGATTCTACTATAGAAACATATACAGGTGGAAAGGGAGGCTAGTCTACAATGCTGCAAACCTGACAGCTCATCACTTTGCCCGTTGAAGTTCACACTCTGGCTACTGGGCTGGGGCATCGTTCACTCAGCTTTAACATCATTCTAGGATCTTAGCTCATTTTATGTTAGCATCTTGTCTTTATTGATTCTTTTGCACAATAAAAATACATATAATATCCATATCTCAAGTAAATTTGTAAAGTAAATTTGCATCCAACACCGGGAGTGATGAATCGATATTTCTGGCTCAAACTGTCATCAATATTTACAGAGGAGGTCAGAAGAAAGGCACAACAGAGAACGTCTACAACCATTGTTAAAACACGGTGGAGGCTCTGTCATGGTTTGGACTGCATATCAGCCACTGGTGTTGGGAATCTTATCAAAAGTTTGGAAGTATGACATCCTATACTATCTGTAAAACATCTGATTGCCAAAGGCTTCATTTTTCATCGTGATAATGATACCAAGCACACTGCCAGTGCGGTAAAATGATGTCTGGATAGAAAAACACACAATGAAACACGGTCATGGATTGGCCTCACTGGAGGGCTCAACATCAATGAATGAGTGTGGGATCATCTTGACAGAGAATGGAACAAAAGGCAGCCAACATCCAAAGAACAGCTTTGAATGTCCTTTGAGAAGCCTGGAGAACTATTTCTGAAGACCACTGAAAGAAATTACAAGAAAGTTGCATAAGAGAGTACAGACTGGGTTGAAAAGTAAAGGTGATCATTAGAATTGTACAAACTGTTTTGTCTTATCAAATCTATTTCTATTTATTGTTGTATATTTCAATAAATCAAAGCACCTATTTCCAATTTTTTTAGTAAGACATAAAGAAATGGGTGGTGACTCGTGACTTTTGCACAGTACCGTGCATAAGATTTGCTTGAAATTCGAGAGTCAATTACCTGACCCTCCTCAGGCACCGACAGGAGATCACTTCTGTGTGAAAGACAGTGAATTAACAAGACTTATCCACTAATTGCCGGGTAAAAAATAAAATGAAATAAAAATAGCTATCGATGATGTTTTCTGTTGTTCTGTTTCGGTTTTGTTTGAAATGTCAGTTTTGACGATTGGGTGTTACTGATGATGACAATCTTAAGGTCTCTATGCGGTTGACATATTGATAACCGGCGTGATGTTAAACATAATTAGTCACAGTCTCCAGAAGATAAACTCTCTGACATAGAGACAATAATGTCTCTTGTAATCCCTGTCATTATATCTCTGTCAGGGAGCAAAACACCAGATCTGCTTGAAATGCAGAAAACAAGTTAAAAGCACGGGGTAGAGGTTTGGATGGATGGAGCCAGACAAGCATTTAGATAAACAGTGAAAGGTCTTCAATCAAAACAATGACCACGTGATTTGGATTTGCCAGACATCAAACCAGCTGCAGTGAAACCTTCTGGGAAGGAGGCAAGCAAGAAGATTCTGGTTCCTTAAAACCTTAATCTTTATCGTTATTTCGACACACAAATGTGCTGCATTTGTGTAAAACTTACTCATACTGTGAATTAAATGAAACAAATTCCCTCAATTTATCCATTTATCTTGGTTTCCTTTTCACAAACAGCTCTGCTGTCTGTGTGTTTGGAAGCAGGACAGGAAGCATTACAATTTGTATGAGTGATGCCCTGATCTGCAGGCCAGGAAGCATTAGCACAGTCATTTGCTCTCATTATGGAAGAGTCACTGAATGACAAAACCACATCAATGCGTCTTCAGTACGAAGCTACAAAGAGATTGCAGATTTCACGTCCAGACGTTTAAGCCAGTAAAATTGTGAAGGCAGCCAGATAATGATTCGGTTTCCCTGTCTGAAGCTAATTAGACATTTTTCTGTAATTGTATTTTGGCCTTCTTTCTGTTACGTGTTACACAGAGGAATGGCAGGAAAGCCAAAACTGCGTGGGAAAAAAAGCGCCCCAACGTCACGTCCCCAGCAGAATGAGAAAAATGTTCTTTCCTGTTATGTTTCGACTGTGTCAGGCGCAGTGCTGTGACACGTTCCAGCTGTTTGTGTTGCTTAGGGATCCCAAGGACACTTAAGCTGAAAACTCCTGACAATGACATATAAAAGGAAGATTCATCAAAGTCACTGCTCTCCTGTTTATTTTGGCTCGTCGCAGCCTCTATGTTTTTTTCCCCTTGTCATCTCAAATGTCCTTGAACAAATGACACAGCGGATAGATGACCCAAACCCACTGGAGCTTCTGAGGGTACCCGGTGGTTTTCTGTGCTCCATCTGTTAATCAACACATCCCAATGCATACCCAACAAGATGGAGCATAACCCACATAGTGACATCCCAAGAACCTCAACACACAAGACCAGAATGATATAATTGAGTTATTTACAAAGAGAACGGTCTCTAATTAACAGGTTTTGTCATATGGACAGAAATAAATGAAATGAAGAAACCTATGAGGATATCTCAAGATGGGAATACTTGTATATGCCTTCTGGAAAAGATAAATTATTTACTTTAAGTCTGAGCAGAAGAGGTCATGAATCCTCCAGTGCAGCACTCCATGAAAAGTTTTCTTAACCCATACATAGCAAAGTTTATTGTAGTTTTCAACTATGTCTGCCTGCCTGCCTGGTGGCGATACTACCCACGTTGTATTTATCTCCTGTCAGATGCTCCTCCTAATAATTCTATCATTCCCTGGGGTCCCACCACCCAGACAGCATGGACCACCATTTCTTTCACCTCTACCCCCCCTGCTCAACCTCAGAGACAGGGACAGCCTCTTTCCCCTCCTTACTCACCCAACTATATTCTCCTTCTCTTCTTTTCATCACCCACCACAACCCCCATGTGTTTGCCGCACCTCCTTCATCCACACCCTTTTCCCTCTGCTAGTTCACACATCTGGGAAAGGTTAAGCGTGTAGAAATGTTGGTGTTTGCTGCCATTTAGGTTGCAATGCTTCGTAAAGCCACTGCCAGAATTTTTTTCTAGACACAGGAGGATCCATTAACCTCAGAAAAATGTCTGTTTCAGCTCCACCGGAGCCAGAACTTAACTTATCACAGGAGTCTTGCGGAGAAGTCAAGCCAATTTGTCTTGTAATCCTTACCATTAACCAGTTAAAAATGGCCACATTTGTGAGTTCTTAAAGGCTTAATGAAGCGTGACCATCAGGTCAGGAACTATAAGGAAGCTGTTGGAGACACACTGCAGTAATAGAATATATAGTTAGAGCCTCAAGTTTTGAAGTTTCGGCCAGGCTGGATTGTAGTTTGTGAGTCAGAACTGTTTGTTTGAAGACAATAGTGTTTTTAGTATTACTCTGTGTAGTCAGGGGCAGGCCCTCAAAGTTACATGCACTGTTTAAAATCTGAGGATTTATTTTGAAGCCTCCAGAGACTTATAAATAGTTTGGCAAGTTGGGAAAAGTGGCTATTTGCGTTCTTTCCGAGAGTCACATGAGAAGATTGGTGTCATTCTTATGTCTGTTCTTTAAATATGGAGCTCTGGCCAATAAGTCACCATCACAGCCGGGAGGACAGGTAGGTCAAAGATAAGAGAAAGATCTGCCAAGACAAACGTCTAAAGGCATGTCGCCTGTTCATGTTTTTGATTTAATATAACGATTAATGAGTTTAGCCGTTTGCCAATTTTAGTTTTGGGTGCAAGTTAAGCTAAGCATGCCTTGGCTGCATGCTAATATTTAAAGACAAGAAAAGCCACCTCAATTTTGGAAGGCAGTACATAACCACATATTCCCCACTTGTCAAACTATATTCCCGGAATTTCATGGGAAATATATAAATCCTTGGCTGCAGATATTGCCACAACTAAACTTGATACCTGAGGTTTGAATCACTGGTTTTAGTTTACACTTTAAAGAACTGTGAAATCTAAGTCATCAAAAAGTTACCTTATCGGCACATCTGTGTGCTTTTGGGTTCCAAGTTTTAAGGGTGGAAAAGCTGTGAGGAAAGGCAAGAGGCTGTATGCTAAATAGAGGCAGGATAAGAAATGTCAGGTGAGGTACAGGACTGGAAAGTTATGGGTAATTAAGAGGTGTATCCTGGACCTCCAGGTAAGCTTTACCTGGGTAAAAACAGGGGACCACCTATGAGGAAATAAAGTCACGATGCTTAGCGATCTAACCTGAGGCTGCCGAGCACATCTGGTGAGAGCTGTGATAAAAAAAAAGTACCTGTTAAATCCATTATCATTGCAGAGTAGCTTAAATTACAGCTAGAGTACAAGAAAAAGCAGCTGTGAGAGTGAGAACCTGTGAGAAAACTCCCAATAACACATACTAACACAGGCCGGCAGGTTTACAAGGTGAGAGATTGACTACCAGTTGTAAAACACTATCAGGAAGGGGGCAATGCTGTGTCAGTCAGAGTGAGGCAATCCTTATGTCACTAGGTACGAGAGGAAAGTGGGTAGTGACCCTCTGGAGATTTTCCTTAAAAGAAGAAAAAAATGGTCTGTGTGAGATGTAGCAAAGGCAGGAAGATCTGCAATTTGTGCTCAGTTCCATTCACCAAATATCTTTATCTGTATTTCTATTATTGTGGATGTGAGGCAGAGAAGAAAAGGTCTGAACTTGCACTCAGTAAAAGCTCCCTCTCTGGGGACGTGCTTTCCAGGAGAGAAATCATGGGGCCTGACAAGAGGCCAGCTCTGGGACCACACTAAAGGGGGCCCTTTGGCATTTGAAGGATGGAGTGATGACAGTGGGACGTTGTTTGTGTATAAAAAGGAAACAAAGTGAAACAGCTCTGAACTTGTCAGCCCCTCTGCTTGTCACCTCAGAAAGAAATGTGCATTGACCCGGCACAGACAACTACAAGCCTGGTACCGCTAAACAACACTGTTCTAGTGTGCTGAGGTTTGAGTGTTCACGTAATTTGGTCTCCTCGGACTAAGGTTTGTTTGCGTGAATGCATTGTTTTAAATAAAAATAACAAAAAAATCAGGTAAACAGAGTCAGTTTCCAAATTAAATTTGATCCTGGAGTCTCTCAGGTCTAAAATTACATACACAAACTAGAAAAACAGCGACCGACAATCTTTCAAATTTTACCCAGTTGCTAGTTTTTTGTACTTAAATCCAGGTCTTACTTCATTTATATTGTGTTTATTTAAACAGCAGTTAATAAAAGAACCTCTGGAAACCCACTTTGCCATCAAAAAGTATTTGCCCCCTTTCTGATTTCTTCATTTTCTGCATTTTCTCACACTTAAATCAAACGAAGACAAAGATAATTGGAATAAATACAAAATGTAGTTTTTAAATGATGATATTTTTTTTTTAAGAAAGCAAACTATCCAAACTCACCTTGTTCAGTGTAGAAAAAAAACATTGCTCCCTAAACCTAATAACTGGTTGTGCAACTCTTGGCAGCAAGAACTGCAAACAAGCATTTGCGATAACTGGCAATAATTCTATCAAAGCTTCTGAGCCATTCAGAGATGGACTTTAGGATTATTGTTCTGCTGCATAAGCTGAGTGCACTTCAGGGCATGAACTGATGGCCAGAGAGTCTAACTTTCTGGTAAAGAGCAGAATTTCTGGTTTCGTCAATTACAACAAGTCATCCAGGAAGCTGCAAAGCAGCTCCAGACCATCACACTACTACCACCATGTTTGACTGTTGGTATGATTTCCTCTTTGTGAACTACTGTGTTAGTTTTACACAAGATGTCACAGGACACAAACCTTCCAAAAAGTTAAACTTATCGCTCCTCGGTCTGCAGACTATCCCCCAAACGCCTTGGGGATCATCAAGATTTCTTTGGCAAATGTGAGGCCTGGAATTCATTAGATGTTGTTTTGGATTCTTTCATGACCTCCTGAATAAGTCTTCGCAGTCTTCGAAGGTTCAACTCAAACTCTCATTGTGGTTCGCTGGATTCCCAATGGCCTTAGACATTGATTTGTAACCCTTTACAGTGTGATAGATATCAATGACTTTGTTTCTCATCTGTCTCTTTAAATTGTGGCATTATGTGTTGCTTTTTGAGAGCTTTTAGCTTTCTTCATTTTGTCAGACAGGTTCTGTTTAAGTGCTTTCTTGATTCAGCAGGTCTAGCAGTAATCAGGACTGGGTGTGGCTAGTAAAACTGAACTCAGTTACTTTTACACACAGGACCCAGGTACTTGTGGATAATTTACTGCCTTAATAAGTAAAATCACCATTTTAAAACATTATTTTTTATTTACTTTATCCTATTTACATTATATTTGTTTATTAATATTTGTTTAATATTTGTTTGATGAAAGTGTGTGACATGTGGAAAAAAATGTAAAAGTCAGGAAGGGGAAAAGTAAGTTTTTCACAGCATTGTAGTTTACCACCTGACAACAGTGTGACATCAAACAGTCTTAATATAGTTTATGTTTTAAGCAAAATTAATTATAAAACAAAGTTTAACAACGTTTAAAAGCTGTAATGTGAAGATATAAATTTTAAAAGAAGCTGTTTTTCAATTTTTTTCTTTCTTATACTCATCATTCATATTCTATGAATAACCTGATAAGATAAGATAAGATGACCTTTATTAGTCCCACAGGTGGGAAATTTGTTTTGTTACAGCAAAAGTGCAAAGTTATGTAGCAGAAATTAGAAAACACTGGAATGCAATAAAATACAATATAATAAAATAAAATACTATATACAATAGAATAAAATAGAATGGAACAATATATACAATAGATTAAAATAGAAATACAAATACTATATACAACTGAGTAGGAAAATACAAAAATACAACTTCGTCAGAAGAAGAATTGCACATATAGCAGTCTTATTGCACATGTGTGGGTTTGTGTGTTTGATCAGCTGCAAAAGTCTTTATTGTGGAGTCTGACAGCAGTGGGGACGAAAGACCTGCGAAATCTCTCCGTCCCACACCATGCAACTATAGCTGGTAGAGGTTGGTTCAATTTATGCAGAAGATTAACTCTGGCTGTGCTTTTAGTTTTTTAAATCCATCTAATCAGCTCAGATATGTTGAATTTGCTTTGTAGTACACCCCTCTGCGGGCTTTCCTTGGCCTTTTCTTGGAGCTTTGATAAGCCCAGCTTCAGCTATCTTCATGTCTAGTGTTTTGGCCCACCAGCTACTGGAATCCCCCTTCATCTTTCTCCTTATCGTTATCTTCATCAGTTCATGTACCGGTTTATCACCAACTTATCACGATTAGGTTGTGAGCAATAAAGTGTTGCACACACTTTTATATTTCTTTCTTTTTCTTGTTTTACAAGTGAAAGAGTCACAAAGTTGAAGGCCAAATGCAACCATTGAAACAGTACTACAACAGTTAAAACCGTTAAAAAGGGAAATGAATGTCACAACTTACTGTTGTGTGGATTGTAGAGGTGTAAAGGGAAGATTAAATACAGGAGGTACAGTTCACAAATAAATAGTGAACTTTAATGCTGAAACACAATTAAACAAAGTTCAAAGAGCATTAGCACAAGGACACAACAAGAACATATCCAGAACTTAGCAGACAAAAGCATGTGACAGATCAAAGACAAAGAGAAGGACTGGACTATTTATACACAAGGAATTCATTGGGGATTAGACACAAGGAGGGTAACTAGAAACAGGTGCAGAAAATCAAGACAATCAGACAGGAAGGAAGTCAAACAAGACACTAACTATCAAAAGAAACCAGGAAATAAACACACAAGTTTCTGCCTGTATAGTGAGTTAAGACTTGATGAAATAAGGAAATCAAAACCATTGACAATATTTTTACTTTTACTACACTGCTTGCACGCAGCAAGGATATTATTGCACTGAAAGTCAAAAAAGACACCTAAAGCGACTTTGTGGTTTAGTGACCTGACACAATTTATACAGTTGGAAAAAATAAAGTACGCTCTCAAGGGGTTGAAGGAGAGATTCTTTGCTTTTTGGGATACATTGCTAAAACACTTCGAGAAAATTAGAACGATACCCACCTGATAGATGCTTGACAGCTGCCGTACATCCTTTTTCTGTGTGATTGTGATTAACTTTGTGCAAACTATTGCCCTTTAAGTGCACATCTTCAAATATGGTGAATTTCCTTGTACCTCATTTAAATTCACTTTATTCATTTATTTATTTTAATTTTTTTCCCCTCTGGATCGGTGTCCAGTATGTTTTTGGGGTGGGGTAAATATATTAAAAGGAGCATTGTGGCCTTGCTCCATGTATATCTTTGTACTACATTGTTGATGCTAATTAAAAAAAAAAAAACAACAACATTGACAATATTCAATAAGTCATACACACATTTCTAAAAAACAAAATATGTGTAATTTAATTTTTATTACTATTGAAAGTACCATAACTTAATAACTCTTTTTAAATCTTTTCTTAATCTTAAGTCCAGTCTTCAGTTCTTTTTCATTTATTAGCATTGTGTTAGCCTCTTAATAACTGTTTCATTTTTGCTATTCTCATTTTGGACAAAGATAATATATCAACAGCCACAGAGGCCAAGAGTTAAATATAAATCAGCCTGTCCCTTATTCACAAAGAGGTTAGCATAGTGGGCATCTCTGCATGTTTGTAATTGGGGATTTATGTCCACTCCTTGGATCAAACTGAGGATCTTTCAGTTGTTAGGTCAATGTGTAAATCAGCACAAACACCCAATGACACATATATCTGGATAACAAACCTGCAGCTTCCCCAGACCTCATCCAGAGAGATACCGAGATGTTCCAAGCAAGCAAAGAAACCCCCTTGCTCTTTATATTCAGTTTGATAGCAATATGGTGACAGCAAAGTCACCCACCTTGAGGTTTAACTGTGGAAGTTCACTAACCAGCAGGTGATGTCAGATGTTAGCTATATCTGTCTTATATACAGTCTACAGTCTCCCCCAGTGTCTCCTGCTGGTTGGACATGCCTAAAACACCTCCCCAAGTAAGGCATCCAGGAGGCATCCAGGTCAAATGCCTAAACCACCTCAATGGGCTATTTTCAGTGTGGAGGAGCATCAGCTCTACTGTGAGTCCCTCCTGAACGACAAAGGTCAACTTATTTCTAAAGTCGCCTCGATATTCTTCATAGAAAGCTAATTTCTGGTGTTTTTGTGTGCAATCTCTTGTTCACCACATACAGAAAAGTGTATGTATGTTGCTAGACCATTGAATAGACAACTTCACCTTCATGGTCAGCTCTCTTTTTTACTTGTACAAAATGTGAAACTGAAGAAAATTGAACAGGTTTCATATGTTTTTGTATGTTTGAAGTCAGCATGTGTATTTTTCTGTGTTTAACAACATGATATATGTCACTGTCCTATAAACATCACCCTCCTGGACCCATGTTGTTAAAGTCAAATGACCCAGTCTGGCTGGATGTCCTTGGGTGACCATTCAGCTGCATTTCCAGCAACCTGTTCCAGCCATGTCACGGCACCATGGATACATAAACACGCAGCTCATTTAGCACCAGCAGAACCATCCTATCACCTTGCAGGGGCCAGTCCCATGACACATCTTTTGATCACACATCCCTGACGTTTGTTGTGATAATTATCGGCCCAGTGGTGTTGGTCATGGTCTGACAAGGTTAGAACTGTGCGACCCTGCTGGTTTTGGCAGACACATGTCGCACAGTCCACTGAAATGTCACAATGCCTTAACAGCACTACTCGTGAAAAGTACTTGTGGCATCTGCCAGTCACCTCCGTCTCTCATTCCTCACAGGGACACATCATGCACACAGGTGCACACACATACACACACTCACAGAAACACTGTACAAAAACCGTTCTCAGTTACAGTTTGTGTTGTGGTGTTGACTACAGAGTCACCTGCGTGGTGAGGGTCCTGGCCAGGTGGAGCAGACAGCTGCCAGGATCTATTTCAGTTTGATATTAAATAGAACAACCTAATAAGGCATGAAAACAGGGTCTGCCACTTCAGCTGAATGGGCTTCTCTGCAAGGACTCACAATGAAGAATAGCTTGTTGATATTTAGCAACCCAATAGGATAGGTAGCACACACAAACATACAGGCCACGGTGTACTCATTCAACTCTCCAGTCCTTCATCTTACACCTACTGGTTTATTGGCCTGACAGTCAACTGCTGAACTCATGTGAACACGGGCTTCCCTCGAACATGCTGACTCATCCCTGCATCAAAAGAAAGGTTTGTATGTGAGCTCTTGTGTGGGGATATCATAATCCTTTACAGAGGGCTTTCCAAAATACTTTTCAGGATATTGTCCAAATGAGGTGTCGTTTAACCTCCTTGTGCTTGTAAGCGGCCCACCTGTGCTGGCATAGGAATCTACCCCTCCTCCTCATTTCTGTGAGGGACAGCAAAGGCCAAGCCAGGGCTGCATTTGTTTCGTACTAATCCTTCTTATGAGGGAGATAGAGAGAGCTCTTATAGCAGGAGCCAGCTTTGATCCCCAGCAGATGAAGACAAAAAACACTTAAGCTACTTAGACAGCCTCCTTGTTCTTTCACTTCCTTCTTCATCTCTTGGCTCATCCCTCGCCTCACTACCCCCAAACATGTGTCAGAGGAGAGGGTCACTGAGGTTGTGCAGGGCAAGGCCCCAACAGATAGCACGCTGCAGATGTGAACGACCGATCTGACAAACTTTTCACGACACAGCCGCACTTATCTTATTTGTTAAGACTGTTAAAAATAATGAACACGCACGCATGTCTGCATAAACATCAAGCAAAAGAATCCCCCTGCAGTAGTCAGATACTCAACGTGTTTCCAAAGTCTGTGTACTAAATTAGCCTTTAGACTAAATAAGAAACAGCTGTGTTGAAAGTACTTACATATGACCGTCGGGCTCAGTGAAAGAAATCAGGCAGCTTGTTTAATTAATTTGTCTTTGCTGTGATAAATATCAGAGAAAGCACATTTGAATTTAAGTGTGTTATCACTGTTTAGACTCTGCCTTTGTCTGGGCACAGTCTTTACAATCACTTAACTTTTGTTTGTAACTGCCGCAGCACACACAGAGTGCTCTGATAACTATCGCAATCATGTGACCAATGCCAGAACCTGCTGACAAGGAAATTATCGTGTGTCTGTTGATGTTTGTTTTCCAACTCCAGTGACATGAAGGACCTTTGCAATGACCCTGGAACTAAAGCGCATACGGACACAAACATCTGTAACATTTTATTCAAACTCCAGGTGTTCAGTGCACGCATGCCCACACACACACACACACACAGAGAGAGAGAGAAAAAGCAGTTCTTTAATCATTTACACCCACTAAGCTCTGAATAGATTTATGTCCTTAATCTTTAAATCATTTTATTATACACACAATAAAGTTACCATTGATACAAATCTCTAGTTATCTTTTGGAATCTCACTGTCTGTTACAAACACTGACACAAACACACACACATTTTTGAACAAGTGCAGCTTCTGCTAGATCCCCCTCCTCTGTCACTCTCAGTAATCAGTCTGTCAGTGTGGTAATTAACCTACTGAGTAAAGTAAGCATGACTACTGAACTGCCCCTTCTCCGTCTGACATTGCTCTCCTCCTCTCTTGGATTTTTTAACCTCCAATCAGAGTTAGCACAAGTTGCTCATTTGCTCAGTGTGAGGGGTTTCGATGTCTTTAAGGCCTGGGGGTAAAATAATTACTTCACCAGAAATACTGGATTGTAACAAAACTAAATGTTTCATCTTGGTCGTGTTATCTTAAACTCACAAAAGCATTAAAGTTATTCTTTGGCCACAAATTTTTATTACTTCTGATGTCATCATGTTCTCTAAAGTAGCTGATGGAAACAAAGCAGCATTGCTGAAATGAGCAGTCACATAATCTTACATTTTTTATCTTCTTCAGAGACGTAAAACCCCATATCTGAACCAGGCTGTGTCTGTTATAAGGATATAAGCTCCAATACTCAAACGTTGCGTAATGTGTCACATTCACAAACGAGACTTTGATACTCTGATGTTACAAGCACTCTGCTATGCAAGCATCTAGGTCTTGGATTCATCCCAGCTGATGTTCAGTGCTTTTACATCTGCAGTGCCTTTACAGAAAGCACCAACAGCCATTCTGTTGGTGCTTGGTGTATGGCGGTAACCATGCCATTGCCATTTAAAGGATGTGGTCAACCAGTTGAAGTCATCTGCATAGTGTTGTTTGCACAAGCCATTTTTTATAGAATCCTGTGCTGGTCATGTGATCATTGTATCAAGCTGAAAACCATCAGGCCTCTAGTTGATAGTTCCAGGTTTCACTGGCACAGAGCTTGATCTTCAAGTAGATGGATATCAAGGATCAGATCTTGTTCATCCTCCGGATTGACTGTTGTCACCATTCCAGTTTGACACTTGACATTTCTGTCCACGTCTCTGTTACTGTCGGTCACACTGCCCAGGTAGGTAAATCCCTTTACTTCCTCCAGCTGCTTTAATCTGATTGCCACTCCCCTGATTTGGGCCGCTACAAGTATATTCATGATCTTTGCCTTAACTGCACTGACCCTGACACTTTTCTTTGTGGCTTTTCACTCAAGGTCAGTCATTACAACAGCTTCATCTCATCCTTGGACTATTAGAACTTAAACAGATAGCAACATATCTGTTGCATAACATTTGTTAGTGCTGCAAGTATTAAACAGTTTTAAAACAGGTTCAATGACATTAGTGTCGACCTCATCATTTTAAGGATTGTACACAGTTTGCCTTAGCTGACAATGGATGTCTTAGAGGGTGACAATATGTAAAGGGTGATCACTCTTCTAAAAATTCTAATCAATGCACCTGTTACCTAATTTGACAGAAATCTAGGCACTTTTCTGGCCATTTGACAAAGAAAGAGTGACTCTATAGTGAAGTGGTTTACATTTTCACCTAAAAAAGCAAAAATTCACTGGATTAATCTGGGGTGGAGACACAAATCCCATTGGGGTTCTTAGGTTGTGTCTGATTTTGGCTTCTCCTCACCTGTAGACGAGCAAAAGTGGGATTGCATTTTCTGACAATCAAATGGTATTTTAGCCTATTTGCGTCTCATTAAAATGTATCTACATTTTTAAACATTGACAGACAGCCGGAAGACGATATCTTGAACCTGATATCAGTCGTATCTTGGCATTCCAAGATATCCGGGCAACACATTAAAATTGGCCTTTGCCCCCAGAGGCTTAGCCAACAGACTAGCAGATAGATTTCTAGGATTCCAGGGTTATCTGTTTATCTATTAACATTTTGAATAGGAATAGTTAAAGGGTCATATTTACTTCTTTTTTTTTTAGATCTTCCTTTGGCCTGGGGGGTACACTTACAGTTGACGCTGCTGGACGCTTAGCAGGTGGAAACTAGCTAAAGGCTAAGGTTTAGCTTTTCACCCAACGGCTTGGATTTCATGGCTCATAGCTTTAGAGTTTTGGTTTACACACACTGTTCTCGTCAACATCACTTCCAGCAGTAGTAGCAGCAGTAGTGCAAAAAGCTGCAATAAACCTACCGTTTACTACTTACCAAGCGACAAATGACAACTTAGCAACTAGCTGATGGTGGAGCATGGTGGAACACTGAGCTGGTAAAGAGCCACATATTTCCCAAAGGAGGTGGTGGAGATTATAACCAGCATTCATCAAGTGGACACGTAACATGACACCGACTGAATGCCGGTCAGTCCGCTGGACATATAAAAACAAAACTGCATGCTAACAAGTTCGTAATATCGTCTTACAAGGTGATGATGTTTTATGTACACAGTTTGTTCCTGTGGTTTCAAGTGGAAGCAAAATCTGTTCATGTCAGGTTAAGGATTTTATTCTTTATTATTTGCTGACATTGCAAGTTTAATGACATGACTGTCATGGCTTATCAGTATCAGAGTCCTATATATCATTTGAATAATGGGGATATTTATGACTCATATTTTTGTGTCATATTTACTTTAAAACTGGCATATCCATGTGCCTCTCAGCCTATGAATACAAACTATGAATAATAAGAGGATGGATCGTTTTTGGATATGTTTTTATATGGGGGTGGCTGTAGCTCAGGAGATAGAGGACAATCAGAAGGTTGATGGTTCGATCCCTTGCTGCTCCAGTCTACATGCCAAATATAACTGGGTTGGATACTAACCCCACATTACTCTTCAATGCATCCATCAGAGTATGATTGTGTGTGAATGTTAGATAGAAAGCACTTCCATAGAAAAAAAGTGCTTGTATGAATTGGTGAATGAGGCAAGTTCTGTAAAGTGCTCAAAGTAGAAAAGCACTATATAAGAACCAGTCAGCTTACCATATAAACAGTTTCTTCTCATCTTTATCTAGTTTGTTTTTTGAAGAACGCTGATCCTTGTTTCTTAAATGTGCGATTAAAAAAATCACTTTAAGTATGCTGAGTTAGGTAAAGTTGAGTGTTTTTACAGAATTAAATGATTGTGATCATGTATTCCCTTACACCCACTTCAGTATAATCCACAAATTTGAGACTTGACCAATAACAAATTGGTTTACTTTTCTTTCTTATTTCCCAGTCACACAAGCCTATAGACAGTTGCAAACATCTGGCAACTAAAGGTCTCTCGGGAAAAATGAGCATCACTTGATTGGTTGATGAAATTGGTATTTACTGCAGCACTGAAACTCTGCTTGTGGTTGCTTTTACTGCTTTGACTGCCAAGTTTATCTAAAGTTTGCACGAAAGACGTCAACGTGTCAGCAAACACCTGACAACTACTTGCCAAGTGGTTTTAAAACAGTAAAAAAGTGCAACACAAACAGCAAATGGTGAATGATCACCTCTTGAAATGTGTTGGTTTCATCAGCCAGCCAGCCACAACTTTTGAAGACTAACATTATTAACATTCGGTTTGAGTCTGAGTTTTTCAAGTTTGCAGACAGTTTGTCTTCTGTGAAAACTATGGGTGGCTGCTGCAGTCAGCAATTTTTGGTGCAGCACTCT
The DNA here is from genome assembly GCF_051167445.1 of Perissodus microlepis. NCBI lineage: Eukaryota > Metazoa > Chordata > Actinopteri > Cichliformes > Cichlidae > Perissodus > Perissodus microlepis. The sequence goes on from NC_140475.1 coordinate 7,247,966, forward strand.
CTTTGAGGCAGTTTTTATGCAGTGAATCTCCTGCAACCACCGTTTTTCACTTGCTACCGGAGCTTACCAGGTGGTCGCCGATCGGTCTTTAGGCTTGTGTGACTAGAGCCTAACAGTGTACAAAATATTCACAACAGATTTAACTTATCAGCTGTCGCCATTCTGGCTTAAGTGCTCTTTGCAATTTATGTCTATACTCAGCTTATTTCTCTTGTATAATCTCCACCATTCTCCTAGTTAAACTCTCACTCATATCATATCAGCAATTTAAACATATCAGCTGACTTTAAACAATCTGCCAGGTCTGTTATTTGGACTATTCTGACAGAAAGCAGGTGGTGCAGAGATGTTCCTCCTAACCACAGGATGATTAATATTCTGAAAGACACACTGCAGTAATTAGGAATCAGAAGATTGTAGGATTCTTACAGATTTATTTCAAACCCTCTGAGTTGTTGGCAAGGCTTGTTAGAGAAAAGCTTGTAGTAAGTTGTCCTTGAAGGAAGAGTAATTTTTACAGCGTAGGTATTCATTGCAACCACTTGCCCCTAATGGACATGTAAGCATAGCCTCCCTGTGTAAATGAAGGTAAGAAAGAAAGAACTCACAGACACACTGTGGGCTACTTGCCTGTGGAAAATACAGAATGGAAAATGGACTGTCTTCACAGAGCAGTGAGGTTGTTCTTGGACCTGGCAGTGAGGCTCAGGTATAACGGGAAAGGATTCCTCAAGCATGTCTAAACACCAACCATAGGGAAACTTAGGGAGAGCCTGTGACAGATGAATGTGATGTGTTTCAGCATAATGCAGTATGATGTTGAAAGTATTGAGTACCATAAAATGTATAGCCAAAATCTTCATGTAATACTTAACACTAGAAATACCTCCATAAAGCTCCTTACACCACACCTTTTTATTCTTTTTTTTACAGTTATGATATATTGTAAATGATTGTCCTGCTACACTATTCTGCCAAATATAAATTGATACAGATTGAAATCTCTTCTTTTGACTGTAGCACTCCTGAACAGCTTCAGATGTTCCTTAGAGTTCTGACTGGACCGGGCCACAAGTGCTCAAGGTCAAACCTTTGAAAAGGCATGGGAAAGACTGGTTGTCGTTATCAAATGACGTGCGTGAAACAATTTTACAAATGTATTCCAGTAAGCTGTATCACTGCAGCAACTTTCTTCCTAAAAAGACATATCAATGCATCTTTGGAGTAAATCGACCTGTGAAGGAAATACTGGAGCTACACAAGTCACCTAAATGACTCATGGAGTACACAACAGTACTGTAAATGTTTACATTTGTGTATTTGGTTTTAGTCTAAACACATGTAATGGAAGTGAAACAACATTTAATGTGTTAAGGTTTTTGGCTTCTAATATATACATTTTTAAAGATTTTTTTTGTTTTTACTTTAAAGACCAAAGAGCTTTTTGGTGTTCCTCCATTAGCCTCCTGTAGCAGTTAGAAAAGCCCTTTAGAGGGGAAACATGCTAAAGCCAAAAATAACATAAACATTATAAAAGTGCCAGTGCTATGTAAAGACAGAAAAAATGAACCAGAAAAACAAAATTAAATGTAAATCCAGTATTTGTTACATGACTGAAAAAGACATCTCTCCCCCAAAAAAACAAAGTCATACAAGAAGAACTGTGGTTGTTCGTGCATGTAGCAAGCATACAAGCAGCTGTGCTCAAGTTACTGTTTATACCCATAATTTTTACACAAAATATGTTCCAGGAAATATAAAGATTGCAGTAAATATCCCAGTGATTAAATCTTTGCAATCTTTGCGACCATACTGTGACCATATGAGCTTGGGTCATGCATTTTACACGGTTATAAATTTTGGGATATATGCTGATAGTGCATGTATGCAAATCCCAGTGGAACTTGACAGCATAGAAAATTTACATTACCCATTACCCAGCGGCCCTCTTGTGGGTGTGTTAATATTATCTGCTAAAATATATATTTACTGTAGAAACTGAACAGCTGTGTTGCAAGGTGAGCACTGGTGTGTGCACGTTTTCTGAAATGTCACCATGATAGCAATCATTTTATCCCCTTTCCTGAATTAGAGAATTGTAGCATGCACATGTTATCAGCCACTGCACTGCAGTCATTGTGACTGTGCTGATATGTAGGTCTGAACACGACTCAGGAATTTTGACTTTCTGCTAAATTTCTCCCTCCAAGAAGGGCCTTGGATGGTTTCCCATTTAAAAAAGGAGCGAGGTTTAATTTTATGGAATTCGAGAAACTTTCTCCAACTCTATGTAGAGGAAGGTTTTAGATAAGCTGCTTGTATACTTTAACCTGGCTGAGGATCTGAGGAGCAGTGGCGTGCACAGACATTTTGGGGGGCAAGTGCTCCAGGGGGAAAAAAGGGCACTTTTTGCATATGTGGAAAACCTTTTCTTTTTATAATAAAAAAATCGCACAGGTTAAATGCAATTTGACTTTTATTTCAAAACATTCTCTAAAAATCAAAAATCACACCACAAAAAGATAAAATCTGTATCCAACTCTAAACTATATACATACATATTCTCAAGTGTCCATTAAATGGAGTGTACTGCTCTAAAGAAGCATCCTTCTTGGTGCCATGTCTTTGTAGATGTTGATGACCTCGTTGTAATTGATCTCCACATCTTTCTCAATGGCCAACAAGAGGAGATCAGACAACCTTTCTTCTCCACACAAACTTCTTAGTTTATTTTTGATTATTTTTAGCTTTGAAAAGGATCTTTCAACTGTCGCAGTTGTCACTGGTAGTGTTGCGTAGATCTGAATCATTTTGACAAAGGCAGGAAAGATCAGCTGGCCATTGTTTTCCCTCAGTATCAGAAATATTTCTCTGAGGTCTTTTGAACTAAAGCTGGAGTGGAAGACCTTTAATTCTGTTTTGAGCTGGTCCTCATCTTCTCCATAGAATTCACAGAGGATGTGGACAGCTTCAATGGCTTCTGGGTTTGGTGGGCCTACCCAGTTAGCATGCACAGTTAAGGGCTGGAAGGACTGAATGATTCTGGCCGTTGGGCTTCCAGTATTGTCCCCTTTGAACCTCCTGTTCAGTTCCCCAGTCATGATGTCCAGAAAGGTGAAATATACACCACTCCTGAAATATGCCTCCACTGACTCAAACTGAGCACCTACTTGAGACACTGTGGTGCTGTGTTGGAAACGCACTGGAACTTTCCACTTTCTCTCCTGACCAGGCACCACGGTAGGTACTGGAATGTTGAAACTCTCTGCCTTCTCTGATGCACATCTAAATATCTCTCCAAATTTCTCCTCAGACCTCATGGTTTGCAATGTGTGAAGCACACCATCAATTACCTTGTAGGCAGTGGAATGGTCCAACCCTTCCTGCAGAGAATCTGATGCCAAAGCAGTGACTTCGAATACTGGTGTGGTGATTTCCAAGCAGAGAATGAACATAAAATTAATGGCATTTCTGTACATCTGAGCATCACCTTGGGCCAGGTTAGGTGGGTCACTGTCACTGATGTCATCAAGGAGCATCAAAATGGCTTTCAAATTTCTCTGAAGTGCCTTCAGTGCTTTTTCCCTGCAAGCCCATCGAGTATCTGACAGCTGCTGGAGCTCCATAACACGTTGTCCAGGAAAGAGAGACTCCTGAAATTTGACCAAGGCAGCATGACGCTTTGGGGAGCCTGAGCAAAAGGCATACAATTTCTCCACCAAGTTGAAAAATGTCACAAATTGCTTGCTGGACTTTGATGCCTCCACTAGTACCAAATTGAGGCAATGGGCTTTGCAGTGCACATAGAGGGCCTTCTCATTGTGTGCACGGATTCTAGCTTGGAGACCTTTATACATGCCACTCATGTTGGCTGCTCCATCATAGCCTTGACCATACATGTTCTTCATCTCTAGGCCATTCTTTTGCAGAAGCAAGAACACTGTATTCTCCAGCTCCTGGCCTGTAGTTGTATCAACATTGCACACTTCGATGAATCTCTCCTTTATTTGCATATGATGAAAATATCGCACAACAAATGACACTTGCTCTTTGTGTGAAACATCAGAGGTTTCATCAAGTAGAATGGAATACATTTCAGCCTCTTTTATTTCACGTTGTATCTCCTTCCTGATGTAAGTTCCTAGTGCTGCAATGATGTCATTTTGACTTCTGTTGGAAAGCAGTGACACCTGGGGCCTTGTCTTGGTGGCTTTAACTGTGGCAATTTTTTCCAAATGCATTTTCAGCACACTATCGTAGCGAGAAAATACATTGACTAATTCACGAAAATTGCCACGGTTATCACTGGACTCACTCTCATCATGACCTCGGAATGCTTGTCCCTGACGTGCAAGATACACTGTTAGGTCAATTAATCTTGTCAGGATTTCTTTGTTTGTCTGCCTCTCTCGCTCTCTAACTTCCACCCCTTTTACGTCTGAAACATCAAATGCAGACTGAAGGGCCTTTTTCTGGAAATTGATCCATCTAACCATGCTTGTCATGTGCATCTCTGCGCTGGAGTGTTGTTTGATTTTTTCAAGAGCAGTACTCCACTTTCTGATGCCATCAGTTGTCCAGGCTGTTCTGCTTTTATATTTTTCATCCGAGAGGAAAAGCCGACAACTAAAACAATGCATTGAATCAGCAGTGGGTGAGTATTCCAGCCACACATTAGCAGAAAACCACTGTTTCTGGAATGATCTCCCCTCAGTTTTTGGGTAAGGTATATCAGGCTGACATGGGCCCACATTGCAGCACATTGAAACGTATCTGTCATTGCGCTTTATTTTAAATGTATGGATGTGTGTTGGATCTGTTGGGTATTGTAAAGCTGCTAACTTTGACATTATGTGATCGATCTGATCTTCCTCATTGTGGTCTTCAGAGAGCACTACATCAGTGTCTGTAGGCCTAACTGAACCTGTTGCTGCATTGGTCGCGGCTTCATCTGTTTCTATATCTCCCTCTTCTGCTATGCTGGTAGATGGCATAGAGCTGCTTCCCTGCTGTGACTGACTACAATAGAACAATAATAATAATAATAGTATTATTATTTATCATAATAATAAGCTTAAACAGATAGTTTTAATAATAACCCATACTGCAAGTCTTGTAACATAGAAATAACTTTCATAGGTACAAAATAATAGTTAGCTCAATGCCTGCTGATTAAGTTCATTAAAAACTAAGTGTGAACAGCTTTTAAGATTTTTCAATAGAATTAACTGCAAGGAGCAGGTTACATTAAAACATTAAAATAGAACCTGACTCTGCCCTTGACTCTGACCTTTCATCTTCATTTTCCTTTGCTTTCATCCAGGAGAGCAGAGAACTGCTTCCCTGGGCTGCCTGTTGTAGATCCCTTTCTTTCTCCTTTCTCAGCCTCTCTTTCCTAGGCATTATGCTTGCTGAAATTAGTAAATAAATAGACCAAAATGTATGAGAACGAATAAGACTGACTGTGGTCATTACAAGAACAGGGCAGAATGGTCGTTTTCACAGGCAATTGGGAACTGCCTATTTTTCCTTTAGCAAATTAATGTGTTAATGTTGCCAATATGTTACACCAAAAAAAATTAACATGTCTAACCAGTGCTTCTCAAAACTTTTAACATGCACCACCCCCAACACCGTACCCTTCAAACTACCAATAACAACGTCACTGTTCTGTCACAATCAGGTCACAACACAGTGTGTAAATGTCTGCGAGCATCGCTGAGTCAGTAACAACCAGTTAGGCTAAAGACTGCATCTTTAGACAGTTGGACGGTGTTCTAACTTTCTCACAGGAGACACCTACTAAAGACAGTCAAAGACATTAATTTCAATCTTACCAAAGTAGGACAGTAGTTGACGTTAGTTATGGAAAGGCTAATCCACAAAAACGGAGAAACGTCCATAATTCTATTATTCATAATCATGTCAAGGTTTTAGGTTTTTCTGCAGTTCCATCTCTAAAAAGTGTGATGTCTTCCCGTCACTGACTTCAGTTTGAAAACTTTGTATTTATTCACAGATTTCCGTGAGATCATCCTAAAATTTGTAACGAAAAATGGGCTCAAAAGAGCCCTCTGCCTAACGGCATGTAGCCTATAGCATAACGTGATATTTTCAATAGTGTATGCAAAAAGGTCGGAATTGATGGAGAGTGGGGTTGCCTAAATGGTTTAGGTTACATTTTAAATGTGTCCTTTTTTTGTTTATCCATATGGATGGATGGAGGGGGCAAGCTGGCAAAGTTTGTCATGTGCAGTTTCTGACAGGCTACTTCACAACAAAACAATTGCAGGTTGGTCTTAGAGGGCAAACAGAATAATTTCACTCGATTCATGGGTTACCTGACTGGTTGGGAAGGGAAAGAGCTGCCGTGTTGTCCGCCGTGGCTCCCAGTCGCTATAGTTAGCCTACTATGCCTACTCCAAGTAGTCCTATGTCATGCCGCTGCTACACGCCTCACAACAAATGAACTGCAAGCGTGTTCACGTGACACGGTGACAGTGAAAAAGCGACAGGGTTCGGGTGTCTTTGAAGAAGGGGCACAAATCAAGCCATTATTTTCACACCTTTTTAAATCGCGCAGCTTTAAAAAAAAAAAAAATCACGTCTTTCAAAAGGGCACTTTTTTGGACTGAGGGCAAAAGGGCAAGTGCTTCAGCACCACCTCGTCTCTATCTGTGCACGCCAGTGCTGAGGAGAATAACTTGTAAAAACAGGTCAGCGGGAATCACTACAAACTGTTCAAAGAACCCCCCACAACCCCCGTAGGAGGCAGTAGAGATAATATTTCTAAACAGCAGTGCAGGGCATCCTGAACAGCCAGTGGAGCACGTCACTGCACGTATAAACACAGGGAAATGAATGAATGTGACTGTTTATTGTGGAATCTGCCTCTTCACCTTTCCTCTCAAATTGACATGGGAACTTCCTGTGTGGCTTCCCATCACCAGTCTTTAGACGGCACCATTACATAAGCACTAAAATCAAATAATGGAAGATATCAGTTTTGGGATATTTAATCAGTTTCCATGGTAAGTGTATAAATAGTGCTCCTGTAGAGGGAATGACTTTGTTGGCTGCAGTTACTGGCAGGTCCTCGGGAAACGCTAGCAAAAGCCATTTTCCAATTACAGTAAATCTTGTCATCACTCTTCTCAAGTACCCATGTGGCACTGGCTACAAGCCACCGTGCTACTTGGACAGGAGGCAACCACAGGGGAACAGAAATAAAGTTTGGATCTCTCTGGTCAGACAAAGTTGTTACAGTTTCAGACTGTGTGCTCACATTATTAACCTAGAATAGGATTCAGCCAAGAGAATTTATTTTGGGCATGAAACATTTAGTCTGGCTCATTTAAAAATTCATACTTTCAAGCAATTATCTAATTTTAAAGTGGTGGGAAAAGGCTTGTGAAATGGGTCAGCCTGACGGGGCGACCAAAGGATTTAATGCAGAGAACATGTAACATTATTCCTGGTTTAACTGAGGACATTTGCTCCATCTGTCTGGAAAACATCACTAAAAAAATATGTTAAAACAAAACCAGGAATACAGAGTATACAGCCACATTTCTGACATGGGTGCCATTAAGTCTTGAGCTAAATGCTACTGTCAGCATCCCAGCTTGCTAAATTTGGACTAATGTGCTCGTGGTCATCATGGAAACATCCATTAATACCATAAGCAGTAAACACAAAGAACCGCTGCCACTATAATTTGCGTTTTTTGGTGGGAAAAAGATTGATGTTTTTCATATTGTAATATTTGTTCATCAGCAAAAAAGTGTTAAACACGTAGACCAGATGAAATCGGTGGTACATGTGGTACAAGTATAAACTAGTACAAGTTAAGGGCGGGGAAACATAAAAATACTGCACGTGATACAGGGGCGTAATTTCCAGGGGGGTTAGGGGGGTTATGACCCCCCAATAATCAGACCCAATCAATATAACCCTCCCAATAGAATTATGAATTATCTTGCATAAATAGGCTGTTGATTTCTTTACTCATTTCAGGTATTACCAGCAAAATAGTTGCATGTGTAATCATCTGGGAATTGCCCCCCCCCCCCCAAATGTTCAGTACAAAGTTACACTGATGACGTGATAACATGATAACAGTGGCATCAGCTCAGTTCTGGGACCTCCTAGGAATTACACAGAACAGAGATTCCTTAAAGCAGCTTGAAGATTTGCATCAAATGTAGAAAGGCTAGAGCTAGTTAAATAGTGTGACCTATGGACTGTGCTAATGGACTGTGTAGATGTTGGCTGGCATTGAGATCAGCTGATCTGATGGGATTGTGGCTGACCTTGACTTCGTGGGTCCTCTCAGTTATGCTCCGCTCCTGGAGGAGGCTGCCAAAGTGTGTGCTTAAGGACACAAAGTAAGTGGCAGAGAAATACAACACTGACTAAAACATTTCCTAAGGTCATGCTGTGTCCAGTGGTTACCCTTTCTAAAGGACAACAGCTGGACGAGTGCCCGAATCAAAACAAGAATATCTATAGATGTAACACATGTCTCGTGTCTCTGAGTGTTTAATACATACAACAGGTGGTCAGATGTCAGCATTTTATTATTTGACGGAGCTGTCAGAGACATGCAGGCATTACCCATGGTCTTTGCGCAAGCACAAAAACATCAATCGCTGCGGCCTGCTGGAATCAAATGTCCAGGCGTTATTGCTTTTACGTACGGTGGCCCTGAAAGGTCAAATGCACTGCAACCTATACAATCACCAGCAAATAGAAAAATGCTGCAAAATCAGAACAAAAACCAAAAGAAAGTGAATTCAAGAAAATTTTGCATAGCGAGACAATAACATGATGGAACAGCTGCAGAAGGGACAGAAACCAAAACATGTAAAGGGTTGCATTGAGACACGCTTGAAAAAGACATGCTTAAAAGTAGCACATGTGGTGTGAGTGAGAAAAAGATGCAGGTGTGCATGAACTGATGATTAATATAATACTGTAATCAGCATTGTATCAGACCAGTAGCAGCTTACCTCGTACTCTGGTCTCCCATCATTTTAGTGTCACAGACCAGTGGTTTATCTCCAATGCGCACTAGAAATAAGATGCTGGCATCTCAGCTTACCCAGTTTGAGTCATTGTTAACAGGAGATGGATGCACTTAGTAATTCACAGGCGAGGAGCTTTATGACAGCACAGTCTGAGATGAAAGGAGAGAGCTCACTTTACTTTGGCACATTTTAATTTATCTCTATGTTTAGATTTGACAAAGCAAGCACTGCTAGCCTTGCTTGTCCCGATGGAACGCCACAGCTATAGGTATATGCTTGCCATTAGCCGTTTACTGTTAGCATGTTAGCACAGTTCTTCTGTGAGCTTTTGCATAGTTTTATGTATTTCCATTGTATTTCATTCAACGTTTTTTTATGTGCTTTTGCTGCATTTTCCTATTTGCTGACGTTTTTATAAGTTGAGGTGCATTTGACTTTCCAGGGCCACCGTACTTAAGTGATGTTAATTTGCTTCTTTTTTCTTTTCTTTTTTTAAGGAAAATGGAAAGCAGCAATGACGGAATTTACAAAAGGCCAACTTCCCTCCCTGTTGTCCTCCCATAGCTATGAAAACAAATGCTGGAATTACAAGTCACTTTTTATTCATTTTACCACACTATGCCACTTGTTGTAATGGAGCTACTTCAGAGAGGAAAAAAAACAAACAAATTTTTACACTTGTTTCCTAAAGTTGGCCTCCTTTCAGTCAGCTTCCTTTTTTCTCTCTTGCAAAGTGAGAAGGAGAGGAGGGTGTCAAGCCAGCCTCACATTTTCACTGCTAAAAGCACAGCAAACAGTGAAAGGAGAGAGACTGCTGCCGACTCTCTGTTTGTTTTACCAAGTCATCGCCTCCAGTAGATGACTTTGTCAATGCTTTATTTTTTGTGTCATATTTAAAACTCACATAAACATGCACCAGGATTCTTTTTGGTCCATGTAAACAAACAGTGCTAAATATGAAGGGTTGGTGGTGTCTGCTTCTCTGGAATAGGAACATGACTTTATCTTTGCCCACTAAGCAAGTGCTGACAGTTAGGAGTAATTAACCTATGCCCCCAGGAGGAAACAAGAAAAAAATAGGCCTGGTTCAGGGTTTTTTTTGTAAAGCTCTCTGGAAACATTAAGCTGACGGCATGGGAGGCCTCACTGGCAGCGTAGCCAACCACATCTGTAATCTGTCACTGATAATGATTTCTTAACTGCTCTAAGTGTCTACACAGAATGTTCAAATTTTCCTGAGTCAATTGCATCCCATATTATTCCCAGTACTGTATTTCCCTCCATTAAAAGCTCTTGCAGACTTTTTTTTTTTCTGAAATGCAGAGCAGGAGGTGAGGCATGTCAGGTATAAACACGTGAATACAGGAGACAGACACACACACACACACACACACAAAGACAGAGAGCGCTTCATCCACTTTACCCAGCTTTGATCTCCTTAATGGGGTGCTGGCCTCGCTCCAGGTGGGATGTGTCGCCAGGGGCAACAGGACAAGAGGAGGCTGATAAGGCAGCCAGTTCAGACAAAACACACTCTGCATTGGCTTCCTTAAAGAGTAGTGCTCGGTATACTTAAGAAATGTCAATGTGAAATTGCAATAAACGGTTAATGTGTAGCATAACAAAATATTTCCAGTTGCAAATTTGGCAATGCACATGATTGTAACTGCTGCTGGATACTCATTTTCCCAGCAGCATGCATTGTTTGGAAAATGGTTGAGTCACTGACAACTTTTAATATTACAAAAACCCTGTGGAAGTCTTAAAAAAGCTCCTGTGGTGGTAACTAATTTCAGAGATCTGGCAAGCACTGCACTAACCAGTGGTTACAAAAGGGTCTTATTCTCACAATTTTTGAACTGAACTCTCCTGGACCCTGCTTTTTTCCTTTTCTTTTTCTCCATCTTTGAACTCCCTGCCTGTTTCCTAACATCTCTCCTTCTATCTTTTCTTTCCATGGTCCCTCCCTTTATCTATCTCATGAGGCTTTGAAATTCTGCAGGATTAGCTCAAAGCTGTCTGTCTTCTTTATTGGCTGTGTGTGTGATATAGGGGCTTTTCTGTTCAATCTAATCACTGCCTATGCCTGAACACACACATTCACACATAAACACACTTAAACAAACACATGGGGAAGCCCTGAGGTTGATTAACTATGTGACATTTTTAAACATTTCAAGAATTTTTAATAATAAGTTCGGACCATGGTGACATGTAGTTTAAGGATATGAAATGTCAGACTTGTGACTATCCACCTGCTAAAACTCGCTGTCCTATTAAAATGTGAATCCCAATTGGGTCTTGATTGAAAAAAAAAAAAAAGAAGATCAAAGAGAGTATGTAGATTAATACATTTTGACGATAACAGAATAAATACCAGGATTACAGATTGTCACCTTTAACCTCTCGTTTCTTTTCTATTGTTCTCACTTTCTCAGTTCATTCCTGCTGGCCACTGACAGGTGGCGAGTGTCCATAGCTAACCTAACCTATATTTCCTCATAAAACACTTCTGAGCAAATTAAAATTTTGAACCTGATAGTGCTGGATGATGGACGATGCACCAAATCTAAGAGTTAAAAGTGACAATAGCATGCCACTGAAAGAGCGATGAGACTGAGTGGCGACTTCCAGGGCTGTAACTAACTTTTTTCTAATTTTAAAACGTCATAGTTTACAGTTACCAGTGTAGCCAGGTGGATGCCAACACAAGAAGCTGGTCTGCTGGGCTGACTGAACTGAACCTTGTGACCATGTCTGTGTTTTTTGGAGTATTTTTATCTGGCAAATAATATGGCTTGCTGTGTGGTTAACTGCACTGAAAGCAAGTCCAAAAAGCCTGTGCTCAACTTTTGGTGAGTGAAACTCTAGTATTTTATTTCAGCACTGCTTAGTCCTAATTATGTGAGTTCATGTATTTAGCAGTTTTCACGACATAAAAGTCCCAAAGAGAGGCACAACAATTCAAACATTAAACATCAAAAGAGATCCATCCACGCAGACAGAATAAAAAAAAATTAAAAAGAGTATCAGCAGAAGGCCTGATTAAATTGAAGGCCCCAGTCTTCAGTCTCGTATGACGGACAGCTAATAGATTTTGAGTTTGTGAGCGAAGACGGCGAGCAGCAATGTGTTTAACAAGAAGTTCAGATAAATAGTCTGGAATTTTTTTATTCTATGGTCTTTATGTAAGTTTGGAAATTGTAAAAGAAATTTTAAAATCAGTTGGAGCCAGTGTAAAGAGAATAAAAAGGATAATGTCAGATTGCTTGCTAGCATGAGGGAGGCATCTGGCTGGAGCATTTTGTATTGCTTGGAGGCGTGACAAACATGATTTGTCTAAGCCAGTAAACAGGGTGTTACAATAATCTGTGCACAATGACACAAATGCCTGAACAATTTTCTCTATTTCAGAGGGGAGACTAAGGCTTGCAATTTAGAAATGTTCCTTAAAAGAAAGAAACATGAGACAGATTTTACATGTGAGTCAAAGTCCAGAGAAGACTCAAAAATTACATCAAGATTGCTAACACTGGTCTTTGCAGATGAGCAAAAGAAAGCAATCGCTTGACTGATTCTTGAACGTATAGAGATGCTGTAAGGCCTCAGTCTTGTTAGAGTTTAAAACAAGGTAATTATTGGAGAACAGTAAACTGGGGTGAGGTGAGGCTTAAAAGACATATACAGCTGTAGCATAGGAATAACAAGAAATGCTAGAAAAACATTGAATGATGTTGGATGAAAGGAAAATAACAAAGGACCCAAGACTGAACCTTGTGGAACCCCACAAGTTAGACAAGCGTGTTAGACAAGCAAAGAAGAAGAATTTGCTCGTCTTAACGGAGAATCTCCTTCCAGATAAACAGGAGGATCCGAATGATTTATCAACAACATTTTCTAATTTCTAATTAGCAGTATCTATTGACTCGTTTTCAAGCTACAGATATGTTGGTCCAATGAGGATTAACTATAAACTTAAAGTATAAACTTTAAGTATTAACATGGCAGAGGCCAAAATGCTGACCCGTAGCTTCACAGAGCAGTAAGTGACATAATGATGTCTATGACAATTTGTGAAAGAGACTGCTGACATTGGAGTTCCTCGTGATCATATCCACGGTCACCATTATCGTCATTAAACTGCCTCATCATCCCCCTGTCCCCCCACCCCTTGCCGGTTGATCTCCATCTTCGCGGTCACTGAGATGTCATCGTGTGCTCAGCAAAATATTATTTTATTTTCCATAAAGCTTCCACCAAACACGTAAGAATAACAGCATGAGATGTTCCAGAGAAGGGTTAATGGGCCACATGTTAAAGCTCATGGGAAACATATTGCCAGCACGACAGGAGGCTTTCCTCACATTGATGGAGAGGGGCCTGAGAAGAGAAGAGGTGGGAGGGTAGAGCAAGGTTCACTGGTTCCCAAACTCCTGCAGAGCTTCAGTAGCCTTCACTGCCACCCTGAGCCTCTTCTCACCCCTCCTGTCTGGCCTCTTTCTTCCCCTTCACTGCCCTCCAGCACCACTTTCAAGCTTTTTGCCTTTCTTTTGTCCATCCCCACCACTAAATCCCCTTACCTACCAGCCTTAAACACATCCTTCAGGCCCCTCTACGTTGTTTTATCATCCTCGTCTATTGCCTTCCCTTTTCCCTCCCCTCACATCTTTTCCATGTTGTAAGTCTTTTTTCTTCTGAAACATAATACAACCAAGAGCAATCTTTCTACATAACCCCCTTGTGTGTCTGCTTGCTCTCGGGGGCTCTCTCCCTCACATCTCTGGATTTTACTGTACGCAGTAAATTACATTAGATCTGAGACCCTGCTTTATGACTGAAGGTCAATATTGACTTTCTGGAAAAGCAGCAAGGTGGGAGAGCAAGAGAAAGAGCCAGAGAGAGCGAGAGAGCAATGTTAGTTTGTTCTCAGAGCTTTTCTGCTGGCCTTTTTGTTTGAGCGCACCTCGCCTTTATGATAGTGAAACTGGCATGTTGTCAAAGTCAACATAATTAGACATTTCCTCCCTTCAGAAGACCCTTCTGCTGCTATTTGTCTGTGTACAGAAACAAGGCTGCAGGTACGCTGCACATCGATAAGTAAAATTTACTCTAACTGCAGTATATTTCTTTCAAATCGCCTTTCTTTCTGCAGTGCTGTGCGCATTTAAAAGGCACAGACTGCCAAGAGGACATTTAAAGTAGGGGGGGGGAGACCTCAAGAATTTGACTGTACAATTTCAAAATATAAATGTTGTTGTCTTACTGCTGGGAAAAAATAGCAGGAGTTAGAGCCTGAGAAAGAAAACTAATCAAGAAATCTGTCTCTTGAGGCCCACTTCACCGCAGCACAGAGCACAAATTCTCAGGCCATGTTCTGGCAATGTTGTCAAGGCTGTCATCTGTCTGCATCGCATACAAGTTTTAGCATGCAGCCTTTCTCCAGGTGACAAAAAGCACAGACTTGTGTGTCAACAACTGTGCTTCACTTCCTTACCTGGCCCCAGCAAGTCTGTTTAGAGGTGCAGGCAAGCAAAACCACACATTCACACACGCTCTCTAACAGCCTTGTAAGTTTTTCCCTTCCCTTTCCTTTTTTTTTTTTTTGCTTCTTCTGACCAAAAAAACATTTTAAAATTTCTCATATTAATGTAATTTATCCTTTATGCTACCTAAATCTTTATACAGTTAACAAGAATTTCACTATAAAACTTAATCGTTGGGCATGTTTGATTATTATCCCCATACCCGAGTTCAGAGGGGATTTCTTGTCCTGAGTTATGCTTTCATATAAAATCCACCTCCCTTTAACATTTAAAACAGCACATGGCTACCTTTCCTGAGCCTGGTTCTGCCAGAGGTCTCTTTCCATTAAGAGCAAGTTTCCCCCCCCCCACTTTTGCCACACGCTTGCTTACAAGGGTTTATTATTGGGTCTTTACATTACAATATAAGTGCTGCAGAATGTGCTTTTGGCTGCTCCCTTGTTCGCAAGGGGTCACCACAGTGGATGGATCCACATGTTGATTTGGCAAAGATTTTACGCCGGATGCCCTTCGTGACGCGACCCTCCCACTTATCCAGGTTTTGGACCAGGATTACTCTAGTTTGTCTCACAGATTGGGTTTGCCTCTCATCTTGGTCTCAAACCTGAGAACTTCACCATGCAATGGAAATCAGTTACATAAAGTTATAAGGAAACTCCTGTGCCATTCCCTGTTTCCACTGTAAATTTCTAAGTAACCGTTGAAGCGCTCAGTTACTACAAGCTCTGACTCATCTTTCTCACTAACAGACATTCATCACTTTCACTATCGTATAGGCACGCCTGTCTATTAGTCTGGAAATCTGTGAATGCATATAGCATATTAGCACAGGTATCCTGACAGAGTAGCTTATTGGGTATATTTAGAAATTACCGGATCATCTGTACTGGCTTTGGTTTTCTCATAGATAACCAGTAAACCAGTGGTTTTCTCACTGTGGTTGGCTGTTTATTGAGTGAAAAGATCGCCTGGCATTTCGCACACACTTGTGTAGTTATGTTTGAGGTCAAGAAGAGAGAAACTTTTGTTGCTTATCTTAGATGTTTACCACAGTGGTGCAAAACATGTGTTTTTCTAAGTGTGGATGTGCAGTAGGTGGTAGAGTTAACATCCTGGTGTGGTGAACTTCCTCAGGAGAGGGACGAGCATCCGCCAAGCTGATCAGGCTGTGCATGAGTACTTCCTAAACCATGGATGGTTTGATTGAATATTTGAGGTCTGAGGCCAAGATTACCTCTATTTCTGTCTGCATTGTTTACCTGGGCAAAATGTGTTTTCTTTTTCCGGGGCAGGAAGATCTAATCACAGAGGGAAGTGTTTTTAATCCAATGGGGGTGGAAATTGCTAAGCCACAGGGTGTTTTGTTTTAATAAAACGGAGCCACAAAGTGTCTGAATGAGAACCAGATCATCCTGTTGGCCCTAATTAGTAAACATTTAAAAAGCTGAACAATATGTTCCCTACCTGTCTTTAATAGAGCATTTGAGGATGGACCGCCGTTACGGCTGACGAATGCTGACTGATATATTAGTGGTCAGTGTTTTATTTGACAGAGATCAGTGAAGAGGATCTCTTCCTTACTTCAGTGGAGGTCATGGTGAGGTCAAAGTAGCGCAGGGTCAGAAAGCAGTCCTTTCTCCTGCTGTGTCCTCAGCCATGTGTTGAATACTTGTCCTTTCAAAGAAGCTAAAGTATTAGCTTTCAACGAAAAGCCTCGGCAGCATCCACGGTACGGTGAGCTCCAGCTCCAGTCGGAAATAACTTGGGAAGTTGAGACTGAAAAGGATCGTTGGTGTACGACTACAACATTTTATCAGTGATTTGTATCTCACAAAAAAGAGGCCAGTTAGACTCATGTAGTAGTATAATTTGGGTTATTTTAGCTGTTGAACTTAATTTCCAGACTCTCACCTTTAGTTAGAGGGTATTTAAATGAATGAAATGTAAGTAGACAACTCTTTGTCCAATTAAAAAAGTAAAAAGGTGGAATCTTTCCAAGATCCTACTCTGCCCTTTGCACAGCTGTGGCTGTGAACCCACAACATGCTCTTTATACAAGTGAAACCTTAAAATGTACAACAACAAATCGCAATCGGAGATAAAGAGAACATTAAGAAGCACCCAGTCAAGAGTTTGTTTCATTCTGAGAAACAAAAAGAACCTTTGTGAACTCAGACATCCACTGAAGACAGCAGCGGTGAATGATCATAGGATAATTTGTCATGGTAAAGACAAGGCCCTTTGCAATATCCAGCCAAGTGCAGAACACTTTCCAGGAGGTAGGGATATAATTGTTCAAGTTTACTTTAAAGAGACGACTTCAAAGGAGCAAGCACAGAGGATTCACCACAAGGTGCAAACAATTTGTCAGCCTTGAGCAGAAAAAGGCCACATTAGACATCCAAGAACATCCAAGAAAGTCAGACCAGCTCAGGAAAAGCACACTTTGGATGGGTCAAACTAATAATCAACATGTAACAGAATGAAAGGACAGCAGAGACGGCGTGATGCATGGGCGTGCACGCTTTCCATTGGCATCTGATCACTCATGTTAAAAAGTGACATGGCTGGAGACAGAGGTAGCTCTTTTTGAAGATCCCCGTGTCCTATTGTCTGCTCAATTAAGTGCAGCAAAGTTCATGTGAAATTACGCAACCGAAGTGAAATGTTGTGCAGCGATCGAGTCAACAAAGCTAAAAGCACAAAGAACCACAAACAAGCAACAACTGAAGCTGCGGCACAGACCTGACAAAGCATCACAAAGGAGGAATTGTTGTGTGCTCTTTGTTTGAAAGGAATTGTTTGGTCTGTGGGCTCGAGACATCACGCAGCCATTCCCTTGAAGGGATTGTCAACAAATTATTAAAAATTAGCTTTTTTTGTTGTGTTTCCATCAATTTGCCTAACTACATCAAAACCTCTGAATAATTGTACTGCATTAACTGTTGAGGTGTATAACGTCTCAACAGTTAATGCAGTCAAAAAAATAATACTTGTTGTTCATTTCTAATCTGTAACGGAGACAAAATTATGTGTATGGGTTTTTTTTTCCTATTTTGTTTTACGTAACACTGATCTTATGTTTTGACTATGAATTCATGCCTGCATGTTTTCATTCAAGGTTACCACTATTTAGTGTTCACAGCCTTTAAGTAAAAGACACTTATTCCAACCTGTGGGTTCTTCGGCATACAGCTTCTCATCATCCGAATGTATGAATGAATTTAACAGGCTAGTAAATAAGAATTTTAATTGCCTCTTAGCACATGATGACCACATTTGTGAGAAGCTTAAGGTGCTTGTGTTTACCTCCCGGCCAAGATTGAATATGCATTCTTACGTCAATGGAGGATAGTGTTGCAAACACATATATGTTATGGTTTCAAACACCTTCCAGATGTAGGTGTACCCTGCAAGTACGTAAGCTGGAACACAAAACATGCAAACAAAAGAGGTAATTACTCAACACTGGAGCAGAAGGAAAGCGTATTCCGCATATTTTTGCCAGTGTTGGTAATCTACCCTCAGTTTCTTCATCTGTGCTGAAAAACTGTTTCAAATCACTCCACTGACAGGAAATTTCTATTAACTCTAACAACTAACTCCTGATTGGAAAGACATCCTATAAGCACTGAAAGTTTTAAAGTATTGAGCAGTACAGACATGAGCAAGTGGCAGGACTTAAATTCATAGTGCATGCGTTAATTAAATGCACACACACACACACAAAATCAATGGCGCCAGCAGAACTAGACACAGGGAGAGTCTTATTTATCCTTTTTTTTCCACATATCTTATTGATACAACACTGCGAACACGAAATTCCATTTGTACTAGATACAGCCGAGATAAATGGGCAATTAAGCAGGATTTCCGCACATGACAAAGGTACCCTCATAAAAACAGAAGACAGTATTGACCATAAGGTCAAAACAAGCTCCTACAATTCATAGCATTCCTGCCAGTTTGAAGTTTACTTTGCATCTACTCATCATCAAACTCATGCATCACTACAATTACCAGGGCAGCTGTGGGTTAGTGCAAATCCAATCAGTCATGCTTCAGTCGTCCTCTTTCTGAGACGTGTCTTCAAGCATCACAAACACCTGAAGCAGTGCTCGGAGCTGGCAAAAGATACTATGAGCAGATATCACTACTGACAGCATCTGTGTTTCCAGTTCCTCGTTGTAAAGTAAGCAGCACAAGAAATGGGATGGCTGCTTTTACAACAGGGACCAGGCCTGCGACTACTTGCACTTTTCATGGCAAAGTTGGTGCATCAAGAAGGCGATTAAACTGTAATAAGATGGAATCAATCTGCCATCAGTATGTATGAGGTTTGGATGAGGTCAAAGTTGGTGATTAACTGTGATAAATCAACAAAACTCACAAATGTTTTGCCTTTACATGCACAGAAGTTCACATGAACTTACACTCACACTTAAAAATTCAGAAACACCTCCAGAAATTGTGAAATAATTAGTGCAGGATGGACATTTAACAGGAATGCACCCAAAATGCAACCAGTTGAATCAAGTCCCCCTACTGCAAAGAGACACATCGTAGACAAACTGCAGTCATTGGTGCAGACTTACTGAGATGGATTGCAACATGTTGGCAATCTGTCTACTTTTATAAATTAGCTGCCAGTTATTTTCACACTTTCGCAGGTCTGTCTGAAAGCGATTTCTGAAAGTACTAGTTGGCCCACGATTGTTTGGAGACAGGTTGCCTCCTACCAGGTGATCTGTGCAATCACCTTGATGTTGAAAATGGTCATTGCAACTACTTGTAACTAAAAAATTCAATGCAACTGCTGTCCTCTTTTCTCCTCTGCTGAGCCTTTAAACTCCAGAAATGTGAACCATGTAGGATGTTTTTGCATATAACTTGATAAAAGGATTCAATCAAAAATGCTTCTGAAACATCTTAGTCAATTGGCAGATCCATGACCAAGGTAAGAACTACTGTTGGAAAAACAGTTTTTTGAATAGAGTGTGAAAATGAAAAATATAACAAAGTTTATAACAGATCAAGGCTGCTGGCATCAGTGGTTTCAAGGAATGTAATGACTGTGCTACAAATCGCATTTAATTTGCTGTAAAACGCTGTACCCTCTTGCATTACTGCACCACACTGCATACCCGAGGACGTGTTTTTCCTCGATGTAAATGAATTGAACCACTTCCACTAACACACAGGGACTAAACTTGAACAAACACATTTCACATTGGTTTGTTTCTAAAGCTGATGATGTAATTCAAAATCATATGCTTTTACAAAACCACATTTTGAGTCATAAATTCTCACCCTCTCTGCATGAACGCGTTTGGAGCCCACGCTTCTTCTACATCTGAAAGCCGTCTCTTCTGTCTATTGGTGTTGGCCCTCTGTCAGGGGGAAAAAGGTATTTACATCAGCTGATGGACCTAAACCACTGAATTCACCTCTCTTTAAACCACGTTCCAGACAGTTTGCATCACAGGCTCAGTGACTTCATATACAGGAAATTACTTTTTCCTTTTTCCAACTTTGTAATGAGAGCGGGTTCGCTTGTTTCTGTGCAATTATCAGACTCTGATCACAAGCCAGTTAGCATCTTCTCTGCTTCCTCTGCAACCATGGTGATCACACTGGCCTCCCTTGGTTTATAGAATGGAGCGTCATATTGTTAAGACTCCAAGCAGACCACACAAAGGCAACAAGGGTGTCGGTGTCCTCATTAAAACTCTGCCTGGGCAAACCAGAGACAGCCAATACGCACAGCAGATAAGACACTTAGTGGCCCGTTGAGATTTATAGCCGCTGCCTCGGGAGCACAAGGACAAAGCAGAGGAGGGCTGAGAGAGAAAATGAGTTCATATATTGTTTCATGTCTGGCAGCCAGATGAACAAACTGAGGACATTTAGGTATTTTAAAGGATATAAAAAGAAAACACGGGCGTGTAGACGGAGTGTGGACAGCGCTGATGTTGGTTGTAAAGACTGTAATTGAAACTGAAAGGCTAGGCGGGGCAGGAAAATGATGGAGAGAAAGAAATGAGTAATGAGAAAATGAACTACAGATATGTGAAAAAGGGATTTAAAATTTGAGGAAAATATGTCACTAACAAGATGTCATGTTCACAAAGTGCTGTGTTAAAGTGGTTCTCCTGTTGCAATAGTGAAGTTCCATATCCTGCGTCATTACTCAGGTTCAGCACGTCAACAGAGCAGCTAATGATACACTTGGGGAGGAACAGCCTTCTGAAATACTCTGTCTCTGAGTCATTAGCAAAATCTAGTTTTACGCAAAATGTCAAAGTTTCTTGTCAACACCAGAAATCAGCCTTGCTATAACCCTGGCCTGGTCTTTCACCTTGCTCACATAAATAACCTTCGCTCATGAGCAGAGGTCAGCTTTTCTGATCCACTCCACTTTTGCCCCCTCTGCTCTTTTCTCTCTCTTTGATTTACATCCTCCCCGTATTAAAACCAGGGCATCCTGCTCTGTGAAAACATAGCATCTTAATTTCTTCGAGTAAATTTAAGTGGCGCGGGCTCTTTTGGCGTGTTCAGTGTCAGGTTTTTGCAGACTCCCCAGTGTGCTGGCCCACCTAGTGTGACACTGCACCTCGTAAAGAAATCAAGCCAGACTTTTGGGAAAGGCTTTTCTCCCCCGTGTGAGTGTTGGGTTTCACTACCAGTCTGTGGATCCAGTCAGAGTGAGGCACGCAGCACTAACAGACACAAGGCAATTTAGTCAACTAAAGGGGACACACACACACACACACACACACACACACACACACACACACACACACACACACACACACACACATACACACACACACACACATTTGTGCCTGCACACACTGCAAAGTTCCTCTGCTTTCAATCACAGGTACTCTGTCCAAACTGTATGGATATATATATTCTCTCCAGGAATGTTTTCTGTAGATTACAGTCGGCACTGTTCTTAGTCTGATCAATGATGTTTGAGAGGAAACAAGTTTCGTGGTGAACTTGCATGGATTTGATCATAATTAGGAAAGCATGGTCACAGAAATGATGGTCACGTATTTACACAGTTTCCCAGGAAGAGGCCTGGTTTAGGCTTACTGGCACTCGGAGACTAATGCCCAATTTTGAATAAGTTCTTTAGAATTTTGCTGTTTATTTGGAAACGTCTGGACAGAAACGCCAAAGGCAGTGATCATCCTAAATTAACTGAGGCCGAAGAACAGACTGTAGAAAACGAAATATTCACTTTGGCCCTTGTTTTAGTCTTCTCGGGAAAAACTGAAACCTTGGCAATATTTCATCCTCAGGGTCTGGCCATCAGAGCAGGTGTGAGTGTTGATCATGTTTCTTCAGTCTCCTCGCTCAGCAGGCATCTGCTCTGCTGAAGCAGCCATGAGCAGCACACGACATGCACACCTACCACCTCCTCCTAACCCAAAATATGCTGGCACTGTTTGCTTCCCCTTAACTCCAAGTAATTCAATAGATATCTGAAAAGTAGTGGTAATTTTAACCTAAAGTATGCATTGGAGTAGCTCTTCAGTGACAGAGTTGGTGGGGAGCAGCGTTGGACAGATGTAAAAACAGTTGCAGCTGCTTTCGGTTTATCCAGTTGCCCAAAAAGATTGAACTGAGTGTTTGTTCACTAGTGAGAAGACAGAGAGGGATCACATTGTTCTGTTGACAGCCTTTGAGGCTGTTGCTGAGAACTTTGCTTCTAAAAAATTGTGTTTATTTATGCTGGCTTGACAAGTACTAAATTACGCATGGGCCGCTTCTGCTATGGTCATGGCGTTGCAGCCAATTTGAAGTTAAGTCACAGCATTAGCAAATTCAGTCTGGAGATCATGTTATGATGGGCTCACAGTCGCACCAGCTGAGACAATACCCATCTTTTAAAGTCAGAATACACACATGTGAAGTTTCGTGGCGGCATTTTGAGTTGACAAAAATCTTCTTTTAGACCTGCTAATGTGGCTGCTACCAACATTTTCAATGATCTCTCTGTCATATACACACACACACACACCAGCAGTACAGGAAGCTTAGTATATATACTACAGCATAATATGGGAAGTTACAAATAATTTACATAAGTTACAAAAAATTTAAATGGGAAACAAATGTGGGACTGGGGCATTATCCAAACATTAATCAAATCAAATTAATCAAATTAATGTTCGTTCGCTCATTCATTCGGCATATGTATTCGTCCCTGTTTTTAAAAGGGATGAACATGTGTGTATTCATAAATGTACAACATGTTTGGGTTTTGTTGGTGCAGCAGGAATGCATGGTTTTAGAATTTGCATATATGGTCTTGTGTTATTATACTTGTATTTTGGAAATGTATTTGTATTTTATACTTTCTTTAACATAGTGTGTACGTGCCCAGCTCTAACCTTGTACCTAAATGTGATACAAGGTATATTTTTTCTAATGAAATCAGTGTTAATGTCACTGAATCCGTCTTAATGTTTTTACTTGGATAGGTTAATGGCTGTATGCATAGAAGAAAGTTTAACCACAGACTTATAAGTACTTAAAACTGCCCTTATGGTAGTTCTGGCTACCTGGGGTATCACCAATACCACATTTTACCATGATGAGACAAGCAAGCAGTCACAAGTAAAGTATCTGTTTTACTATCAGTTAGCCGAAATTTTACAGGAATCCTTAACCAACTGTATCTTTTCTACTCCCGCAATTCCATTTTACCTACTTCTCTCCCTCCTTTTTATCTACAAGTTTCTTTTTCTGCAACTGTGTGTTAAAGAAAGACTAAATACATCCTGTAATTTTGCACAGTATAACTGAGTGTATTCAAGCAGAGCTTTGTTATGTCAACTGTCTTTGATAATAACTGAGCTGGAGCTTAGAAATGTGCAGTTATTGTAGGGTAATTTCATCAGTGAGATCACTGATTATTATAAATACTTCCAGGTTGCAAGAAACTTCTGTAGTGTGTATGATATCTATGCCATCAGACATAAAACAGCCCTGTAAACAAGAACCAACATCTTCTTTCCCGCTAAGATTTATCTATCACTTGAAAAACCACCCACTCCTTAGAAGTTGAAAAAGTTATTTAAGTACAACCTCAGATGAACAACAACACATGAAGTATTGCATAATGTCAGTATTTATTCTGCAAAAACTAAGCCAAAAATGGAGAAACAGCGTGTAAAAAACTAAGCACACCCTTACTGCTCCATGAATAAAGAGGGCAGCCAGCTGCTTCTAAGCAAATGCAACTGATTAACTGTTGATCAGCAAGTGTGAACACCTCCATAAAAAGCAGAAGTTTGGGTTGTTTTCTGTTCTGGAGCATTCTGGTGTGTTTGAACACAAGGAGGAAAGACAGCAGCAATGATCTTAGAGAAGCAAATGTTGCTGCTTGTCAGTCTGGGAAGGGTTATAACACCATTTGCAAGCAATCTAAAGTCCATTATTCTGCAGTGAGAAAGATTATTCACGGATCTAAAACATTCAAGGCAGTTGCCAATCTTCCAGGGAGTGGACGTTCCAGCAAATCAACCACAAGGTAAGACTGCGCAATGCTCAGAGAAATTGCAAAATATCCAAGACCTACATTGCAGTCCTACATCTACAGGCCTCAGTTAGCATGTTAAATGTTAAGGTTTATGACAACAGCGCAATTAGATTAAGACAGAACCATTATTGTCACGGTTCTGGGTCATTTTGACCCAGCTTTTTCAGTTTCTTATGTTTTGGTGTTTTTATACATTATGACCTATGTTCTGATTAGTTAGTGATACTGTCTAGTCTGTCTCTGTCTGTCTAGTCCGTGTCTTAGTAAAGTGTGTTTTGTTTCCTATTTTTACTTGGAAGGATCATGGTCATGTGCGATCTCGGTGTGTTCAGTTTTACTCCTCCCTTGTCTCGTTAGCCCTGATCTCTCCCAGCTGTGTCTTCCTCCTGTTTCTCATTCCCTGATTACTCCTCTGTGTCTATAAGCCCTGTGTTTTCCTGTGCTCTCTGTCGCGTCGTACCCTCATACCTCCCTGTGTGTTGTTTGCCTGCCTGCCAGTTTAGTTGCTTTCCAGTTTAGTTAGTTCTTTGTTCTATCTGTAATCCCACAATAAAGCCGGGGGGGGTTTGAGTTCACCTGTGCCTCCGCGAGTCCTGCTCTTGGGTCCTCCTTTTCCTGCCTGCCTTCACACAGCCATGACAATTATGGTTAATTTGGAAGGGCTGTGAGGATCTTCTCTCTCTAAAAAAATTTTAAAAAATGGCAGCATGGTTTAGATTTGCAGAGCTGCACAAACAGACACCTGAAACAATGTCCTTTGGACAGATGAGACTAAAGTGGATATGTTTGGCCATAATGCACAGAACCACACCAGTGTTTGATTTCTGGGGAAAACCAAACACAGCACATCAGCACAAACACCTCGGACCAGCTGTCTTGCATGGTGGTGGAAGTGTGATGATTTTGGCTTCTGTTGCAGCCACAGGACCTGAGCACCTCGCAGTCATTGAGACGACTACGATCTCTACAAACGTTTGTATACCAAAGTATTCTGAAATCAAATATGAGACCATCTGTCTGACAGCTGAAGCTTGGCCAAAATTCAATCGAAATTGAATCTGCAACAGAAAAAAAGAAAAGAATCAAGCTGCTGCAGGGGCTCAGTTAAAGTCGAGACATCAACCTGATTGAAATGCTGTGGCAGGAACTCAGGAGAGCTATGCATGAATAAATCAACACAAATCTCAATGAAAAGAGGCAATGTTGTAAAGAAGAGTGAGTCAAAATTGCTGTGACAAACTGATAATGTTATACAGAAAACCATTACTTCAATATGCTGCTGATAAAGGTGGTTCTACAAGATATTGAATCATGGGTGCATTTAGCGTTTCACACACTGATTCCTCATTTTGGCTTCATTTTTGTTCAATAATAATGCCACAGTCTAATATGTCCTGCGTCTGGGTTTATATTTAAAATTATTTTGGAACCGGGCAATTTAAGAAATTTTTATTTCTGTAATTTATCTTGTATTTAGACTGACAACTCCTGACCTCTCAAGTATATGCCTGTAAACTTATCTCACATACAGATACTATTGCATTCACATCATCTGTCAGCACACAGACAGACATGGAAACAACTGCCAAACAGGGTGGAAGATATCGGTGTTGATGCACCTGTTTTATCTTCTCGAAATCAGAACACAACCAGTAGGAAAAAATACCTGAACATGACTCAAGTATGAGTCTGGAAGTGAGTTTGACAGAAGTTTTTTTTGAAGTTGTCAGAAAATCATGCAAGTGCTGATAAAAGGTCCTGATAAGCTTTCAAGCGTACCAATCAGAAATTTACTATTTGGAATCGCTTCTTGATTCCCGTTCCTGCCAGCATAGGCCAACAGAAGCCGGCAACAGTAGGCGGCCTCGTGCAGGAGCACATCCAACCACAATGACATACAGAGACTCATATTCACAGTAATTTATTTTACATTCTTCCCATCATAACCAGCTTATATATTAAAAATGTAAACACTCTGATTGGTTGTTTCTTAAAAACTAAACTTTTTTTCGTTGTTGGTTCATACTATGTGTTGCAATACTGTATCATAATGATGTGACGTTTCCAACTGTTAAAGCGTTAAATCGGATCCTTTTCTTGGCTCCATTGTCTGTTCTGACTTTAAATCTTAAGCTTGTTTGCCTTTAAGTAACTGACCGTGTGGCTTATGTCGTTTCCACCAATTACTTAGTAGATTATCTTTATTAGTCCCTCAGCTCTGGGGAAATGATGAGCTTTTAGTCAATGAAATAAGTTTTTAATTAGATTACAGAACACAATATTACTAAAATGTCTTAAGGGGATGTTTTTTGTATGAATTTAATAATGTCAAGGTGAAAGGCAATAATTTCCAGGAAATAGAAGCTTTTAACATCAGTGATGTTGCAGTAAAATGATGCTGAAGAAGGAAGGCCTCCAGCTTGAGCATCATCATCAGCGTCATTCCTTTCATTGACCCACGCCTGGGCTGGTACATTATTCCCACCAGGGTCAAAGTCTAAAACTTGTCATCTGTGGAAGGAACAAGCTTCTATAATGCAAAGGTTTGTGGGTGTTCATGGAAAACTCTGATTAGAGAAGAGATAAATTGAAATTAAATTATCTCCACAGAGCCTCCAGTGTCACTGTGAATATTCAGCCTTGAAGCCTCCATTGTGTAAGAGGAAAAAACATTTAATTATGTCATATTTCCAGTCGACATGCTGTTTGAAGGAAGTTCGGTAAAAATGCTAATTTCTTTTTTTTTTTTTTGGTAACTGACAGATATGAACATGTAGAAACAAGGACCTACTTGGCAGTGTTTTTTGGAGGACTTCCACTTCTACACCCACAGAAAGACAGATGAGACAATAAGTCTTTGTTCTACACAACTTTAATCATATTTTCCTTTTACTGTAAACGTAAAAGGAAATAAGGAAGTTACATGCAATATGAGTTAAATAAATTCCAAATTCACATTTGCATATTTTACTATTAATTCTCGTCCTAACGACTCATATGCCCTATCAGTGTCAGGAAGGAAGCATGCATCTACCCATGTCGAGAGGCTTGAAACTGAGTCATGCAGCATGGCTCACAATTCATTCACATGTGAGTCATTGACACGTGAGTCAAATGTGAGATGGACTCACATTTGAATACTAGAATACTTTGATAGACAGAGGAGATTGTGGTGCCCAGGTCTTGTGGCTGCAAAATAAGCCCAAATCATCACCCTTCCACTACCGTGCTTTTGTGATATGTTGAGCTTTGCAAACCTGCGCTGTGCTGCCATGTTCTTTTTACAGAGAAGAGATTTTCTCCTGGTATCCCTTCCCAACAACCCCTATTTGTTCAGTCTTTTTTTCTAATGTTACTGTCATGAACCTTAACATGCTAACTGAGGCCTGTAGAGACTGAGCTGTAGTTCTTCGGTTTTTTGCAGTATCTCTGCACTTTCCAGAGGCTGAATTTGCTGGAAAATCCACTTCTGCAAAGACTGTATCAATGTGTTAACACACTTTACATTCTCCAGAAGTATAGATATAAGTGCTCAGACTTTCTGATGATCAGTTAAACAAGTGCATTTGATTAGCAGCCGCTCACTGCTACTTCACCTCCGAATTCCGATGGAAGCAGTAAAGGGTGACTTTAAATTAATTGTTACCTTTTATAACAAATGATTTCTTATCTTACCTTGATGGAAGTGATCAAGACTATCAAGTATAAATGAGCCGCACTAATACCTGGAATTCAAATCTTTCCCTACATGTCACTATTCTGCAGTTAGCTATTTATGATTATTTAGTACTTTATAACTTTCCACTTAGATTATAATTAACTGTTTTGGATTTTATGGCATTGTAAAATTATAATACCTAAAATTCTTTACTTCTTATTCACTGAAAATTGTGACGTGAAGGGAAAACTATCTATTAGCAAGTTTGGGCTCTCTTTTAAACAAGAGGAACTATAACGTTTTGTGCGTGTTGTTGTAAATGCACAAATCCAGTCATAGCTAGGAGGATTCGGGACTAGCCATTTGTGTGAACATCCACATTAGCCATCACAATTGAGGTTCAGCAAAGGGATCATTTTCATATTCATCTAGGTTTTTTTTTTTTTCTTCTTTTTTTTTGGACAAAACCACAGGGAGCTACTGGAGATGGACAAAAGAGCCGCATGTGTCTCCAGACCCCCGTGACCCCTGATCTAAATGGATAAATAGCGCTACAGGCCGAGGGGGAAGCTATGTAAATTTGCGTCTTGCTTTGGATCTCTTTTGTATTTTGGGTCTGAGTGCTCGCACACTGTTGTCTGTTCATGTAAACCCTCTCATAAAAGTGAGTCCTAGCACATTCAGTGTAAGGCCCTTTAAAAAACTGCTCATTTTTAAAAATTCATACGCTTGTTTGTGCGCACACTTGTCAAGTCAAGTCAAGTTTATTTATAAAGCACATTTAAAAACAACCAAGGCTGACCAAAGTGCTGTACAATAAAATACAAATATAAAATACAATAAAACACAAGTACATAAAACACCTCACTGATAAAACAATAAGTTAAAACAATAAGTTAAACCTTGCTAAAAGCCAATGAGAAGAGGTGAGTTTTAAGAGCAGTTTTAAAAGTTCCTAGGCTTGTGGAGAGTCTGATGTGAGGAGGTAAACTGTTCCACAGTCTGGGTGCAGCCACAGCAAAAGCCCTCTCTCCCCTAGTCTTTAATCTGTACCTGGGAACATCTAAAAGCATCAGGTCTGCTGACCTCAAAGATCTCCTGGGGCGGTAAATGCTAAGAAGCTCTGCCAGGTAAAGAGGTGCAGTACCGTTAAGAACCTTAAAAACCAGCAGTAAAATGTGTGAATGTGTGAATTCTCCCATGACTGGAGAGTCACCACAGCAGTCACCGAATATTAGTATCTTCCCACATCAATCAGACTGAACGTTACTTCACAACACCAACAAACTCACGCAGCATGACTCATCACATGCGACAGGGAAAAAAGTGTTTTCTGATGACATATTCTTTGTTTATTGCAGGGTACTCCCTTACAAACCGTCCAAACGGCAGGATGTGTTCCTGCTGTGATTACAGCTGAAGGCTCAGCCTCTTGTTAAAGAGGGAGAGGTGGTATATCATTACAATGCAACACAATGTGCAGAAATAGCTGGTGTGTCAGTTACACTATGGAGCTCACGTAAACGTTTATATATTTAAGAATTGACGTCTATTATCTTATTGTCTGTCCTTTGTTTAGTTTTTTTTTTTGTTTTTTTTTTTTTTTATTGTTTCCCCATTTAGATATCTACATATGGGTGTGTATGTGAATGTGTGTGACCATTGAATTTGTGTGTATTTTAGTTTCACACGCTTATGCTCAGGAATGTGGTGAATAGCTTTCTCCAGGGGGAGGAGTTGGGTGATTGTGTATTTTACCTGCCTCGTTTCCCTCGCGGGTTTGTTTCCATTCCTTTGATTCGCTGGAGTTCCGCCTCACCTTTTAAGTGGAGTGTAAACATGTCTCAGCAAATTCAACTGCTACTCAGAGTATCCTACATTAACAATAAATGAATCCCGCAATTGGCAGACAGTCATCAAAACGTTTGAAAAGTGCTTGGGGTGTGGCGCCAAAACACCGAAGTTTACAGAGCCACTTTATGAATCAAAATGTTTATGATGCAATTGTCGACTTGTGTTGCATTTTATGGGTATGGCTCTTTTGATGTCACGGGAGTAAATACTTATGGAATGAGTTCACTCAGAGCGTGCGTTACATGAGCCGTCATGTGGTTTCAGTAATGGCATATTTAATAACCGTGAGTATCACAATGTGAGAGGAATCTGCACCTGAAGTAAGATCCTAACAGCTGGCTGGCTTGCCATGAAACACTCAGAAAAAAGGCGAATTCATGCAAACGTGAACTTTTTTTCTTTATCTATTTTTTCTTTATATTAGTTCAAACCAGAGGGTTACAGTGTAAACGTTTAGATTTGACTTTGTGTTTTTTGTGGATTTAAAAAGATTATTACAAATATGTAGTTTCACTCTAATGTCTGATAAATAGTTTGACTTTTATTTGCATTGGTTTTAAGGTGTTTGCATGTGAGATTTCGGCCTCCCAGTAAACCAGGCGATAACAGAGTTTCAACAGCGTATGCCTTTGAATTTGCCGCTAACTGACCACCAGTCTAGGAACTTATCGGCTAATCTGCTGACGCAACTTGTTGGACCAACCAACAATATTTCTGAGCTTTATCCAGCAGATACAATTATTCCTGCTCTGTGGACTGGTCATTATTAACAGTGGATTTTTTTTTTTTTTAAATAAATAAATCATTATTAGAGAATAGGGGATATTTTTAAGATTGCATTTCTGCAAAATACAATCTTTTGTAGACAATGCATGCCTAAACATGCCTGGCCAACAGAACTCACAGTACAAGCAAACTGCATGCCTTTGGCAGAGATCTTGTCACCAGAAATCCGTTTCTGGTGACAAAATCTTCTCTGTTTGCTTACAGACTGTGCATAGTCATGTGCAGATATCGTTTTAGAGTCACAATCTTAAATATGGGACAATTTTATTCCATTCTTTCCCATAAAAGCTGTGGAATAAAGTTTTTTATGGGTTATCTTCAGAGGACCTCTTTAATGTCAACTTGCTGGTGGTGCTCACTAACATGTTAAAGATTCATGGGACTATGAACATCTAATAAATTTAAAGACAATATAGTTTTTGTATGTTTCAAATCAGTGGGCATCTAGCTCTGCTTCACAATGCAGTAATTAACCTGGGGTCACGGCCTGAGGTCACAGGTCAGTATTTGTGTGAATAGGAGCATTCGGATGAGTAAATGGGTGTATGTTTGTATTTGTGCTTATGAGGATGCCTGTGTGGCCATCAGCGGGGCAGGATGAGGAGAGTTGTGGCAGGCCCACAGTGAAAGGTACACACAGATAAGCCAGTGTGTGCGTAAGGAAAATGACTTAAACTGAGAGTTTCCAAACACACCTGGGAGATGTTCTTGTAAGAGATAAAAGCTCGGGAGGGGGAAATCTACAGCAAATACCATTCATTTAAAAGCCTGACATTCAGGAATGGATAAGATTTGGCTTTGTTTTCTCTATGAGGAATTGCACTCTTCAGGATACTATTTAGACAGAGTGAGACAAAGTCATGGATGTAGTTTAAAGACATGTTAAACAGTGAGATTATTCTTGTTTAGCTCAACAAACGGAGATGAAGGTTCGCTTCCTGCTTCTTACCAACAGTAAACATTGGTTTTCTTTGGCCATGACAGCACTCTCTGGTCAGCACTTACAATGGGAAAAAAAACTATTGCGTGTTAAGTGAGTGAATATGCATGTAGTGACGAATGCAAAGATAGCCAGCATCTGTGGAACATTTTAGTGTCTTTCACGTCATGTTAGTAAAGTCATCAAGTAACCTTTGAACACAGAGGAACATTTGCTATCTAAAGAGCCAAGAGCTGATCCAAAGCACAATACCGGCAGTGATGGCAGACGCAGATGCTCTGTGGCTGTGTCATGATGACACTGACAAAAAAAAAAAAGGGGAAGAAAGAAGAATCAGGATAGAACACTATATAAACCCTTCGGTGAGTAACACTAAATGTAAACTTAACTTTTCTTTGTTTACAGGAAAACGCCAAATGATACTTTTAAAAGGGGCCTAATGAGTGATTCTGGGTGTTGGAGAGGAAGTTACTGCAGTACTACTATAAATATAAAATATTTTAAATAAACCGCATCCTTAAGTACATTTGAAAAGAAAAATTGCTCTTGTTGTGACATCATACGTAACCTTTAAATGAACCTATCTTGGCCGCCGGTTTTCTTACTTTCCCTCTGCTGATCATTTTCAGGCAGCAGTCATATATCAGATGGGGTGGGACTCGCCCTGATTACCATTAAAATAGTAGTTAAGCTTCTAACATGTTGTTAAAGTTATGAAAGGGTGTATTTAAACCCAAACCATGATATTTTCCTAAACTAACTGGGTACTTTTGGTGCCTAAACCTAAACAAACTAACTGAAAACTAAACTAAAATAAAACATAAATATGTCAGTCAAGATTCCGTAAAGGTCTAAAACCCTAACCTCCTGGGTGAAAGTCCAGTATCTGACTACCTCATCCTCTGGAAATAGTCTTATATTGCTTACTTTCCTGGACGAAATATTTTCCCCTTGAAACACGAATGATAAAGCAGTGCATGCGAAGTTTGATCAGTTGCCCCAAATGACTTATCATCTGAGTCAGTCTGGTTGGAAATTAATCATTTCCACTTTTCCTTTTTAAGGAAAAATTTCAAAAAGACTCAGCTGCTGTGTTTGAGATACGTGGGTGAAGTAAGTGTCAGGTTGTCATAAAGGAGAAGAGTAGCTGGATATGTGTTGATACCTTTGATCCAAAGGTCTCTGTCTCTGTACTTTGACACTGATGATCCATCAGTGTCAAAGTACAGAGACAACCAGTAACAATGGTTAAAGTGTGCCTGTCAGACCTGCTGATAAGTGAGACAAACAAAATGAATGTCCCTGCGTATTAATGCCCCCGTCCTAGTGTAGCGATTCAAGGAATCATTACACTAGGACAGGGACATTAAACAGGACAAGGACATTTGACAGGTCCTTTGTCAAACTAGGATCTGTTTGACAAAATGAAGCAGATTATGTCACAATCTAAAGGCACAGCTGAGGAACAAAGTCATTGAGAGCTGTCAGTCTGGAAAGGGTTAAAAAGCCATTTCTAAGGCTTTGGAACTCCATGGAACTACAGTGACAGCCATTATCCACCAATGGAGAATACTTGGAACAGTGGTGAACCTATCCAGAAGAGGCTCGTCTATCAAAATTACTTCAAGAGCCTATCAATGACTCATTCAGGTCACAAATGAACCCAGAATGACATCTAAAGAATTGCAGGCATCTAAAAAATAATAAAAATAATGATCCACAAGACTTTTTTTCAGTTTTATGTTTGCGAAAGAATGGGTCACTCTCAGGAGCTCAGTGACTTCCAGCGTCGTACCGTGATATGATGGCACCTGTGCAACAAGTCCAGTCATTCAGTGCTGTAAAGCACACAGCCACTGGACCCTAGAGCAGTGAAGACATCTTCTCTCTAACGGGCAATCCAATGCACGAGTCTGAGTTTGCCAGTTGCCAGGAAAACGGTACTTGTCTGACTTCATCGTGCCAAGCATAAAGTTTGGTGGAGCAATTTCATGCTCCTTACTTTGTGGGAACACTTTAGGGATGGCCCCTTCCTGTTCCAACATGACTGTGCACAGGTACACAAAGCAAGATCCATAAAGACATGGATGATTGAGTTTGGAAGAACTTGACTGGCCTGCACGGAGTCCTGAGAAAACCCTTTTGGGATGAATTAGAGCGGAGACTGCGTCTAAACGTACTTCCCATAAACACTTCTAAACTTTGTGGAAAGCAGTTCCAGACGAGCTGAAGCTGTTATAGCTGCAAAGGTTGGGCCGACATCATATTAACCCCTATGGATTAAGAATGGGATGCCACTTGGCACTTGTCATTTCATATGCATGTGAAAGCAGATGAGGGAACACTTCTGACAACAGGTATCTGCACACTTTTGAATCCTTACGAGCCTGAAAAACACAGCCTTTCTAGTGGACCCAGAGATTCATCTGGTTAGTAAGGGTGGTCAAGGTTTTGAAGTTTAGGCCCATATATTGTGAAAACTGTGTAACCTTGTTTTAAAATCTCTTAGTACTCTAATTTTAAAGGTAGCTAATGCTTTGTAGAAACTTTTACCTTTTCTTAAATGTGTAGGACTAAATGTGTACTTGTTTTTCTGTGTTCCACTGAACTTGAAATCCATTTGAATTCTGACGACTCTCATGCATAAGTTCAATAAGGAAGATCTGTAATCCCTCATCCGCCCTCTTTCATGGGCGTTTAGGCTGCAAGTCTATTCTTGATATCACTTCATCTTTTACATACTGTCAAACTCAATTCTGACATCATAACTCATTTTCTTCTCTGCCTTCTGCGAACCAATCAGCCTCTGCTTTGAGTGCTTTAAATCCCAATGCTCTTCTGTCTTTCCTCCCCATCTCTGCTTCACCCTGGTCACTCCGAGCGCCATCTAAATCTCCATCTTCATCTTCACCACTACCAGCAATTGGACTCTGGGGTTCCTGTCCAAATAGCCTATTAACTGAATTCTGTTCGCAATAAGTCATATTCAGTTTCTCCAGTGTCCATTTTTTGTATTAGATTCTAATTGTTTGGTACGTTTAACTTAACAAGGTTATTACAAGCCTCTGCATATGTCAAAAAGGGTAAAACTCTACAGAATTTTAACCTAACTTTAAATCCAAAAAGCCTGTAAACCTCTTTGTATGTGATAATAGGTTGGATTTGGGGCTTTTGAAGTAATTATAAAGACTAAACATTCAGACTGTCCATAAAACATAAGAACTGCTCATTTTCTGTTTAGTTTCCACTGAGCAAACAAGAAAGTGACTTGGCCCGCACAGCCAAGTTCAGTTTGAGGATGAGAAAATACACTGAGGGCAGCAGCAGATTAGTGTGTTTCTGCCGTGTCTTACTCAATATGCGTTCCTTCAGCGCTGCTCCGAGCATATTCGAATATGATCAATGCTGACAGGGCTAGCCTGTACACTATATCCTCCTCTGTCTCTCCTATCTCTCTTTTTCCTTTCATTTTTCTTCTTCACTGACCAATTGGGCCCATGAACTCTTTGAACTGCTTGTCTGCAGAGAACGCAAAAACCAGCTCCTTACTGGAACTGACCAAGAGAGATAAACTGCGGAGAACAGATAAAGAAAAGTGTTAGACATATGCAGATGAATATGTGGGAGAGGGAAAGGGTTAGGAACTGCTGGGTTGGGTTTTTTTGCCTCTTCAAGTACTTGAACTTTTGCTCTCACTTGATCTTAGAGCTTCAATTTATCTGCCTATCCGAAAAAGAGAGCAGGATGGAGAAGGTGAGAAGGGGAACGGAGGCTGGGTGTTGGACATGCGCCTCCTCTGTGTGGCACGCTCCTTACAGCTGGGCAGGGTTAACAGTTATGACACTGACAGGCTGATAATAACTTATAAAGTCGCTTTAAGAGTTGACGGAAGTCATCTGTGCAGTGTCACGTCCAAGTGGCTATCAGATGTTTTCTTTCAGGAAATGGAATGACATTTGATAAGACACAAAGATTAATTGTTGTGGTGCAGGAAGCATAGTGGGGAATTCTGTTAAACTGTTTCATGTTTGCAACACTTCTGAGAAACAGAAAGCAAATTAAATTACACACTTCCATGTTCCTGAAAGTTTTAACAAGGTTCCTTTTTTATCCCCTCAACCGTAATCTGAGAGACACTCTCATCTGCACGTACTGCAGTCATTCTCCTGTCAGGCATGTAGCCATGTGAAACTGTGCACACACATATACGGCTCAATCACAGGGGGATGAATGTTATCAGAGCGCATTAGCGGGTGAAAGCACAAGGGTTAATTCAAGGACAATTTATAAGAGATTGGTTAAGAAGTCAACTATGATAATCCAGACAGACACACCTTGCCGTGCCAATCACTCCCTTCCACGGCCTTACGAGAAGCTTGAGCTCTCATGAGCTTATTGCCAAGAAGCAAAGACTCACTACTAACAAATGGGAGTGCGCAAGGCAGAAAGGAGGAAAGACAACAGAAAGGAAGAATGTGTAATTTAGCAACAGGTGATAAAAGCCTGGCAGTCAGCCATTTGGCTTTAAGTAAAGAAAAGCTTCTGTTGCTTTATGTATTTAAAGAGTGCGGTTCATTGTTAGCCACACTCAAAATCATTAGCCATCGCCCGATCATCCCATACCACTGCCTCTTATTTATATTTGTTAACTTGGATGTCCTTAAACTTTGTAATTATTATACTGTAATGAGCAAAAGTCTTGAGCCAGATTCCATTACTTCATATTTTGCTGCGAAAATGCAAAATAGGCGCAATGATTTATTGAACAAGGAAATAGAATGGAAAAACAGAGTTTATATAACTCTAATGGGCTTGAAAGCCAATATTTGGTTTGACCACCTTTACTCTTCAGTGCAGTCTGAACTCTCTTAGGCAATCTTTCTTTTAATTTCTTAAGATAATCTTCAGGAATAGTTCTTCAGGCTTCTTGAGGGACATTCAAAGCTCTTCTCTGGCTGTTGGATGCCATTCTTTCTGTTCTATGTCAAGACGATCCCAAACTGCTTCAGCAATGTTGGGTGAGGTCAGTCCATGACTGATAGTGTTTCATTGTGTTTCTCTATCCAGCTATGCTTGTACTCCATTGGCATTGTGTTTGCGATCATTGCCATGCTGAAAAATTAAGCCAATCTGATGGTTGCCAGATGGTACAGCACAGCGAAACAAAATCTGATGGTACTTTTCTAAGTTTTAGAATTCAGTCAGTTTCGACAAGATCCCAAACATCACTGGCTGAAATGTAGCTCCAAACCAATGACAGAGCCTCCATCGTTTTTTACAGATGGGCACAGACCATGACTGTTGGACCTCTTTCATGACTTCTCCATAGACACTGATGACAATTTAAACCAAAATTTCATATTTGAATTCATCACCTTACAGCAGCGGTCTCCAACCTTTTTTGCGCCACGGACCGGATTGTGCCCGACAATATTTTCACGGACCGGCCTTTAAGGTGTCGCGGATAAATACAACAAAATAAAACTAGTATCGGTACCGAAAAAAAGAAGATTTATTCATAACACACATGAAAAGACCCAGGAAAACCGAGTTAACGAAAAAAACGATAACAGCATAACGCTAAAAACCGATTAAAAACCCTGAAAGCCATACATTTCACACCCGAGTCTTAACTCGCGGCCCGGTACCAAATGACTCACGGACCGGTACTGGTCCGTGACCCGGGGGTTGGGGACCGCTGCCTTACAGGACCTGTTTGATCTTCAGTCCAGTTCTTGTGTAATTTGGTACACCTCAGCCCTGTTTCCCTTCCTTAAGAATAGCTTCTTGTCAGTCACCCTTCCACTGAGACCATTTCTGATGAGGCTTCAGTGAACAGCAGATGTTTCAGCTGAAGGGTTAGATGCATCTATCATTCCCTGTGTCAGGACCAATTTAAACACAAAAAACTGGTTCAGTTAGGTGCCTTCTTTATGCTCGGATGATTCATAGGTCAGTGGCTTAACAAATAAAAAAGCATACCTCTAAAAATGGTCAAGTATAAGCAGTGGACTGAAAAAAACTTAAAAAGCAGCTTTGAAATTCCTTAAGAAACACTGAAAGGCCACAAAATGACAAGAAACCTCAGAAGCACAATAAAACGATAGTGTGTGTGTGTGTGTGTGTGTGTGTGTGTGTGTGTGTGTGTGTGTGTGTGTGTGTGTGGTTAAAGAAACAGTCAAATCAAACTTCTGTTTTGTGTTTTCCAAAAAAAAGGAAGTATAGTAAATCTGAATGGAGAACTTTATCTGAAAAAAGTGTAAGTGAAAACGGTTGAATGTATCGATTGCATCATATACTAATGATGCAATCGTACCACACCATTGCAGAATGAAAAAAAAAAAAACACTCAACTTAAAACTGCTGTGGTGCTCCTTTTATTTACTTTAAACTGGTCTAACATGGCAAGATCGGCATGGCTGGTTCTTGTGCTTTGCATGATTTTAAACAGTGTGATTAATAAAAAAGACACAGAAGAATGCAACAGATTATCAGATCAACTTGGGACCTCTCCATCCCATGGCTTTTTGGGGGATATTTGGACATTGGGGATTAGGGTTAACCTACTATAGGTTTGAACTGGGAATTAAAAGTGCAACTCGCTGGACTATGCTGAAAAATTGCGATGATTTCCAGGTGGTATTGTGTGCTGTATAAAAAATCTGACTGTATTTTCTGCATTCATAATTCACTCAGTTTTGCCAAGATGCTCATAACCACTGGCTGAAATGGAGCACCAAACCATGACAGAGCCTCCACCATGTTTCGCAATTGTCTGCAGACACTGATTTACCTCTGTACTGACCTCCTCTGAAAACTGATGACAATTTAAACCAAAACCTTCAAATTTCATCACTCCATAAAACCTGTTACAACTTATCTTCAGTCCAGTTCTTATGTAAATTGCTATGCCTCACCCTTTCGTCCCTGTTTTCCTTTCTTAAAAATGGCTTCTTGATAGCCATACTTCTATTGAGACCATTTCTGATGAGGCTTCAGGGAACAGCAGATGGATCAACTGAAGTTCCAGATGCATCTCTCAGAGCAATTTAAAGACACAACACTGGTTCTTCCCTTAAGTTAAGAGCCTTTTTATGCTTGAATGATTCACAGGTCCCTGTTAGGTGGCTTAACAAATAATAATTATTCATCTAAAAGTGGTCAGATACAAGGACTGGACTGACAATGAGTGTAAAAGCGGTCAAACTTTGGAAGACCTTCGGAAAGCCTGGTGAGCTTTTTGCTATACCACATATGTGAGTCTACTGGTTCTCTCTAAATATTCTGTTTTCACGGCTCTTTTTTTGAAAGATGAACGCTTAATTAGAGATTGATTCATTTTAGAGGGTTGTAAAGAGCAATGAAGCAATACCGAGGTAAGAGGCACACCTCCGGCTTCTCTAACCCAGCCTTTTTTTGTTGGGTTTTTTGTGTGTGTGTGTGTGTGTGTGTGTGTGTGTGTGTGTGTGTGTGTGTGTGTGTGTGTGTGTGTGGTTTTTTTACTGTGTCGTGCACTTGTGTGGAAAACTACTCGTGCAGCTGCATGAAATCACACTGCAGTTCTCATGGCATGATTGCTCAGGATGGAAAAACTCCAAACACTCACCGGCTTAAAACAACGTGACTTTGGCTGTACTGTAAACAGCTAATTACTCTTGTGTCCTATCACTGATAAAGCCGCGGCTCATGGAGTGTTTGCTGGAGTATTACACCAGGCCGCTGTCCCCACAGCGCCAACAGGCATCACCCTGCTTTTGTGCTAACACGATGACGTTTGCAAATGTGCGTCAGTGTGCAGTTCAACGCAGGGGAGGCTGTTTTTTGTACTTTTAGGAAAGCACTGTTTCATTAAAAGTGCATGTGTTTAGCTATGTCTGTACCAAGTCAGCAGAAAGTGTGCACAGACCAACTGTATCCACTGTAGAGACTGCACCAGTACACACAGGCGAATCCACACGCTCTGAGTCAGCAGAAACAGGAGCTTGGTGACACCGCTAATGAACCCAACTGTTATTCTTCAATTTAACTCTGAAGCCAGCCAAGGAACTCCTCTCAGGACTGCTACAATTACATGTCAGCCTTCTCCTCCTTAAAGCTGTCTTTCTCCTTATCTGTCATTCACTCTGCTTCTCTGCTTTCTGCTTTATCATGCCTCAGTTCTTTGCACTGTAAAGTCTCATTGTTTGAGGGATCTTTTTTTCCCCCTTCTCTCTCTCATACCATTAAAGGCACGATAAGGTATGAACTGAAGCCGGCACATAGCTGCCAGGTTATGTCATTACATACTTATCAGCTCATTCCATTTCCTAGGTGTCTATCAATCTGTCATTGAGATGGAGGTAGACAAAACTGCTCTTCCTGCAATGGCCAGGAGAGGGCACAGGAAATCAGAGAGAATACATGGAAATCACACAAAGCAAGTCTTAGATTAGGAAGACCTTAAAAATAAAAAGAGAAATATGACATTTTTTTCTTCCAGTTCAATAGAAATAAGAGGGGGAAAACATACTGTGAGCTCTGGTTAACTGTAGGGCACTTTACATTTAAACAAATCCTCTTTTGAGGTACTGAGGTGCTTCATCTATGTTTGCATCATTCATTTCTTCAGTATTTCACTCAACCACGTGTATTTATTAGGATATTCTAAAATACCACGCAGGCTGCTTTAATATATCCATTTTTGCTTGTAAAATCTATTTTCTGCTAATAAGTCATTGTTGTTAACTATTTGAAGGTGTGGCTTTTATTTAATTAAATAACTGCCATGCTGTCTTCATTATTCTTACTCAGATTGAGCCTTTTTGTGTTTACTGTGGGGTTTTTTTGTTTTTGTTTTTTTTAATTGTCCTTAGCATCATTGTGAACGTCACAAGGGCGTCACCATCGGGCTGCTTCACCGGCTCAATAACTATATTCTCATCTTGTCTCCCCTTTCCTCCTCCCCCTCCTGCTCCATCCGCGGAACAGGAGTGTTGGGGGGCAGGTGGCGAGAAACTGCACAGAAAATACGTCCATCGAAGAATATTTTGTCCAGGAAGTCACGACGCAAATACTTCTTTTCTTTTCCGCCGAGCTCAGGGATGCAGACCGCACCTGATATATGCGTCGCAGCGGATCACAAGCGGAAAACGTTGACCGGAGCACGCACGCACAAGGCTTACGTGTCCAGCCACACACGCTCTCCTACGTCGACAAGTTGGGTGCCCTCTCATGTCTAGTCACAAGGCTGGAAAATACTTACCCCGGTACCGCATTAGAGCCCCAGTCCAAAATTAAAACCTCACAAGATTATTGCGCCGGTGTGCGTTCACAGGTATTTCCCTCGCAGTAAACGATTCGGAAGGTGCCCCAAAAATGAGTTCATTTGTTGCGTAGATCTGCGCTGTAACGACCCCGTGATACGACTGTCGTATCCAAAGAGTTTTCTTTCTTCTTATTCGCATGTAAAAGAAATACAAATTTGAAAAAAAGTACAAATAGACAGGTGTTGTGGCAAAAAAAAAAACGTGATGTCTGGTATTTGCCTTAAAAATGATTTTTAAAAATCGACTAAAGATAAAATATTTTTAAAAAAAAAAACGATTAGCGGTGTTTAAGCTGCTGTAAATGACTTGTTGCATATAAGCTATCAACCATATCTCTAAACTGATATCGAGTCATTCTGAGCCAGAGAGAGCATACCTGGCACACAGTAGGAGCTTCATTCAGGGTTTTTTGTTTTGTTTTGTTTTTGTTTGTTTGTTTGTTTGTTTGTTTGTTTTTCCAAAGTGACTTTTACATATTCTTTTTTTTTTTTTTTTTTTTTTTACATGGAAGGCGTTTAACCGACTTTAAAATATATTTTTCAAGGGAGCTGTGGCCAAGAGGGGAAAGGAAGTTTCATGAAATATCACATAACAGTTCTACAACGATATTTTAAGGGATGGATTGGTCATAATGTAGAACAGAGGACAGATACAACAACGCAGATATAATGATATAAAACTCATCATGTGTCTATTTTATATATAACCCCTTTGTAAATCTCGCCTATTTGCCTATATGCAATATTACACATGTATAAGATCACTTTTTTTCTTTTTTGGTGGGGGCATTCTGGGCTCCTATTAGCGCAGAGCTCTATAGGACACACCTACCACATCATTCACTTCCTTCGTACCGCGATCTCGCCACACTATACGACAGACAGAAGAGGACGCACTAAGACAAGAGCCGAGTGATGATACCGGGTTAAAGATAAATCAGCCAGAGCTAAAGAGACAAAAGTTGCTCGCCACGATTAAACTGACACCGCGGTTTTCTTTTCCACTGAACATCATCCTCGTCCACGGCTTCAAGTTTCAAATGGACAGACACTTGGAGACGCCTGGCTCAACAAGCATGGGATTATTTCTGTAATGTGGATTGCTACTCCCTTGCAAGAAAATAAAGATCTGCTGCGGAACAATGTGAGACGTTGTGCATCTTGGATTCTCGTGTTTCTGGATATCTTGAAAATAATTGGCAACAGTTGAGACAAAAAGAAGAAGTAGTTAACACGCGAAGGATTGTATCCTTGGGACCAGCATGGATTTGCTTTTACAACCTCCTGCCCTTTCAGAGAAGTTTTAGCCGGTCCTCTTGTATATTGTCGTACTTGTGAACTTCATGCTTGAGAACAAAAAGCCACATTTGGCCTGCTGATTTTATTTTTTTCTAAACAAAGATCGTCTGCCCCCTTGGATTGGATTTCAAACACCATGAACTTTATTGACAGTTTGACACTATTATTTTTGACGCTGTCAGCTGTCAAGGTGAGTGTCCCCGGACAGCAAACTGACCCATAGAGAACAAATTTAAAAGAAAAAAAAAGATCACATCTATTGAGCCATGTAGGGACTGCTCATTAATGTGTAGCTTGTCCTTGTCTTTCCTCTAGCTAGGTCACCGCTCGTGTTTAAACAAGCTCAAATGTTTTGTGGCTTTTTTTTTCTGAGGAGATTTAAACAGCCATTACGCAAAAGTGGCGTTGTATAAACATAACCCACACACACTCGGCGGGTGTTGCGAGCCTTTTTTATCCTGTAAATCTAACCTAAGTGTTTATTTCTTTTATTAAAACGCAGAAAAATCATCTTAAGTTTGGCGTTGGCTGATTGCAGGCCTGCTCTAAAAAACCACCTTGGAGATATTATTACGCTTTAAAGGCGCAGTGGCTCCATTCTGATTTAGGACTTGTGAGCAGGTTCACTACCGGCATTCTGGCTTTTTCTGCAACAAGAAGCGGCTCCAGTTCTCAAACTGGAATTCAACCCTTGATTCCAGTAGTGACCGAACGTTAATTATCCCCCTGAAACCGAGATTAATCAGCCGATCTAGCGGCGGAATTGTAATGGCGCTTTAGTGCCCACTGTAAATCGTTTTTATATAATCATTAATCAACTGCTGGTATGGCTTTGAGCAAAGGTTTCAAGGTGAAAAAAAATACAACCTAAGTAGGAGGCTGCGCGTTTTCCTGTAACATGATTGGACTTTCTTGTAACACCACTTTCAAAAGAGCCCATTGCTTCCTTTTGGTTTCCGGCGGCAACACAGCTCCTCTCGCGAGCATCTCAGCCCCGGCATAATAAAAGCACGAGCAGGCTGGAGTCCGGTGAAGTGTTCATTGAACTAACTGGATCACTTAATGACAGTTAGGCCTCTCAATCAACACTGGACTGCACGCGGATGAAGGCTAAAATGCTCGTCTATAAGCCGGCATGTATCATCACTCGGTTTAAGAGCCGGTGCTGGCAGCTTGACACCCATACATTAATGTATAGTGCGCTTTTTTGGGGGGCTGGGGTCTCTCGGCCCACAAGGTTGGACCCTCTCACGCCACCAGAAGGGGGTGGGGCCTGCTAACAAACCGACCTTCTTCATTTTTTTTCCTCTCCTTTCTTTCTTTTCTTTTCCCCCTCCTCCTCCTCTTTCCTCCTCCTTTCTCCTTTCATTAAGAAACAGAAAAGAGTTTCTTATCGCCAAATGCCGGCTCACTCAGCACAGGCCGTATCTCATGCAACATTGGTGAGATATTGCGTGAGTTGCGCGTGCTCCTATGTGGAGAAAAAAAATGGGAGAGGGAAGGGTTGTGCGCGCGCGCGTGTGAAGACGAGACGGCATTGTGCGTAACGAACGAATGGAAAGTTGCCAAAAAAAAAATCCTTTGTGGCCCAACTGGTGTGGTGACAGCTACCCCCCTGTGAGGGGAAAGTAGCAGGCTGAAATTCTTGCCGGCTTTAATGGCAGCGGTTATTAATCCGTGCTGCCTGGAAGCAGTGGAGCCGCACAACAATAAAGGTCTAGTAACTGAAACTAAACAGCCAATCCTGAAGTTTATGAAGTTTGGTCACGTTAATGTGGCTGAACTTAGGTCAGATGGTTTGACACGCTGTGCCTCCGATCAAACATTTGCCCATATACGGCCTCCCTCACCACATATACATATAAGTTATAATTAGACTAGGAGCAGGCTGATTAAGGAATTGTATCTTCGGGTGTTTTATTTTGAAAAACTGCTACCCCTCGAATGAACAGCTGATGTTCTATAGAACCTTATTGTTATTAGTGTTAAAAGCTTATGAATATTTAAACCCTTAAAATGTCATTGCAGTCTATACCGTGTGTAGGTTGGCCTGTGATAAGAGGCATGTTTGTGTGGTTTTCATGTTTCAACAGCCATGTCATAATGTAAATATGTCTTTTGCACAACTGTGGATAAGTAAGGGGCATGGAGAGGGTTATGCTAAGTTCTTGCACAATCTACTGTAACTAACGGCGTGCTTTTTTTATTTCTTTTTTCTTGCAGAGTG
Source organism: Perissodus microlepis (assembly GCF_051167445.1). NCBI lineage: Eukaryota > Metazoa > Chordata > Actinopteri > Cichliformes > Cichlidae > Perissodus > Perissodus microlepis. The sequence continues at coordinate 7,292,162 of NC_140475.1, forward strand.
CCCACATACCGAGGGAAACAGAAAGAGGTCCACATAACGGTAGGTGTCCTACAGGGCACCGTGGGAATACAGTCTGTGCTGGGCTCCCTGGTTGGCTAAAAGCCAATAAAACAAAGGGCTGGTTTGAATTTCACCTTGACATTAAAGGCAAATTATTGCCTCCTAGTGGACAACATGTCATTTGACCCAATGGAGAGTCATCTGGGACCATGACTCTCCTTTTTTTTTTTTTTTTTTAAAGCTAAAAAAAAATGAGCTGTTTCATCTCTAAATCTTACCGTTGGACGTGTTCGTCTTGAACAGCATTCCTCCTCGTTTGAGGTTAAGCTGGTGAAATGTTATAGAGACCAGAGTCTTTTATAGAAAGGAATGTCACCCTCTTGGCCTTAAGTTTAGTTTTGCACAATCCCAGCATTGCCCAACATAAATTGGACAATCAGAAGCTGAACTTCGTGATGTTGCTCAGGCCCAGCATGTTTGGTTTGGCTTCCCAGAGGGTTCTCAGACTGGGGTTGTTTTAGGTCCAGCAATGCTCTGAGTGATGTTCTGGAGGTATTGCCGGTCTGTGTGCTAACATCTTTCTCAAGAGCAGAACTCCTGCAAAGACTCAGTGACGGGAGGTTGGTGTGTGGGGGGGAAATAGACTGAAGGTGAAAAGCACACAACAGGCTATTAGTTTACAGCTTTAGGCAATGTGGATACAAAAAATTGGGTGACATTCAAGACCAGAGAATATTCAGTGCAGGTGATGACGTCAGACAGCAGTGACTCCGAGTCAGGGTGCATCTACCCTAGGGCAGCGGTCTCCAACCTTTTTTGCGCCACGGACCGGTTTATGCCCGACAATATTTTCACGGACCGGCCTTTAAGGTGTCGCGGATAAATACAACAAAATAAAACTAGTACCGGTACCGAAAAAAAGAAGATTTATTCATAACACACGTGAAAAGACCCAGGAAAACCGAGTAAACGATAAAAACGATAACAAAATAACGCTGAAAACTGATAAAAACCTTGAAAACCATACATTTCACACCTGAGCCTCAACTCTCGCGGCCCGGTACCAAACGACTCACGGACCGGTACCGGTCCGAGGCCCGGGGGTTGGGGACCGCTGCCCTAGGGGATACTTCTATAGTTACCATGGATATTTGGAAAGATGCTGAGATAATAACCTAAAAGTTTGACCTGTAGATGGCAATAGCGGTAAAGACTACCAATGAGACTGAAGGATATCGCTGACTGACATATGAAGGGGTGGTAAATACATTTGAGGGTCACACATATGTGGATAGGGTTTGTTAACGTAAAGTAACAGATAAACTGTTAATACTGTGATTTAGAGGTGAGATGGGCAAATGAACAGCTGAAAAAGTAAGCCAATATGGGTAAAAAAGTTGAGACTGTTCTCTAAACGATGAATGGTAAGCTAAAAGTAATTGCACAGATTAATTGGTAAGCTGAGAGTAGTCCGGATCTAATTAGCTCAAATAAACAAGAGCTGGTGTTGATGAAGGGGTTCTTGAGTCTATCTGAGAGGCCTTTGGTGAAGCTGGAGGGTTGGTAATGTCACTCCTGAAGTGAAAAGTGAAAGGGGTTGGAAACACAACATAGAGGAGTACTTGTTAATTTCAGTGAGGAATTACATAAGTGTGTAAAAGTAGGTCAGTCCAGTCTGTATTTGATGGTAGACACCGAGCGCTACTCGATGGAATAATACAACATAAAACGTGTGTGTGCATGTTTATGTGTATGGTGTTTGTTGTGAGCCTGCCAATTTTTTTTTATTCACATCCCCATTTAGGTGTGTGTGTTCAGGAGTGACTCACTTATACTATGCCTCCTCTGCCATTTTCTAACTGTGTGCACTGTTACTCTGTCTCCCAGTGATCCCTCTGATGGAGGTGTACAACAAGAGTTTGTGTCAACCTCGGGAGCTTTTGGTGGAAATTCTGCAGGAGTATCCAGATGAGGTGGAGCACATCTTCATCCCGTCATGCGTCGTTTTAACACGCTGTGCCGGCTGCTGCAACGACGAGATGCTGCAGTGCACGCCGACATCCACTTATAACGTTACAATGGAGGTCAGCAACGTTATTTGGAGCAGTAATACTTGTGTTTTTATATTGTTTTTTCTTCTTTGGCTGTTATGCCAAAGAAGGATATGCCTGTATCCTAAATGTGGACGCTTATTCAGTTTATTTTTGCCCAAACGTCAAGCTAAGAAGGAGCACTTGCTTTACAAGTATCTGTCCGACCAGCCCAGGGCCCTCATGGTACTTAGCATAAAAAAGCCCCTTCAGCCTGTCCAAGTGCACATAGCTCAAAGGCTGCTTAGGTGTGACCTTTGAGCACTGAACCCTATTGTAGCATGCAAAAGAGGTGCCCTATTTTGATTTTAATCTTTGCTCCTATGAGAGAGACTGTGCAAAACTGAGGACCACCGACAGGTGACAAACCAAAGAGGAGATTGGTGTCCCTGTTTTTAGATGGGTGGGTGCCCAAAACACTTAAAGAAGAAGCCATTTTTAACATCTTAAAACCCAACACATATCCTCTAAACATGAATAGTAGCTAGCTGAAATTAGCATGTCCCAGCTCTTGGTTGTCTGTGAAGAATAGGGTGGAAAAAACAGTTTTTCTAGAAACTTGTCCAATTCTCAAAGTTGGCAGACATAACAGATTGAGATATCTTGAATTCATGTGGGATTTTTCCTGTCATCTGGTGTTAATATCAAAACATCTGACTAATGTAAACATTCTCCTTCAGATCTTTGTCTTTGACCTCTTTCTGTGCATTTGGATCCATTCAGATCTGCCTTTTCTATTATATTACTACCCTGACTTTAACTTGAGGAACAATGAAGGACACTGGATATTTAGAAATACGACACACCAACGTGTATTTCTTATTTTTCTCTTTCTTTTACAGATTAAAAGAATTAATCCCAGGAGGCAAAAAAATGATATTTTCATGAGTTTTACAGAACACAGCGCATGCGAGTGTAGGTAAGAAACCCTGAACACACACACACACACACATACTCACATCCACACAAAGCACAGCCAAACATCACTGCAGGCAAATCAACGTGCCTTTGTGGAGCAGAGTGGAAGTTGGCCAAGCACGCCATGTGAAGTTATTGTTTGAAGTTTTCATCTGACACATTCACCAGATGTGTATCACCTAAATCCATATCTTATCTTTGCTTCTTTCACTTCGCTGATTCTAAAAAGACCCGAGCAGGTTTGAACACATCACAGCAGACATTCACAATGCTGCTAACATTCATCTTGGTTCCATCGAGTACAATGCCCTCTAAAGCATTGTTTGCAATTGCGACATATGGAGGTCGCTCTTCGGTCCATAGTTTAGATATAGGTCTGTGAGATAAGTGTTATAAAGTGGCATTTTGCATTTTACTGGGGCAATATGGTGCTGCACAAACAGCACTGTATTATTGTTCGAACGATGTGCACTGCAGATTCTGTCCATCTCAGACCCTTCCCTGTGCAAATTACCCCAGCTTCTGCCATCTATGCAAAGGCTCTGCATCAGTGGAAACTAGGTATATATGGCTTCTATTCAGAGGCTTTTATTCAGTGTAATATTTAGATGTGGCCTTGTCTTAGGTTTGATGGTTCACAAGTTGTCTCTGGACCCTCTCACAGACTGCCCAGAGATAAGGTTAACTGTGACTGAAATTACCACGGATCCAGTCAGTTTGCTGTTTTGCTTTGACTGGCAGAAATAGGTGAAACAAGTAACATTATCAACATCAAATGATGTCCCTCTTGTGGCCTAGCATCAACAAACACTATATAATCACTTTTTCTTGTCACCTTTTTTGCTGTTTCTTGTTGGACATGTGTAGTTTTCCATACTCGTGACATTATGATGGCAGATTTGAGCTCTGTGTCATGAATTAGTAAACCTTGACAGAGCGTCAAGGTTTACTAATCCGCCCACGTTTCAGGAAACCCTGACAATAAAGCAAACATTGCAAGTATGAGTATTGGCCAAAGGCCGAGTTGAATAGCTCTTTTTTTTTTTTTTTTAACTTTATCTCATGTTGAAGCCACTTGTCCATCAAACTTCCGAATTTGGGCAAAATATCCACAGGGAATTAGTTCTGCATGTCTGCAGCAGTGACGTCCTAGTTCACCATTTAGTTGAAGCTATAAACCTTTAAGACACCTTTATAAAAATTTAGATGGTGCTATAAATCCATTTAGTTCTATTTTAAAATTATGACTTAACTATTACAGGAACTGCTTTATAGCCATTAAGTCGCTGGGAAACTGCTATATTTATATATATATATATATATATATATATATATATATATATATATATATACACACACACACATAATATTGTACATTAAAGGGTTGGTTGATAGCTTTTGGTTTTGTTAAGTTTACAACCCTTCTGGGAATCATCTGCGCCTAGATCTCTTTTTACATCAGTGGGTCATTGTTTATGACTGCACATCAAAACCTACACTGTCACTGAACAATCGCTGATGGTGCTGACGCTACATTTTAGCAAATGCTCACCACTTGGACTGACTGCATTTGATGTGATTGACCAGTAAAATTCAGACATATGTAAATGAGAAAGCTTTGCCAGCATATTCATAACCTACAGGTACAGACATACCTACTCTAAAAACCTGATCAGCATGCCCCTGGTTTGGAGAGGCAGACCCCTCTGGAAAAAAGCTGCTCAGTCCTATACTTTGTGTTTTTGTGACTGGTGCTTAAAACACTTTAGCTATATGGCAGTATGAACTCTAGCTATAACCCAGTGTAAGTATTTAAAGGGTCTATCCTCCAGTATAGGGTTGGCTTTAGTACAGTTTTGCTCTTGTAACTACTCAACTTTTAAATTAAAACTAGACGTTTAGCTTGTAATTGGGTAGTTTTACTGTGTTGCTACTTGAAGTAAAGAATTTGTATCCTAATGTACAGTATATGTAAACACATACTGTCATGCGTTATCCATCCTGTGCAGACTTGCTGTACTACTATGTAAAGCAGAAACTTGGCAAGTGGTCTATTACATTGCAGGAAACATTGTTTCCTAAGACTTTGGAATAACTATTGCCTCCAGATATGCCAGCAACTCCACACTGTTATTGGCTGGGAAGTGAAGCGAACCTGTCAAAATGTGTTTGTAGTTGTGTGTATGTGTTTTGTGTGGATCCATCAATGAATATAATCCAAGAACTGCAAAATTTCCCAATAAATTGATTTCACTTGCCAGTTGCAGATGCCAGATACTTGAAAATAAACTAGATTTATCATAGGTTCTGGTAAAGGACGGTGACGCAATGTGATGTGAAAAGATTCATGTGATTCCACCCATGATGATAATAAGCCCCCAGGCCCTGATGATCTTGATAAGTATCTGTTTACCGGGATACAGTTGCATGCTGTGATCTAATGTCATGTTGTTTTGTTTCTGCCTTTCAGGTTAAAGAATGAAGTGACAGAAAAGAAAGAAAAGTGAGTACAGCGCTCTTTCTGCATGGAGATTGTGATTTGGGTGGAAAACAATAGGGACTTGAGATTTGATCTTTTTCCGGTTTTGCCTTGCCAACAAACAATCATTTGTCTGCAACTCTCAGCCTTCCCAAATTATACTATCGTCCCTTTTGAACATAAATGATATGCCTGTTATTTTCCCACTCCCACTTCCTCCTTTTTTCTTTCTTTAATATAAAAAAAGAAACACAAAAACGCAGATAGAGAAGCCAAAAACAATAACATGTCATCAAAACCTCAGTGAACAAGCAACATGAGATCGTCCTATAGTGAGCACAAATTAACATGCTGCTGTCAGATAATAAACATTGGGAATACCAGCTAATCCCGCTCAGGTCAATGAGTGACACTTGATGAATTCATTGCACTTGCAAACCTGTCCTTTACACCTTTCCCACCTTTTCTATCTCATCTGCATTCCTCTCCCTCGTCTTTGCTGTGTAGATGCCACTTGACTTCTGCAACTCTGGTTTCTGACTCCTCTGATATAGATAACAGTGTTTTTGAAGATCTGTTAAACTTTTGTGTTTATAGTCCTATCTTAAGAGGGCCTCCCTTTGAATACTACAGAAGTCAGTGTGCTAAGGGTCATTAAACTCTTTAATCCTCTTTCTGTGAGTAGCCGTTGATATTTTTCCATTGTGGGGTTGTTGTTTTGGTTTTATGTCAGGTCGTCTGTCATATAGATAAGGGGTAGCTGCGTGATCTTCTTGAACTTTGCTTTAACTGTTTTTGCAAGTGTGGCTTTGGTGGGGTGTTACTTTAGGGTAACAGTTCATGTTCTTGTTTCTGATATTTTGATTCATGTTGGCTAACCTCTCTAAGGCAAGAGTCTCAGAGTCTGTTAGGATGACTCATTATGTTGAGGTTGTGAGATTAGTTAATTATCAACGTCTCTGTGGAAATTGTGTGGATTTTACATTTGAAACACGTCTGCTTCATTCTGTTACACAGACCTAGATGCTGTATTTATCAATCAGTCCTAAATGGGGCTTAGTTAGCCCCATTTATGACTTCTGCAGTCTGTGATCCAGATACATCCCTGAATCAAAATGTTATTTTTAGCCATGCTCACAGTGTGGCTCTAGTGATAGCAATGACAGATTCTTTTCAGTTTGCCAGTCCATCTGCAGTTTTCCCTGAACTAAAAATTCTCTACAATTATTAGCGCATTTTGTACAAGAAAACAGTGATCGTTTCAATATTAATCATGACTTTGGTTATCCCCCAACTTGTTCTCTATTACATTCATGTTTAGGTGGGAAAAAAACAACTAGTGGGTGGACAGTCTTGAATGTTGCACACATCCATTGAGTGGTGATGGTCTGCAGAAAATAATTTGATCCCTTCCAATCATTCATAAAGCGCCATCAATATCACCCGCTTTGGATTATGAATACGTATTTGTAAAACTAACAACATACCACCACCAGCCGTGGCTGGGCATAGTGCTAATTGGCAAATGTTATCATGCTAATACACTAAACCAAGACTAAATAGCCTTTTACCTAGCTACACATCAACATGTTAGCATTGTCATTGTGAGCAAGTTACCATGCTGATGTTGCATTTAGCTCAAAGCACTGCTGTGCTGCAGTTAAACCTAAATGTGCTGCTAGCATGGCTGCAGCCTTCCTTCCCAGTCATTTTCATAAAATGAAATTTGGTCTGCCCATCAATAAGGTAGCTAGGTGTCAAGTGCAGAGTGGACACACGTGGAAAGAGACGTGTAAAATAAGGAAAGATTCAGTCAAATGAGAATCCAATTCTAATAATAGTCTAAAAATCTAAAATTCTTTGACAGACTGCACTACCAACAGCAGCAAAACCTTCAAGAAAAACATCTGTCATACTAAAAAGAGGGCAACTTTATTTTTAAGGTCACCCACTGAACATAAGTTAAAAAAAGCACCTATGTGACTGAATAATGGAGTAACATCAGGTTATGTGCTTTGATATGACCTGAGGTCACAGGACTATACAGCTCTGTGAAAAATGAAGTTTTCGTGGGACTTTATACGGTCCTGTGAAAAACTAAGTACACCCTTTTTGCTTCCACAATGATTAAAAGAGTAAATAGCAGCCAAGCGCTGATAATGAAATGTACTTGGTTAACTGATAATCATTTAATCGAGTACATTTGCTGATTATCAATTAATTGATAATCGATTAATTAATATCTCTTTAAAAGTAAAGTTTTGGCAGTTTTCTGGTCTGGAACATTCAGCTGTGTGTTAACACAATGCCACAATCTTCCCAGGAGTGGACGTCCGAGTCAGCTCAACCCAAGGTCTGACCCTGCAATGCTCAGAGAAACTACAGACTCTACAGGCCTCAGTTAGCATGTTAAATGTATGGCTTGTTTGGAAGGCTGCCAGGAAAAAGCATCTTCACTCTAAAAAGACAATGGCAGCACGGCTTAGGTCTGCAAAGTTGCATCTGAACAAACCACAAGACTTCTGGAACGATGTCCTTTGGACAGATGAGACCAAAGTGGAGACGTTTGGCCATAATGCACAGCACCACATTTGGGGAAAACAAGCACAACATATCGGCAAAAACATCTTATATCGACTATCAGCCACAGTGGTAGAGGGATGATAATTTGGGTTTGTTTTCTAGCCAAAGGACCTGGGCACCTTGCAGTCATTGAGTCGGCCATGAACACCTCTATATACCAAAGTATTCTAGAGACCGTGTGAGGCCATCTGTCCGACAACCAAAGCTTGGTCCTAACTGGGTCATACAACAAGGACAAATCTCCAACAGAATGGCTTTAAAAGGAAAGGTGCTGCAATGGCCTAGTCAGACCTCAACCTGATCGAAATCCTGTGGAGGGGCATTGGAGCTGTGCATAAATGAATTCCCGCAAACATGGATGAACTGGAGAATCGCTGTGAAGAAAAGTGGACCAAAATTTCTCCAGAACGATGTGAGAGACTGAAAGTCTTACAGAAAATAACTGCTTTAAGATATTGCTGCTAAAAATTGTTCGACAAGCTCTTGTATCATGGGGTGCACTTAGTTTTTACCAGGACTACATAGAGTCCTGTTAAAACTTTCTTTTTCACATCACTGTGAGTCTGACACTGCAGTTGTATCACGTCTTCTGTGCATGATACAATTGCAACGCTTCTATTTATTTCTTATTCCTCCTAATATTTATAATATTTTATATTTTTTCTTACTTAGAAAGTAGAATTAATGTACTGTATATATGCTAGCCATAAATATCAATAGATACTTGTAATCATGATTTTTGCTGTTACGTCTAACTAACAAAAGTTTCCAGCATAGTTAAATATACCTTATGCAGCGGAATTATATCTGACTCAGCTCGTTATAAATAATGCATATGAAATCCAGCCTATACACCAGGTGCATGCTTTGTAAGCACACACTGGCCCGTTCTCATTGTGCTTCAGTTTGTAACAAGTTGAGTCAGTGATAAAGAGTTGGCCCAGATAGACTGAAAGATGCAGTTTTGGTAAAGTTAAATTTTTTTGTCTTTAGATCATCTGGGAAATTTCCACCCACCGCAACCTTCAAAGTACAATATGCTTTCACTCTCTGCAGAGTCATTGTACTTATTATTTAAACATGTATACATATCTTTTGAGCCCAGTTTTGGGCAGTGAAGAAATTTAGTCTCGGAATATGCGATATTAATCATATTCACACAGTGAGCTGCTTTACTCTGGCTGTTTCTTGAGAAAGAGGATATAAGTTGTTGTCTTGCTTTCTAAAATCGTTATTTGTAGGTCATTTAACTCATGATGGAGTTACTTTCTCACTACGCTCATTCTTTTCACATCATATCTCATCATATTAATTGGGTCCAGAGAGCCTTGTGTGAAGTTAGAATCCCATATAAGCCAATCAGTAACAAAAATTAAAACTCTTAGCTAATAAAATGATATACATAATTTTTTAAAAACCAAAAACATTGCGATCAATTGATGTTGGCTTAAGCAATTATCATTCAGAGATTTAAGCACGTCACTCTCATCAGTCTCTCAGGCATCTCTCTGCCTTGTTCTCCTGTCTCTCTTGCAGAAAATCCCGGACAGGCAGGAATAAAGGCCAAAAGAGAAAACGAAAGAAAAACCCTGAAAAAACAATTCATGATGCGTATGTCAGCTCTGCCTTCTCCACCTACCTGCACCTGAGTGTTGCGCTTCTTATAATTAAGCTAATCTGGGAGGAGTTATTTTGCCCCTTTTAATTTGTACCATTTAATTTGCTTATCGGCCCTATCGATTAGCATGTTGCTTCCGTGTGGTGTCCTAACTTTGTCTCGTCAGCCATGTCCTAAATATTCAGAATCTTAGACTGTATATAAAAGACATACACAGTTTTTAGGTTTCAGGAACTTCCACTGTGGAAGTTTTTCAAACCTGTATTCTTTCTGCTGGCCAGCAGGGGAATTTTTAGCTATCCAGCTTCTTAGTCAGATCCGTTCCTCGCTCGTTTGAACACACCGCGATGGCAAAAAAAGAAGTCTTTGCTAACGAATGGGTAATTCATATTGGCTGTGTCCACCTTTTATCTACAGTCTATGTTCAGGATATTAGACTATGCCCTGTTTGCCGATGTGTTTTGCGAAGGTAGCTTCAGTTAAACTTTGAGTGATAACTAGGGGGTACTTCAGACCACATACCAACTTGCAAGGAATAAACATTAACCTCAAAATCTCCAACTAATCTCCTCGTAATATAACCGAGGCAATGGTTGACTGATGTTCGAGACGAGATACAGCATTGTATCATAAAACCGACAAAACCTGGGGTTCAAATTGGCTGTGACTTCTTGTCAGATAGCTCTTTTTATTATTGATAATGTCCACGTTTAAAGGAGTTCGAATAAACAGATCTTAGATCAGCTGCTAGCTGTAACATGAACCTCCTGTCTACTGAAACTGATCTCAGATCCACCAGCATGGCTTTGCCAACTGGCTCATACTGTTCTGGTATCTGTGCTGGGATCACCAGTGTTGTAATCATAGTCCCGTCTTCAGTGTTGAGTCTGTGCTGCTTTGCTGTGTCTCGTACCTGTCTCCTTTCCCCACTTTGTTCTTTTCATCTTTACAAACAGTTTTTTGTTTGGTTTTTTTGCTGTCCTGTGCTGGTACTTTTCATGTTATGTGAAGATATGAGTGATGCTATCTATTGCTTTTTTTTCAGCAAATTGTTTAGCAAGGACTGTTTTTTTTTTTTTTTTTAATTTCTTTGTTTGCCTGCTTTTGTGTCTGAAACCATAAAAAACTAATATTTTATTCAAAAGTAATATAACGAGATCATGTTTCTTCAGTGTTCATACTGTGAAGAGATTCCTGTCTGTATTTTCACTTGTAATTTGTATATTAAGATGTCAATGAAGTATCTGGGGCTTCACACCTGCTGAGAATTGTAATTCAGATGACTTTCAGCCTTTGTTTTGATTTCATGTCTCTCTGTGGGAAACCTAGTCCTCAGCTTTCCTTCAATAAAATGAAATCTTTCCTAACAGTGCATCAAACAGACCCTCGAGTCTTCTTTATCACGAGTTTAGAGTGAGAGTGAGAAGTGCGCTGTCACTGACCCGCACTTTAAAGCCATATGTTGCTTTGTGATGCATGAACTGGTCTCGAGCTTCGCTAACTGCATGTCTAACACATATCGTTCATTCAGGAGAGGTCGAATCAGCTAGGCAAGGATGGGGGTGGGGGGCAGGTTTATTTCTACTGCTTGACTTTCTGCCTGCTCTGAGGGATCCTGTGAGCAATACTATACAACTGTCACATGCAGCACAACTTGGCAGTGGCTCGGAGAAGCAAACTGGAGCATATGAAAGGGTTGACCCAAGGGCGACCTTTCTTATGGGTGATAACGGTGCACTGTGATAATCTGCCTCTCCTTCTTCCTCCCCATCTCTTTGTCTTGTCTGTCCAGTGTTTGTGAGCCGTGTTGTGATCAGTGCTCAGAGAGGAGAAAGCGTTTGTTTGTACAGGACCCTGCAACCTGCCGGTGCTCCTGCAAACACACAGACGAATACTGTAAAGAACGCCAGCTAGAGCTCAACGAGAGGACCTGCAAGTAAGTAACATCGTCAAAGTGGTTCACCCATTTGTTGGACTAAACGGAAAACCTGTGTGGAATTTATAGTAATGCAACCAACTTAAGATCCAAATATAGTTCGGTCAGATGACATCGGTAGCGAACAGGCTCTAGTCACAACATCCCTGTTAGACTCCACTATGGAGGCTTTTGCAGGTTCTCTTCATATTCAGTCACATGACTACTATAGCTTCTAGTACAACTATAAACTACTGTAATCTAACGTACTAGCACTGGAACATGGTTTGCATACAAAATTGTATGCTGTTTCTTGTAGTCTTACAGTCTTTTAAATGCAAAAACAGTACATAAAATCATAGACTGCATTCATAGCAACTGAGATGCCAGTAACCGGTTTGGGTACTACCAATTTGAAGGTTCAAGTGAGGATTTTTGGGTCATTTGAGGAACTGCAGTTTCTGGATAAATATATGTTGAACTGGCAAAGTCTGCAGTCTGCAGAAATTTGTTTCAGTGCCCTTTTCATTGTTTTCAACTATGATTATTTCAAAAAGCTGCATCCCTGCTTGCCCAGGACCAAGCGGCAAAGTGACTTAATTATTAATTCACTAGCTGGGACCACACCCTTATGTAGATGTGACAGCATATGGGGTTTGGGGTAGGCCTACTGGGCCAGACAGATCCCCGTGTAGTACTGAGAGGTGAATGAATCGGAACAGCTTGTAGGGCATAGATGGAGAACCGGAAGGGGAGTTTATGAGATAAGTTATCTCCAAATAAATGCCACCTTGCCTGTATTTGTGTGAGCAAGACAAAAGAATTAAAAATAGGCTGATTTTAATGTTCCCTATAAACATTTATTGCGCTTATGATCATTTCTCTTTCTTCTTGTTTAGATGTGACAAGCCAAGAAGATGAGAGAAGTGGGGGCACCAGATGTACAAGATGAAGGAATATATTAGAGATACTTCACAGCACGCACTTTTTGACCTTTGAACCGTAAGCTCTTCTTTTCTGTGGAAAGCATTCCCCATGGACCGAAACAGAACAAAAAGAAGGACTGAACTGAAATTTCCTCCCACTGTATATCTGTGTGTACATAGACCACATTTAAAGAGAGAAAAAAAAGAATATACAGAATTGTTGCTGCTACTGTAATAACTAAGCCCATGATTCGTCTAAAAGCAAAATAGGAGCTATGTGGTTTTGCATTTCTAACAGGCTTGCAGTGCAGGTGTAGTCTTATCGTCAGATCATTGTGTACAATTACTCCACTGGATACGAGTCTACTGTGGTTGTGTTTCAATCATAACATGCGAAACCTCTCAATCTAATATATATTTAACTGCTAAAACAGCAGGCAAGACTGAAGAGGACGTGGGTGTCTTTTTTTTTTTTTTAAGCGATGGATGGACCTTTCTCAGACGACGTTTTGCCTTTTTTCTCCTCGTGATATCACTTCCTTCCCTCTGAAGACTGTGCAGCACTGACCTGTGCTTACATGGGTCACGTCTGTGATCAGAGGAGACTCTGAAGTGCCATATTCTTTTAAAGGGATACTGGTCATCGATATAGAGTTTGTATGTATTGCTATGTCCTACAAGAAAACCACTGTATGATTGATTCCATTTGAAAACTGTGCCTCACGAAAGAGTACTGCTTTTTAAATTATTTTTGTTTGCATTGTTTCAGGAGTCTGTCAACTGTCGACGTAGTTTTCTTCGATGTTGAACTCAATACAGAATCCAGTGATTATACAGCTTCTCTAAACCTGTACATACTTAATATCCCTTTACGCCATAGTTCATTCTAGATAATTTATGTTATAGAGTATTTTTCAGTATTCAGTCTACCCATATTTAATTTTGTCTATTTATGTATGCAGTGTTATGTACCTGTGGCTGTCCTATCTCCCCATGTGTAAGGTCACTGATGGCTACTCTCGTTTCTACGAAACAAAATAAGCAACAACAAAAACATCATAAATGATTTTAACATTCCCTAAATAGATCATTTGTACTGATAACACCTCCTCCTTTTCAACCCCTCTCATCTAAGGGCGTGGGTACTCTGTAGAATTTCAACTTGTGTGTGTGTGTGTGTGAGAGTTAATGTCTATATGAGTGATTGAATGGGATACATCTGTGTGAAGTAAGTATTTAAGTAAGTAGCGGACGTGTGTTTTGTACACGGCCCAGGATGCAAATATAAAAAACTACTGCTCGCAGCTCAGTATACAATACTACAACACTACCACCGTTTTCAAATCTGGATAACAATCTGCATCTTTCTGCCATCAGTCTTAGAGCCCTAATTATTAGATCCCTTTGTCTCTTCCTCACTATTAACATGTTTTCTTTGTCTGTGTAAACAGTAAAACATATTTATTTTCAAATCATATTGTTTTATAAAAAATAAGAAAAAGGTTGCTGTGTTATGAATGCTGTGTTTTTCGGAAATTTAATTGGGCAGCGGTGTTCTTCTGATTTTGTGCGGCAAAGTGACATTCGCAAATCTAATAATAATGAAAGAAAGCCGAAGAGACGAATAAGAAACTCCTGCACATAAATATATATATTTTTTATGAGAGACCGATATTCAGTTCAATGAATAAAATGCCACCTTAAAGCACCATGCAATATCTTCATTTGTTAAATCTGAGTATAGACGGCTGCAGTGGGGAAGTAATTATTCAATTTACTGCTGAATTTGTAAGTTGGGCTGACTTCCAAAGAAATGAACAGTCTCTAATATTTAATGGTAGAGAGAGTTTCTTGTAGTTGGTCACCAGGTTTGTACATGTCTAAGGAGGGATGTTGGCCCACTCCTCTTTACAGAAACTCTCTAAACTCTAAGCTTCAGCTCCCACCACAACTTTTTCTGGCTGGGCCACTCCACAACCTCAATGTGCTTCTTCTTGGCCACTTTTTTGTTTTGTTTTTTTATTGTTTTGCTGGAAGACCCTTCCAGACCCATCTTCAGTGTTCTAGCTAAAGAAACGAGGTTCTCGTCCAATAATTTATGGTCCATTGGCCCACTCCGGGTCAGGGACGAGACCCTGCCCCAAGTGGAGGAGTTTAAGTATCTCGGGGTCTTGTTCACGAGTGATGGGAGAAGGGAGCGGGAGATCGACAGACGGATTGGTGCCAGTACAGCGTCCGCACCACTGCAGCCGCTGTACCGGTCTGTTGTGGTGAAGAGAGAGCTGAGTGTAAAAGTGAAACTCTCAATTTACCGGTCGATCTACGCCCCTACCCTCACCTATGGTCACGAGCTGTGGGTAGTGACCGAAAGAACGAGATCGTGAATACAAGCAGCGGAAATGGGTTTCTTCCGAAGGGTGGCTGGCCTCCCCCTTAGAGATCAGGTGAGAAGTTCAGCCATTCGGGAGGGGCTCAGTGTAGAGCCGCTGCTCCTCCACATCGAAAGGAGCCAGTTGAGGTGGTTCGGGCATCTGACGAGGATACCTCCTGGGCGAGGTTTTCCGGGCATGTCCCACTGGGAGGAAGCCCAGGACACGCTGGACACGCTGGAGAGAGTATATCTCTCGGCTGGCCTGGGAACGCCTTGGTGTTCCCCCGGATAAGCTGGAGGAGGTGGCTGGGGAGAGGGAGGTCTGGGCTTCTCTGCTTGGGCTTCTGCCCCCGCGACCCGGCCCTGGATAAGCGGAAGAAAATGGATGGATGGCCCCTCAATGCAGTAAAATTGTCTTGTAGCCTTAGCAGAAAAACAGCCCAAAGCATAATGTTTCCACCTCCGTGTTTGACAGCGGGGATGGTGTTCTTTGGGTCGTACTCTGCATTTCTGACACGGCAGGTCGTTGATGCCAAAGAGCTGCATTTATGTTTCACCTGACCACAACACTTTCTCCCAAGCCGTGTCTGAATCTCTGATTCTCTCTGAGACCAAATACTTATCTCGCTCAGTGACATGCAAGTCAGTGTGAGAGTTTTACGTAAGGTGTTTTTCTGGGGTTTTGGTTGATATTCTGTCTCTTTACATTAAAAATGAAACTACCATAAAAATTGCAGACTGTTCATTTGTTTTGAAGTGAGCAAATGTACAAATTCTGCAGGGCATCAAATAATTCATTCCTCCAACTGTCTATCAGAGCGCAGAAGAGAATGACACTTAATTTGTGTTGATTTGTGTGATTAACAGTAAAGGCAAGATAAATGTGCTTTTTTATGCAGGTTATGGTGAGACAAATCTGGGATACATTATACTCACTCTGCAGTAGTTGGTGTGATCATACATACCTTGTTTAAATTTAGCCACTGTCCCACTCAAGATTGTCTGTTGGTGCACCACTGGACCATTTTAAGCTCTGCTGTTATTTTTAAATCACTCCACGGAAGTCTGCTCTGGCTGCTTGCACTCACACACCTGCGGATGTGCGCTGGATTTCCTCCAGCGTGTCAAAACAGTGACCTCGTACTTGAATTTCAATTAGGAGAAAATGACATAGTGAGTTATAGTGAAATGAATAATGTGAGTAGAGCAGGTAGGGACCAAAATCTGCTGACTGCCAGCATACAACAGAAGAGTGGAACGTGCCCACAGTTCAATTTGTTGCACCAAGTATCCCCTTCTCAAAAGCCGACCCCCCCATTTAGCTTTTAGTCATAGTCAGATATTGGGCTGTCATCCCTAACATGAAGGTCAGATGACATCAGGTTTATGTTCACTATCTGCACAAGCTGGAGGTGCATGCAAATGCACACTTGCAAGTTTAAAAAGAGCCACCTAAAAATAGCAGCCACGCTTGAAGCGATCCAGAGGTTCAGCCTGGCTGAACTTAAATCAGATCTGATTTTTACTTTTATTTTACTACTATACAGGCGTAGTCATGGAGCGCATTGATTGCTTCGCATTCATTTCACTACATCAACATTTGGACTGCTGAATAAAGCCGCCAACCCACCGCCAATCACTGTATTGATGGGGGAGATGTGCTGACGCAGTGGGCTTTATGGTTGCTGTATAATGATTGTTGCCATAATCACTTCCAAGTTAGCGTGTAAAATCCTTCCTAATCGTTTTTTATTATACCATGTAGTGCTTTGGCATCTGATAAACCTTTAAACGCATGAATCTATTACGTAAATCAGCCTTCCTGGATCATATTTCATTGATTCGAAGAAACACTGCATCCCTTCTGCTCAGCTCTCTGCAACTGTAAGGCATTAACAAACAAATCCTCAATGACGACAAGGAATACTTCCAAAACAAGGAGTCAATCATTATCTGACTGTGTCTTTATATTGGGGGGGGGGGGGGGTGCAGGTGAGCTTTCAGCTACACAGATATCTACTTGAGTCAACATCACTGGCTGCCACTTGTTAAATTGAACGGAATAAAGATTCTTGTTTACCTGCATCATCGATCTACCTTTTCATTGGCCCCACAGTCCCCACAGCAACTTTTCTTGGAAAGACCTTTTTAGGAACTCAAAAACATTACCTAGAAACAAAGTCCTAGGAACTGATTTCCTTTTTTTTGGCTCATGGTCTACAATTCCCGTTTACCCCTGTAGACCCTTTTTTCCCCCACTCTGCCTTTTAATTTGAACTTTTGGACATGCAGCTTGCATTTTGACACTTTATGCATGTGTTTTACAGCAAACCTGATATCTGCAGCTTCCAAATAAAAGTAGGCTGTCTATTTTTGCTCAGCTTCTCCAAATAACCATTTTGTCTCAATTTTTACCCAAAAGGGGGGACAATGAGCAGGTTTAGCTGTAAGAGCATGTATTAGTCAGTGACCCTTCAGCAGCAGCTGATCTCTAGGACCAAATCTAACCCCTATGAATGTAGATTAAGTGGCAGTTTTTGGCTCTTTGGACGTGTTTGTTTTAAAACTCTGTTCCACTTAGCCCCATTGCTTGCTGCCTGCTGGATTAGCTCCTGCATGGTGCTAATGCAGCCATGCAAAAGCTCTGCTCTCCCTGGCTCATGCTCTTTATGTGCATACCTAGATATAAAGCACACCATATAATCCCTGTAAATTGTGGGCCCCCCTTCACTGGGTAAAACTCCTACAAGAATGCCATAAACCATCTAATCTGTGATTTAACATGAGCCCAGAAAGAAGCAAGCAAGTTAGCTGCCTGTCCAGATTGTCCAGATGAATTAAGTTAACATGATTTAAACTTTTTCAGATTTTTATATGTTTCATAAAAAGACTCAGAGGGGAATTTGTTGTTTATAAGTATGATCTCACCAACAAATGGATAATATACAGTACTGTACAAAAAAAGTCACCTCTCATTTCTTTATATTTTGCAAGAAAAGTGGGGAAAAGATGTAGTGATTTATTGAAACAAAGATGTAAACACAGTATACAAGGCAAAAGAGTTTGTGCATTTCTAACAAGCTTGAATGTCATTAGTCATTGAATAATTCTCCAGGCTTCTTGGAGGACATGCAACAAGCTGTTCTTTGGATGTTGGCTGCCTTCATTCTGTTCTCTGTTAAGATAAGCCCACGCTGCTTCAATAATGTTGAAGTCCGGGGTCTGGGGAGGCCAATCCATGACTAATAGTGTTTACTCCATGAGCAGCGTATTTGCAATCATGAATCGTTGCCAATCAGATGTTTTCCAGATGGTGGATCAAAATCTGAACATGCTTTTCTGCATTCATATTTCCATCAGTTCTGACAAGATCTCCAACACCATTGACTGAAAAACAGCCTCAAAAAACTACAAAGCATTGTACTCACTGTTGTACTTCTCCTCCAATCTGCTCCATACATATTGATGACAAATGATGTTGCCACTTATTCTCTTTCCAGTTCTTGTGTAGTTTGGTATATCTCATCCTTTTCTCCCTGTTTCCCTTAGGAATGGCTTCTTGACAGCCACCCTTCCGCTGATGCGATTTCTGATGAGGCTTCAGTGAACAGCAGATGGATCGACTGAAGGGCCAGATGCATCTCTCAGGTCCAGTGTCAGGTCTTTGCTAGATTTTTTTTTCTATTTCTGCTGTTTAAGAATCAACTTGTTGGAACAAAGGTACCATTTATGCCTGCCAAGCTGTTATATTTAGCATTTTTCCTACGTTCAGGTCTTACAACAGGCTGCTGGTAACAAAGTGCATAAAAAACAATTTAAAATTGGTCTGTGGTGGGTAAACGCAACACATTTTCATTTTCTTTTTCTTATTGAATGATTCACAGGTCAGTCTTAAAGTGGCTTAACAAACAAGAAACATTCATATTCAGTATGGACAGAATTCAATAAAATTATTGGTCCTGATAATTGGTTCTGATTACTCTAACCACACCAAAAAACAACAGGCAGGTAAACTGAAAGCGAAGAAAAGGTGTGTAAAAGCAGCTGACATGTGTGTGTACGTGTGTGTGGTTGGAAAACAGGCAAATCAAACTTTCTTTTCACGTTTCCCCAAAAAGGAAGATAAGTAAATCTGAATGGGGAACTTTATCTGTAAGGAGTGTTTGTGAAAACAGTGGAATCTATCGATATCACATCATATACTGATGATGCAATCGAATCACACCATTGCAGAATGAAAGAAAAATATCACACTCAACGGAAGACTGCTCTGGTGCTCTTTTTATTTACTTTTAACTGGTGCAACATGTCATGATCAGCATGGCTGGTCTTTGTGCTTTGCTGGATTTTGAGCATTGCGATTAATATCCGAGTCAAAGACACAGAAGAATGCAAAAGATTATCAGATCAACTTGGGACCTCGCCATCCCATGGCCTTTTGGGGGGATATTTGGACATTAGGGGTTAGGGTTAACCCACTATAGGTTTGAACTTAGACCTTTCTTGGTGTGAGGCAAAAGTGTTAATCACTGGACCACCTTGCAAATCAGATTTGTGCAATCTCTTTCTGATTCTAGACACATGCACTACTTTGGAGCGAACAAATTCTTATGCTGAATTTCCGGGGGTAGTTAGTCCTCGATAAATAGCTTTATCCAACAGTTCTTCTGTGTCTGTTAGGTGGATTTCTGGTTGTCAAGAAAGGCAAAATAAAATTAGGTGGTTTGAAGCTTTAGAAATTTAGAATATTTGGCATAAAATAGCATGAAATATCTAACAGCTAAATGTTCCACTAGGTTCCCTTGTTAGGTGTGGAAAGCATATAGTAAGGCGTTCGCCTTACCTTTTACCCGAAAATATCTTCCTCTTGTGGCTTTATGTCGAAGACAGCTAAATGTGACTAAAACAGCAAACCTGTTTTCCATAAAGTCAAAAGAAAAACTGTTGGTAGATCATCTTTATGGTGTGGTCACTGCAGGTGATATTTCATTACATACTGACAATCAAGTTATTGTTTAACTATTTATTAAAGCAGATGTAAACATTTCAAAAATTACAAAAGGAACTGAGGGATTTTTCCACTGCAGGCAATATTAAATGGGACATTTTACCTGTTATGTATATGAGTTAGTCTGTTATTTCCCTGACCACACCCAGAGAGTCATTATAGTATGTGGTGTGACCAAGGGAGGGAAGTAACAATGCACAATTGAAAGCTATATTTCTTGTGCAATTTTCAAATCCAGGTATACAACAAATGACAGCATTGCCTCTTTACCTAAAATATATAATGAGAGATTGATGAATATGAAAATGACTCAGGTTGAGATCAGGTTTCCACAGAGCGAAAATGGAGAACAAGGAAAGCTAGTGAGATTAAAGTCCTGCGAACCTTAAGACCTGAAACAAGAAACGTGCTCGCAAGCAGGTAAATCACACCACGCTGCTGATTTAAACCGAGAGAAATCATGACTCGGCAAAACCCCTCCCTGAGGCGTGTCTGCAGCGTTTAGGCCCGATATGTGCTCACTTACACGTACGTTGTCTTTAAGGCTTCTGATCTATATTTATTCACATTTCTAACTGACTGTCACACTGGAAAATATCCTTCATGAGGCATGAGGCCAGAAACCGGAGAGGGAAGGAGGGAGTGAATGAGAGTAAGACTAAAATCAGTTTAAGGGTGACTAGAGGAGCAGTGGAAAAGAGACTAATTGAGCTGAAGAGGTGGTGAGGTGCAGGGGTGAGAAAAGAGGATAAGGTTGGAATGGAGGCGAGCAGGTGTGAGAAGGTGAAGGAAGGGAGAGTGGTGCAGAGGGGGGAGCACACCGTGTCCTCATTCATCTGTAGGTGTGTTTAAATGTAGAAGAACAAGAGAAACTGAGGGAACTCAGCGAATGTAATATGCTCACTGACAGAAACGAGGACTGTAGAGCTGAACTGGGCAAAGGTTGTGAGTTTTAAACTGACATCATGGCGTTACATTTATGAAGTGTATACTCGACTGGGCAGACTGGTCAATTGTGGTTTTGCCAGCCTGGCTCCAGAGCACCCACTCAGCTCTCACATGGGTGTAGTCCAGCTTACCCTCATTATAACAGCATTACCATTCACCAGAAATACGTGTGTGTGCGTGTGCTGCGTGCGTGTATTTGTTTTCATGTACAAGAAAATAAATGCATCGATTGATTGATTCATTTTAGTGATTACTTCCTCTCACCGCTCTCTCTCTCTCTCTCTCTCTGTCTCTTTTTCCGTGCCCTACATTCAGATCTACTTTGAATTGCACGAAATGAAATCGTGCGTGACTGTGCTGCAACTGTGCTTCCTGCCTGTTTTTAACCAAATCAAATGTGATATTTTTGGGACAACTCTTTAACTTAGGTGCTTCAAGATTTTTTTTTTTGTTGTGAAACACTTAAGTCAATACCAGAGCAGTCTCAAACTATTATATCAATCTTCTTATCGAAACATTCTTTTAACTTTGCCCCTGCTCAGGGAGAATCAAGTTCAGGAACAATGAGGGATTCTGTCTTGCTTAAGAGCACTTCTGTAGGGCAGAGGGTCACTGACCCAGCACGTCTGCACCAAAGCTATCTAATTAGCAGTTGAGCAGTTTTGAAAAGTAATTTGCTGGCATTACAGTGTGTGCTGTATAACTGCGAGATCTGCAAGTGAGGAAGTGATGTGAGCTGGGGGAATTACTGCAGATCAGGCAGAAAGGAGCTCGATTTGTGTAGTGTTTTGTATTAGACAGGCCTGGCCTTGTTAGAGAATCCACAAGGGCTCAGTGTTAAAACTTGGCAAACCATTCATCTCCCGATCAACTGCAAATCACTCAGAAAACAGTAGAGGAAGCCGACTTTAAAAGGGATGAAATTTTAGGATTACGGCAGAGAACAACACTAATTTATTCCCTCATTCCTCCAAAAGAAAATCAGTGATTAAATCGTCAGTGACACCTACAAGATTATGGTGAACATGGATATAAGGAGGCTCTCTAGTGAAACTTGACTCTTGTAATCCCAAAGTCCAAAAAGTAGTTTTGGCTTCATTTCTGTGCAAGTGTGTGCATGTATGCTGTCTGACTTCTTATCTAACAGTTTTTTTTGTTTTTGTTATATTGTTATATAAAAGGCCTTTCAAAACTTTATGAAAGGCAACATCTATCATCTGCTTGTGTGTCTGTAGCTGAATTAACATCAATTTTTATGCCTACAACAAAATGTGGGATGCAAACGAGTCACCCTAGTGACTAGTTCCCATCCCACATTTTATTAGTTACACATTTTATTAGTTATTTATTAATTACACATTATTAGTTACACATTTTATTAGTTACACATTTTATTAGTTACAACTAATCAATTGCTTACCACAAATATTGAATCAGCCACCCTAAGTCAACACATTTAGTCATCTAGACCTGGTCTAGATGACTTCTTGATGTTCAAACTGAGCATCAGAATGGGGACCATGCCAGTTACTTTGAACATGGCATGGTTGTTGGTGTCAAAAGACTAATCGGAGTATTTCAGAAACTGTTGATCTCCTGGGATTTTCCCAGTTTCTAGGGTTTACAGAGAATGATCTGAAAAAGAGAAATTATCCAGTGAGCGGCAGCTCTGTGGGAGGAAATGCCTCCTCGTTGATGCCAGAGATCAGAGGAGAACTAGGCAAGCCTGCTTTGACCTGATAGAAAGGCAACAGTAACTCAACTAAACAGTTTTTACACCCAAAGTATGCAGAAGAACATCTTTGAATTCACAGTACTTTAAATCTTGAGGAAGATGCGCTACAACAGCAGAAAACCAAATTGGAGTGGCACTCCTGACAGCGTGAAATAGGAAATCGAGGTTACAGTTCACATGGGCTCACCAAAACTGGACAACAGACGATTGGAAAATGTTGCCTAGCCTGATGAGTCTCACTTTCTGCTGCTTCATTCAGATGATATGATCAGAATTTGCCATACACAATGTGACAGCATGGATCCATCCTCCTTTATATCAATGGTTCAGGGTGCTGGTGGTGTAATGGATTTGTTTTCTCACGAAGTTCAAGTCATCTAAAACTGGTTTCTTGAACATGACAACGAATTGTCTGTGAAGGTTCTCAGTCATCCAGGTCATCACAGTCTAAGGAGCTTGGAAAGAAAAGCGTCTGGACTTCTTTAAGTTGCTTGAAGATGTTTCACCTCTCATCCGAGAAGCTTCTTCGGGTCTGGGGTCAAATGGTGGAGAGTCCCAAATTTAAGCCCTGTGGGAGTGTCCCCCCAAGAGGGACAATGGACACCCTAATGATCCTCTACCTTATCACACAAGCCCAGATGTGAAAACGGGTGTAGGTCACAATCAGCCAAGGTTTCAGGTGAGCTCATTGTGAAACCTAGCCCCACCCTATCATGTGATTTCCTGAGGTCAAATGGCCCAGGATGTGAGTGGGCGTTAAGGCATCTGGGAAGGGATCTCAAAACTGGATTGTAAATGGCAGACAGTTGGTGCCTTGTTGTTGGTGAAACATCTTCAAGCAACTTAAAGAAGTCCAGGTGCTTTTCTTTCCAAGCTCCTTAGATGACAATGAATTCACTGCACTCAGATGTCTCAAATGCACCTTGGGGAACATGCGTTCACATTATGGCTGTGAAGCCAACCAATCTGCAGCAACTGTGTGATGGTATCATGTCAATATGGACCACAATGTCTGAGAACTGTTTCCAGCACCTGAATCACTTCTGAAAGCAAAACAGGGTCCAGCCTGGTACTAGCAAAGTGTACATAATAAAGTGGGCAAAAGCAATGCAATTTCCATAACAATTTGTAACTGTAAAATATAACTATATGCCCCCGCACGACTACCCTGAATGCATGGTTCTTCTTCCTTGAACTGTTACAAGATATCAGCTTTGTCTGTTTTCAATACCATCAGCAACTTTACTGCAGATGAACATTGGCTAGATCTTATTAATCACTACAGGACTCTCTGTCACCTTGCTAGCTAAACTTTAACGCTGTTCTCAGCCAAACTGACACTAGAAACCACATCACACATTCACAACAATCCAAGTCTGAACACAGTGTAAATGTACTAATAACCACAAGACATTTAAATCATGATTTGAACTTTACATTCCAATAAAATGCTGCATTTGAAAAAAAAATTAAATATTATACTGAAAAAAGACAGCAACGTACTGTTAATATTTGATGTGGGCCATGTGGCAACAACAATTCACAAACAAGTGCCGTTTTTGCACATTTTTCATGCACACACTCCTCAAGAGTTATCCACCAAATTGGACATGCTATGGAAAAATGTGCAATCCCCGCCTGGTTGTCAGTGGTAACTGGACGTTGCTGGCTCTTGTTAAGTGAAATCAACAGCAAAAAAACAAAAAACTGCTGCACCACAAACCTCCTGGTGATTTGGTTGCTAGCCAAAGATGCCTACAAACAGTTGCCAGCTTGAAAATGTGTAACGAGAGTCTATGGCCTTATTCACCTGGTCCCCCATGTCACCATGACTGTCACATGTCCAAAATGTCTAGAAATAATCAAGGCATCAGACCTCACAGATTTACTTAGGGCTCTGTACTAATAGGACTGCACCTTCACATCTTCCATCTACCACCACCTAGATTAAAAGTTCTGTCATTCTGCAGGTATTTGCTTATTTTGTGTTTGAAAACCTGGTTGTGAGACTGTCATAGCTGAGCACCAGTCACTCGGTGGAAGTTATTTGCTCATTTCTGTCAACCTTACCCTCCTTTTATAGTTGTTTAGCCTCCTTCCTTCTTCTCTACGACTCACTTCTCATCTTCCTCCCTCGGGGCAGACACTGGACCATTTTCGTCCTCTGGATGACCACAACAAACTTTGACCAGAACATTTTGCTGGTATCAGCTGCCCAAGACAATAAACATGCTGTGTAGTGTCTCCCTGACTTTTCCCACACTGAACCAAACTCCTGTCCCTCGTTCTACTCTCACTGGGCAACAGTGGTTTAAAACCAAGTATCCAGCAGCCAGTTGGAGATGAATGGATGAAATATGGATGGAGAAAATATCCACTTTGACTTACAGAGTTAAATAACATTCACTTTAAACACTAAACACAAGATCAGATCATCTCACAGAGTTGTTGCTGTGTCAGATATAAAAGGATGGGAGGTAAGAGGATATCCAGTTATGTGCTGTGATGTGGTGTAAAACACCTACACACCCTTAAAGGCATTTGCAACCTGGTGATGACAAATACAGTAATTTTCCATTTTCAGACACATGATCCGCAGGTACATTAATTAAGCTTGATTAACGACGGCTTTTTAAAAATGTGAGACACCTGGCTGTGTTTAACAGCTAGTAGCCAAGCTACTGAGCCATGCCTCATTGCTTTATTGTACACGCTGGCTGGTGGTGCCGTTAATTAGCCGTGGCTAATTGTAGGTAACACGTCGCCCAGAAACACAGTGTCCTGGAGCAGCAGATATTTCAGAGAGATTAGCATTTAGAGGGGCCTGTGTAAGGTGAGATTTAGACATTCCCAGCGTGTTCTCTGTGAAATCGGCCTATTTCTGACCACTTAAATCATTAACATGTGGTTACTTTCGTTTTACTTAGGCTTGCCAATCAAACCGCAAGTAAATGGGTGGGTCGGTGGGGGCATTTAACCAGAACTGGTTGCACTCTAAAAAAGGAATGATGGCATTATCATTAACATTGTAACAGCTAATGCAGTTCTCTATTTTAGTGTGACTCGTTACACAGTATTCTAAAGCCTATGTGTCACACCACAGCTAATACTTCATACCCATTACAAGTGTGATGTTCACAAGCAAATCCCATGTCTTACATTTAGCTCATATAGTGTGCAATCTTGTCGCATTATGTCTCACGTTGTGATCACAGAGTGTATAGCATATAAAATAATCTAACACCCTAAGTGGATTAGGTATAATCTGCTTACTGTGCCATATTCGAGGATTTTCGCATACGTGGATTGATAGCGACTAACAATTCTGTCCAAGAAATCTATCATCCAATCACTCAACATTGTGCTAGGTTTTTAAGATTACTTCAGCCTCAGAAGGTCCTCTGCTTCATCACAGAATAATGTGCTGCTCCCCCAAAAGAAAAACACCACCAGGTTATTACATGACAGAGAGCACGCACGCAGGAAACAGTGTCTTCCAAGAAAGTAGAATAACGTAAAACCATTGCATTACAGCACAGATTACAGTTTAGCTTATGCGTATATCCGTTTAAATATAAAAATAACAGGAAACATGAAGCATCTCAAAAACCACTTGCTTCCTTTTTCATTAAAGTCAGCTGAACTGAAAGAGTCATTTGCGTCATTACATCCAGCCACTGAAATTTCATAACTGGGATTTTTTCCACGTATAAGCTATAAAAGTTGTTTAGATGTCCCTTTATTCATTACACACATCATTTTCAGGAGGCTGAATGATGGATACACATTTTTTTGATTATGAAACAGTAAATAGACAGTCCTGTCAAGCAGTCTGTGTTCTGTGGAGCAGCTGTGGTTTAGGAGGTAGCGCAGGTTGTCATTCAGCCAGTTCGAAACAAAGCCTGCCTGGTCTGCATGCAAGTCAAATCAAAGTTTATTTCTATAGCACACTTTAAACAACCCCAGCTAACCAAAGTCCTGCATGAGCTATACAAAATACACATTATATGTAACAGTCACTAAATCAGCAATAAAGAAAAACACTAAAAATCAAACACAACAACACAAGTTAGACTGCATAATAAAAGCCAGGACACTCTGCTCAATTAGACCTGAGAGCAAGCAAGAACTAGTAAGTTTTTAACAGTGTTTTAAAATGATTAAGAGACTACGCAGCTCTTATATGAAAAGGTAAGTTGTTCCAAAGATTAGGAGCTACCACTGAAAAGACTTTACCAGCTCTGCTTTTAATCCTGGATCTAGGAATGTCCCAAAACACCTGATTCGTAGACCTCAGTGCTCTGGTAGGACGGAGACTCAAACCACTGAGGCACTTAAAAACATCAATTAAATTTTAAACTGGATCCTCAAATGGACTTGAAGCCGGTGTAAGGAGGTCGGTATAGGTGTAATGTGATCACAGCGTTTCTTTCCCATCAAAAGGCGTGCTACTGCATTTTGAACAGCTTGTAGGCGACGAAGTAGTGACTGATCAGAGCAAACATATGAGTTACAATAGCCTAGACAAGCAGTAATAAAAGCCTGAACTACTCTGTTTGTCTTTACAACAGAGCTAATCTGTTGATCAAATTTTAAAGCACAGTCAAAATTCACACCAAGTTTCCTTGCAACAGAACAACAGTAAGAAATTAAGAGATGTGGTACTATGGCACTGTCATACCCATCTAACAGTATGGGTTGCCCAAATAAAAGAATTTCTGTTTTGCAGTTTGTAAGAGAAGAACACTAAATTGACCCCGGTGTACCATTAGTGTGTGTACTTGGGCGTTTACAGGAAATGTGTAGTATAGAATGTAAAGGTGTCTCTTGCAGAAATGTGGAAAAATAGTATTTGCCGAAACACACCGTCCATTACCGTCACATCTTGCTGTCCTTAACAATCTCATTTTTTGATGATTTGATCATAATTATCGACAGTTAGGTATAATATGTAGCTTCATTTGGAAACTGTGTCTATGTCTTTGTTTCAAAGAATAGCATTATCAAGATATGACCATTGCAAAAGTAGCCAGTAGGTGTCACTGTGGAGATGGATGTCAGATTGTTTTTCTGGCACAGTTGCATCAAATGTTTCAGCTTTTCACAAAACCCGAAGCTTTTCCAATCACTAAAAAAAACAATTCCTGTATTAGGTTGTTTGTAAATGTCCTAAAAGTAGCAATAAACTAAACATCCAGAAACTCCAGGGAACGAGCAGAAAACATATCAAGGACAAACTGACAACAGAACTGAGAACTGATTGGGGACGGCAAACAGCTGAGGAAGAAGACACAGGTGGAAGTAATGAACAACAGGTGAAAGCAATCAGGGAATGACAGAGCTAACACATGAAGCAACAGAAAATTAACAAGTAACAAGTAAAACAGGAAAACTATCCAGAACACAGACCTAAATAATACGACTCAAGAAGTCAGTGACAGGGAACACTAGGGAGATTATTGTCAATAGTAATGATGTACAAGGAAAAAAAACCAAGATTTCTTACTAAAATGCAAAAAACACAGAAACTAAGGAATTGAAAGATTTAAAAAAAAAAAAAAAAGCAACACATCATGCCACAAACAGCTGAGAAACAAAGTGATTGACATCTATCAGTGTGGAAAAGGTTATAAAGCTATTTCTCAGGCTTCAGGACTCCAGCGAATCACAGTGAAACTTGGAATAGTGGGTGAACCTTTCCAAAAGGAGGAGTCTACCAAAATATCTCCAAGAATGCACTGATGACTCATCTTGGAGGTTATAAAAGAACCCAGAACAATGTCTAAAGAACTTCAGGCCTCACTTGCCTCAGTTAAATTTAGTGCTTATGATTCAGCAATAAAAAGGAGACAAAAATGGGAAAAAATAGCATCCATGGGAGAAAATTACTGCTGACCAAAAAGAGCACAAAGACTCATCTCACATTTACCAAAAATAATCTTGATGATCTTGAAGACTTCTGGGGAAAGATTATGTGGTTTGACCACACAACATTTGCATTTCTTAGAAGCTTTGTGTCCCATTACATCTGGCATAAAGCTAACACAGCATCTCAACAAAAGAAAACCATACCAACAGTCAAACATGGTGGTGGTAGTATGATGGTCTGGTGCAGCTCTGCTGTTTCAAGCCCTGGATGACTTGTAGTATAACTGATGAGACCATGAATTCTGCCCTCCACCAGAAAATCCTGAAGTCTGACCATCAGTTTGAGCCCTGAAGCTCAAGCACACTTGGCTTATGCTACAGGACAATGATCCACAGCACACCACCTCTGTCCACCTATGAATGGCTCAAAAAAAACACATGAAGATTTTGGCGTGACTTAGTCAAAGTCCAGAATGAAATCTGATTGAGATGCCTTGAACAAGCTATTCATACTAGAGAATTCTCCAGTGTCGCCGAATCAAAACATTTCTGTAAAGAAGAGTGGGCCAAAATTCATCCACAGTGAAATGAAAGATGCATTTCCAGTTATCACAAGCGCGTAATTGCAGTTCTTGCTGCTAAGGGAGGCAAAACCAGTTAGTACATTTAAGGGACAATTACTTTTTCACACCAGGCCAGGTAGGTTAGGATAGGTTTCTCCCTTATTAAATAAAATCATGATTTAGGAACTGCATGTTGTGTTTACTTGGGTTACCTTTCTTTGGTTTGTTCAATGATCTGAAATACTTCAGTGTGAGAACTATGTAAAATAGTAAGAACTCACGAAGGGGACAGATGCTTTTTCACCGCTCTGTATTTATCCATTGATTTTCTTAACCACTTGTCCAGTTCAGGGTCGTGGGGGTTGGAGCTTACCCCAGCTGTCACAGGGCAAGGGCCGGGGTCGGCTGTCTGCTCTGGGGCTAACACAGAGTGACAGACATCCACCTACGTACATTTTAAGTTGATTAGGATCACAAATCAATCTGCGCAAGGATGTAAGAGTACCAGGAGAGACCCCACACAGACTTAGAGAGAAGATAAAGAAAAACTACTTGCTTATTTAAATAATATTTAAAGACTATACTTGTATGGGTCTTCAAATAAAATATTTTAATTTTCTTTTCTTTACTGGTTTTCAAAGAATTCTACTACAAAAAAATCTTGCATTTCAATGAATGTGACCATTATGTTGAAAACTTGTTGGACTGGGCTGCGTAGCACAATGGAACATCTCGCAGCCCTGCAATTTGATCTGGACAGTAGTGGCAGAAATATCCAAGAAATACAGAAGACTGAAGGGTGAGCATGTTTACGCTGTCGGTTTGTCTGGCAGTCTTAAGCTCAAGGACAAGCAGATAAGAGAACAGATATTCACACACACACACACACACACACACACAGAGAGAGAGAGCCAAAACGAGCATATATACACACACACTCAATAACATTAGAAAGAACTGAACAGTGGAAGTGGTGTGTGATCTCTGGAGAATTCCTCAAAGTGAATGTTCAATAGCAAACCTGAAATCCCCCTTTCATTTGAGCCTTTGTGAAGGTATATCATATACAGTAAGCTGGATATACCCTTGTACAGCGAGGTGTACCTATAGGAACTTCACAAGGAATTTTAAGTTTCATGGTGCCATTAAGAATACATGTCAAGTATAGTGTGAAAGTAAACAACCTATCACCAATCTCATGAGCCGTGGTGGGATTTCGCTTTGTGAAGTGTGCACAAAGACTGTATAAATAATGGAAGCGACGTGCACATGAAAGCCAGTTGCCAAAATGTAACTCTTTCCATACGAAGGGGATAAAAGAGAAATGAAAACACGCAGTGGATTCATAAAAGCAGCACCCCTCCTTACTCCTCCCCAGAGTGAAGCAAGGAGGGATAAATATGAACTCATTGACACGTGATCGTTCGAGCCCCACATTACACTTCTCGCTTTCCTCTGCCCACTATCTCCACTTTTCCCTCTTGCTCTCATACCTCATGCTCCTACCACACCCCCACACATAGCGTATCTCATTTTAGCATTGACTATCTGTAAGCCAAGAGCCACTGTCACCAGATCCTCTAGTCCTGCGGAGTTCTCGGGAATGGTATGTGTTCCTATTTGGCAGCTTAGTGCACATCGACCACACAACTAACAAACCGGGAACTTTCTGGGGGGTAAAGCTATAGGTCACAGCTTGCAGTTTATCAGTCCCATCCAAGGTGCACAAATAGGCAGTTTACGACAACATGAGAAGGAATCAGTGTATCAAGGGTGCCCTATCAAACAGGTGCATGGTGGTTCATTTAAAGTTTTACATAACTGCTTTACTTTTTCCACAAACCCCTAGTACTTCTTTCCAGCGCTTGTGTACTGAGATAATGTCAATGTTGCACCTCGGGTTTCAGGAGAATATGCCACACAGAGAGCCAGAAGTTTCTTGGCAGCGACGATTGCTTTGACTCTGCTCCAGCCGCCACAGGCCTCTGCTAATGCTACATACAGGGTTTACACAGGTTTATGAGCATGTGCACAGACACTTACGGTGCATTGGAGGCACAAAAGACTGTCTGGAAGCATTTGAAGATGCCTACTTATATTTTATACAATTAGAAAAGGTGGTGGTGGAGCTTTGCTTTTTATTGGTGTGCAGAGCAGAATGTCTGGGAGTGGCAACAAGAAGGGATATTAAAGTTCAAGGTGAACACAGAGACAAGCGCAGGATCGTTTAAAAATATGAGAGGCCATGCAGTTCAGCAGGGCACAGTCCCCATGTAAACTACATCGCCTCGTGTTACAAGTGTGGCTGCACTGATAAGAAAAATCGTTTTTGCTTTTGTTCCTGCAAGATCCCTGTTCTAAATGAGAAGCACACAAAAGCGTGCCAAGTCAATACACTGAGCAAAGATTCAGTACTGGTGACTTGTGTAAAATATGGACGTAACCACGGTGACGTCACCAGCTGCTTTGTGGAATTCCAATTTTGAAGCGTCAACATTAGTATTTTGCCTGACAGAGCCAGAATTCATCATGTTTACATGAGAGGGGTGAGTGCTACTGCTCTTATTAGCCAACACTAGTACTAAATAACAGACTAATAAAGTATACAAATTTCACTCACCAAAAATGAAGCACAAATTTCTCCGCCTATCTCAAAGAGTAGGTCATATTATGTGCCATTAAAAATGCTCCAAAAGGCACAAACACTGTCAAGAGCTCCAGTTTAGCTGCTCAAATTAGCGGAGGCGAGGCCTAGCAGACAGACGCTACGGCACACCTGTTAGCAGATGTGTCTCTAACTTGTGAATAAGTAACACGAAATTCAGAATTTTTTAAATATGAGATTAACTGAAAGAGTTGCGTTTTTGCAGAATATAAGTCCGCAAAGAAACGCGCAGTGAAAATAATGAAGTTGGCACCAAGCAATGATGAGCTGGTCCTGATGGTTCGAAACAACAAAGGTTAAACTGAGATTTGGATTTGGGTTTAGCCAATTCTCAAGAGAATGCAACAGAAGGGAGAAATTCTTGGTTTGTTCCAGGAGTTGAAGCTTTGTCACGGCCACTTTCGTATATGTTTTAGGATGTCAGTGGGTGAGCTCTTGTTGGCTGTGTTTGGACCACATCTGAGGAGGTAGAGAAATTATTTTAGAGAACCAATTTTGAGCTACGAGTATGCTTATTGCCAAATGCAGTGGTAAGATCAGTCAGATCTGTTTATTTGGATCCAAAAAAATTGGAAAAAAATCCAGTTTGGTTAGAAAAAAGTTTGCCCAGCCAAATTACGTGGCCAGTATGAATGGATGCATTAGAATACGAGAGTCTGAAAAATATTTTAATGCGAAATATTCACACAGACATTTTACAGATACCGTTTCGCATGCAGTGTGTAAAGGGCTTGACAAAGGCCAAACAAGTGAGTTTTAACAAGAAAAGAATTGTCACCCAAGAAATTCAGTTACACAGTTTGTGGTACTTCAGTTTCTTGGCTGCTAGTGATGGGATTTCCAGCTCTTTTTAGAGAACTGGCTCTTTCGGCTCCCAACCGGCTCTTCAGGTTGTTTTGTTGCTTTAATTAATTTATTATTAACAACAATATAAAATTATGCACAAAAGGAATTACTAATGTAAAAAAAACGTGGTTTTATTTATATATATTTATATACCGTGGCCCCTAGAGACAAAGCACATACAAACTCCAAAAAGCACGTACAAATTCCAAAACACGTACAAACTCAAAAACACATTTCTAGCGTTAACTGAACTTCCAAAACAGAGCTACCTAGATCACTTAAATTACACAATTGAAAGCATATATGTATTGTTTGTGTATTTATACACAAGCACTCATATATATTCAAATAATTACAAAAAATGTTCATTTACCTGTTACTACCACACACCAAATCCAGTTGTTGGTACTTCCTGGCTTGTGTAGCCACTAGGTAACAAAAGCTCAACACTGCGCCTAGCATCCTGGAGCACTTCTGTTGTCTTTTGTACGTGCTTTGGAGTTTGTACGTGCTTTGTCTCTAGGGGCCACCATAAATATACTTTTATTTATTCACTCCACATAAAATGTAATAAATAAATCATATAATAAAAAAAACCCAACTATTTACATTTCAACTTTTAACTATTTAAATTTTCAGCTTTTTCCTTTTTAATAAAATTAAAGTGACACAAAACACTGCAAACCACAACACAATTAAATATAAATCAAAATATGAAAACAAACAGAAGATGCACATTCTCTGTCATATAGGTCTGCATGAATAAAATTTCTGAATCCTTTATCATCCGCAACTGAAAATAGTTGTGGATGATTACTATACCTTTCTAATGTGATGTTGTTGTCCCTGGCTGTCTTTCTCTCTCTCTCCCTCCCGCTCTGTTCCTGTGCTACTGCAGTGTAACTACCGCCCCTCCCCCCTCTGCCCAGCGCAAGCACAAGGTTCGCATGCAGAGTGAAGCGGAAAAAAAGAGAGGGTGAAAGACAGAAAAAAAACACGACTCCCAATGTCGTTCACTTCAAAGAGTTGGCTCTAAGAGCCGTTTCGTTCGCGACCGACACATCACTATTGGCTGCAACAGAGAAGCAGTTGGAGATTCTCTGTGCTAATCTTAGTGCAGGTTGGAAAAACCTATGGTCTATGAGAATTCATGTAAAGGCTGAAAACATAGTTGGTTGCTGCAATTGTCTGATTTTAAAATTTGACTTGATTCAAGCAATTCCAGCTGTATTTTTCATTTTCCATATCCCATGTGTAGTATAGTGGTTAAAATTATAAGTCCAGTACCCTTGTTTTTTATTTGTTTCACTGACACTCTGGGTTTTTTTAATCCTTTAACACACTCCCTGCTTGTGAATCTTCCTCTACTTGGGTTTTATTGACCGTCTCCTTTTGTTTTGGGTTGTTTTAAAAAATAAATAAAACATGTTATTTATCACATACTACCTCCAACCCACTTTACCCATTGAGCAATAGCTCAATTTCGACACCCTTCCCTTGCCCTTTGTGTTAACTCACCTCTACTCTGTCTCCTTCCCAGTTTTTGTTTACCTCATTTCGATGATGAAATCATGTGACGTCAGTGTAAGTCATACTCTTGAGGCTACTCTTAAGTGACTTTCTCCTTAGATCATGACCTCAGTCTGTGCACAGTGTTGGGTGGTCCAGCACTTGGAATGTTTGTATACAGACTGTCATGATGCGTAATGGGCTTTTGTGTCATCCCTTGACTTTTCATCTAGCACCACTGAAGTTTTCACATTCACTTGGTGAATCAGCACAACATTTGGTAACGTTTTTGAAGATTGCTCACAGACTGTGGATTCCAGTGACAGTGGTGATCCTCTGACTTTAAGCGTCATGAGGTTTCCACGTGGGGTTTTGAGTGAAATGACTCATCAGCTATTTTACCGATTAGCATTAAATGTTGTACACTCACTCAAGGTGTGCAGAGGAGCGAAAACTTTGCTAAATCATTAACGTCTGGTGCCATCATCAGGTCAAAATCATTACTTTGTCTGCTTTTACTGTTAAATAAACCTCAGAGCCATTGAACTAAGTTGGGGATGCTCTTATATCCGGTCAATAGCCTTTCCAATTACTAGTTTATCTTAAATCATGAGTGTGTTTAAATGTAGCCCCACAGCATAGCTTTCATACTCTTATTTCTCTCACCATCCCTTGGTGAGGGAGAAGCAAAAGGCCAGCTACAAAGAAAGGCTGAGCAGAGCAGCAGAGGCCAAATATAGCCTGGAGTTGTGGCAGGGAAAATGGAGTGAGCACAAGAAAGGTATTTCTTAGAAAGACTTTTACAGTGGCAACTTTAAACCTTCCTAGTTTCTTTTGGCATATCTGCACCTTGTGTTGATTTTTTATTTTTAAATGGCACTCCATCTTTTTTTGTATATATACTATTTTGGGGGTTAAAATACATTTTAAAGATTCAGGAGAACCATGCAGCAGTGCGTTTAAGGGATTCCATCTGCCTTCGACCGCATCCCTAAAACCTCT
This sequence comes from Perissodus microlepis, assembly GCF_051167445.1. Classification (NCBI taxonomy): domain Eukaryota; kingdom Metazoa; phylum Chordata; class Actinopteri; order Cichliformes; family Cichlidae; genus Perissodus; species Perissodus microlepis. The sequence goes on from NC_140475.1 coordinate 7,327,206, forward strand.
TTTCCCTGCAGACACTGGTGTGGCTGGGCAGAAACACAGATATTCAAAGTCACACACATACATTGACATTCATACATACAAAGAGTTAACCCAGTAATTAGAGGTACTGTAATTGTGACTTAGCGTTGTAAACTGGCAGAGCAATGTTGCCAGGGAAGGTTTATTGACTATAGGATTATGACAGGGAACTTAAATGGTATGTGTTTATCTACATTCTGCAGTGGTGAGAGCTGCTGTCAAAAATATCCACCAGGTTCTTGGTAATGGAGCTGTAAAGTTTCACTGGTCATCCTGACCCCTTTAACTGGCACCTTCTCTGAGTCATTACTGCGTCAGTAGGAGAATATTACACTATGTCCTGCCCATCACGCTTTTGATTGTATAACATTTGTTTGTGTTTTATACATTTACCTCAAGCCTTTGTCTACAGTAATGACAGGTTTGGTGTGGTAAGTGCTAATTCTTATAAGAACAATCCACAAAACACTTGTGAAGTTACAAGTCAAGAAAGCATTATGTTGGGCTCACCGCCCTCATTCAGACAAATGGCTGTTTCCCACAGGGAAAACATATTAGATTTGGAGATTGGAAACCTGGTGTTACATTAATATAAAGGATAAGAGCTGGGGGGGTTGGCATGTAGTGATTAAGCTTAAGTTTAAGATAAGTAATTGGCAAAGTTAATCCAAGGACTAGCTTAAAAGTTAAAAGAAAAAAAAGGTGCCCCCTCCCTTCATGGTACTGACCAGTGACGAGAAACTTGAAGCACAAAGCACACAGATCTGCTATATCACTGAATGAACTTTTGTTTGAAAATCGGGTATTGTTTTTGTTTTGTTTGGGGGGGTTATCAGGTGTGAAATTGTTGTTTAGTTCAGTTGGCTTCCAAATTTAGCTCACCTTGAAAAATCTCATAAAGATGGATGGATGTTAATTGTCAAGTGTCAAGATTTAATTGCATTACAACAATTACAACTACTGTTTTTTAAACTGTGCTTTACTCGTGACTTATAGCATGCAAGTGTATAATGTTACTTTAGTTTTCATGATTTTTATTCTTTTTTGCCTTTCTATTTTTTCACATATACCTTATTATCTATTAGCTACTTTTCTTTTCATTCTTAATGATAGGTGAAGTTCACAGCCACACTGCCAGAGTCAGTTTAGCTATCTTAAATCCTTAGTTATACTAGCTAGCCTACTCAGTTACTGAAAGAGGAGTGCCTGTAGGGACAAATGCTACGGAAGTTGCTATATTGCTTTTCTTTATATAATGTGGATATCTTTATATCCTTTTCTGTTCTTTACTTTATTAGTATTTAAATCTTATTCAGCCATAGGTTTTTCTCTTCTGTGATAAAAAAAATGTGTTACCTTGTAAGCAAGCAGACCTTTTTTTCTTCAAGCACCTTCAAGAATGTACGACAAAGCAGTGAGGAAGTTGTAAGTGTTAGGATTATACTTAAATACAATTTTAACATGTTTAAAACATGAATATGTGTTAAAAACATTGAGAAAACAGGAGTTGACAGCTACATGGAATGGGATTTGTGAATCAAAACCTTGAAAAAAAAATCATAAAAATAGGATTTGATTTTTTTTTTAAATCCCAACACGCCATTAATATCTATAACCCATATGTTAAACTGATGATAGGTTGAATACAGATCAATAAGATAATTGAAAATAAGACTATAATACCAGATCTCTTCTATTTGTCTGCAAACCCCTACACAATTATAAATTGAGCAACCAAAATTGGCACATGGGTACATCTTAGGCCCTTGGAGGTTTTCATCTATATCCAATATTATGATCTCATCACGTTGCCTGGCAAACACCAGCCAATAAGCTAAAAGGACTCCTTTATAGCAATAATGCAAATTATCAACTTATAAAAGCATAATTTACTTTTCAGAGCATAAAAGGCTGATTTAGAAACTGATTTATAAATTATTCTTATGGCTCTGGTTTTTGCTGTTGCTTTCTAATATTTCATATGTCAACAATGCAATACCTTACTTGAAAGCTGGTGGTTGGGAAATTATTAACAGTTAGAGAAATGAGCCAAAAAGCCACCTCATTGCTCTGTCCTTGACAAATTCTGATATGCTGTATTTCAGCATAATACAGCTGCTGTCAATGAACCCCCCCACCCCCCACCCAAAAAAAACCCCAAAAACAAGTAAACTATGTGCCCTGGGAATTAATGCAATTTACATAATGTCCTCCTATGTGACAAAAACAAGTTCTGCATGTGTGTGTGTGCACGTGCTTCTGTGTGTGTATCTGTATGTGTGTGACGGGGGTAGGGAGTAAGAGACAGGTGGCTGTAATGACAAAGTCAAATATTTGACACTGCCTAATTACTAAGGCAGTCTTGTGACTTTGTGCAGTCATATTTTCCATAGGTGTTGAAAACAAGGCTTTTGTTCTCTCCAACTAAATGGTCTTAAACTACAGACATGAACGTCTATGCTGTGCTATACTGGTCTGAAACAGCAGCAAACAGATAAAAATGAAACCATATATTCTTTTCTCAAATCTCTTTCTCTACTTGTTTTCCAATTCCCACACACAAGCACAATAAATCCTCCCACAACACTATTTCCATTCATGCCCTTGCAAAATCCACATCATCAAAATCACACATTTCACAGCTATTATTCCTTGTTATGGCATTCTCAAACTCAAATTCCCATGTCCCAGATTTTCCCAGATCATTCACATGAGTGGCAGATCTGCAGATTTCTATCTTCTCCTCCTACTCTTTTTTCGGTTCTGCTCTCAATAAACAGTGGCTGCTTTTCAGGACTTCAAAGTCCTCAGAAAGGGGGGGGGTGAAAACAACATAAAGTACCAAGGTGACAATTAGGGTGCAATGAAAGATCTTGGTTGGTTGCAACATAGTCAGAAGGTCAGCCACAGGGGATTTATGGGGCCTTGGAATGAAGACTATGATCAGGATATGGTATCCTGTGGTCAATCTATGCTTTTTATTTCTCTTCTTTCCAAGTTTTCCCTTTTGCGTTTGAGTGTCTAACAAAATGCCAAATTACAGGAGAGTGCTAACTTTCCCCGAAACAATAATTTCACATGCCGCCGTGCAGTTCTGATCTTTCTTACTGTTGGCAGAGGGAAAAAGTGGACAAATGACCTTAAAAAATTGCACTGCAGTTTTAAAGCGCTCACAAAAGGCTTGCTTTTGCAGTGTCATTCCTCAGCCCAGCTACGGAGCATTGGAGACAAGGTCACAGCTAAAACTGACGTGACTCCAAATACCGATCATTCATGTGCTTCTGTGAGTTCTGGAGGAACCACCTGAGTTATTTAGAATTATTTCCCCCGTCACTGGTCACTTAATACCCTACCGCCCCCCAGTGGTCATGGGGCAATTACAAATGACCTTGGGGGGGACATTAGTGCAGTGGCCCAGTTAAATGGAAGGATAAAATAGGATAAAGTACTTCCAAAAAAGTTTCAGTGTAAATGAATTGTGTGACTCGTCAAGTTGACACGTGAATTGAACTTTGTATTCTTAAGATTGCCTTTCCTCATTGCTTTGAAACAAGGTTGCAAACAAGATGAGGAAATAATTATACCAGAACACAGTAAACTAATGTGAGAGATGATAACGTGTTATAATCTTGCAAATTATTAGTGTGCTTCCTCAGGTCAGCAGCAGTCAAAGAACACAAGAAGCTTGAGATAAAGAAAATTGGATTGACTGTTTGACTTAGTGCTACTATATGTGAGTCATTTATAGTGTTGTACGTGACAATGTTCACACATAACTATGACTTGACCCAAAATCTCAGTGTGACACAGAGTAGGGGACTTTTACGTCACAGTTTTGACAAGTAGTTCTTTTCTTCAACACACACAAAGCCTCAATTGTACTCATAATGGAGTGAAAGAACAGCTGCTCACATGTCAGCTCGAAGACTGGGAACCATGCTGCCTGGTGAAAAAGACCCTGTAGTGCAGGTGGTAGTGAGGCTCCCCTGTGGGCATGTGGGCTAGACAGTACAGGTGGGTTTGTTGGTGCACTGCAGGTGCACATCAGCCCCTGCAGTGCCAGAAGGAATGTAATGATCTGTGCCAGTACACCAGGTGCTTTCTGCACTCTGATCCTTGACTCTGACGGATTATAAATTTCAAGTGAAGCATCTTCCTTCTTTCTCTACCATTTACAGTGTTAATTAATAACAGATGCAGATGATACTTTTACTCTCCTTGCCTGGAGAATATAAATATTTAATGGAATTTCTACTTTGGACCTCTCACAAGATCTTGGGGGGAAAAAGCATAACCACTTATATAGACACATAAGTACACACTGCACAAACATTCGCAGCAGCTCCATTAGACTAAACTGTGCCCAGTCCTGAAAGTTAATGTTTAGACGCACTATGCCTGCAGAGACATACACAGCAGGCAGTGGGGGAGCTAGGCTGAAGGTCAGCTTCACATGTGTGATCTTTTTAAGTCAACAGTGAGCCAAATGACATGGATTTAAAGACTGGGGGTGGGGTGGGTGGTGGTCAGGTGACTCTTTGAAGAGTCTCTGCTGTGTGATCTTTTTGGGGCAACAGCAATCCAAATGTTATGAAGACAGATGATGATAGTCAATGTAGGTTAGCATATATTAAAGATATTTTTATTAATAGCTACGCTCAAGAAACTGTAGGAAAGTCAAGGTATCAGCTCAGTCTGATTCAAAATTATATTTGATCCAGTTTTAAGAATGTTTTTTTCATCTTAAAGTGGGCAACAAAATCCACTAAAGCAATTGAGTGTTTTTAATGATGACTTTATAGTCTAATATAAAGTATTTTAGGCATTTTTTTAGTGTTTAAGTTCTATAAGTTAATTACATTTAAACATTTTCACTGCTTCTCTGTTGCTGTTGTTTTGGAGGGACAGATCTAAGAGCGACTGTCACTGGCAAACAAGTTGTTATTGACTAAGTCTAAGAGAAAGTGAACCATATTACAACAGCTTTTCATACCTTGTGTGTGGAGGGGGGATTTGATTACCTGACAAAACTATTCCTTTAGGAACACTAACAATAACACACAATCAAAAACACCCCAATACATATAAAATGGTGTTACTGGCAAACTTCACAAAAATTATCAAAAAGTAGGAGTTGACATTTCCTATTCCTTCATCAAAGCTAAACATGCTAAAAGTGTTACTAAAACAAATTCACACAGCACTATAACTCCTCTACATCACACATGTTGGCCAATGTGTTTTAACTGCACAAACATGCAGGCCATAATTGATCTGAGAACAGTGAATGCAGAGTCAGTGCCAGCTTGTCTAGCTTGTCTGCCTCTCATCAGTCACAAAAAAACATAATCTACACACACACACATACACAAATAAATTAAAAAGGAATTTAACTTAATTTAAAACTTTTAAAAAGCTACTGCTTACCCAGCTTTTGTTAATGTGGAACAGACAGTCCCTTTAAACCTACATGCCCTACAGATCTCAGAGGAATTGAAGTTAAACCTGTTGCCAGAGACAATAGCCAATGGTGAACACAAGATGGCAGTAATTGAAAGGATTGCATGAACCGGAAGTGAAAGAAGCTTTACGGCAGAGAGATCGTTTTCACCATCCATTCTCATGGGGCTGGAGCCTATCCCAGCTGTCATAGGGCAAGAGGCGGAGTACACCCTGGACAGGTCGCTGATGTATGATGTAAAAACAGTCAACATTATTACATCACATGTTTGGATATTGCATGGATGAATGCCTGCTGGAAACAGTTTTTTCCTTCATTTTTGTATTGTTAGTGCTGTTTGGAATTCTACAAACTTCTAAAAATGTTACATTTTTGACCATAAGAAAGGAGTCATTGTGTATTCAAAACATCCGAAATATACGATATAGGAGTTTTTTATGACTCTTTCTGCAGAATATATAGTGGCTGTAAATAACTTTTATACATATTTCCCTACACTTCCAAAATTGCTAGTTTTAGTAAAAGTAGCAATACCGGAGTATCAAATCTCTTCACTGCAAATACTACTGTTTCATTAGCAAATTATCAATCAAATAATAAACGACAAAAGAACTTTATTTAACAGAAAAATATTCACCATCAAGGGATTAATATCATTGCCACAGATGTTATTTTACTGCTGCATATGTTATATTCTGTTTAATGTACAAATTTATTTTAATAAGCTCAAATTACAGACCCATGTTTTTTTGAGTATATACATTTTTTTTAATCACACTTTAAATAAAAGGTTTGAGTCATGTGTGATGTAGTTAACTGTCAACATTACAAGAGAGATAAAAACATTATTGAAAAATGAAGGTAGCATATTAGCAAAATACCTGGTTAAAATTTGTACATTAAGTGAACCAAGTGATCTCTCGTTGATCTCTAATCTGCACCTGTTCAGTTTGTCTGCTCCCTTTCAGTCGATTCACTCGGTACAACACATAAGTATGGGATATCACGCCCTCGCGTGTCCTGGCTGAAGAAACCTTTATTCACGCCTTTAAGGCAGATGACGTGTGATGACACGCGCACGGCCCTGCCTGCACATATAGCCGCTGTCATCACAGTCATCCCTCAGTTCTTACGCTCTTCACCTCGCTGAGAACACCTCTGCTGAGTTGGGCTAGCTAGCTGCTGCTAGTTAGCGCCGTTGTCTGCCGACTTGAACTTAGCTTAACTGCCGCTGTTGGTGGTAGCCTCCACCGCGCAGTTGGTGCGTAGGCTGCCCGCGGAGCGCTAATGTCAAGTTTTTCTGTGCAGCATTTCGCTTTGCGTTTTGGAATGGACTCCAAACCGAAGCGAGCAAAGCAGAAATCTTCTGTTCGCCCCTGTCCTCAGGGATGCGGTTTCTCTTTGCATGACAGCGACCAGAACGATACCTACCCTGTCTGCCTGGGGATCGTCCACGCTAGGAGAGCATTGACGGAGCCCGAAGCCTGTGCGTTTTGTCGCCAGCTCTGGCGCTCGACCCTGGAAAGACAGGTGATGTTTGTGGAAAAAGTGCTGGGACGCTCAGCTGTCGCGCGGCATGACCCTCTCATTTCTGAGTCTGGAGCCCCGGCTTCGTCCGAGTCCGAAGACGAGGATTATCCGGTCGATGTCCCCGCAATTAGCTGGGCTGACCACATGGAATATGTTGACGGGTTAGCCGATGATGAGCCGGAACCATGCAGGAGCGCTGACGGGCTTCAGCCTGGGCTTCAGCCCGCCACCGCTCCCCAGGAAGACGATGACGTGCTGGACATCGGCCTGGACATCCATGGTTTGTCGGAGGATGAGCAGGAGAGCTCGTTGACGGCCCAATGTACCGCCACTGCTGCGCCGGTCGGCCACGGTGACACCTCTCTTTTCTCCCTGTTTCGCCGTGCTGCTGAGAAGCTGCAGGTGGACTGGCCCTCTGCTCTGCCAGCTCAGAAGCCGTCGCGGTTCGCGGGTTTTTCCTCCCACCAGAGCCCGCAACGGCCAAAAACTGCCTTCCCATGTTCCCAGACTTTCTCTGCAACCTAACAGCATTGTGGGACAAACCTCTGTCTACCCGCGTCACTGTGCCCGACTATGGACAGTACATGGAATTGGACGGCGCCGACGGGGCTGGCTTAGCTAACCCACCCCCTATGGAGCCATCTCTGGCTGCTTATCTGGCCCCGTCCCATAACCATGGTGTCGGCGGCCCCGCAACTCTGCCATCCAAGCACTGCAGATTCTCTGCTTCGCAGCTGGAGAAGATTTATCGGGCTCAGGCCAGCACTGCTCGCACCATGAGCTCCGTCACCATGCTCCAGACGTACCAGGCAATGTGCCTTGGCGGAGCTCGGATCGCTGGTTCCTGATGACAGCCCGCTGGCACCTCTTCTTAACAAGGTCAGAGTCGCCACAGATTACATCCTCCGTGCGTCTCTCTGTGCAGCGCTCTCCCTGGGCAGAGGGATGGCTTAGACAGTAGTGGCGCAGAGGCCCCTGTGGGTGTCCCCTCTGACGTCCCGGATAGGGACAGAGCTGTATATCTGGACGCACCTGTGTCTGCGGCTGGGTTATTCGGACATTCACTTGAAGCCATTCAGGCTAGATTCGATCTGAGGAAGAAGCAGACGGAAGCTCTGCGCGACATCATCCCCAGACGTCAGCCCAAGCCCAAGCCCGCAGCTAGCTCTCACAGGCCCGCCGCTCCTCTGCCGACTGGCAAGAGACCGGCGCCCACTGCTGAAGTGGGTGTGCCGCCAGCGAGAGCACATCCTCCGGCCCGAGCTCCACACCAGTCGGCCTGGAGCAAAGGCTCACCCTTGGGCCCCGGCGGGACCCGACGCCCAGGAGGAAGAAGTCTCAGCCCTCCTAGCTGTGGTTTCGAGTGGAGAGGGGGTCCAGCAGAAGGGAGACGCTGCTTTTACCCCTTTGTTGCCGCCCAAGAGGTGCCGCTTAAGTTCTGTTTAGGTTGTCAGCCCCAGAAGGTGCTGCACTTTCCTAACACTGTCTCCCAAGCACAAAACCCCTGCACACAAAATACCTCAGGTAACTCCCTGTTCAGGTGTGTTAAATATTCAGGTGACCACATCAATTGTTCCCACTGTTTTTCATTGTTGTGCCCCAGAAAAGGTGCCTTCAACAAAATGTATGAATGTACATGTTCCCATGTTACAATCAATAAAGAGTTTTTGTTTATTCTCAAACAATCACAAATGCTCAGCCTGCAGGCAGAATGGTCAGGCAGGTGATGCAGTCCCCTGCAGACACACTGGGCGACAATGCCCCGCCGACTGTATGGAGGTCAGCTGGCTGGCTGCTCACTTCCCTCAGTGGTGCACTTGCGCCCGCTCTCCGTGGGTGCTGCGAACCGTTGCCATGGGTTACCGGTTGCAGTTCCGGGTCAAGCTGCCTCGTTTCCAAAGAGTTGTAAATACAACTGTCAGCACCGAGGCGGCCATGATACTCAGAGAGAAAATAAAGGCGCTATTGCAGAAAAGAGCAATACGAGTGGTCCCCGCTTCGGAGACAGACAAAGGTTGGTACAGCCGTTATTTTGTTGTTCCGAAAAAAGGGGGAGGGCTTCGTCCCATCCTCGACCTGCGAGTCTTGAACACGTATCTACGAACGTACAGGTTCAAGATGCTAACACTCAGACAGTTCTTGAATGCAGTCGGTCTGGGAGATTGGTTTGCAACAATCGATCTAACAGATGCTTATTTTCATGTGGCTATACACCCGAAACACAGGCAGTTTCTGAGGTTTGCATTCGAGTTCATTGAGCCACTATTAAAGGGGTCCTCCTTTAATAGTGGCTCAGCCTGTCAAATCCAGAATTAAATTTAAGGTCGGTATATCCAGCCACAAGAGGAAAAATCAGTTTCTGACTCCAGCTTGTCAGCCTGGTGAACCACTTGTCACCTAATGCAAACAGTCTCTCCTCCACACCTGACTCATGAAAGAATAAAGTTACGTTGAAACCAAGCACACCATTGTTTTTCTTGTGACATTACCAATAAGTTTGATGTGTCACATGGCCCTCTTCCTATTGAAAAAACAAAAGTTGTATCCAAGATGGCCGACTTCTAAATGGCCACCATGGTCACCACCCATCTTGAGGAGTTTGCCCCCTCACATAAACTAATGTGCCACAAACAGGACTTTAATAATATCACCAACCATTCCCATTTTATTACGGTGTATCCATATAAATGGCCCACCCTGTATAATATAATGTCATCATGTTGCCTAGCATCCACCTAGCAATGGGCTAAAATGACCCATTTTTTGCATTTATGCACCTACAACACCTTATAAAAGCATCGTATCATTTTCATTTCATAGCCAACAGTATGAAAAGACCAAACAATACGAGCATGTACTGCAATGAATCTCAGACCATGAGAAATGCAAAGTAATGTCATGGTTAGAGCAATGAATGACTTTCTACAGAGAGTAAATAAATTATTAAAGGGATTACTTTCTAAAAGAAAGTAATGATCAGTGTGTAATAGATTATCATTCTACTTTTTTTTCTCCAGAAACTGAATATTTTTTAGTAATTTAAAAAATAATCCAATCCGTTATTGATAAGAATAGCCATTGTGTTGTTGCATCTTATATTGCTTACAGAAGCAATCAAGCTTATTGGATATCTCAAATTATGAGTGATGAGCAACAACCTTCTTATGACCTCTTCAGGACACCCTTACTTGGAAAAGGGACAGTTTATAGCAGTGCTACTGTGTAAACAAATGACAGATTGTTAGGTCAGCAGGCAACAATTGGTCCTGGTAACAAGCAGCCCAACAAGCTAAAGGAGAGGGGATGACAATCACGAAGGCCAATCAGCTGAAGAATCCACCGGTATAAAAAAGAGAAAGTTTAAATGCTGACAGACACAAACAAAAATAGCACAGAAAATCATGCACATGGATATTCACAGTTCAGACTGAAGGTTAGAAGAGAAGCATTGTTGACCGATCACGTCTCTATTTTTATTCCACCGCCCCCGAGAAACACACACCCGCACATGACTTCTTTTTGCCAACTAATCTGTTCAAAGTTTCTACAGCATCATGCTGCGTTTTATTACAGGGCTTTACTCCAAACCCCATTATCAGCAGCAGCTCAAATAGCATCATGTTACCTAACAAATTGTTGCTGTGTGAATGCTTATCAGATATCACCTGGAAATCTGTCAGACCTCTTTTAATGTGACCCTATCTAAATACACATATGCAAACTCACAAGAATTCCACTTGATCTTTCCAGTCTCTTCCAGCCATTCTACTTGAAGCCGGTTTGGACTAAACCCAGCAGCTGGAAGACTGTGCTCAGCTCCAGCACACCAGCCAGCCAGACTGACTGAGTTTTATTCTGCTGCTCAGAAAGGCATCGGGATCTGAAACCTCACACAGTGTATAAACCGAGGGACTGCAATGACCACACACACCTTTATAAATGTAAATGTGATCCAGGATATACAGTAGATGATTTGTGTGTTCAGCAAAAGGATCAAGTGGGAGAAAATTAGAGGTTAAGTGTATGAATGTGAGTTCAAAGTCAAGAAGGAGAGATATAAAGTTAAAGGGAAAGAATGAGATCATGACTCTGTGTATGTGTGTGTGTAAGAGAGAAGCAGAGTGAGCAGTATTGGCCACAGTCTGACTTTGACCTACACAGACTGCCAGTGAGAAAGCAGCTGACAGTCTGTCCAGTTGGCATGCGCGCAGTGCTTCGGCAACGTGCAGCCTGCCTCGTACACAGAAACTGTTACCGGGTGCGTCTGTTACTGAGTCAACAGCAGCCACTGGTGGACGAATCCAGACATTCATTCATAAAAAATTATGACTACATAGTCTCGTGATTACATCTAGAAGTATGGAAATCTACACTGTGATAAGGCATAGATGAATCAGTTGTCTGCTTTATATCCATTTCAGACATAACACATGAAGCAATTATGCACATATGTACTTCCTGAAGATATTGGCTATACATGTCTTGGAATACAACGGCACATATATGGACACACTCTGGCTCCAGCTGGAAAAACAGAGTCTCCATACAGTCAGCAGGGCATCCTTTGCTATAAATGGCATTAAGGCAGAACAGGGCAGAACAATCTCCACCGGGAATCCAAACTCATACTAATTTAATGGTTGACTACTTTCGGTCTAAAGGTGGAGGCAGAACTAAGTGTTTTTTCTGGGGCCTGAACACTGTGCTATGCTTTATGAGGGACACAGAGACCAACACAACGATGTAATGTAAGCCATTGTGACTAGAGCTGGAGGTATCTGGTCTTTGAGTAATGCATGAGCAAGTAAAAGCAGGAGGAACAAGGACGTCAAAGCGGCACCAGAGGCAGGAGTGGGATTGCAACACATGTCTGTTAAGTAATACCTTTCAAGCTTTCCATGATTGCTTAAAATAAAACCCGGGTGTCCAGTCCAGAAAATGTCCACCGACAGGAAATGACGAATGAATGGTCACTGTAACCAAAAACTCTAAACATTAAAACTTGAGAAGGCAGCCTGGTGATGTGGACTAGAGCTCTCTCTGGGTTTGAAAAAGATGGTAAGGCAGCAAATTTGCAGACTTTTTTGGTGTCTGCAACAACAACAACAGCTTAATAATCTTTTAATACATTCAGCTGTTATAGTCAGTCAGCTTTAAGAGACTACCTCAACAGCAAATGAGAAAGAAAGCTAAAGACAAGAAGATATGTTTTCCCTCTGCCCCCTTTTCCCCTAATGTGAGTAAAGGATGAATAGTTGTTAGCTGTTTTATATGCACACAATGAAAATCAGACTTTATGCATGAAATTAAGGTTTCAGGTCCATCATATTTTTCTAATTATTCACCTTCTTTTCATAACTCTATCACATTAATGCTGTTCTATTGTGACATTATTCTTTACATGTCTGACGATTAAAAAGAAAAAAATAACAGGGGCATGTTTAATATTGTTTAAAATGGCCACAGGAGCCCAAAAAAAGGCATAACACCATGAGGAATGGAGAGGGAGCACGTAACAATGTGTAGCACCTTTTCTGAATTGGATCGGACGACAGCGTGGTGATGTCAGGAATCAGCCACCAGCCAAGCAGACTGGCAGCATGAGATGGGGTGATGATGTCATCAGGCTAATCTGAGATGCACGACGGCAGTGTTTCTGTTTCTGTGCACACAAATCGTACTCGCTGTCTCTGCTTCTCTAGAAAACTGCAGGTTTTTGTGTCAGCGCGCAGGCAGGAATGTGTTAGGTAACAGGGCAGACATAAAAGAGCCACAGCGTGATCAATTTCTTTTTCTGTAGCAGCACCTATTACGTTTTGAGCATGTGGCCCCCTTTGAGACCATATATGTATTCTGACCTATATCCAAACTCCCATCTGCATGCCGTTCGTACCGGCGCGGTCGTCAAATACCCCTTCATCTGTATTGGATTTTGGAGGCGCGAGGCAGAGAGTGTGACTAGCAGCGGGACGGAAATGAGCGTGATGGTGAGGGAGAGGGGGGGGACCAAGAGAATTGAATCAGGGCTGTTGGTGTTGCGGGGGCACAAAGATGAGAGTGGTAACTGCGTCTCTGCAGCTGTGGCCTACGTGAGCATCGGCAGGAACGCTCTCCTCATCTCAGCCCCCTCCCTCACTCATTCCCTCGTTCTCTTTCTCTCTCTCTCTCTTTCTCTCATCTCTCCCATTCACCCCCTCCTCTGCTCATTTGCACTTTCAAATAGACTTTTGAGAGGCCCCCCCTTCTGCCTATGCCCAAATCCTTCTTGCTCTCTCATTCTTTCTATCATCTAACTCCCCTTCTTTCACAGAAAAACTGCAGGGACCTGGACAGTGAGAGATGTCGTGCTCTGCCAGGCAAAGGATATCTGAGATGACTGAATGGGGAAGAACAGAAGACAATGATCCGCTTTCCCACACGGATGCAACAGCACAGACGTACACAAAGCCAATCTAGCCTGAATTGACCTAAAGGGGAGGTGTGTGTGTGTGTCACCGTCATTCATTTCAATCCACACGCAGCAGCGTGCATGCCAATGCCCACAGTCATGTGACTACTTCAGTATCTTGAATCAGTGGGCAAACACTGGCTTTAAGGCCAAGGTTAGAGGTGATACGCGCAAGATTGAGCTGAAAGAGCCGAGTGGGAGGAGGAGGAGAGAAGGGAGGAGCAAAGATGAGGAGACAGAATGAATACAATGAAGGAATTAACGGATGATGCTCACTGGAAGAATTCAAGGACAAAATAAAGTATGAAATAAGTTAATACATTGTAGTACAAGTGTCCAAATTAGAGAAGGTGACGTCAGAGAGGAAAGCATAATCGAGAGAAAAAGGACAAAGCAGAATGGGCTGATTGTCCTTGCACTGTTAAGCAGGTGCACTTTTTGGCAGTGGTGAGAAGGCCGAGACAGACTGAAGAGCAGTGCTGACCTCTGCTGGCTGCATATAGGGTTGACTCTGAGTGTATGTTAGCTAAATTATGGGTTTTTCTTTGTATGTTCGGTGCCTTTGTCTGCCAACCAAATCTGTATGTTACATTTCTGTATATAGGTACTAAACCACAAGGGGGTCCTTGAGTGATCATTTATTAATTCAAAGTTAAAAAGACTTCACGTTGCTAACGATAGGCTATATTAGACCATGAGAAATGCAAAGAAGGAAGGCACAAATTTACACATTTAACTAGTTTTGACAGTTTTGTTACTAGTTAATATAGAAATGTATCTTTTCAAAGTTGGTTCACAGTAAAAAGGACATTTTCTCTTTGTCATTTAACAGTAAAGATGTAGTGATGTAATTACTTCACAAATACTTGACATAGTCTTTTTTGTATTTCTAAAATTTAAGCCCAAAGCATCATGCTGGGAGCTTAATTCGACTTACTACAACTGTGTTTAATTTATAAAGTGTAAAAAATACTAAGACGTAACAATGGACTTGTATTTCTTTTACTTGAGACATTTCAGGGTTTAAATTTCTTTATATTGAAAGAAAGAGGAACAATTAAAATATTTTTTTGTTTTGCTTGTTTCTAAGTTAATGGGAAAATGGGTCAATTTTAACTCATTAATGCCCAGTGTATCACATTTAATACGTACAGTTTTTTATGAGGTTTTGAGATTTTAACATCAGTGGGATATTTTTCCCCACTGCAAAATGTTAATGAATTACACAATAAAGTTAAGCATTTTTTTTTTAAATGCAAGAGTTAGCAATAGGGAAAAAATAAAAAGTCATATATGGAAAGTAAAATTTTATTTTTTTTTAAACAAATATGTCAGTTGGTTCAATAAACTCTCCATTTTCAAAAAAATTGAATTTTCTGGCAATCACTTCATAGCTCAGGTTTTAAGGGGATATAAAATGATTTTAACAGCCCTGCTTTAGATAACAGTACAGTGAAAGTGCATTCAATACCAAGAACTACTTGATGACAGGGTTTTTTTGTATTATTGAAAAAAAAAAACCCACACACAACAAAAAATAAATTTTATAGATAACAGAACTGGAACTAAACTGACCTTAAGAGATGTCACTTTGCGACAAAGAACTGGGAAGTGAAAGCTAAAAGTGAAAAACATCTTAGTACCTTTGAAAAAGCTTGTAGGAGCTGGCTGGAACCCATATTACTCATATGCTAATAAATGGATGTATAGTGCAAAAATCAAAGCACTCTGTTGCATATGTTTGTATGTACTATGTAGTTGTAGTATGTAGCGTGTAATCACTGAAAGGAAACCCGAAGAATTGAAATACAGCGTTTTCATTTATTTAGAGAATTTGATGGTAAATTGTTTACTTAAGTCAAATAAAAACATATAAATCATTAATGAGTTTTTTCTAAAACTTGTTTCCACTTTAGTCTTTCTGAGCTGACAAAGACTGATCTCTATTAAAAAACAAAATCTAAGACAAGTGAAGACCTCTCAGTCACAGTGCCGATCTGGGATCAGTGACTGTGCTTTGGCACATCTCAGATAAAATTTTAAAATCATCATCTCTCATTACTGTTGAGCACAGAAACTCTTGTGGCCCAGTTACTTTCAAGTGAAGATTCAGCTGGAGATCGCATCAACAAGAGCACATTTGTGCCATATACAGATGTAAAGTGGATGACCCTGAGTTTCAAGCATGTTCTTACTTGGAAGAGGCAATTGTAAAACACAGTTCAGAGCTATGCGCCTGCACCTGTGCTTAGATAGAAACAAATCATTCGATCATCAAGACATTACTACTGAGGTAAAAGACAAAAACTTAAGGATTAGAAAGTGGGGTCTGTGAGCGATCAGAGGAAAACCCGTGGAATGGCATTTTCCTCACGATCATCATAGACACGACCATGGAGCGTGCCCCCTTGATAGAACTGGCGGAGGTTGAATTTGGCAGGTGCAGAGACGTACCACATCACCACCCCTGTGGGGTTCACTGACACTACAAATTCAGTGGAGTCTTTGAGCGATGCGGTCTCATCTGTGAAGACATTGAAAACCTACAAAGAAGACGGGAAACAGAAGTGAATTTCTCTAGCAAGTATAAAGACAGACATCTTGCTGATAGAACACTTTTGGTCTCAGTGGGAAACCTTTGGTCAGATGTAGCTAGATTCTCATCATGTGTTACTTAAAGATCTGTTCTAAGTCCCTTGTTGTTCTCATTGTATATCCTACCACTAGGCCATATTAGTAGTAATTTTAAATCCATTTCCTATCATCTGTATGCAGATGATATTCAGCTGTACCTTTCTTTTAAACCTTATGAATTGGATAAACTATCCATTCTAATGGACTGTCTTAAGTAAATTAATGGTTGGATGGCAAACAATTTTCTGCAGCTTAATACAGACAAGATAGATTGTTTAATTCTGGCTCCAGAGAGCATTAAGCCCCAAATTAGACAATTATTGGGATCTTTCTCATCCACTGTAAAACCTCTGAATCTTTGACCCCCTCTTTGCTTTCTTCACTTAAGAAATATCACTAAACTCAGGACTGTTGTCTCTCAGGGTGAATTGGAGAAGCTTGATGCCTTCGTCTCGTCCCAATTAGCCTGTTGTAATGCCCTTTTTCCTTGTCTGTCAAAGGCTTCTATAAATCGCCGTTAAGCTGTCCAAAATGGTGTGATATTTTCTCATATAACCCCATTGCTAAAGAGTCTGCACTGGCTTCCAGTTAATTTCAGATATCAATTTAAAATCTTACTGTCGTGGCCTTATGAGGAGAGGCCCCCACTTATATTGTCAAGCTACTTCACGCTAATTCTCAAAACTGGATCCTTAGGTACACTGATAGTGGTCTACTGGGGATTCTACACCTGTCTGAAAACCATAGAGGATTATGCCTTCCAAACCTTAGCACCAAAGCTATGGATCTCTCTTTCTTTCTCTCTCTGATACGGATACTAATATTTGGTCAAATATGATAGCTATATTTAAAAGTACAATACTGTCAATATTTGTTTTCTTTGAGACTTCAAAACAAAGAAGTTGCAGAGTGCCCCCTGGTGGAAAAAAAATATTCAAAGACAGCAATCCTAACAGGGTTGAAGGGTGTTTCACCCCTCTCTTTTCCTAATTTTCATTCAGTAGCTGTTATAATGCTGACACCAATAACTAATACCGGCCAACAATATTGCCCGCTAATAAATGGTTTCGACTCTTCTTCATATTGTATATTAATAATGTTCAGAAAGATTCTACTGAATTTGTAGAGTGGCAGGGAACAGATGTCCAACTGGTGTATTATGGCTGAATTCTAAATCTCTAGGTCAGAGGGAAAGGAACAGCCCAGGGACTATACACAATATACACAGATGAAAGCCATCTCCACATTACACACCTAATATCTTCTCCAGACTAGAAACCCATGTGATGAAGCCCAGGGGACACAATTGTTGGGCTGTTTTTAAATCTTGTTAATGTTAATGCATATACACCATACTGTCAAACTTTTGTCAATGTGGTGTATGTAAAGGCCCAGCATTACTACATCTCCTTTACCTTTTAGTGTGACTGCATTTGCAGAATTTTTTTTATCGTGTTCAGCTTAAAGGGATTTTATATAAAACATACCCACGATGTTTTGTTGTTTTAGTCATTCAATTGATATCCTAAAAGACCTACAACACATATGTTTCCGTAAATCTGTCTCTCTTCCACAGCATGTCTTGATCCTGTCTTCCTTCTTTCACCCCAACCGGTCGCAGCAGATGGCCCCGCCCCTCCCTGAGCCTGTTCTGCCGGAGGTTTCTTCCTGTTAAAAGGGAGTTTTCCGTCCCACTGTCGCCAAAGTGCTTGCTCACAGGGGGTCATATGATTGTTGGGTTTTTCTCTGTATCTATTATTGTGCGATCTACTGTACAATATAAAGCGCCTTGAAGCGACTTTTGTTGTGATTTGGCGCTATATAAATAAAATTGAATTGAATTGAATACCAACACCAGTTAAGCTCGCACAACTGCCCTGACCTGCTGCAGCAGTTTCAGCACTAGCATGAGTGACTATGCAAATTTTCTGTGCTTGCTTAGTGCGAAATAAGAACTGGAGCCAGCAGTTGTATGACATCCAGCTTGCCATCCTGACAGCTCCCATTTGGTGTTCTCTTCCAGTATGACTCATTGGACCAGTGCCTGAGTTCCAGTGCTCCAACCATAATAACTACACCTGCTTTAAACAAGAAGCCTGACTGTCACCCAGGGCAGCTCTGATTTAATGTCACCAGCCTGCCCCCGTGATCTGTCCTTGTGTATGATGAGCTGGACTTGCAGTTGATACTTTGTTGATGTGTAACTTGTTTTTTTGGTTGTCGTTTGAGACACTCGCCACACCCTGGAGACTGGGTCAGGTGTTAGCTTCCACATTTCACACCACCCCAACTGATCACAGATTAGGAGTTGCTCTACTTGGATGATTTTGGTAGGTTAGTGCAGCACATGATTTAATTTTATTCACGTAATCCTAATAAAAGACTGAGTCATGTACCGTGCTATAATGCTATAATATTTGAATATATTTCAATCTTTTGTTTGTTTGTTTCTTGGAATTGTTTTTCCCCGTTTGTTTTCTGTAGTGCTGTTTTACGTTGTTAACTTTGAAACTTCAAAAACAGGGAAGTCTGAGTCAACCTTGCTTGCCAAAATTACCCCTCTCACCCCGAGTGAACCAGGTCGAAACACGATACACATCCCTCCTAAGTCTATAAACACATACCTTGTAGCTGCCTGCGGTGTAGTTGAGTTTGCTGAGGGAAGTCGTGTAGCGATAGGGCATGTCTGTGCGACGGCTGAAGAACAATAAAGCGCTGGCATTTTTTGACAGGGGGCGCCAGAACACTTCAATGCCACTTTTCTCCTGGGAAAAGGAAAAATGTGAACAATGAAACAAAAAACATTGCACAAAAGTCCACAAAAAGAGTCATTTAAAAAAAGAAATGTATCTACTAAATTGTGCTTCACCTTCACAATGCGTCTTCCCTGGATACCCAGGGCATCCTGGTTGATGCCGATGGCCATTTTGTTCCGCAGGATGCTCTGGGCACTGCTGGAGATGGTGCGGAGGTCATTAGACATGAAAAGAGGAGCCGCCATGATCGCCCAGAGAGCCATCTGAGAACGAGACTGTTCCATGCTGAGGCCAAAGTCGCCAATAATCAGCTGTGAAGATTAAAAATTTTCACACCAAAGAATTAAATTGGAGGCTGTAGTCTGTAGTACATGCAATCTATCTTTCAGTATGGAGGTGTAGCTGAATGATTTGTGCAGAACAAATATATATGTAGAGCACTGCAGAGGTTTAAATCGTAGAGTAAGCAGAGACAGTAAATATAGACAAATATAAAATCCTGTTATTAACGTGTAAAGCTCTACATAGACAGGCTCCTGCTTATATAGCAGAGTTTCTGTGAATGTATCACTGTAGCCAGCCTCTCTGGTCCTCTAAACACCATCTCCACCTGCCCCTCGCTCTGATTTTTAAACCAGAGGTGATCGTGCTTTTAAGGTGATGGCGTCCAAACTGTGAAATGGTCTTCCTCAGCCTAACAGGCCAGCTGATTCTGTGGTTTGTTTTAAACAACTTCTGAAAACCCGTTTTTGTAGATGAGCTTTTGGTTTGGAATGAATCTCTAATCATATGGTAGATTTTGTGTTTGTTCATGTATCTGTAAGTGAAACGTATATGTGGCTTTTCTATTGTTTATACTATTCTATAAAGCACTTTGTAACTATTATTATTATTATTATTATTATTATTATTATTATTATTATTATTATTATTATAAATATGTTTATATTTGGGGGAGACAGTACAAATTTCAATTAAACAAACCATATCAGGGTCGTTCCACCTTCCAGGACCTGCTGCAGGTGTCAGGGCGTCCTGATTTTCAAAGAACCAGTCAACAATGTTCAGTACACTGTCCCAAGAGTCCTGGATGTCACCATAGTTACGCCACAGGTTGCAGATCTCACCCAGCTGAGTGTAATTTACCTAAAAACACGCATCAGTTTCATATAGTGAAGAAGCAAATACTAAGATTCCCTTTTTTAAGTATTAAAACAGGATTCGAACAAAACATCAAAAAGTATTTTGGATTTTAATTGTACCTTAGGTGGCAGCCCACCCTGGTAGGCAGGCCAGCTGCAGGAATAGCCAATGGGACGCCCTGTAGCATTTAAAGCCTTTGACATGAGAGGGTAACCTGTTCAAAACAGTGAACAGGAGATCTCAAATGAGGTCCAATCAGCAATATCTTAATATCCACACAGAAAAGGTTCAGTCTTGTGATTTTACCCAGCTCTTGCTCCGTGGCATTAGAGTAACAGCCGTCATATTTAAACATATCCACCTCCCAGTCTGCAAATGTTTGAGCGTCTAATTCGATCTTATCCAGCGGAGTGCCAGGGTAGCCCCCACATGTGAGTTTGCCCATGTCCCCATAGATGCCCAGCTTTAGGCCTCTGTTATGCAAGTAGTGTGCCAGCTTTTTGATTCCTCCTGGAAACCTGAAAGAGTAATATCAAACACACACATTTTAAAAAGCCTTCAGCTTTCATTTTGTAACCACAGCATGATTTTTTTTAATCCTGTAATCCAATTTCCTTTTGCACTTTCCAGGGAAGTGAAAATTCATATTTGTGCTGACACTAAAACATACCTGCTATGAATCTCCTGAGTACTGTGTTTTGCTTTTCACATGATTGTATGACTGTCACACTACTTCACTGGCTGTAGGCCAATAACAGATATATGTTTACAATGGTCTTTGTGCTCACGCAGCAAATACTGCACCTCTTAGGATCAGGCTGCAGCCGTCCCTGATCGTCTCTTTGTTTGGAAGACCAGCAGTCATCTATGTTCACGTAGACGTAGCCGAGTTCCTTCCAGCCATCCTCTGCAAGTCTGTCTGCCATGTCCATGAACAGATTCTCACTGGAAGAAGGACAAAGATGTTTCATAATTGTCTCAATCGCATTCCTATTTACACTGATACTGCATTTGAAGATAAGAGTGTAAAGAGCACTACCATATCTATTAGATATTCTGTTCAAACCAACTGCTTCTACTGGCTTTTGTTATATCCTGTTATTATATCTCTATAAAACTGAGACTAGACCATTATAGTTATAATACCTAAATACCTTTTAAGTTTTCAATACAATCAAGCCTGGTGGTACACATTCAAAATTTTGGCTTACCTGATGCAGTTCTTTGGGTCGTTTTCACAGTCAATATCACATCGATATCGTTCCCATGCCAACCACCCCATGGGAGGGGTCCTCATCAGTCCATTGTCAAGGGCCAAAGTGGTCCCAGTGAGCGCAAAGGCAAAAAAGAGCACTGCAACATGCATTTCTGCAAATACAAAATTACAAGCTGAATCAGATGTCAGAGCAGTGTGTCAAAGATGAGCCAGAAGAGTACGTCCAGAAGACTAAACGGCAAAATGCAGGTTAATGATTGCAGCACCTGACGAATAATCACCTGACATGGGTGTGAACGCAAAACAACCTGCTCGGTGACTTACCAGTGAAATAGACTGATTGTGTCAGATGACCAAATAAAAACCATATGCTTATATAAACGATGTTCTGCTAAATAAAAGTTAGAATATAAAAGCTGTTCGCAACATGATCGTCATTTGGTTCTTGTAAATACGCAACACTCGATCTCAAGCGAGTTTTTTGTATTATAAACACTAACTTGACGGTAGCTTATTACGTATAACTAATCTGGCATAGACAACAATTATTCTAGCAATTTAAAACGCAGGGAATTTAATACACGTTTAAATTATTTAAACGAAGGGATTTGCTGAATAATGTATGAAATGAAAAGCTGAACTCACTCTAGTCCGATCACGGCTCTTGGAAACTGAAAGCTAGAAAGAGCAAATAAGACCAAGAGCTCAGCCTCCTGCGGTCCGATTCTGTGCTCTTGTCTCTGGTCTCTCCCTCACTTCTTTAAATAAATGCTGTGATAAAAGAAAATCTGCTCGGTCCTACTGTAGGGGAATCTGCAACTAAGTACACATGACAAGGAAGTGGGAGCCACGTGACAAAGGAACCCTATCAGCTGACCACAAAACAGGAAGCGAGAGAAAAACCGCCGGGGAGACCGTTGATTACAGTGGTTCCCAAACTCTATTTTGCTAGGCCCCCCTTTGTTTTACAAGGAAAATGTTGCCCCCCACCCCCACCCCCCGCGCGCGCTCGCACGCACGCACAAACACATCCTACAACCACACACCTCAAACATTTAGTAAACAATTAGGCAAATACAAGTAATCTCCAATAAATTACAGGTAGTAAGAAAGTAAACTACTAACTCTTTTATGCTACGTCCACACCTACACCGGTATTTTTGAAAACGCAGCTGTTTCTATGCCTTTGGACCTTTCGTCCACACGTGTTTCGAATCACCGAAAACGGAGATTTTATAAAAGTCCTTTTTTGCGTTTACGTGTGGACGAGGAATACAGAGTTCATCATGCAATGTCAAAGGTATGTGCCTTTTCTCACGTCAGACTGTGCGCCACGTTATTGTTTACATGAGATGAATTGCAGAATGGCAGATAGAGACAAAATACTGTTAATCTGACTATCTGCAGTTTTTACACGCTTACATACACACGCAGTTACTGTCCCTCCCTTTAGAAAGGCAGAGGCATCACGGTGTGATTATTTGTGTAGTTGGTTTTTTTTCCCCCTGTGTAATAATATTCAACATTGTTATCAATATATTTTTCAAAAAATGCCTCTCTGTGCAAAATGGGTTTAAAAAAATAAACAACTGTGGGATCCTGTTTGTCGTGATTTGAACCGAGGGAACAAATCATAGCAGGATCAGGCTGATATTATTTGTATCCCACTGTAACTTTACTGTATAAAGAGCTAACATCTCTAAAATGTCAGGAGTAGTTAGTCATTACAACAAGTGTTTGTGAACTAAAAATCAATTATGTGGGATACTGTTTGTCCATGATTTGAAGAGCCCAGCGGGTGCTCCCAACGCAGGGAAAACCAATTATGCAGGGGACTGGCACTTGTGCAGGTGAAACCAAAGGGAAGATATGCTTCACCATATTTTCTAGTCTTTGGCTTAGAATGAAGTTGGTTTGGAAACCTATTCAGCTATGCTTCATCTCCTGCTTTACGTTTGTGTGGGCACCCTGTGCTAGCAGTGTCCAAGCGTTTGGGGTTTTTTCCCCCCCTTTTCATACTGCGCCCCCCTTGCAATGGCTCTGCGCCCCCCCTAGGGGGCGGACCCCACACTTTGGGAAGCTCTGGATTACGTTTATTTACCTCAGTTCTGTAGCTAATTTGATCTAATAAACACCTATTCCAGTTTCGAACTGTTTATATTTAATGAGGTGATGTTAAATGTGATCAAATCGTTCATACAATGTTGTTCATAAAAAGCTATAGATTGTAGTAGCCTTCACCTCTCATTTGGCGTCACAATCCTGGTGATGTCCTTGTGTGATGAACAAAATAACTACTGCTTCTTCCTCAGAGAGGAAGTTCTATTATTAGAATTATTACAGCAAATATATAAACATATCCACATCCGGCAGGAAGAGCACTTGGAATACAAAATTTGGAACCACAAAACCTGGATTTAGTTGCTTTGAAAGTTGCTAAAAATTCATAGATGATAAATGCTATAAGATAGTCTTCTGACTCTCACTTTGGTAGAAAGTGGAGGTTCTTTTATTATTGTCGTTTTTCATAGATGTAATTAAAGACACGGGAATAAAGTACTGTATTTTGACAGGCTGCTAGTAACAACGTGATTAAAGATGCTATTTTAAATCAGTTCTTTGCTATGTGTAGAGGGTTCAAGGGTTCATCCCTTGAATTGGGTGCCTTTTTTATGCTTGAAAGATTCACAGGTCGGTGTTAATTGTCTGAACAAAGAGTACAAACAGTCCTGAGATAATGGTCAGGTAGGGTGACTGGGCTGAAAGTGATAAAGTAGCTCATGTACAAAGAAAAACTCTGAAAAACGTTTAGAAAGCTTTAAAAAAAAAAAAAAAAGGACGAAATTCAGGCTGCTTTGAAGCAAAATATAAGAGATGGTCCAAAACATTTGTATATTACTGTATATTTTACAGTTGTTTACTGTTTCTTTTTTTTTTTTTTGTTTTGTTTTTACACTGGACTATTAGGGTGACGCACTGACGCGCGCAGCTTTTTTGTTTTTCTGATTGGCTCAGACCATGGTGTGTCAAACGTGACATCAAACAGGAAACGGTGAAACCTATGAGCTGCTACACAGGGAAACATGGCAGACGCAAGCCTGGGTAAGATACTAAGCTGCAAAAACTACTTAAAATTAAATAAACCAGGGGTTTAAACAGTATATTAAAAATCCATACAGCAGCTACCTCTATGTAATGGACCCAAGGGTTATATCACACGGATGTAAAAACTGCAGGCATGCTCCAGAGCTAACTAAATGAAAACAATTGCAGACGAGGGTTTAATATCTCTCATTTGGAGAGAATGGTCTATATTGACATAGACTTCAGGGTGGGTAGCTGGTCTGTTGAAACGTTTTTTGTCCTTTTTTAGGTTTAAACAGACTTCCTGGTTTCAACTTTCTGTTGTCCACTCGTTTTCATTTTCCCTTTAAAGTGACAAGAGCAGGTTCGCGCATGTGCAGAACAATCTCCGCATACAAGTTAGCAAACTTGCAATATCACAGTGTAAATGTGGCACATTACACATAAATAACAGCATTTAATCCACCCGTGGTGACCTCTTGCAAATAATGGGCCAGCTGAAATAAACAGACTTCCTAGTTTCAACTTCCTGAAATTGTAGCTGTCAGATAAACAAGTGAAGTCAAACCTGCATTTGTGATCACTGTCATCATGGGTATGAGTTACATGGTAATTTGGGGCTTTTGAAGATTCCCTTTGAACTATTTTTTCTACTGTGGTAATGATTGTACAGCATACCTCTTTAACAACTTTTAAAAACAAGAATTGAGTACAAAATGTTTACATTTCTTTTGAATTTTCTCAGATCCACACACAGTCAAAAGTACATACAAACTCAAATATACATACATACATACATCTCCACTAATATTACACTTCCACCACATGCTTTTGGTAGCAAGCTTCTGACACAATTCTGGCTGGATATTTGAATCTTTATGAAGAAATTAGAGTTAATTTCAGGTGGTTGGTTTAGTGACACAGAACTGGAATTCAAGCATAGTCCACACATTTTCGACATGGTTGAGGTCGGCACTTTTAGAAGACCATTCCAGATTATTAATGTTAGCCTGCTTTATCCATTCCGAAACCAGTTTTGATGTGTTTTGCGGATTGTTGTCCAGTTGGAACACCCGATTTGTGCAACGTGGCAGTACCACTGGCAGTAGAGCATGATGCTACCACCACCATGCTTGACAGTTGGTACAGCATTCGTGAAAGCCTCACCTTTACTCCTCCAATTATGTGTCTTGTAACTGTGGCCAGATAGGGCTGTGCGATATGACCAAAATCTCATATCCCGATATAAGAATTCTATCGTCCCGATAATGATATAAATCACAAAAATTTAACATTTTCTGTAAATTCTGTGAATCCCGGCAGCGTGAAGTGTTTCCAGCTGCGCGTCCTTTACCCGGAGTCGAGTGTTTTAACTGATGCATGAAACTATACATTTTTAGACATAAATTGTAACTGCCGCCGTTTTCTTTGTATTTATTACACGGCGTGCTGCGGGTTGCCTGTTCTAACATTTGAGTCTAAGGTTTATTTTTTAGCACCTGGCGGCTCTTTTTTACTTCTCATCCGTAAATAATCTGCTCTTTCACGTGATTCTGTTTATTTTGAAAAGTCTCAACAGGATCTTGAGCTTTATTGTGAAAGGTTTATGTGGAACATAAACAAGCGGACACGCGAAGGTGTTACCGTCGCTGTCGCTAACGACAACGCATAAAAACAGGCGCTTGTCCGTCAGTAGTGTGGTTATATTACATATAAGAGAAAGAGAGAACTTTAAGAAATTAATATAGCCACTACAGTGACCATCAGAACGATGAAAAAATATTGTCGTAAACAGTTTATTTTGCAACACCACGAAACAAACGATAGCGTAAAATGAAATGATAGATGTTTTTATATCATCATCCGATATATATCGTTATATCGAACAGCCCTATGGCCATATATCTCAATCTTTATCTCGTTTTGCCATAAAACCTGCCTCCAGAAGGCATTTGGCTTGTCCATGTTGGCAGATGCCAATTTTAGTTTTTGAAGCAGGGTTTTCTCACCCATGGTGATGTAAAACTGGCTTCACTGTGGATAGTGACACTGGTGATGCAGTTTCCTGTTCATGGCAGGCTTGAGCCTTTGTGGTTCCTGGGTTATTTCTGAACATCCTAACCTATTTCCTCTCATCTGAGGGTGACAGTTTGGGTCTTCTTTCTCACCTTGGCAAAGTGGTGACACTTTTTACTCTATACTTAGATAGCATTGTTTGAGCTGATGAACTTGAAATCTGAGGTTGTTTACAAATGGCTTTAACAGACCTCAACTTGTCAATCCAGTGAATTCTGTCAGAGAAATCCTTTTTAAGCTAGAAAACAGAAATTGCTTGTTATAGTCAATCATGATCACCAACAAGAAGTTGATAGGCCTTTACCTTCTCAAGTTAAGACGTTCAGCACCACTTATTTAAAGATGATTGTGTATGTATATATTTGCCTTGTGTGGACTCGAGATTCAAACTTGTGCACCCAATTCTTGTATTTGCAGTCATTAATAATGTATGCTGCTCAATAATTACACCCTGGAAAAAGAAAGTGCTAAGAAATCATTACAAACCCAAAATGATTATGACATGCTTGCCCATGATAAGTGGATCTCAACTTCTGACTACAACTCTATTTTCCCCCCTTAAATATAACAGAGAAGTAATGTAATGAGGAACAAATCCTTTTTTAGTTTCTAGTGGTTGTTTATGTTTTATGAAGTCAGGTAAAATTTTGTGGGATGAAAACACTTTTCTAGAAAGGAAACCTTATTCCAGATGACTACTAGAGTAATACAAACTGAATGCATATACTTAGAAGTGCTTACATTTGCTTTCAAGTGTAAAACAGTAGACAGTACTTGACTTAACTCCTTTTTTATTTCAGGTGTTTTTGGTGTGGTGTCAGCCCTCGTTGGAAGTGGAGCGGCAGGTTTTGTGTTCGGAGAAGCTGCATTATTTGCAGTTGAACCCACTCTGACTGAAGATGGCCTCCTGCTTAACGCTGCAACTCTGGCTGCTGGACGGGCCGGTTCCACAGGTGTTGCAGTAGTGACGGCATGCCTTGTGTTCACCTCGGTACTCTTATGTCTTGGAAGTGGTTTCCTCCTCGCTGCTATGGTGATGACACTGTTGAGTAAAGTTGGAGTGAGACTGCCCTGGTTAGCAGAGGCCACAACAGGAGCCTCTGTTGTGGTGGGTGCTGTCACTACTGGATTGTTAGCGGGCGTCCTTCCACCGTGGATCTACATTGTGGTGCAAGGTGCTCTGGTCCTTTTCGTCTACTCGTATTCCAACATTAACGACATGACCACAGCTCTGTTGATCATCTTCACCACTCTATACCTCAGTGTAGTGTATGGACAGTTGGGAGCCTTTTTTGGACTCATTAGCATGATTCTGACTATCGTTGTCCTCTTTGTCCTTCGAAGGCTACTAACAGTCCGTGTCCCTCGAAGACCCAAATCTAAAACTGGGTGCAAACTGCTGGAGAGAATATTCTTCTACTCTGTTTTTGTGGGGATTCTGGGATTTTTTGTGGGTTTAGGGGCAGGTGAAGCAGTAGACGGGTCAAAAGAAGAGGTGGTTGTGATGCTGCAGTCAGTCCTCTGGGTGGCCTATCTGTCTGCGGCGCTGCTTGGAGCTGGCCTGGGAACTGTGGCCATGGTCGGACTGGGTCCAGAGGTGGCTGGAAAGGTCGCTTTGGGAGTTGCTATAATGACATCAGTGGCTTTGAGAGCCATTCTGCAGTGGAGCTCCTCTCTAGGGGCCCGAGGCAGCACAGCAGGGACGCTAGGGGCGGCCACAGCTGCAGGGGTCTCACTTGGAGCCGCGAGTGTTGCAGCAAGACGGGCATTTCAGTCAAAGAATTCAACTTTAGCAGTTTTAGGTTCGGTCATCGTCGGTGCAGTTGTGGCAGCAGAATGCCAGTTACTTAAAGCAAGTCCGTTCACCGCATCAGAACTTGTAACAATCACCCTTGTTGCGGTAGGGGCATTTGTTCTGGGTGCACCAAAGAGCCCGTTCCACACTGAGGTGAATCTGCAAAAGGGCCTCCTCACGGGGCCTGTGCTAATAAAAGAAATCGGCATGGAAACGGTCACCGCAGCAGCAGCACCTATTGGAGCCGGGGCACTTGGGGCTGCAGCGCTGGGCACTGCAGCTCTGGGGAAACTGGGGACTGTGGGAGTCCTAACGGCCATAGTGTTGGCTTTGGGGAGCGCTCTAAGCGGCATGATAGGAAAATCACCACCAACCACAAACGCTCACAGAGACTAAGTTTACATCTGTCTGTAAATGTTCTTGTGTTGCATTTTTGCAAGTAAAAAACTTGAGGCAAAAACATTAAATGCAGTGTCATAAGGCATGGTATCTGTTATACAGATAACATGCTCGTGTTTTAATGTGCTGTTGTGGATACCAGTGTTAAATAAAAACATCAGAAAGCTTTCTTTTTTTTTTTTATTTCAGTGACCTTTCTTCTTCTTTTTTTCTAAGCTCTTCACAGCATCGCTGCCACATTTCCCAAGACATGACTGCACGCTGGCAGTTTCTTTGGTTTCGTCTTAGCAACAGTAACAGAGGCACTCAGAGAAGGGGGGGGAGGCAGGAGAAAGACAGAAAATGATCAGAAGACGGAAGAGCATCTTAGAACTGATGTGTTTAGGCAGATAAAAGTAACCAGAGTAAAGCTTACAGTAGTCTCTCTGAAAATATTATATTTTGCATTGATATTGATTTAGTAGATCTACAACAATGACAAACCAGACTTCACCTGCCTGGGAACTAGAGGCTCTGAGAATCTCCTCTATCTTAAATGTGTTTTTGTATTTGAAGGCACGAACTCTAAATTAAAAGGTAAGCCACTTTTCATTGTGGGACTGAACTGAAGAATGGAATGGAGTTATTTTCTGATTTAAATGTTTTTGTCTCGTTTGGAAGAGCCTTTAAAAATCATGAAAACTTTGATCATGCGGTCAGCTGCAAAAAGAATCAAACAGTAATGGGGCACGTCACAACTTTTCCGTGGATTTTCACATTAGTGTTGTAACAGTATTCCACTAACCAAGAGGATTAACCTTTAACAAAGAAGCATGTCTCTGAACCGGGTCCGCACAATGGACACGGAGCAGTCTGCAGAGTACTCGGTGGAGTACTCGGCCCAGGTTTCCAGTGATCCGGGCCGTGACGTGGGTCGGAGGCGTGAAGTGACCGTAGTGCAGTCCAGCTGCTGCCGCTGCCTGCCCCGCGCAGTGCGCCTCACCTTTACCCCCGAGTCGCTGGAAAGGCTCTATCAGAACTACTTCCGTCGGCAGAGACAGGAGAACCTGCTAGTGCTGGTGATGTTCGCCGCTCTCTTCAACAGCTTCGTCATCATCATGTGTGCGGTGGTGTACACTGAGGACAAACTGGCGATGGTGGTGGTGGCAGCTGTGGGGCTGGCTGCGGACGTTGCGCTCTACGTGTTGTGCTGGTTGCAGAAACTCCCCGCATCACCTGTGTGGCGCGGAGCAGTGGCCTACATACTGTGGCTGATGATCACCGTGCATGTTTTGTGTTACATGGGACTAAACTACGAGCGCTTCCCACATGCTAGTGACTCGGTGGGCTGGCAGACTTTCTTCATTTTCTCCTGCTTTCTAACTTTGCCACTGAACCTGGTGGCCCTGCTTCTCCTCGCTGTCCTCTCGTGCGGGATTCACATTCTGGTTTTGGGGATCACGGTGGCTCAGAAGTTTAAGGATGGCGCGCAGGGGGCGATGCTGGTCAGACAGGTAAATGTCTGGTAAACTCACAAGGAATAAAGCAGCTAGAACTTTAAAACGTTTGTAAATGCAAAACAAACAACAACAAAGAAAAGCAGAAAGTGTGATATTAGATGTGTGTACATTTGATTCTAGGGCAGTGGTTCCCATCCAAGACCCAAATTTATGCATGTTGTCAGTTTTTCTTTTTACTAGGCTGCACCAGCCCTTCACCAGGCTAGAGCACTGGTACCCACAGTAAGACCATTATGCGAACAGTGCAAAATTTAAGGGGCCTCACACTGTTTCAGGGCCTAATACCCAAGTGGAGAGGTGTGACAGGTAAAGTGGGTTTGGATTATGCATGGTAAATAAATTCATAATTCACTGCGTTAAATAAAACCCCTTTGTTTTTTTTTTGTCTTTTTGCCACACTTGGGCTAAGTTTTAGGGCCCCAAAGGTAAATATATATGTCAGATATAATATTCTTTTAAACGCAGTCTCAATTTATAATGAGAGTGCATATGAATACACCATGTGTGATTGCACTACATCCCAAATAATGTTGTTTTGAGCAATTTGGAAACAAAATTGCATCTAAAAGTTAAAAGTCAGTTTCCACAAACTGATCTTTAGATTAGATTCAATTTATTATCACTGAAAAGTACATTACTCAAATAAAAATGAAATTTGGCATCCTCTTCAATGTAGAAATAATATAAACATATATAAATACAATATAGACACACATCATATTCACACGTTAGGTTTATCTTATATATAAGCTAAGATAAATGTTTTGTTTATCCCATATTTGGTAAATTCATTTCAGCAGTTGAGATAATGATGAGATTATAATAATATTTATAAATATACTGTTTATTATAATGCATATTATTATTGTCTGCACAAACACTTTTATGGCACTTTTCTCCTCTTTTTCAGTTGCTAGCCAACGTGATGCTGTACCTGTGTGCCATCATAGTGGGTGTGATGTCGTACTACATGGCAGATGGGAAGTACAGGACAGCATTTTTGGAAGCTCGCCAGTCACTGGAGGTGAAACTAACACTGGAGGAGCAAAGCACTCAGCAGGTATATTACCCATACCCACGTGCACATTTTCTTATTTTTGGCCAAACAAACCCACAAATGCACAAGTACACAAATAGAAGGGTGAGATGCGACACTCTGATTAATTACAGGATGTTTTGCTCAGCTCAGGACTAATAGGTTGTTAGAGAGGCGGTTGTTTTCACCAGCGCAGCCACCGTCAGGGACCTGACACAATAAGGTCCCTTTAGCACTTTGCCAGCCAACAGACGCAATAGAGAGAATGATGACATGTTTCCCAATGAAGCATTTTAAAAAGGAATTATGTTTTTACACTTTTTATTATATGTTAGCCTGTTTATTACTTCTTCATTTTTAATCAAACCTCAAGCTGCATTCAGGTCACCATTTTGCTGTAAATCCTTTAAGCTTGTTCTTTTGTGTTCCTTACAGCCACTATGCCATGCTTTACCTTCTGTGGCATCAATATTAATCTGTTATGAAGGCTTATCTCAGCTAGAAGAGGTGTTAAATTAAAGAAACGGCGGTAACGTATTTAACAGCAATCGCAAATTGCTCACCATCATCACAGATTGAAAGATGATACAAATGTGCAGTTATTGTCACCAAGCATTTAATTCTTCCCTTTAAGACACTGTCACGCCTGCCTGTGACTATTTGCAAAACAAAGACAGCAGACTCTTGAGAGTTGTTTGAAAAAGGGGCGGAAAAGATGGTGAAAAGCGAGAGACGTGCGGATACGGATGGGGAGGCAAAAAGACAAAGGAAGAGACAGAGGAGAGATAGTATTCCCACCGTGCCTTTTCAGTGGGAGACTGGGTCAAAGATGGAAAACAACCAGCCAGTTGGGACATTTCTGACCACTTGACGGGATTCTTGAGAGCTAAGAGGAAAATAAAATGTAAATTTGTACACTTTCTTTACGCGTACAGAAATAGGGATGACTTTTCTTTTCCTATTTCTCACATCTCGCACCTTCTTTCAAATCTTGCTCTATGTAGGAGGAACTATTACTGTCCATCCTGCCCAAACACATTGCTGATGAGATGCTGCAGGGCATGAAGAACCAGGCAAATCAGAACGAAGTCCGGCAGCAGCAGCAGTTCAACACCATGTACATGTACCGCCATGAAAACGTTAGGTCTGGATCACTAAAAAAAAATGTCTTTTGAATTTTATCAAACATCTGTTTCACAGTATTTTTTGCAATAGGAAAGTGTTACATTATTTTTTATTTTTATTGCAGCATCCTGTTTGCAGACATTGTGGGCTTCACCCAGTTGTCCTCAGCCTGCAGCGCCCAGGAGCTTGTAAAGCTGCTCAATGAACTGTTTGCTCGCTTTGATAAACTGGCAGCAGTGAGTATCAGAGTGGTTTCAACTGTTTTTTCCTGTGAGATATATGTACTCATAAGACACTTTATTAGGTACACATAGATTCAACACGGTGCTGGAACATTCCTCGGAGACTTTTTGTCATACTGACATGATAACATCACACAGTTGATCCACATTTGTCAGCTGCAAATCTTCAGTTCTGCCTCATCCAAAAGGTGACTGTGGAGACCAGTTGAGTACAGTGAACTCATTGGCATGTTCAAAAAGCCAGTTTGAGATTGTTTGAGCTTTGTGACATTCTTAGAAGCAGCCATTAGAAGATGGGTACACTGTGGTTATAGAGGGATGGACATGGTCAGTAACAAATACTCTAGTGGGCTGTGGAGTTTAAAGAATGCTAAATTAGTAATAAGGGCACAAAGGTTGGCAAGAAAATGTCCTCCATACCATTACACTAACAATAAAAGGATGCATACGTTGGATGCATACGTTCATGTTATTTAAACCAAATCCTGATCCTACCAGCTGCTATGTTACAGCAGAAATCAAGACTCATCACATTAGGCAACAACTTCTCAGTCTTTTTGTTGAGCCTATGCTAATTGTACCCTCAGCTTCCTCTGCTTAGCTGACAGCAGTGGCACCCGGTGCGGTGTTCTGCTGCTGTCCAATTTTCTTCGAGGTTAGATCTGTTGTGCCTCCAGAGATGCTCTTCTGCATACTAGGGGTGGGGGAAAAAATCGATACTGTGTAGTATCGTGATATTTTGTTTGCTAATAATGTATCGATACAGGGACAGCAGAAATCGATATTTTGTTACAAAAAAAGTTTTTGTGGACTGGAACTCTGACTTCAGAGCATGTTGATCCTTTTTCTGAGCAAGAATCCTGACATTCCTTCACTGTCCAAATGTGTTTAACTTGTTTTTTGGCAGCAATAAACATGACAGTTTACTTATTTTAATTTAAGACATGTTTTATTTTAATTAAGTTTAAAACTTTTTTATTTAATGTAAAATTATATTTTGTTTTAATTTACTTTCAAATTCTTCAGTTGCTGAAGGGGCTGCATAGTTTTCATAAATTGCATAGTTCAGAATAGCTATAATTGTACCAGATGGTTGCATTCAGTTAAGTTGGACTAGACTGTAATACAAACAGTTCAGTTTGTCAACAATAAAACTGACTGAAATGAGAGAAAGACTGAGAGTGAGACTTTGATATTAGATCAAATGAATATTGATAAAGTTTACCTTTATGTACAGAATCTGAATATCGCAAAATATTTTTAAAAATTGCAATAATATCGTATCGTGCGTTAAGTATTGTGATAATATCGTATCGTGGGATGTATGGTGATTCCCACCTCTACTGCATACCTTGTTTGTAAAGATTTGGTTATCTGAGTTACTGTTGCCTTTCTATTAGCTTGAAACAATGTGTCGTTTGTCATCTGACATCTAAAACTAACAAGGCATTTTTGTCCAGAGAACTGCTGCTCAGTGGATATTTTTCTTTTTTTCCTCTGTAAACTCTAAAGATGGTGGGAAAATCCCAGTAGATAAGCAGTTTCTGAAATACTCAGACCAGCCTGTCTGACACCAACAACCATGCCACCTTCAGAGTCACTTAAATCAAGCTTTTTCTCCATGCTGATGCTCCATTTGAACTTATGTATTAACAAGCAGTTGAACAGCTGTGCCTAATAAAGTTGTCAGTGAGTCTATTGTTAAGATATATTACTACTGGATATTTCTGAATTATTGTTGGTAGAAATGTAACAAAATTCTATGCAAGCTTGACTTGGTGTGACAACCTCATTAATAACGTGTTCTCTAGCCTCCATTGTGGTTAGCACCCAGTTTCTGCTTGGCTGGAATGCTACTCTGCTACATGTGCATAGACAGACTCTGTAAAGCTAGTAGCCACCACGACACCACCCATTGGTTTTAGACATTTTAAAACCTTAACATTAATGTTTTGACTGCCACCATGTTGGTTTGGAAATGGGTATATGCTGAGTCATCAGCGAGGGCTAACAAGTTTGGTTAGCAGGCTACATCCATAAACTATACAGCAGATACAGATATGTGCTAATTACTGCTAACTAAGTAACAGGCTTATAAAATATGAAAAATATGCTCACCAAAACTGAAGCACAAACCTTTTGGGTGATTTGTACAACACAAGAAGTAATATTATTTGTCGGATAATTCCTCGAAAATGCTGTACACAGTGTGTAGAGGTCCAGTTAATAGCAGACAGTCATCAGCTACAGCTCTGTGTGTGCACACCTGTCAATTGAAGCAGACTCACCCCTTACTTAAAGTCTTAGCGGTTCTCAAAGTTATAAACTAACCGACCACTGCATATTGTGAATTAGAACTCAAGCCACTCTGCCAGACAAAGCGATGAGATGACACAATTTCTTGATTTCTGCAAACATCTTTTTTCTGAATTATGTTCTGAGAAGTGTTTATGAGACTATAAAATGACATTATTGGATTGTTTGAGTTATAGTACCAGTACCTTTCTGTTATTGAGGTAAACATCCATGTCTGATCTCACATTACAGGAACATCATCAGCTGAGGATTAAGATTCTTGGAGACTGTTACTATTGCATCTGTGGTGTTCCTGACTTCAGGGAGGACCATGCCGTATGTTCTATAAAGATGGGCCTGGCTATGGTAAAAGCCATCTCGTAAGTAGTGACTTTACTAATTAGGAATAGGGGAGGAAAACACAATGAAAACATTATTATTAAAACATTAGAATTAAAACTGTAAATTTAAAAAAAAAAAAAAAAAAGCTTAGACAAAATAATGGAGAAAGGAAGTCACCACATAGAGAGAAAAAAACTAGAGAGGAAAGGCTCAATTAAAAATTTAAAGCTGCTTAACAATATGAGCAACAGTTAATTTTCCAGTGACCCTCTGATTTCTCTCATGGTCTAGGTACGTTCGAGAAAAGACACAAACCGAGGTTGACATGCGCGTGGGTGTCCACACCGGCACCGTGCTGGGAGGAGTACTTGGGCAGAAACGCTGGCAGTTTGATGTTTGGTCCACAGATGTCACTGTGGCCAATAAAATGGAATCTGGAGGGATTCCTGGGTAGGAAAATTGTGCGCTTCCTTGGTCTTTGCGTAGTGTGTGTCTGAGAGCAGTTTATTTTTTTTCTGAAATTCACAGTTTTGTATGCTATCTAGGAGAGTGCATATTTCCCAGACCACAAAAGACAGTCTGCATGGGGAATTTGAACTGGAGCCGGGGAATGGTGGAGAGAGGTGCGAGTACCTGCTGGAGAAAGGCATTGACACTTACTTAGTTCTAGTTCCTAAGCAGAAAGCCAATGGACTCAATGGAAATGTGAGTGGCTTGTTCCTTTATCCCATACAAAATAAATCAAATCAATTAAGTGAACATTTTTTGTTTTTGTTATTGATGTAATATTAACAGATGTCGTATCTGCTTCTCCTCCTCAGACACCTGGTACACTGACCAATAGAAATTCCAAACAGTTGATCAACACCACAGCATCCAATGGGAATGCAGTCTCACAACAGTCCACACCTACTGAGTCTAAAAAGGAGGTGAATTACAGCTGCCGGTCATCATTTCAGTAACCAAAGATTAAAGTGTGTTGTTACTTGTGTATACATGAGTAAGGCCTATCTATATGTTTATAAAAAGATAAATTATGTGAATTCTTTTTTCAGTTATAAAACA
Organism: Perissodus microlepis; assembly: GCF_051167445.1. NCBI lineage: Eukaryota > Metazoa > Chordata > Actinopteri > Cichliformes > Cichlidae > Perissodus > Perissodus microlepis. The sequence continues at coordinate 7,363,370 of NC_140475.1, forward strand.
GAAAGGTTCACTTGGTAATGTTGTCTGTATCTGATGCGTTTCTCTTTGCATTACTGGCAACCTTAGATGAGTAACACAGCCGAGGAACAAACCATCAACAGACGACTCCAGCAGGAGCTGCTGGAGAGAGAGACTCAAAAAATGTAAGAAAAAAGAAACCAGAAAATTTTAAAAAAGTGCAATAAAAGGATTCATTTTAAAGACTAAATCATAGAAATTGGATTCGGTGTTCCAGGAATTGAAAAGAAACAAACTCAGTGAAGTAACCCACATGCATCTCCTCAATCGGTGTCCCATCCCCCCTTTTTAGTATCCATGTCCTTCAAAATGTTCTTTTCTTCCTGCTAAATCTCACTGCATTTTTGACAGAATGAAGGATCATGAGATCAACCCCGTTTCTCTCCGTTTTGTGGATGGAAAGTTGGAGGACCACTACTCCTCAGAGAAGGAGAGGAGGAGCGGAGCGGCCTTCTCCTGCTGCATGATTGTACTCCTTTTCATCACAGCAATGGAGGTCTTCATAGACCCATTGTGAGTTTATGTATCATGTATGTGTCACTTTATAGCATGGGTGGCACAGCAGTGCAGCACCATCACCTCCCAGCAGACCTTTGTATGTGGAGTTTGCATGTTCTCCGTGTAACTGTGCCGGTTTCCTCCAGCAGTCCAAACACTTCCATGTTAGGTGAATTGGTGATACTAAATGAGTGTGAGCATGTGTGGTTGTCTGTCTCCCTGTGTTAGCCCTGCTATACACTTGTACTGGGTATACCCCGACTCTCACCCTGTAACAGCTGGGACTGACTCCTTGGCCATGTACGAGTTCATTTATGTTTTGTTTATGTATTGTTGTAGTGATAGCACATGATAATTTATTAGAAATTGTAGGACGTTGTCTGATGATGTGTGTTCTCCTTCTAGGTTGTTTGTGAACTATGTGACTCTCGCAGTAGGACAGGTATTGCTGCTAATACTCACAGTATGCTCCCTGGCAGCCATCTTCCCCAGGGTGAGAAATTTTTTTTAAAAAGGAAACGTAATTTTTTTGTAAATTGTCGACAATGGTAACCAATTAATTGCTAAATGCCTTTGATTAGTATGTTCAAACCTCTCTAACAATAATGTAGAGCCTAAAACCTATGGTGATATGAAAAACTAAGTACACCCCATGATTCAATAGGTTTTAGAGCAACCTTAGCAACAATACCTTGAAGTAAGAGTGGGTGGGAACTTTGGCCCACTCTACTATACAATGTTACTTCAGTTCATTGAGGTTTGTCGGCATCTGTTCATGCACAGCTCTCTTAAAGTCCCGCCACAGCATTTCAGTCAGGTTGAAGTCTGGATTTTGACAAGGTCATTGCAGCACCTTGATTCTTTTCTTTTTCAGCTTTTCTGTTGCTGCTGTGCCTGGCTCATCCTGTTGAACAACCCAGTCGGGCTCTAGAAACTTTGCTATACAGTGGAGTTTGTGGTCAACTCAGTGACTGCAAGGTGTTCAGGTCCCATGGTTGCAAAACAAGCCCATCACTCCTCCACCACTGTGGTTGACAGTTGGGGTGTTTATGCTGATATATTGTGCTTGGTTTTTGCCAAATGCAGTCTTGTGCATTACAGCTGTACATCTCCATATTGATGTCCAAAAGTCCAAAGGATGTTGTTCCAGAAGTTTTGTGTTTTTTTTAAGTTGCAACTAGAGAAAAGGCTTTTTGCTGGCAACCCTTCCAAATAAGATCTACTTGTTCAGTCTATTTCTAAATGTTCTCTCATGAATTTTAACATTTAACATGCTAACTGAGATCTGTAGAGTCTGAGATGTAGCTCCTGGTTTTTTGTTGATGTTTTTTGCAGTTTTCTGAGAATTGCACAGTTTAACCTTGGGGTGAATTTGCTGGGACGTCCACTACTGGAAAGATTGTGCCATTGTGTTAACACACACCTGAATGCTCCAAATCAGCAAGCTGACGAAACCTCTGCTTTTATAGAGGTGCTCCCACTTGCTAATCAAGTGCATTTGATTAGCAGCACTTTGCTGCTTCTTAAGGTCTTCATTCCTATGGAAGCAGTAAGGGTGTACTTAGCTTTTTAGAGCACTGAATTCAGTCCTGTAAAAAACTTATTCTCGCAGGGCTTTAGCTAAGTGATATTTAGCATTTTGATTGGTTTTTACAATTGATAAGGAATTTTTCTCAAAGCAGTACTGATTTTATTGTCGCACAGGACAGAATGAAAGTTCTACAGTTTACACTACACTATATAAAAGATGGCTACCTTTTTAACATTTTCTTATCACAGATGTTCTCCAAGAGGTTGGTATCTTTCTCAATGTGGATTGATCGCACCCGATGGGCGAGAAACACGTGGGCCATGGCAAGCATATTTGTTCTAACCATGGCTGTGATCGCTGACATGGTACGACTTCAAGAAACTTGGTAAAACTGCATGTGTGCATGTCCGCAATCGTGGCAATATGGATAAACTTTTTTGTCATTTCGTTATATAACTTAATGTCATAACAGGAAAATACATACAATCAGTTTCCAGGAAATTCCAGTTGGGATTAATGTGCAACATCATAGCTCCCAATCTGAGTGTGTGTGCATTCGACTTTCCATAAGTGTGTTCCCACTTTGTCTTCATCAGACTATCGCTGCCTTTTATGTGTCTGACAGTATGATCCCAGTGGGGTCTATTAGTTGTCTGTCTTGCTGCCTGCTGGCTCATTTGTCACAGCCCCATAGGAGCAACTTGCTACACACGCTGCTGCCTTTGTGGGCTGAAGAGAATAGCGGATGCTAAAGAGAGCGTTCATTTCTCTGTTACGCTGTCATGTAGAAGTGACAGTCGCCCTTTGAAGAAAATGAAGGAAAAAATAAAATAACGGAGCATGTTTTACTACTGCTGTTATCGTATTCGGGTTATTCTCGACATAGGCACAAGTTTTAGCTCAAAATGTGAAGTTGTTAATTTTTCTGCCAGTTGGAGTGAGTGGATTTTTTTCTTTTCGTTGTGTTGCAGTTAAGTTGTGCACCTCCATCCCTTCGGATCTTCAACAGCACGTCTGGTCCGATGTTGGAGTCGCTCGGTGACGGAGGCTGTGCAGATAATCCGAAGCACTACAGCTTCATGGCTGTGATGTCACTCATTGCAACAACCATGTTGGTGCAAGTGAGCCACCTGATTAAACTAGGCCTCATGGTGCTGGTTGTCACAGCAACTGGAGCCGTTAATATCTACAGCTGGCGGGACCTATATGATCTGTATGATTACATGCAGTTTGCCTCCTACAGGTGAGAAATGACTAATCATCGATAGATGTCTCTTTTAGGTTATTCTGGGTGTTTTGCTTTAGGTTGGATTTGCTGCTGTGTCTACAGTGCTGTGAAAAAGTAGTTGACTCCTTATTGTTTTTTTTAGGTTGTTCCAGATTTGTCATACTTACATAGTTCATATGATCAAACAAATTTGAATAGTTATTAGACAATGCTAACTTGAGTAATAATAACCCAAAAAGAACATAAAGAACATCTCATAGTTTCCAAAAAACATCTTGATGACCCCCAAGACTTTTGGGAAAATATTCTGTGGACTGACGAGACAAAAGTTACATTTTTTGGAACGTTTGAGTCCTGTTCCATCTGGTATAAACTAACACAACTAAAAAGAACATCATACCACCAGTCAAACATGGTGGTGGTAGCGTGATGGTCCAGGGATGCTTTGCTGCTTCAGGACCTGGACAACTTGCTGTAACTGATGGAACCATGAATTCTGCTCTTTACCAGAAAATCCTGAAGTCTGACCATGAATTCCTGCCATGAAGCTCAAGCACACTTGGGTTATGCAGCAGAACAATGATCTGAAACACCAGCAGATCCACCTTTGAATGGCTCAAAGAAAGCAAGATGAAGGTTTTGGAGTGGCCTAGACAAAGTCCAGACATAAATCGTCTTAAGATGCTTTGGCGTGACCTTACACAGGCCGTTCATGCTTGAAAACCCTCCAGTGTAGCTGAATTAAAACAAGTGTGCAAAGAAGACTGGACCAAAATTTCACTACAGTGATGTGAAAGATTCTTTGCCAGTTATTGCAAATGCTTGATTGCAGTTCTTGTTGCCAAGGGTGGCACAACCAGTTAAGGGTTAAGGGGCCAATTACTTTTTTTCAGCACTGTTAATGACAGTATTGTCTCTAATGGTATCCCACTTTTGTATTTTCAGAACATTGATAGTGCCATCCAAGTACCTCATGACAGTGATGATTATTGTTATGATGATTGGCTTTTACTTCTTTGCACGCCACGTGAGTGTCACATCTATGTAACACCCGGAGGGTTAGAACAAGAAAATGTTGTTCAACAAAATTCAAATTTTTCCATAATAGGTTTCTCTCAAAATATGTCATTAATTCTGTCTGTGTTGCGTGTCTGTGTGCAGCTGGAGCAACAGTCCAGGAAACTATTTCTGTGGAAGATTGGCGTGCATGATCAGAAAGAGAGAGTCTTTGAAATGAGACGCTGGAATGAAGCGTTGGTCACCAACATGCTGCCAGAGCATGTGGCAAAACACTTTCTGGGCACTAAAAAAAGAGACGAGGTATATATGTTGAGTTTGTTACCATAGGAGTCAGGGAGAGAAAACATGAGTGAGAATGGAAGAGAAGCCATATTAAACAGCATTTTGCGATTTAAAATCATTTGAGCTTACACCTTCTGTGTGAGCAGCAGAAAGAGTTGTTCAAAAGCAGCTTAAAGTAATGAAGGTACCGCAGGTGATGCTGTACTGTGCCATCTTGTGGCCTATCTTATAATTACATATTAGTAGCAATAAGCTTAAAAACTGTTTTTTATGACCCAACAAGTCATTTGTTTTGTGTAGGAGCTGTACAGCCAGGGGTATGATGAAATAGGGGTAATGTTTGCATCCATCCCCAATTTTTCTGATTTCTACACTGAGGAGAGCATCAATAACGGGGGCATTGAGTGTCTGAGGATTCTCAATGAGATCATCTCCGACTTTGACAGCGTGAGTTCTGGCAATGTTGTACACTAAATGTACACTAAACTAAACGTGACCTCAAAGCATGAATGTAACACCAGGAAGTAAAACTAATCAGTGTCCACTTCCCCCACCAGTTATTAGACAGGGACGAGTTCAGGTGCATTACTAAGATCAAGACGATTGGAAGCACCTACATGGCCGCGTCAGGCCTCACACCGGAAAGCAACACAAATGGATATGGCAACCGCAAGGTGTGATAATCTATCAGCATTATATGTCTATATCAATCTGTTGAAGCCTTTTATCTAAACTGATTATTCGAATAATTATAAGAGCTATTTACTGGTTGTCTACAGCCAGAGGACCAGTTGCTGATTGAGCGCTGGCAGCACCTCGCTGACCTGGCAGACTTTGCCTTGGCCATGAAAGTCACCCTCAACAACCTCAACAAGCAGTCCTTCAACAACTTTATGCTACGAATCGGTCAGTGTTTGCACTTGAGAGTGAGTCTGAGTGTCCAACTGCAAATGTGCACATGTGTTCATGTCTCCTTTTTGATCCCTTAAGGTCTAAATAAAGGAGCAGTTCTGGCCGGAGTGATCGGAGCTCGTAAACCTCACTATGACATCTGGGGCAACACGGTCAACGTGGCGAGCAGAATGGAGTCAACTGGAGTGATGGGAAACATCCAGGTAGCACAACCAAACACTCCCAAAACCAAAGATACAGCAAATTTAAGCATTCTTTTTATTGTGTCCATCTCTTCTAAATGCTATGTTCTACTTGGACCTCAGGTTGTAGAGGACTGCTATGACATCCTGAAGGAGTACGGCTTTCGTTTTATCCGAAGAGGGCCCATATATGTCAAAGGGAAAGGCGAGCTGCTGACCTTTTTCATGAAAGGCAAAGACAAACCCAATACCAAAGATGGTGCAGTAACTACTACCCTTCCACACCAAGTTGGAGACTTTCACTGACTTTTTTTTTAATCTCTTCAAATGGCATAAGCCCAATAACAGGCCTGAGCAAAATGTCAGTTTTGTCAGCCATGAATTTCACAGGATCTTGTTTTTTGTGCGCTTCATAGCCCATGTGAAGAATATGACGGTAGACTGACACAACAAAAACGCTAATGCACAATTATCAGGACTTTTATAGACAAATGTTTAAAGAAACATGTTTTGTAAAGTTGTAAACAAATTTAAGAATGTCTCAGAGAGCTCCTGAGCTAAAGATTGCTGCACTTGATTCACAGAGTGCTACAGACACGAGAAAAACAAAAATCTACGTCTGATTTTTTTCAACATTTTTCATTTCATTATTTGAAAAAGCAAACACTTCATCCTCTTTGATACAGTCCCTGTGAATAAATTTTATAAGCTCACATATAAAAAGGACATTGTTTAAATCTTGAAAAACGGTATAAAAATTCAACGCATTCCTACAGACTATGACCTGTGACAAGGTGAGGTGTTTATGTATTTTGTGTGGTCATCGTACATAGACCTAAAAAGATTTCTGTAGCCTTTAGAAAAATTATTATGTATGCTTTTATGTCTGGTAGGTGATTTAAACAAGATCTCCAAATTATCTGAAATAAATAATACCACAATAAGTAGTATTATACATGTAAAGAACTATCAGTTTGTCCAGGATTGGCCGCTCCATCGAATTACACCAAAGTGTTTGCTGTTTCATGTTCGAAAGAGTCTCTAAAAAGCCAGAAATTTTATATCAGCATCTACAGGTAACTGTAAGGGTCAAAATGCATCTTTCTGCAATCAGGGAGAGAGTGAATAAAATCAAGCTGCATGGAAGGTTGAATTTGGCTAAGAGGATTTTAGAGTAAAACTACATTTTGTCGGTGAACACAGATGCAAAGGCAAGGGCTTTTAGAATAAATTTTTCTGCACAAATAGAGTTCATTGCTTACACTAACAGTAAACATGGTTTGATTGTTTTTTTTTTCCAGACCAAAGACAATTTTGGGGGGCAATGTAACCTCATACAATTTGTGGCGAGAATGTTCTGGCTTAGGTTTATTTCACTGCCTCTGGGAGCACACAGCTTATAATGAACAATCCAAATATGAATTCACATCAAAGGGCGCATGAAGGTAATGTGAGGCCATGTGTCTGAAAGCTTGGGTTGAAGCAGATGTGGACTTTTTTTTTTTTACAGGATAATGATCCTAAACAAGAAAAGAGCACACAAAGAATAAATGTAGGGTTAGTCAGAACCTAGAAGCGAATCCCACTGTATTTTTGTGTGGAGGTTTGAAATAAGCAGTACATAACAGAAAAGGTACCAAGAAAGGTACTGAAGGAACTGAGCATGTAAGAGTGGTCAAAGCTGCTCATCTACAAGATCATGAAGTAGCTTCTGGTATCAGCTAGTTCATATTAATGTTGAATAAACAAATGGAAGAGGTCAGAGGCATACAACATCTTTATCGGTATGCACTGTTTCAAAAAGGGTCGGGTGTTTGCCTAGCCAAAACATATGTAAATTACAAGTTTTCAGTAGATAAATAATACATGACTTCCTTTTTCCTTTCTTTTTTATGTATCTTGCACTGGAGTTTCTTTTTTAAATGATGTAAGGTAATCACATTGCAATTATACTGCGTTAATAAAACATTTTTGCATTAAACTTCTTGATTATTCCGCCTTGTGGGATTGACTTCAGGATCCAACATCAACTGGCCTGCTTGCCAAAACCATTTGTCCAAGACAGTGCTTAAATTAAGTACCAAATAAGTGTACTGCCATGTTTTATTTAGTCTGATAATACACTCATGTTAATACATTCTCATGGTTAATATAATTGATTTTCATTCTTTAATTTGGTCTGATCTAATGTTAAGATTCTCATTGGGACTGATCATAAAGGACAAGATTTGAAATGGGTACATCAGACAGTTCAGGTTGAATAGTATGGAGACAAAGTTAAAGAGGCAAGAAGGTTTGGACATGTGCAGAGGAGGGCTGGTGGATATACTGTACAAAGGGTGTTAAATGTTGAGCTTCCAGGCCTCGAGCAAAAGAGGAAGCCCACAGAGAAGATTCATGGATGTAACCAAGGAAGACATGTCGAGGGATGATTTGACAGAGGAGAAATAGGGTGAGATGAAGGCAGATGATCTGCTGTGGCAACCCTAAAGGGAGCAGTCAAAAGAACAAGTTTACACTGATCCACTTTGGAAGTTCATGTTTATTCGGGCCTGGTTACTAGTCTTTTGACTGAGTGATTCATTAGTTCAATCATTTATGAAGATAACAGAAAATAAACCCTTGTTCAGCCGAAGTCAACTAATTTTCCTGTAAGGTTTAAATGAAAATAGTTGGCTTATGTTGTTATTCAAACTAATAAAGAGTGTATTAGTACAGTACAAATAACACATGGCGGTTGATTCACCTTTTTTTTGTCTCCCATAGTCTTAGCTTAAGTTAAATCTCATAGATGGACCTTAGTGGGAACACTTATGTTAATTTATTTTTATTCTTAACGCGATTACGTGTATAGTATTTTAGTGATAAAGTTAACTTTTATACTATTCTTTAGGCCTTGGATACGAAGATATCGAGGACACATTTTCATTTACTTATTTTGTCACTGTGTTAGCTAGTGATCAGTAGACTAGCTACACTAGATTTACTCATTATGCTAATTCAAAATTCCGGATATATTACACTTCAAGTCTCTGGAGCACTAAAATGAACTTTAATATGAAATTTTATTGTTTTTTGATCATTATTATGCTAACTAGGTTCTCATGCACCACCCATGGATTATAATTCTACCCGGAAGCCTGGTAGTGTAGGAATTTCCGGTTACGTCAGGGCGTCAGGACTCCATTAGAGCTGCAGCTGTTTTGAGAGAAACAACAACAAAACGGGCTAACTGATAGAGCTTCCACAGTGACAGTACGCTCTAAGCCTGACAACGAGGCCTCAGATCTGGAAGCTTAACCTTCATTTCCCACCCGGAGCTTCGCCGGCTTCTAACCACGGCCGCTCTCGGTGAGGAAACTCTGGCCTCCGCTTCCTCCTCCTCCGACTCGGACACCGGCGGAGCGTCGCCGCCCCCGCGGAAGAAGCACCGAGCCTCGGCGGTGGAGGGAGCAGGAGAGCCCGGGGCTTCAGCAGTTTTGACAGGCCTTTCCGGAGTTGTCCTAGGACGCGGTGCATACTCTCAAGCCACCTCTGCCATCCACTTTAACCGAAGTGTTGTCAACAACCTCAGCAGCAGTATGCAGGCAAACGGGGCTGGACAAGGACAAGAATCCTCGGAGCTCTCTTGCTTAAACAGCGCACAAAACGGGGAGTCCTCCTCGGTCGGAGGAACTCACTCAAATGGGCTTCTCTCCAGCACAGATAACGGTAATAACGTCGGTACCAGTAATGGATCTTCAGTAGGGCCTTGCACGGGGACTTCGGCTGCTTCTACGGCCTCGAGTTCGGAGGTCGGCTCGTTGAAAAAGAAGAAACGACTAACACAGGCGGAGGAAGATGTCATACGATTAATAGGGCAACATCTCCACGGACTAGGACTGAAGTAAGTTTATTCAGTGTGTCAGTCGAGGAAAAACTCACGAAGGCAGTTAACGTTAGCATCGAACATAAGAAGTGCAATCTGTATAACTTGGGTTTTATGTGAAACTGCGAAATAGCAGCTGGTAAAGGCGATATTAGTGCGCTTGACAGACACAAACATGGGGGATGGGGTTGGTAGTTAGCCTGTGAGCTCGGCAGTTGGTAGAAAGAAGGGGTCCATCTTGCACAATAACAGCTAGCATCGGTAGCCTGCGCTAAGGTGTTGTGTCCTGATATTAAACGTTCACGGAAAGATAAAACATAGTTCAACATAGAGCTGTTTCACGAGTTCACCATAACTCGTAGGAGCCTTTTAATGCCAGTTACGTCACGATCTATTAATAAATGTTATAGATTTCGCAGTGAATAAAAGGCATTACATCATCTAACATTAGTAACATTTGTTCATACAAAACAAGGATCGCAGATTTGTTGTGGTTTTTCAGCTATATAAAATGGAGACGGTTCAGTTTTCCTAATTAGGTACTTAAGCAGAATGATCGAGTTTACGGCGTGAGTTTCACGTTTGAGAGGTTATTGCGCAAAAAGCAATTGCGGAGAAAAATGTTAGGTTAGTGCACGGGGTTTTCAACGTCGGCTTTTTACTCTGGTGGCTTTCTTCTTTTTGTAGCTCGTCTGCAAATGCAGCACGTTTTTTTTCATTTGGGGTTTCTTTTTAGAGAGGTACATGGAGAAGTCTTGTATTGCTGAAAGACACTGTAATAACGGGTATGGGTTATGAAATATGACCTGGTTATTTTAGTATTCCTAGTGCACTCTTTGCATTTCTTGATGTGTCCTTGGAACTATTTATTTCATCAAATCAGGCACCATTTTACACAGCTATCTCACGAATGTTAGAACTTCTCTCCTGCCTTCATTTTTTCCGTCTTTGTTGCTGTGTCCGAGCAATGTGTCATCAGCCAGTCACAAACAGTGACGTGCATGTATTGGAGCGTGTATTTATTTAAAGTCAGCAGTCAATACTGTGGGCGACATTTGTTCCCGAACTGAGCAGAATCGGATGGCTTCATGGCGGCTGAGGAATGCGCTTTCTGCCAGCTGTTTCACATGGAAACGTTGGTTTGAATCTAATTATAGAAATGAGGGTTTGTTGTTTTTTTTCCAAGAAACGTGTGTATGGTGCTCTTCAAACTGCCAGTGGTCTGCACTGTTGGGTCCTTTGATTTCTAGTGTTCAGCTGAGGAAGTATAGCATTATAGGCATTATAAAAGACATTGCTGTGTTTACTATGAGGGTTTTTTTTTCTTTTCTTTTTTTTGGGGGGGGGGGGGGGGTATGAAATTGCCTGGTATGAAACAGAGCCCCTACATTTCAGCCAGGGAAATACAAGCGAAATCGGGCTCAACACAGAGCTGCTGCGCCACTCCATTGATACCTGAGAATGATGTCATCATGCTGAAGGTGTCAGCCACCCCCCATACCCATTTCACTTGCATTATCTTGCACACACATCTCTGCAGGAGCTTTTATGGGAGTGGAGTGTGTTTAGCAGAGGGATGGTGTTTGCACAGATGGTTATGGTTCACTGTTGACAGAGCCGAAGGGGGTGATGTCAACCGCAGTGGAAGCTTGATTCATGTTGGTGTCCACAAATAATGCTTGGGTGACACAACTGCCCCACAACCGGCTTCTCCCAGTTATTGTTAGCCATTAAATTATATTCTCCCTACTGTCGGCCACAAACATTAATATCGTCTTGTCACCCAGTACACTATTTGCCATCACCATAAAGTATTGGCATAATGACATAAATGACTAGTGAGGAAAAGGTCTATAACCTACCTAAAAAATGTCACTTAACATAATGATGGGCTAACTTGTCAGCTGACTGAGCTCACATTTTCAGGTATTGAGTGACTGTTAATAGCTGAAAAACCACATTTGGCCTTGATTTTTTTTCCCTTTCACATGTCTCATCGTTATATATCTGGATAACTTCCTCTCCTCCACTCTCCTCCTGTGTCTCTGCAGTCAGACGGTGGACCTGCTGATGCAGGAATCAGGCTGCAGACTGGAACACCCCTCAGCTACCAAGTTCCGCAATCATGTCATGGAAGGGGAGTGGGACAAGGTTAGTATTTGTTTACAGTGACTACATAATAGGAAATATTCTGGGCAACATGGAATTTGTGACAGTGAAATTTCACTTCAAAATGCAGAGCTAGAATACATACAGTATATCTTTTCAGATCAGTCTCGCCTCATATTAATTATCAACCAAAGCTAAGTTTATGAAAGCAGCAGGTGGTAACATAGGTGAGTTCAAACAGCAGTCTGTACGGGGCACAGTTATGCAAACCCAGCAGCATGAACTTGTTTAATTTTTAATGTTGAAGCCCGCAGGACAACCCTCTGTGGCTGAGTAGAATGAACAGAAATTTAAAGGTGAAGTAAAATGCTTATTAAGGTGTCTTTATGTAATTGGCTTTTAAATTACCAGTTTATTTTATTAGCGCTTGATCCAGCACTTTACAGCAGACCCATAAAAGTGTTAATGCCGGTACAAATGAATCTCCTGGTGTAACGAACCTACATCGGTTTAGAACGCCTGTGGTCAAAATTAGACTAATACACAAGCAATTTGTTTTGATTCCATAAAGTTATCTACAAAACGGTAAAAGTAGCTGGTACTTTGAGATTCGTCCTTTACAGTTTGATCACAGCACAGTTGCATTGTCAAAGCCTTATAGATTAGGTGACCATAAAATCTGTATCACTGTTTATATAATTAGTTTTGTTTTTTTTCTTGTGCATGCATGGAAAGTGCTGAGCTAATGATTTCTCCCTCTTTCTCTCCCCTCTGTCACCCTCCTTTTGTTTCGGTGCAGGCTGAGAATGATCTCAACGAACTGAGAGCATTGATGCATTCTCCCAATGCTATTGTGGTAAGCTCCGTTTGCCCAAACCTGAACTGGACTGAATGACAGTCAGTCAGTTAGCAGGCACAGCTGGACTTTCCAGAATGATACAGTTATAGAGCAGATTCCTGTTGTGGACAGCGCCACAAGAAGGAGCGAATCCACATTTAGATTTAGAGTAGTGTACTGGATACTGTTTTCAAGTAGAGTGTGACTCCACATTGCAGTGCTGTTGTTTTGGGGTTTTTTTTTTTACATAGTGTCTTTACATTGATTATAACTAATAGATTTAAAAGCTATGTTTTGGTTTGATTCTTGCTACTATAGCTTTGTTTTTGCCAGGTCAGTCAATACTGGGAGCAGATATGAGAGATCAAGAATTTCCATTACAGAACATGGTTTAAAAGAATTAAATATGTATACATTTAACAGCACATTGAGCACATATCCATGTCAGCTACAGTATTTAACAGAAAAGACTGCAGTTGTGTATTTCTGCAGTACACAGTACATCTATCAGGGCCTTTAATATTGAATACCACTGATCCACAAACATTTATTCCTGTGAAGATTAGTATGAGAGTAAATACTTTACAGTATCAGTGTGGTAATGAGACTCAGCTCAGACTAATTATCCCTAGCTAGCATGCTAATTAGCAACAAGATGAGCTCCAAAAATACTCCAGAGTCAAGTGCCTGCTGCTCTGTGTCATAAGGTTTCTAACAGCCATTCCCTGCTGAGTTATTGTGAAAATGGATGTAGCTTTTTAATATTTTTTTTCTTCTTTTTTTTCTTTCATAACACCATTTTAGTTCTTGAGTTGAGATTAGCATTGTCATAGTCAATATGACATTCACAACAGTTCTGGAGCGCAGTTTGCTCGTGTCACGGGCCTAAGGGGGAGAATTCTGAGATGTGTGTTTCTGCCCTCTTTATTTACAGAGTTATGTGGGTGGCTTTTGTGTAGTCGATATGAGTGTGCTTGCTGTACTTGCATACCTGAGATAGGATGGAGGCGCTTAACACCGCAAATGACATCGCTAAACTGCAGAAATGTGTAAACACTATAAAAGAAATGGTGATGTTAATATTACCATATGTGCTATGCATATTTGTAAATATATTCTATTAATGACAAATTGACTTTTTTAAAATTATATTCTACCACTAATTTGAGTTTTATTGTATCAGTGTCATATATCCTAAATGGGAATGTTTTGTTTTTTTGCTTCCTTAAAATGTGGTACTTTATCCTTTTTTATGATAAAGTTATGCAAACTAGCTGTCATGATATATATGGTTAAAATCACTTCCTGTCAGTGTCAAAGCAGTAGTTTAAGCTTATTTGTCATTCTTTTATTTTCTCCTTACAAACAGAATGCCAGTACACTCTGATAAATGGTTTTCATTGTTGTGGTACAAAAAAGAAACATGTTTCAGCTTGAAGGCATTATCCACGTAATTCAAAACAACAATAAATGATAACCAGGTGAGCTTTAAACATCACTCAGTAAAAAGAATGCATAATTGCTTGATAGGGTGAAGCACACAAAAGGCCTTTCTTATTCCTCAGCTAGAAATCCAGTATGATGTACGTTGCCAAGTATTTCAAGGTGTATGAGTATTGCTTCCTCTTTGAAAGTGTAGTCACGCAGATGCATTTCTGTTATGGAGGGAAGCATATAAGTGTTAAATGTTACAATCTGAGCCCAAAAGGTTTGAACAGAGATCTGCTGTTGAGCCGTTTCTTTTCTTTTATTTATCAGTATTCCATATTTTCACTGTGCAGATGCATATATCGGTGCCACTTATTTTTGACTTTGATTTTAAAATGTTATAAAGAGCTAATAAGAATTTATGCTATTGTTGGACAAGGTCTGGAAACGTCTTATTTTTGTTGGCGTATTTTTCTGATATTTTCAGTATATGTTAATATCTAAATGAGTTTTTTTTTTTTTTTTTATCTGTATATTATGATAAGAATGTTACTATGGGATGGGGACGTCTGCTCTTGGGTGATAATGTGGCTTTAGCTACATGAGATTCCTAAAAAGTACTTTGCAACACAGAACACATATTATTGTAGTTTGGAACACCTCTGTGTGAGTCTTTATTCGTTTATTATTATAGATAGTTTCATATTTTTAATCTAACTTATTTTCAGTTATAAAAACTGGATGGGGTTTCTGGCTCTGGCAGTCATGTTTTCTTCCTGAGAAATCTTTGCTTGCTGGGTAATGCGTTTATTGATGCATCCTATCATGCAATTATATATTCTCTTTAATGTTTGATGTTTGAACCTTTTCCCAAAATTAGAATGAAGGCTTTGTTAGCTGGCGCCAGCCTTGTTTGTTTTGATATTTGCAGCTATGGGAGACTTGGTGCATTGAACGTTTGGAATTGTGTACTGTTGCTGCTGTTCTTTACTATTTATTTCTTCCTCCTGTATATTTTTGGTGTTTATAGATTACCTTCTCTATACCTGTGCTTCTCTTCTTTCTACTCAGCGTATGAAGTTCCTGCTGCTGCAGCAGAAGTACCTTGAGTACCTGGAGGACGGAAAAGTCTTGGAGGCTTTGCAGGTCCTCCGGGGAGAGCTGACGCCGCTCAAGTACAACACAGATCGCATCCACGTACTCAGCGGGTACTGTTTAATGTTACCTCTGGCTTATAGCCATCATCAGGATGTTCACCCTGTCTGCACAAATACACACCTACTAACCACCCATATAGCTATTGGAGAGTCCTGTAGATGCTAATGGTACGCCTGTTTGGTGATTTACTTGTACCAAAATCCGCACCTGTATAAATATTGTTGCTGATAATTAAGGGAATATTAAATTGTCTTACATTATGATAATTGATGAAGCTTAAGCTGTTGAATTCACTGTAAAACATCTATATGGTAAATGATTTTAGTAGTAATTTTCACAGTGCAGTTCTTGTCACACTTACTGTTTTATCTCCAGTAATAAAACAATCATGGATCTTTTTGCTTGATCTGCAAATGTTAGTCAGCTCTTTTTTTAAAAAAAAATATCAAATACCTGAATGTAACAAGTTCATCTTAGACCCTTCAGGATGCTTTATTTACCACATCTGAAAGTTTGCTAAATTTAGTCTAAGTTAAAATCTGTATTTAGTTGTCAGTGGTTGTAGTTTACGGCCATTCTTATCACTATTTTAAGCTCCTGTTTACTTCCTGGTGATAAGATGTCTTTTTAAAATTGTAATAATCCTTCATGGATGTTATGATGTCCAGTGTGTTTTTTTGCTTAAACTGCGTTCTTGTATGTTGTTTCAGGTACCTAATGTGTAGCCATGCTGAGGATCTTAGGGCCAAGGCAGAGTGGGAGGGCAAGGGCACGGCTTCACGCTGCAGGCTGCTGGATAAACTACAAAGTGAGGAGGCATTTCCATAACTGACCCTGTACAGCTAACAGATGTTGTCTTATTTCTGTGTGTGTGTGTGCATATTCCATGTACAGCTGTGAATCTCTATGATCCGTTTTTTCCTCTCTATTTGTAGCATACCTGCCTCCTTCTGTGATGCTGCCCCCTCGTCGACTGCACACCCTGCTCCGGCAAGCAGTGGAGCTGCAGAGGGACCGCTGCCTTTATCATAACACCAAGCTGGACAATAACCTGGATTCGGTCTCTCTCCTCCTTGATCACGTCTGCAGCAGGTTGGTACTGCAAAGCTAGCATGTTGCACTGTCTCCGAGACGCCAGACTTTGCTAAATTACAAAACTGCAATATTTTACTCTTGTTGTTATGAAACCAAAATGTTGGAGCTCCTTGTGATTCTAAATGTTGTTTTTGGAGTGGAAGTCAGCAGATTTTTCTCTTTAATGACCTACTCCACTACTATGTCTCCACTACTTCTTTTCTTTTGTACCTTGATGCTTCGTATATTTTAACCTGTCGCATTTTCTCTCTCCTATTTATTTGCTGTGTATTGTAATGTCCCAAACACCTGTAGCTCATCAGGGAATGGACATGCAGCCTCTGGGGGTGTCCTCTGGTGTCTGGAACGTTGACACTGGCAAAGGATCCTTTAAGTCTTTTGTAGTGTGAGATAGGGTGAAGTTGATAGGTTGAGGGAGTGGGGTGTTTGGTGTGCACCAATGTTTAAGTAGATGGTACAAAGCAATATCCAGGATAAATCCAGGATTTTCCAGCAGATAATCACTGTTGTTCACAACCGGTCAGTGGTTTTACTGCTGTGGCTCATCTAAAATCGATTGTTTTAACTGACACAATGAAGGGAAGATGAAATTCAAGTTCTTTAAGGCTCTGGTTGCTCTGTTGTCTTTGTTCACACACCCTTGGAACAATGCACAAAAGTCACCAACAGTGCCTTTGGATTGGCAGACTGAGGATTGACCTCTTTATAAAGGGCGAGCAGTGGGTGTGTTACATCTTCAGAGGGTCACAGTTCAGTGCAGTGGTGCTGGCGAGGAGAGTCTAAGCATTAGTTCAAACTCCGGTTCGGAAAGAGGAATATGGAAACTGGGCCAACTGTCGATCTCAGGGGATAGTACAGGGTGTGTTGGAGTTTTCCCCATAAATCTACATGCATATTATGGACCTGGGAAAATGCATATGACCAAATCCTTTAGGGGACTCGCTCCATTCAGTAGAGGAGTTCAAGAACTTTGCAGGCTTCTTCATGAGTGGGGCAAGGGTGGAGTGGAATGGATAGAAAGATCAATCAGAAACTGTAGTGATCTGGGCACTGTGACTGTTTTGTGTGGTGAAGAGAGGGCTTAGCCCAAAGTTGATGACTTTCTGGTAGATCCTACCCTCACCAGTGGGCACCAGCTGTGGGTAGCAACTAAAGGATTAAGAATACAAGGAACAGAACCAAGATTCTTTCAAAAGGTGTCCTTACAAGTGTAAGGATTAGCGATACCAACTGTTAGCTACAAAGTGATGGGCAACAAGCCAAGTGTTTTTCTTTTAGGTGGGCTGTAGAGCTGGTGGGAGCTTTTCTTTGCATGAGGGGCTCGAAGTAGAGCTGCTGCCTCTGTGCAGTGAAAGGAGACAACCGAGGTGATTAAGGCTTAGACGGCTGCCCCGGCCACCTGGACCTGGGTTAAATGGATGACTGAATTAAGATTTTAACTTTTTCATCTTGTGTGTGTGTGTGTTACAGGAAGCAGTTCCCATGTTACACTCAACAGATTCTGACTGAGCATTGTAATGAGGTGTGGTTCTGCAAATTCTCAAATGATGGCACCAAGCTAGCCACTGGCTCCAAAGACACTACTGTCATAATTTGGCAAGTGGACCCAGTAAGTTTTGGGGTTTTTTATTAGTATTTTAATTTCAGACTTTAAAATCTCTTGACAATTTGGTATATTTTTTTTAAATTTCCACAAATAAGGGCCCAGTCCATATTGTGTCTCAGGGTTTTTCTTTGTCCTCTTACTATCTGTGTAGGAGACCCACCAGCTGAAGCTGCTGCGAACCCTGGAGGGTCATGCGTACGGCGTCTCCTACTTAGCCTGGAGTCCCGATGACACCTACCTGATCGCCTGCGGACCGGATGACTGCTCCGAGCTCTGGCTCTGGAATGTTCAGGTAAGGTTGATGCACGGTGGCTTCACTTGTTAACTTTACTGCTATATTACCTCTTCAAACAGCAGAGAACATAATACTACAGTTGTGTAGAAAAGCATACATGGGTGAATCTCAAAATCCTTCTTTTTCAAAATGAGGAAACGTGTGCTGGATAACCTGCCTTAGATACTCTGTAGTGTGCTGTGTATACTCAGTGACCTCTCCGCTTCACGGATCCCCTTCTGTTTCCTTTCCTGTTACTCAACCCTCCCCCACTCTTGCTTAATATTTCTTCTCGCTGTCTCCCTTCCCCCATTTTCTCTCCTCTTGATTTGCACTCTGTCTGTCAATCCCCCCTCTTCACCAGACGGGGGAGCTGCGGACCAAAATGTCCCAGTCCCATGAAGATAGTCTGACCAGCGTGGCCTGGAACCCTGATGGCAAGCGCTTTGTCACTGGAGGACAAAGGGGACAGTTTTATCAGTGTGTAAGTTAATTAATTATTTTTTTATTCTCTCTCTATGTTTAATGCACAGCTGTTTTTAGTTTGTGTGCTTTCGGCAAATTTTTCACCTTTTTTTTTTTCTTGAAAAGAATTAATTAGTCATCTCAGCTATTTTGTTATATTTTTGTTGAATTTAACTTAAGTTTTAACTGCTGTAACAATTTTGCCACGTTTGGTGCTAAACAAAGCATATCTTATCTTGTTATCATTGCTTCTGTTAATCAGTGCTGAATTCCTGGCATGTTTTCATAATGGCGTGCTGGGGAAGAGAGAAAAGGAAAAGAGATTTGGTTGTGTTAGCAGCTGTTAAACGTCTATTGAAATGCTGGGATGACCTTAATCAGGTTTTCAAACAATCATAGGCTCTTTCAGTATTGTGATTTTCTATCCAACTTACTGAAAGAGCCCATAAAAATATGTTTTTCACAGTTGATCTACAGCTATCTGTGTGTGCTTTGTGACTAAGCAGCTCTTTCCCCTCCCAGGGTGGTTCCCTGTACCTTTTAATGAAGAGTTTTGACACCTTGATATATATCACAGGTGTCGAACTCGAACTCGTTGTCCTGCACGTTTTAGATGTGTCCTTAATCCAACACAGCTGATTCAAATGGCTAAATTACAGGACAGCACAGGCTCACTGCTGGATCATTTGATTCAGCTGTTTTGAAACAGGGTAATATCTAAAACCTGCAGGACACCGGCCCTCGAGGCCTGGAGTTCGACACCCCTGATATATATGAATAAAGATGTGGTTTGACCATTGGAATAAGTTTGGGATTTTCCCCAAAGGTTTCCCCTCGTAAGCTGATCATCCCCACTAACTTCTGTTTCACAATCGGTCATTTTGTCCTGGAAGCAGGCCTGAAATATGACAGAAACCACTTAAACCACTTCACAACAGAGAAACAAGTGCTTCCCCTCGTAAGCATCCAATGGGAGTAAGAGTTTAGTATGATTGCCATACTATGCTGTTTCAGTGTTTCTCTTCTCTGATGTGTGTATTTCAGGACCTGGATGGCAACTTGTTAGACTCCTGGGAGGGTGTGAGAGTGCAGTGCCTGTGGTGCCTGAACGATGGCAGGATAGTGCTGGCCTCAGACACCCACCAGCGTATCCGGGGATACAACTTTGAGGACCTTACGGACAGAAACATGTATGTGTCAGAGCTCCTCACCCCTGCTTTGTTGTATACCTACATGAAATATTGTTGACATGTGCCATTTTTCTCAAGGGGCTAATCCAGGTGTAATGAATAGCTAATCATGGTAGTTGCTGGAGTTGATCTCTTCTGATGCCGAGCAGTGCTCCTTTTATAGCTATGGTTTCACTTTAAAACGGATGAATACCACAACAAACTCTTCCCGAATTTTAGGAACTCTACAGCTGTCTGTAGTATTTGCTCTAAAATATCACGTTATACTTATCAGTTACATCACACATCACAGTGCCTGACAGGCTGTCTTGTTCACATGTCCTTTACAGAGTTCAGGAGGACCACCCTATCATGTCTTTTACTGTTTCAAAGAACGGAAGATTAGCTTTGTTAAATGTAGCAACTCAGGTAAGCTACTGATCAATTCAGGCTCTTTTCAGCATCAGTCCTGCTAAAATGCATGGCTGCTTTGTTTTGCTAAACGGTGTAAAGTATCCTTCAGTAGTTACAGTCTGTTGGTATATACCTTTTTGTAGGGAGTGCACCTGTGGGACCTTCAGGACCGGGTGCTGGTAAGGAAGTACCAAGGTGTTACCCAGGGCTTCTACACAATCCACTCCTGCTTTGGAGGACACAACGAAGACTTCATTGCCAGTGGCAGCGAAGGTACAGTCAGAGTGCTGTGGGAATAAATGGCCACGTTTTGACTATGTTTAGTAGAACATGTATGAGTCTTCTTTCAGTGTAATGTGTTCTGGTCCAGTGTCCTTTCTGCGTGTAGCTCTGCATGACTTCTGATCACCATTATAGTAGTGACTAATTTGGGAAAAGTAACTTAAATGCCTTTATTAGGATGGTTAAAGCCCTTAGCAGCCAATTCCCAGCCAGCCCAGATCTTTTGCTGTATTTCATTCCTCTGCTCTCTTTCCCAATATTTCCTTGTGAAATATGGTGAAATGTTTCTTCCTTTCATTCAGTTTCTCGAAACTTTCTAAATTCCGATCGGTGTTGTCTTTTACATTAATTCACCTACAATTCGAACCCTGTTTTCTTCCACCTGTTTTATTGCTTTCTTTATCTATTGCCACAGACCACAAAGTATACATCTGGCATCGGCGTGGTGAACTTCCTATCGCTGAGCTCACAGGCCACACGCGCACCGTTAACTGTGTGAGCTGGAACCCGGCCATCCCAAGCCTCATGGCTTCTGCCTCCGATGACGGCACAGTACGCATCTGGGGCCCTGCACCCTTCCTCGAATCACAAGAGGCAGATGGGCTCAACGGTAGTTCTAACTGTTGGTTATAACATGATTTTATTTTATTTTTGTTTTTGTTCATGTTGATTTATGCAAAAATTCTCCTCAAATCACCATTTTGATCTACTAAATGTTTATTTCCTTCTCAGAAAACTGCAGTCACATGGACAGTTGATGGTCACTAATAGAGCAGAAACCGTGTCTCTAACAACAAACAACATCCCACAGTAAAACACAATATTCATGGGCGAAGAAAACCCAGCATCCACATATTGCAAGAGAAGAATAACCAACAAAAAAGAGAAAACATACGGAAGAAAATTGTCTCCTGACTGGCCTAGAAAAAAAATAGCGAGTGTGAAGACGGACCGAAAACTCGTCTTCATCCGAAATCCGATTCTGACCTAAAGGCCTGATAAATGAGTCGGCGCCCAGCGGGATACTCCCTGGAGAGCTGTAATGGCTGTTCTCCTCTTCCAAGCAAACCCTTCTTCCTCCATGTCCCTGCGTGGTCACCAGCCATGCCAGGTCCTCACAAGTTTCCCAGGAAACCCACCTCCACCTGGAGCTTGGAGCACATCAAGTCCCTGTGATGCCTCCAGACAGACACCACAGATCAGCCGTCTGCTCACTGGACTACATCTGTGTGCCTGTCTGTCTCTCACGTTACCTGTATAATGTCTCCATGGACTTGGGGTGGGGTCTTGCTGGGGGAGGATGGTGCATAGAGGGGGATATAGCAACTATTCTGTATGTATGTTTTCCTCTCCCCCTCTTTCTTGCTATATTAACATTCAATCTTTTGGACAAAGGCTGAAAGTCCACAGTGGAAACATTGACCGACCAGCTGAAACACAGACAAAAAAAAAGGCTATGCTAAATGTTGGATTTTTTTATGATAGTCATAGGGTTTATTCTCATTTAAGAGGTGAATCTTAGCAAGTAGTGCCCTTGGAAAGCTTTAGTGTGAAGATTCCACTTTTTGTTTCTCAACATTAGGAAAATAAAATCTTTTTATTCCTTAATTTAACTGCTAAAGGACAGTTGCTGTTCTGTTTCCAACTGACAGTACACCACCCCCCCCCCCACACACACAGTCTGTCGAGCTAGCTACCGCACAACTCCATTACATCTGCCTAAGAGGAGGACAGAGGAACTCACAGTTCACATATCATCTGGGAGAAGGGAGGGGTGGGTCTTTCGTTGTTGATAAGGTGGCGTTTCCACTATCAAGACATACACTTTGACCTTTCTCAAGAGACATGCTTTCAGATGTGAAAAGTGCAACTTTTAATGCACATCAGTGACTGCTGTTCCTCCTCTGTGTGAGTGTGTGAGTGAGAGTGAATGAGCGATTATGCATGCACACATTAGTATGAGAGCTGACGTTACTGAGTGCAGATTTAATTGGCGTGTGCTTTGTGTGTGTGTGTGTGTGTGTGTGTGTGTGTGCGCACGCGCGCGTGCGTGCGTGCATGTGTGTTCAATTCGCACCAGCAGATAATCCCCCACCCCCACCCTCTCTCCAATTCTCCTAATCCCATGTTAAAATTGTAAAGAGGATTTTAAAACCAGTTCTGAGTTATCCAAAGCCCCATAGGGACCTCTATCTGTGGAACAAAGAATACTTGAGAGCCATTTTGTAAAAGAAAGTCATTTTGTTTGTTTTGTTTTTTTTAATCTGGGGCTTTAATTTTTACATTCAGATTTTTTTCTCTCTTTTTTTTTTTTTTTTTTTTCTCCCTACCATGTGGCATTTAAGCAACACTGAACCAGTGACATCTGCTTTTTGTGGGTTTGGGGAGGAAAAGGAAATTTCAAAAGAGCAATTCGAGCGAGACATGTTTCTAAAAAGCTGTAAAGTGTTGTTATTAGCAAAGAGTAATTTCTTATGAGAAGTTAATGATTGTAATTAATGGGCGTGTAGTAGGACCGCCCCAGAGAGGAGAGGCACCAGTACCCAGATCCACGCTTCGAGCGCACAGTTAGGGAGTGTTGTTGCAATCCTGGGAATGCAAACAAACTGCCTTCCTGTTTATACAGTTGCACACAAACCTTCACTATGTACGGCAGCACCCCCCCCCCCCCCCCCCCCCCCCCCAAACTGCACTTTGAGTAGTCTTTTCTGCTCTCTTGCACATACGGCAATGGCATAAATCCATGAAGTTCCCAGCCTAAAACGTAAAATGTTACATTGGTGAAGACGTAACCTACATAGGAGATTGCTTAAAGGAAGCAAGCCCTTACTATGCCTCTATGCATCTAAAAAGCAGTGGCTTGTCTTTGACTTTTTGAAAGCTCGCCCTCACTCTCAAAAGGCGTAGCAGCCTCTTCTCGAGGGTACCGCTGTCGAGCTTAGAGAGAATTCAGCATTAACACCCCCCCCCCCCACTTCACTCTCCAGCCAAGTTATTCAGTGGTCAGTGCACCATTCAAAGCTTTCTTCCTCCCTTTTCGAGGGTATGTAATGACTATTTGCTACAGACTGATATACAGTGAAATGTTTCAAAACAGTGCTTTTCTGTCTGTTTTTATTGGACTTTTTTGTTACTTATTTTTTTTTCCTTTTTTTTGTTGTTCATATATCATTTTTTGGTTGATCTCTTTCTCTGTATGATCATATTAAAGTATAACCAGACATTTGGAGTCCTTTTTGTTTTTGTTGTAATCTTTATAACCCTTTTTAACTCTTTTATGTTTTAAATATATTTTGTTCATCTGTATTCAGTTGCATATTTTCTACCACTATCACAAAAAATAAAATAATATGCACAGTAACACTCATGCACCTAGGAGTGAGAAGAGTCGTAGGAAGTGTGTTACCTACAGTCAAATCAGGTTTGATCTATCCACCCCTCGCCTTTAAAGAGTTTCCTTCATGTGAAAATCTTGTTTTATCGCATGTCTGTGTACGCGACCGATCATCCCTCTTGGCGTGCCGTTGTAGATTGGCAGTGGCTACTTCTCTGACCCCACATCAAAGCCAAATTTACTTGAGGCACTTGTGTATGTGTTGATCTGATATTCACACATTGAAAACCTCTATCTTGACGCCTAGACCATAGAATGGACTCCTCTTCCACGCCCTGCATCATTTCAGAAGACTTGAGACAAACGGTACACACCAAGACCCCGAATAAGAGTTCCAGTAAAACCCATCGTTCACCTGCTGGTGGCAAATGCTATGTCTGTATGCAACCTGGTGTCTGCTCTGTTCTTTTGTCTTGGGTTTACCAAGAGACTTGTTTCTGATTTAACTGTCTTATTTCTCAGAGGTGGTGGGTGGGGGATACTAAGGGCTTACAGTAGCATCTCTAAGTTCCTTGGGTTTGGGCGGGAAGGGGAAATGTGTGGATTTATGTTCAATGTGTTATTTACAAAAGTGATTGTACTGTTTTGTATTGTTGTGTAGGGAAAGTGTTATGTATGCATATTTTCAATAAAGCATTCAGGGTTTTGAAAAAAAAAAAAAAACAACAATAAGAATGGTCCATCGCCGTTTGGTGGGGCAGGAAACTTAGGAACCTGTGAGATGCTTAGAAATCCACTCTGCTATTCTCCCATCCTTAAACAGCTTGGCACAACTCGACCCCGAAGTCACCAATGTGGCAAAGCATTCATGAAGGTCTCTGTTTCCAAGAGAGTTGGCACACTGTAAATAAAATACTAGAATAAATGGAACACAAGGAATGAAAATAATTTAAATTTCAAAATAAATGAATAATAGAAATGTGACTTCAAAATTATACATGTACTCATTCTGAATTTGAATCATGCTGAGACGGGGACGCCTTCACTCTTTTAAAATTTGTTGTGTATAATGAAAACAGAGCTTCTCCATACTTGCTTCATTTCAATTGCTAAATAGTTCTGTGTCAATGTGTGGTTTAACATAGTCCTGCTGAATTAATCAAGGTGCGCTGCTCCCATTACCTGTGCATATCATTAAGTATTTGTGGTGCCTTCGCCAAGGTCCCATCCTATGTGCATTGAAGCAGCCTCTCCTCTTTTTACACCCTCATACCGAGACTCCATGACATTACTGACCTCTAGTGTGACGAGTCGTGAGCGGATTTATTTCACTGTTATCCAATTCAAAGTGAGCATGCATTAAAAAAGGCAATACTTGTGTTTCTTCATTTTCTTTGTACTATCAGATCAATAATTTCAATTCTGTACCAATCAACTCAACCATTACTTTTTCTATGGCTATAGTTTACAAAGCATTCCAACTTTTTGGAAAAAGGGTTGTATTTTATTTGTCTTCAGTGATTTCTGAAAGGTCATGAAAGAATGTTTGGAGTCAGACCTTCTGGGAGGAGGCTACCTTTGATATCAACATGAGGAGACAGCAGAATAATTAGAATAATTTAAGTTAGGTGTTGTTGGCCATTTCAATACAAAGATGGCTATTTTGAGTAGTAATAAGTACACGTGGAGTGGGCTCAAACTACAATATTTTATGTGAGCCCACAGTGCTCAACATTTAAGTGCAAGTCCAAGTGAAATTATTATTTTAAACGAAAAGCAATATGAAAACTATTGGCATAGCTGCTGAAATTCAAAAAAGAAAAAAAAAGAAACAGGTCACAATGACTGACAATAAACACCGGTTATGAAAAGGGGGACATCTCGTTAAATACATTTTCATTAAATAAATTGTGATAATTTTGTTAAATTGTACTTTGATTTTTTGGCAATATTGTGTTAGAGGTTTTCATGCTAATAAAGCACCTTTGAATTGGAATTTGAAATATCGGGTCTATATTGAGACATGCAATTCTTTCATAATTACGGAAGCTTGTTTTCACCTTAGCAAAAAGTAAAAATAAATAAATAAATAAAAATAGATACATAAATACAATTGCCATGCAGAGCTAAGTTGAAATGCCGAATTATTGTCTCTCAATTTTGAGTTACCTATGTCAGAATGTCCAAATTTCGAGATACAAAAGCAAACCCAAAATATTGACTTTCAAACTGCATTTGTTTTATTCTTTTCTTTTTTTCAGAGGCGGAAAAAGGCTTCCATATATAATGCCTGAATATTTACAGTTAGGAGCTTAAAAAAACTGGATCCTTTGGACCTTTTCGCCCCCTGCTGGTTAATTTCGGACTACAAATGGCATTTGTCCCACAATGACAGGCGAGAAAGTAGTATCATATACGACGCTGAAATTGTCGTGTATGTGCAAAGTCATTGACATGACATTTACTTATTTACATGTCATTTACTCAGATTTTAAAAAATACATAAATACATTGGGTTTTAACAATATATATATATAGATAGATAGATAGATAGATAGATAGATAGATAGATAGATAGATAGATAGATAGATAGATAGATAGATCATATATATCATATGTTTTGTAGATGGATGAAAGATTATCGGGGTTGCTAAAATGATTTGATGATTATGTCGTCGGAGTACTGGCCATAGTAAAGACTCCAGTGATCACCTGCCAAAAAGTGATCTGTTATAAATGACTTCTTGTCCAGTAATCTGTCAAACATACTCTCATGAGATCATTCCTGTCACAAGGTAAAAGCTGCAATCAGTTTTTGTAGATGCAAAGATTCTTTATTGCCATGCAGTCACAGAACGAACTTATGTGGTAGTTCTCAGCCTAAAAGCTGACGGTATTTAAAACCACAGGGTAACAGTACATACAAACAAGATATAACTCAAGAAAACAACACAGAAACACCGGAAACCTAATTTTTCGACACATGGATCACTTTTTGGCACGACACCTGCCGTGTTTGTTTTGCTCCATGGAAAAGGGGAGGGGCGTCGCCGCTGATTGTCACGCGGCTCGGCCCGCCCACCCCGCTTCTCCTCTGTGTCTCCTTCTCGCAGTCTGGTCGAGAGTCAGCCGAAAGCAGAGAGAACATCGACGGTTCAAACTGAACCGAGAATCCACGGCAGTCATGGCGGCGCCGTTAGCCCACTTTGATGAGGACTGGCAGGACTTTAACGAATTCAAGCCGTCCTCGGACGCGGTCGACCCACTAGACAAGCTGAACTCAAACGTGGGCGATTCGTCGGGCCTAGACGATTTCTCGGATCTGGACAACAGTTTCTCTGGGGAGATCTGCAGCTTCAAGTCGATGGAGGACCTTGTCCACGACTTCGACGAGAAGCTCACAGTGTGTTTCCGAAACTACAACACCACGACGGAAAACATAGCTCCCATTAAACCTATCACCGAGGATAATTACTTGAAAGACGACGAGTGAGTGTGATTTCTTTTTTATTGCCAGTTTTCTTAGCGCTAACTTTTAATCTCCCGGCTAGCTAACCACTTTAGCCTCTCCAGGCTAACCTTACATTGGCACTGTGGGAATCTTAGCTAGCTTCAATCAGTGCTATGCAATATTTAGCCAGAATACACTTACGATAACACATAACTGAACGTGTTAAACCCATTATCTGCCACAGCTTGACTCGTTAAGTTGGTCTTTAAGAAGGAATAGCATTTTACAAGCAACAAATACAAAAAATAAACAGAATTTTTGCTATCTAAAGAAGGAATCAAGAGCTATTTATGTGTGGAGGACGTGTTGATGCCACGTTAACAGTGCTGGTTTTCATGCTTGATGTTGGCCATAAAACTAGTGATCCTTAAATTGTACATTTGGGAATAACTGAATAGTTGTTGACCCCTGTGCAAATGCTCTGTCTCCTCCTGTTTTCAAATTGCCTTTCTCACACGACACAAAAGAGTTTCTGCTTTTGGCTTTCATGATGTTTCCTCTTTCTGGATACAGAGACATGTATTCATAGATTTTATTGCTACCCTGATGTCAGCCTCCTTCACTTATGGTGGCTTATCAGTATTTATTTATTATATATTATCTGCTTTGCCACATGCACCTTGCACTAGATTAATCTTTAAAAACAGTGGGATGGGTAACAAAAAGAAATAAAATCCACAAAATGTCATGGTAAATGAAATAACTGGGTATGAAATAAGAATTTATCAAACCCTTCTATTGACTTCAACATCTGGCCTCACCGTGGACTCTACATAGCCAGGTGTGAAACGTCCAGTTGATTGCCTTAAGCCTGCATTCTTTCTAATGGGAGCAGACAGAAAGACAGGAAAAACCATCCCACTTCTAACTGCAGTACTTTTTGTACCTGAGTAAATATTTCCCTCATTTGCTGGATAGATATCTTCTTGTATTGTCTTGTATAAGTTATGGTTCTGTTTAGGCTGAAATAGCTTATGCATAAGCCACATGATTCTGGAGCATCTGTCTTGTGTTTGACGATTGCTGTTTGGGTGTGCTTAATATCCCTAGATTGTCACTGATGGTTCCAGAATTGTAAACTTTATAGGAGGATTCAAAATGGGTGTCCAGGAATCCAAGTGGGTGATGTCAAGGTCACTCGGTGGTTTTTATCACTAAAATGTTTTCTATTTATTTATTTATTTATTATAAATTCCACATGGAGGCACTTAGTTTATGTTGTATCTCACAGGCACACACACATTTACATGAAAACCTGCTATTAATTCAAAGCGGCAAGTCACATCAGCCCTGCAGCCAGTGTAGTTGTCACTTTAACTACTAAGCTGTCTTGACTGCATGAGTCACTCTCCTCCTCCCTTTTGTAACTAATATTTCAACACTGTGGCACTGTAAGATGCAAGCACACGATGCGGGGAAGCTTTCCTACTGCTGACATGAACAGAACAGAGGTTAGCCATGGATTTCTGCTTTTATAGAGGAATTATAGCGGAACACAGGATAAATTGATAACATAAGTGTACTTATCGTGTCTTTTTTAGACACACAAAATAGTAGCACACAGTTAAGGCTGTAAAGGTTGCCGTACCCTTGTGAGCAACTTGTCCAAAAGTTACTTGGAGTGAGACGTACCCACTAAGAAGTTTTAAAATTGGATTTGCAGGTTGTACAGGTCTCCCTCCTTATAATTAGAGGCATCAGAGTCTGCTTTTTCTCAGGAAACGGTGGTGGATGTGTGACCCATTCAGAACAACTTTCCTAAGATTCAAAAGCCTCCATAAACCTTTTCTAACAGTTTTTGACACAGACAGAGGGTCCAGAGGATTGTGCGTAGAATTATACAAAACTCTGCTTGAGCACCCAGTTTTGATTTTTATCCCTTTCTTTCTTTTTTTCCACTTCAGTGCAACACACAGACAGTTATGCACATCAGAGAGCTTGTCACAGCAAAAAGAAGTAGCAGTCTGTCTCACTTAATGATCGGTGGAATTCTGTGGGGAAGCTGGCATGACAGCAGAAAGAAAACATTTATGGTTGTTGTAGGTAAAGAAACAGGAAGCGGGGAACATAATAATTGGACAGCAGCCTAGTGAAGCCTAAAGAGCAGTGCCAGACTCGGTGAGAGTCTTTTCTGGATGACTGCACTTTTGCGGGACGTGCCTAGACGCTTAACGAGTTCTCTGGCAAAACCATGCCTGAGACGAACCGCGGGATGACAAATGTGTGTGTGCTTGAAACAAAGTGGGTAAAAAAAATTATATATATTTGTACCCCTGCAAGCATATATGTATTCTTAAAGTAATCCGGACAAATTTCCTCAGCACTGAGGTAAAAACAAACTGATCGAAAATTTCAATTGAAATAACAACCAGGCTTGTTTTTAAAATGCAAATGCACTCGGTGAAACTGAAGCTAATGGTGCGTTTTGGCACACGCTCACGTGGCAGAGACGGCGTCAGTGCTCAAGGCACAAAAAATAGTTCCTTGCCAGCCTTTGCCCTATTTAGAACGACCCAACAGCCCCACGCTTCCCAAGCTGTGCATGAGCACTTCAGGGAGAAATGTGCATGTTATATAAACATTTGCCCGTGTGTGTCTGTGTGTTTGTGTTTCCGAGGATGAGCAAGAGGCTATGACAATGCAGAGCCATTGTGACACATGGGTTCACAGCATCCATCCTCTCTGTGCTCGCACATGCAGAGCCAAAAGAGGAGGGGGAAAAATGGACCTCCTGCATGCACACTTGAGTTTAAACCCTGAACTGATTTGATTTTCTGTCCTAGAGTTTAAAAAAAAAACACGCAAAAGTACCCCATGGGGGACTAGATGAAAGTAGTTTCCCGCAGTAATTATATAATTGAACCTAACCTTTATCCATTTCACAAGAATCCTCCGAGCCTGCTGAGAGTCTGTTAACAAATATGTTTTTATGCATGATGCTGGATTTGTGTTTAACAGTAACTTGTTGTGTTGAACAGACTCCGTGCCACCATCTGTTCGTCTCTGCTAAGTTGTCTGCCAAACTCGAATGCTGCACAGTATGCTCACACACTCAGAAAGAGCTCTAATAGTAAAAATTCTGAAAACAACTGGAGAACCAATAGTTTAACCACTGGTTCGTCACATTTCAGCAGACTCTGGGCAAGTGACGTGTTTGTTAGAGCTGTTGCATTTATCAGCGGCTTCGGTGTGATTCAGCAGCAAGAACACGTTGAAGTGGTGAGGAGGTGGTCAGAGAACAGGACACAAAAAGTGCCAAGTAATGCTGTGTCATACTAAAAAGAGAAGGACGCTATCTGTCCTGTGTACAGATAAAACTACTTTTCACCCGTCCTTCTCTGTTTTGCTCACTACTTGTCTTTATTTCTCATAATACCCAATCCTAACTGCATCACGGATGCTTGTCTTTGCTCCAGGGTGTGGAACGCTCTGACGGATAACTACGGCAATGTGATGCCGGTGGACTGGAAGACATCTCACACTCGCTCCTTACACCTGCCTTCCCTCAACCTCACCGAACACGAGGTACCGCAGAGGCAAACACGGTCCAATGTCATGTCCGATGTTTAAAACACACAGTAGATATACATTTCTAAAAGTGAAGTGCACAGATCGGTAATCAGTTTGAACCCTCTGCCTTCAATCTACTTAACCACCTGTTTGTTGTCTCATCCAAGTTTCCTATCTGTCTCTCAATCTCTGCACTCGCTTCTTTCCCCTGCGACAGAAGTTGGATAACCAATCTTTAGATCTGTCTGACGATGAGGAGCTGAGGGAACAGATGGACATGCACTCAATCATCGTCTCGTGCATCAACGACGAGCCGCTTTTCACAGCCGAGCAGGTAAAACATTCACACCTGAGCACAGCAGTGTTGTGTTTTGGCAGATGTTAAAGAAACTTTGATGTGGATAATTGTGCCTCAGTAGAATTGACATATTTTGCATCTTATGAAGAACAGAAAACACAGTCTATCTATCCAGCTTACAAAGATGCACTGAAATCCTCAACACAGTCACATTTGGCTAAAGATGTGTGTCCACTAGATTCACTTAGCAATCATGGCTTTGGGACAATAGTGTTCAAAGGACATGCTATCCTGTAGCTCCGTTTTTTTTGTTTCGCATCCATCATGCAGGTACAATGGAGTGATAGACTTTATATTTTGCTCTCAAAAAGGTGAATAAACAGCTTATTTGTGTACTAAGATGTCTTAACTCACAGAAATAAAACACCATTTCAAAGTGAAAGCATTGCCCTATGATTTTGATTTTGTTTGTTTTTCTTAGAGATGCACCAAATTCATATGAATAAGGAGAAGCACTTTTATTTCGCTGCAGAGATTTGGATATTGGCACCATAGCATGGATGTCAAAGCAGCGTTATTTTTACGTGACAGAGTAGGAAAAACGTTTTCGTCACTACAATAAAAATCATCATGTCAATATCGATCAGAAGAGTTGTTCCAATCGTTCTGATCATGTAAACACACACTGGGTTCTGCTGCTTTTTCTTGAAATCGCTCACCTTATCCCCATAATTGGGGACTGTAGGACTCTGATTTCAGCCTATGTTTACGTGAATTAGCAATAATGTTTTCTGTGAGGAAATGTGTGAAGCCTTTATCACGGTGCTAGTTGTAGTGGGAGGTGAGGATAAATGTTTTTTCATTTTCAAAATGAATTCTTTTTTAACACAATTTAGTGGACTACATGCTTAACTTAGACATTTTGCTTCTACCCCCATACCAATACCAGCGTTGGTATCGATACTATTGATATTTGGATTGATCCGCCCACCTCTGTTGTTTTTTGTACAGGTGATTGAGGAGATAGAGGAGATGATGCAGGAGTCTCCAGACCCAGAGGACGATGAGAGTCCTTCACAGTCCGACTTGTCCATGCTCTCTCAAGACCTTAATGCTCTGAAACGCTCCGGCTCCAACACCAGCTACGAGGACCGTGAGTATCACCGTGTACCACTAAATTGCAGCAACATAAAGCTTTAAAGGCAAAACGCTTTGATGGTGGCGTGCTCGTTCCTCATGTCTGCGCTGTCCAGTGCGTGAAGAAATGGTGAGGCACATGCACTCGTCTGATAACATTCTTACATAACGCGTAACAAATGCGGACAAACAGCAAATGTGTTGCCCCAAAATGTTATATAATTACAAGCGTATATCTGCCTAATGCTGGACTGGGGTGGAATATGCATTTGTACACAGAAAGCCTTAAGGCCATTTTGTTTCAGGTATTTGCATCTGTTAACTGCAGATTCTAGTGGGTTTGGGTTTTTTCAAACACTGGAAACTAGGACTGTGACTGTCACAATGTTTGTCTGCAGTATTTAAACATTTACTCTTATTTGAAGGGATAAAATATGTAAAGCTACACAAGATGTTGCCAAAATACCTTCTTTTCTTTCTTCATTTCTCGCATTAAATTTGTTTAAGATGTAAAAGGTTTCGTGTAGGTTGTAAATATTTCTGACTTAAAAACATTCAAGTGTAAATTATGTGTTTTTTTCCCAACAAACACTGTATGGACTCAAAACATGGAAATCCATTATCTATAATTACTTGTTAGCCTCTGGAACTATGTGGAGGTGTATTATTTCATGGCCTTCAGGATCTTTTTTGCTGAAACCTTCGGGCAGTGGGCGTGTAGCCCCCAGCCAGTATCAGCATGAGGGCTGCGTAGGCAGGAGTCTATTAAAAAAAGAAATGTTGCGACCAGGTTACATCACTGTCTCATCCTCTGCTCTCTGTCTGTGTCGTGGAAATGAAAGCACCTCTATCGGTGCTTTCATTTGTGCTGACTTTCCCCATATTGGATCTCCTTCTTGGATCTCAACTTTTCCCAGCAAGACCTAGAAAGACATTCAAGAAAGAGACACGAAAACAGAGGATGCAAAGCTTCTTAATGAGGAGTAATCGATTCCACAACATCTGTGCTACTTTTAGAAGTGCTGTATGTGTACGTCAGACCATCGGCACGTCCAGAAGCATCCTCGCTTCTCATCTTCTTAAGTCTGGGTCTTAGTGGGTTGTAAGATGTATTTTTTTCAATGAAAGACTGGGAGTCATTTCCATGTCATAAGAGAAAAAAAAAAGACACAAGGAAGCTTAAGTTAGCAACGCTACCCTCAAATTCAATTCAGTTAAGTTTTAGCACCAAATCACAACAATGGTTGCCTCAAGGTGCCTTTAAATTGTAACATTAACAACCCACAATAATAGAAAGACCTCCAACAATCAGATGACCCCCCCTATGAGCAATCAATTGGTAACAGTGGGAAGGAAAACTCCCATTAAACAAGGAAGAAACCTTGTTTAAAGAGGCCACACCTCCATATTCGTATGGAGGCGTGGCCGTGTTTTTTTGTTGTTGTTTTTTTTGTGCGTTGAAACCTAACCTTTACCGAAACAATAGAAAAATAACAACATCTTCTCTGATTGACATGTTTGTTTTCACTAAAGCTGCGCTGTCTCTTTCTCTCAGCATTCGTGCTCTAGCTTGCTCAAACACTGCTGCATAATGCACCTTTAAATGAATAATGCCTCTTTGTCTCCTTTTAAACTGGTACAGCAGATGCTTGTAACCTGGTTATTACACATGTGAATCTTGTAATAGCACTGAAGTAACTGATACAATGTACGGATTTTGTAAACTGCTGTTCATTGTGAACACCCGTCAACCCACGTACACCATCTTCACTCTCCTCCTTCCTCGTATGTTCACACGGTCCTCAGGGCTGCGTCAGATGTCCGTGTCGGAGCTGACTGAGACTCTGGAGGAAGTGGAGGCGGCCATTCGTCGCTACAGTGAGGAGCTGATCCAGGCTCTGGCTCTGCGAGATGAATTGGACTATGAAAAGGAGGTACTTTGATTTATTTAATTAATTTTTAAATCCACAGCAAGGCAATGACAAATCGCGGCAAAAAAAATAATAGCCTGTCAGAAAAGCTCTGTAGTACTTTGAGGTAAATAAGCCTAATGTGAAAGGACAGTTAATCGATAACCTATTTGTTTTATAGCAGCAGCTCTCACACTTTTCTACAAGCCTATGAACCGCTGGCAGCTTTATTTTTAGCCTGACTTGTCATTGTCACGATTCTGTCACACCGTTCTGTTTTTTGTTTTGTTTTTTTCTTTGAAGCATCCAAAAATAGATTTCTGGCATATTAATAATTATTTTAATGAGAATAGCAAAGGGTAGTGTGGTCACAATTAAAAAGTTTTTTAAAATTTTGTTTTGGTTTTTTTGCATGTATCCAGGTGAAGAACAGCTTCATCTCACTGCTCATTGAAGTGCAGAACAGACAGAAGGAGCACCGCGAGCTGCTGCGGAAGAAGAAGAAAATCCGGCACACGACTACGACGGGGCCCAACGGCCAGAGGACAGCCAGCACGCACATACCCGGCACGGTGAGTCACGTGGTCACGCTCGTGGAAGAAGACATGCATGACTTTGATGAAAGTGTTTAAATTATGTGGAGAGATGCATAACCTGATAAACGGTCTGGTGCTGTGATGAAAGATTCTCACACATGCAAAGGTTCTGCCAGGCGCTCTCCTTCTCTTCGCACTGAAACCAAATCGTTCTCATCTCTTGCTTCTTCTATCTTCCTCTCGCTTCTTGTAGCTCCTCACTGTGGAGGGACTCTCCAATATCATTCAAAATGGCCTCCGTCAAACTTTTGGCAACACAGGAGGGGACAAACAGGTGCCCCTGCTCTTTCCTCTTTCCACTTCCACTGCAGATAAAACTCTCTGCTTCTTCTGTTTGTTTGTTTTTTGTCCTGCCGCCATATTTGCTTCCTTTTGTGCAGCTGCAAACACATGCTTGCCATCGTTTTAATCTGTCTTCTTCTTATTTATTTTTTAATTATTCTTTTTTTCCTTCACTTTAGTCATTCTTATCTTTGTCTTTTGTCAAATGTTTTTCTTTTTTCCAGCATGTACGTCTCATTCATCTGATATTTTTATTTTATTTTTTTTCCCTCGCTTCAGTAAACATTTTCTCTGAGCGGCTGCTGAAAGGTTGCAACCAGCAGCCAAATATTTACCACATGTTCATGTGATCTGCATGGCGCTCACAGATGTCGTATTTTATTTTTTTTATTTTGGCGTGAAGCGTGACGGTAGCTTTTTGTAGCTGTGTCATTGTATTTGACATAATTGATTTTCTTTGCAGTACCTGACCACAGTGATCCCTTATGAGAAGAAAGCAGGCCCCCCGTCTGTAGAAGATCTCCAGATCCTCACAAAGAGTGAGTCGAAAGTCATATCAGAGAAACGCAAATGTGTTACATCATCATTTGGACGATGTTTGGATTCATATATGAAGTAAACAACAATTTACATTCGATGATTACAATTCAAACCTGTGTGAATTTTATCAGTTGGACAAACTTCTTTTCATCTGCACCAACCCAGATAAAATGACATTCAGTAAAATAATATTGTGTTACCAGGCAAACCCGGTGTTGCTGTTTGATTGGGGCTAACCTGTCAGTTTGTGTGGTTGTTTTCTAAATGTAAAAAGCTGCTGTCTTCATTCTAGTCCTCCATGCCATGAGGGATGACAGTGAGAAGGTACCTGCCCTCCTAACAGACTATATTCTCAAAGGTAAGCACTAAGAATTTATTAATATCAAGTCTATAATTTGACTAAAACTGAGAAAAAAACAGTCCAAATTTTATATCTCTCTCACAATCAGGTGACTTTATTCAGACACCCACACTCTGTTTTGTAATAAAAGGGGGGAAACGCACAGTTCCCTTCTTTGTTTTTAGGGAAGCTGAGAGTGCAGAAACGTAGGCCACTGTACAAAGGTTAATTAAAGGAGAAGAGAAATCCTTTCCTTGCCACCCTTCAGTGTTGACCTGTACTTCCTTTGTCTTTCACCTGTGCCGCGTTGTCCTTTGGGGGTAGCTCTGGTATGAGAGCAGTGGAAACTGAGGTTTGAGAGGTGACCACAGATCCAATTCTCTCTCTGTGCGCATTGGTGACCTTAGCTATGCCCAGAAGCAGCAGCCGTCCCCGCACTCCCTCCTCGCTTCTGTGGTGCTTGTTTGCTGCACTACACTTCCTCCTAAAACAGCGGTCCCCAACCCCCGGGCCTCGGACCGGTACCGGTCCGTGAGTCATTTGGTACCGGGCCGCGAGAGTTGAGGCTCAGGTGTGAAATGTATGTTTTTCAGGGTTTTTATCGGTTTTCAGCGTCATTTTGTTATCGTTTTTATCGTTAACTCGGTTTTCCTGGGTGTTTTCACGTGTGTTATGAATAAATCATCTTTTTTTCGGTACCGGTACTAGTTTTATTTTGTTGTATTTATCTGCGACACCTTAAAGGCCGGTCCGTGAAAATATTGTCGGGCATAAACCGGTCCGTGGCGCAAAAAAGGTTGGGGACCGCTGTCCTAAAACACAAAAGCGCACCCATATTTTGCCTTTACTGTGAGCTTGTAGTGGTAGCTACCTGTTCATGTGTGCTTCTCACCTGTAATTACCATTTCCTCTTCACTCACTGGGTCTGTGCTGTAGTTGCTTTTGCCTAATGTGCAGCTCTCCTTTGTGCAAATAAAGTAAAGGGCGTTTCTGCTCTTGTTCTCTCCACAGTCCTCTGTCCCACGTAAAGTCAAAGGCGACACTCCTGTTTCCAGAACCATCCACTGGACCATCAGAAGAGGGTTCTGGTAATCCAGGAAAAACCCACAAAGTGGCCCCCAGTTTCCACATCATAGACTTTCTTTCCTTGTGGTACTTTTTTTTTAAACTCTGTTGATCCTAGGATTTTAACTCTCCTTGACTCGTATATTCCAATGTAACTTTTAACTTTTTAATGCTTGAGTACTACATCTCTATGTATGTTCTGACTGCATGATAACTTGTCTATAGATGCCAGTAATCAGTATTAGTCTGAACACTTCACTTCCTGGTTTGTGTGGGGCTTTTTTTTTTCTTTTTTTTTTTTTTCTTTTGAGTTGTGAACAGTCAGGAAAATAACAAATGTTTAACCTAAGTGCAACGTCATCAAGCTTGTGTGAGGTGAAATTTGCATCCGTGTAGTTCATGCCTGACAGGAAAAACGAATCCGGGCAGAATCTGTGAATCTCAAAGTGCCGGGCAAGTCGTGTTATGAAGTCTTGTTTTGTTATTTCCTTGTTAGGAATCCATTGCATTAATGGCATTTGTTGATGGTTGCACATCATGACAGCATCTTAAGGTTGAAAACTGCTTGGTGAGGATCAAGGAACAAACCCTTTAATTTAAAAATGCAAAACTGTAGGTAGTGATGTTGTTGCATGTTGCTTTAGGGTTTGCACTCGATAGTAGCTGTTAGCTGAATGTTAAGATGAAATATTTTGTATATGATGAAAGAAATTGCACAGTTTGGGGAACTTTTTTTTTTTTTTAAATAGGGAAAAAAAAGTGGAAAGACTTAAAGTCGTAGCTGGATGAACAAATATGTAAAGCATATTTTTGGATAAGGGGATGTTTTTAGTGAGATAAGGGACTTTGTAAACATTTTGTAAATCTAGTCTGTTGACCTCTGAGCCCTCAAGTAGTAACCTCCCCATCCCCACCAATGTCATCACTTCCCCACGAGGTGTCATTTCACGAGTCTGCAGATACCTCATGTGCTAAAGTTCAGCATTAGTGGCAACCAGTCTGTCTGATTGTATGTTAGCTTGGTGTTGTAGCTCAAATGAAGTCAGATTTGGTAAATAGTTAAGCATCTGTTATTAGTTGTGGCATTTTTAAACCAATCTCTTACATCTTTAGCGGTTAAATTTTAGTGGTAGCACTTTACTTCGTCAGTGATCTGATCGTGTGCTGTCGTAGCACAGAGTACGTCTCAGTAGATTAGTGTGTGGTGAAGCAAAACTGCTGTGTAATGTCTTCGGCGGCTCTGGAGAACCTTTAACATGATGTCACCAAGGTTATTTCATCCCAGGCTTCAGGATCTGCACTAGGACTAAAAGTCTGGGCTTTCTTCCAAGTCTTTCTGGAAGTGCAATACTTACTGGCAGGAGTTGCCCCTCTAAAACCAACCGCGTCTTCAGCAAGTTGGCATGCTAACGTTCGAAACACCAGCCGCTACAGGTGCACCACACACTGTCAGATCAGGTCTAGCCTAGCTCTCAGGTACGATCATCAGTGTTAGTAGTTTAAATCATCCTCAGAAAGTTGCTGACATTCCTGAGTCGTCTTTTAGCAGCTAGACTTGGAGCTTGCTGCACTTCTATCTTAGAAATGTTCTCATGCATAGCAGCCACTCGGCTGAACCCGCTCAGAATCACGTAGTACGCTCTGCAGTCATAGCAGCAGCTGTAGCGCAGGTAACATCTGTAGAGGCTGCAGTAGCATCTGCTTGTTTGTAGGGGTCTTCTTATAATAGCATAGCTGTGGTTAACACGTCTGTCTTTTACTGGGTAATAATCGAACGCCTCGCTCTCGGAAAGGGGAGTGATGAAGATGATGAATGTCGGGGAAGATTGCACAAATGGTTGCTTAAATGAATAGGGGGTCATTTATTTTGTAAAGGAAGTCAAAAGCTTGTAGTGCTGTGTTAAGACTATTTATATGTAACCTGTTTCTACTTTTGCCAGCTCAGAAAACATTCGCAACCAAGCATGTGCTGCATGCACTTTAGTGTTGCAAACACATTTCTTATGGTTAATGATTTGTCTGTTTAGGAACATATGGATATTAGATTAAAGGGACAAGCAGAGTTTTTTTTATAGTTTTAACTCGTGGAAAGTAATCAGAAGTCCTAAAATCAGAGGCAGCGAAATACTTAAATCATATCTTGAAAGGTGTCTATTGATTTGTCATAATCTGGTTAGGAAAGTGCTTAAATTAAACTAGCTTTTAATGCCATCTGTGTAAATAAAACACTGATTTATAATGACATGGCAGTCAGCACAGAGGTCACTGAAAGATCTCGTCTCAGGCCAGAGCCTCTCATCCGGCCTGCTCAGCAGACATATCAGTTCAACTACAAATTGAAAGATTTATATTTATATATGTACAACAAGCAATGAAATAAGAGGCTGCCTTTGTAAATGCCTGAAAATCTTTGTACAGTTAACAAATAACTCATTTTTTTTAATGCAATATAATTCCCCAGTTTGGGGTTTAATGTTTACTGTCTCATGTGGTACTGCAATATATTAATTTATTATGTAAATGTTTGTTTTGTAACCATATTATTGACTGTAATGGTACAAGTGTTTTGTGCCCTCATTGCATTGCAACCCATTTCAAAATAAAAACTAGAGTTACCTCCTCATGCTTGTTTTCCCTGTCAATTTGCAGGTTAGGTCTGTGCATGTCCAACCTTGACCTTTCAGATAGGAAATGTAATTTCCTAATCTTTGCACAAATGTCTAACAGAGTAAGAAGTTCCATCCTAATTATTTTAGTGCATATTAAGTCACTGCTGTGTCAAAACTGTGTATTTGAATATCAAGGAAGACCATTTTCGTCAAGTTTGAAAAACTTTCCAATATGATGTAGAAATTATTCACATGACTGTTTGCTTGATGTTGAGCAACTCGGGAAGTGTGGCTGAGGAGGCCTGATCTGGGAATCATGCATTGGATTTCATGGAAAATATGAAATTCACCTGAAATGATTGACTCATATTTACCAGTTTAATGTTATCACTGTGAAAACATAGATGGGAAAGTCATAAAACTAAGACAGTCTAGCGTTTTCCTCCATCACGACCCTCTAATACATGTAAACGTGCAAGCAGCTCTTTCCAGGGCGACCGGAGTTTTCTCCCAAATGGTGAAAAATGATTGAATAGAGGCTGTTCATTCAGCTTTTTAAAAAAAACAAAACTTTTTAACAAACAAGTCAATTATATTTTACAGACCTGTTTCAGTTTAATAGCTGAACATTGTGGATTTATGAAACACACCTCCAAACACATTTCTGTACGTTTACATACTTTTTTTCCAAGAAAACAAACTTGTCATTTAAATTTCCAAAACAAATACCTTTACAGACCTAAATATGCAAGATGCAAAACAGACTTCCTGCAGACTTCACCAAGCTGTTGCACTTTGCTGACTCAAAGGAAAGACGTCCTCAACGAGAGAGCCATTAGAATTATACAGTTCATTCAAGAAGGAAATCCAACATAGATTTTGGCAAAAGACCTTGGTTGTTCCCAAATCTGGAGGAAGTAAAAACTTAATGGGAAGATTTATAAAAGAAAACCATGGGTCTACATAAGATGTCAAAGTATGAGGATGAAATATAGAAAACAGAAAACACGAGTTTATGCTTGTGACAGAATTGCAAGAAATAGTCTAGCACTAAAACATAACATAATGCTTTTATTGGAATGTAAAGACACAAATGACACCCAATGAGCAAGCACTTGGCGACAGTGGGAAGGAAAAACTACGGTGGCCCTGAGAGGCCAAACGGACTGCAACTTAAGAAAACACCAGCAATAAGAAAAACGCTGCAAAAGCACACAAAACACAACGGAAATAGGAAAAAAAAAAAAAAAAAACAGAAATAGGAAAAAAAACAGATTTCCAAAAGCACAAGGGAAGTGTTTCTGGGGAGACAATAACCCAACGGACCAGTTGCAGGAACCAAAATATGCAATAAGAATCGCGCTGGGAGACACTTAAAAGAAGTGGAGGATCTATCGGTTTTGTGAAGAAAGAAAAGATGAGAGGTCAGTGTGTTAGCCTAACTATTAGCCTAAAAATCCGTCATCAGTATTATTTGAATCATGATAAAACACACCTACAATGTTTTGGGTTCCTGCAACTGGTCCGTCGTTTTATAGTCTCCCCAGAAACACTTCCCTTGTGCTTTTGGAAATCTGTTTTTCCTATTTCCGTTGTCGTTTTTCCTATTTCTGTTGTCGTGTTTCCTATTTCCATTGTGCTTTGTGTGCTTTTGCAGCGTTTTTCTTATTGCTGGTGTTTTCTTAAGTTGCAGTCCGTTTGGCCTCTCAGGGCCACATTAAAAAAACTCCCTTTTAACAGAAAGAAATCTCCCGCAGAACCAGCCAGGGGCAGCCATCAGCCATGACCAGTTTGGGGGTCAGGGGAGGGAGGCACAACAAAAGACTCACTCTGGGAGAGAGAGCCGGAGATTAATAATAACTAAGAATTAATAGTAACTAATGAACCTAGGAAGGAAAAACCTTCTTATAGTGTAATGCTTCTCTTAATGATTAATGAGATATGTTTATGATATATAAATATGGGGAAAACTGACATAAAAAGCTGAATGAACATGCCAAGGTTTAAATAAGAGATTTTTTTAACAGAGCATCCAAATACAGCATGACTTCAAAGGGTTTACAGTGGAAAATGGCAGGAAAGCTTTGATATAAATAACAAACGTACGCGTCTGTATCTTTGATTTTTTTTCTTTAATTCTGTGTGTCCAGTAGTGATGTCAGACGCGTCCTAGTTTTCCTTCCACATAAGCAGCTGCTTCCACCTTCCACTCTGTAATGTTTGAATGTCAGAACATTTCCCTTCTCCTTCCTTCACAGAGTCATCCCACTGTTCTTGTCACAAATCCCATTGGGCTCCTCTTACTTTTTTTCCCCCTCTTTACTGCAGCTGTGGCTCATCTTGAGAGAACTGTTAGCCAGCTGCTATGACGCTTTAGCTGAACATGAAAAAGGGTGGATTTAAGCATTTTAAGAGTCTTGTTCAGGATGTTGCCGTCCCTGCCGCCGGGTCACAGGTTAGTGTCGGTGAACATGGTGTGCTCCTTCCTCACAGTGCTGAAACCTTTGATTGTATCAACAAATTCTTCATCATCCATAAACTGTAGAAGAAGAATGGAGATTATTAAAGGAAATAGTCATATTTCCAGTGATATGTTTTTTCTTATTAAGCAAGTCTGTCTCTCCTGTGAGTGTTTAAATACCTACAGTTCTGTGGACAAATGTAAAAAAATGTGCAGAGTGAGAAGGTCGTAGGTTACAGCATATAGCGTACTACATTCCTCTGCTGTGACTGTAGCAAAAGGCCTTTAGTGCTTCCAGTTTAAACAGGCACAGCATATGTTTTTGGGATCTCTCACCATCCCACTGTCATGGCCTGAAATGTTGGGATCCCACACGTCATCGTCTCCAGTGAGTGACTTCCCATCCATCACCTGGCTGACGCTGCGCCTCAGGGAGTTCACACTGAGGATGCCCAACTCACCCTGTGGAGGATCCTCATCTCCAGGCTCACATTTAGCTTCCAGCACTTCCTGGTAAGACAGAAAAAGTGCTAAGTATCACATGCATATAGAATAAAAATGTATTCGTATATGTAGATTAGACATTTGCTTTTACCTCCATCTTCATGGTGAAGGCCTTGAGCGTTACACTGTTGGAGAAGCCTGTTGTGTCAGGCACAGTATCAAACTAGGGGAAATGAATGAGAGAATTTTTCAGTTGAGAGTAATGAAATAAATGTATTTTCTGGGCTACAAATACTAGTAATCCTTTCTTATTTGCTAAATAGTCGCCTTCTTAATACATTGTAACTTATAACACAGTAACTTCTTTAATAAACTGGTAATAATAAAGTTAAGCAGAGAAACTACTAAGAATAAATACTAAGAAAACACTCAAATGTTACCCATCAACTAAATTTGAGTGGTGTATGCTGGTAATAACTCAGACAGCATGGCATACGTCCTTGGAAAATATAGTAGTATTGATTGCCCATCAGTTCTATTCAGAGTTTATGTTCGCAACAGCCCACATTTTATTATCTAAGAAATGTATATAAATCCACATCTGTATATAAATATAATATTCACTTTTCATCACACTTAAAATGATCTTGTACCGTATGTATGTTTCATAGTGTTACTTAGTAAGAAATTACAATTTAGTCTGTAGCGTCACTAAAAGTGTGCTGTATTATGTTTCACTATATTAACAAGACTAGAACACTATAAGAAAGCCTAGTATAGTGTTGTATAGTACAGTGCAGTACCAAAGGTATAGTATAGCATAGTGCAGCGGTCACCAATCCCGGGGGCGGTCCGTGAGTTGTTTGGATACCGGGCCACGAGTTGAGGCTCGGGTGTGAAAACGTATGGTTTTAAGGGTTTTTATCATTTTTATCATTAATTTTTTTTAATCGTTTTTATCGTTAACTCAGTTTCCCTGGGTCTTTTCCCATGTGTTATGAATAAATCTTCCTTTTTTTTTGGTACTGGTTTTATTTTGTTGTATTTATCCGCGACACCTTAAAGGCCGGCCCGTGAAAATATTGTCGGACATAAACTGGTTCATGGCCCAAAAAGGCTGGGCACCGCTGGTATAGAGAATAAACAATGTAATATACTATAGTATAACATAGCATACTATAGTACAAAACGTATAGTATAGTATAGTGTAATATAGTATAGAAACTAAACAATATCATATACTATAGCATAAAATATATAGTATATCACACTATAGTGTAGTATATACAGTTGTACTGGCAAAAAGTCTAATCAGGAAAAGTCATGAGTGTCATTCATAATATAAATATTAGGTGCCTTGGTGACCCCTGGTGAATAAGTCAAACACAGCTAGCTAGCTGCAGTCAGTAACCAGTGGTTACTGAGACACGTACAGTTTCACTTACAAATTGTAAGTGAAATGTTGAATAAGCGATAAGACAAAAAGAAACTAGAGTAGATCTCCCCTCACCAACATAGAGTTGCTGGGTGGGTAGATAGCCATGGGACTCCTCTTCTGCATGGGCAGGGCCACCAATGGAGGTCTCTCTCTGCTGAATGGGGGTTTGTTCAGGGCCTAGGCCATGATGAAGCGGGAATGGAAAGTTTGGTTTAAGCTGCTTTCTAATGGTTGCAATGATTGTCCCAGTTGTCTATCGTGCAGTTTATGCACGTTTTTATTAATAATGGAAAGAGCAATTAGTAAAATCAGTCTGCCATCATTCACACACAGTAACACAGATGCTGTATCTTACCTTATGAAGCACAACAGCTAGCACGATGGCGAGCAGCAGTAGGGCAATGCCTGCCATCACTACAATGAACCACAGTTCCCGGACAACTTGCCTCTCCTCTTGGCCTCCCTCTGCCCTCTCACCTCCTCCTCCTCCTCCTACAAGAGGAGTGGGGTTTGGTGAATCTGGAATGATAAATCAGTAAATACCATAAAGGCACTATGTATTACGGTAATTTTGCACAAAGCTATTCTGTCTTCATTAGTCTTTATAGTCTCTTTTTTTATTTTGCAGATATCATCTGAATATACAAGCAAGAGTGATGATAAAATGAAAGATTCACAGATAAAGTAAAAGCGTAGTATGCTCAGTTATGACTTGTAGGGTCATACAAGTCTATCATGTAGGGTTTAGATTGCATGTCACAAATCAACACTTAGAGAAAGAAAGATGATCAGATGCTTGCCAAGGAAGAGATAACACTGTAACTGGAGACACTCCGGCTTGCTTGGCCTAGTTTCTAACCTTCGGCGTAAGCAGCAAAGACCACACTTTCATTCCATTTATACTTTAACAGAGACCATGACTGGCAGTGGATATTGGTGGATTAAAGAGCATATACTGCAGGTAGGCCCCTGAAGGCAAAAAGATGCTGTATAACGAGCATAACGTGTGCAATATTTCATGCAGTTTTCCAGCATGTTCCAACATTCAGTACCAGCCTATTTCTGCCCAAGATGTTGCAGACACTCAC
The DNA here is from genome assembly GCF_051167445.1 of Perissodus microlepis. Classification (NCBI taxonomy): domain Eukaryota; kingdom Metazoa; phylum Chordata; class Actinopteri; order Cichliformes; family Cichlidae; genus Perissodus; species Perissodus microlepis. The sequence continues at coordinate 7,408,311 of NC_140475.1, forward strand.
TGCAAACTGACAGCAGGTGAAAAATGATGAAGGGGTCGGTGGAAAAAGTTGCTGTGTGGGAGAAGTGGGACTCACCGGTGCTGATGTCCGTTGTTCGGCCTGGGGCGGGGGGTGCTGACAGCCCCTCGCTGTGTGACACATCGATCAGAAGGGCAAAGACCTGCCAGGCGTTTAGGATCACCACTGTCCACCCATCGCTATTTTACATCTGATACTTTTATTTGCTGACTGGCTCCCTTCAGGACTCAACACTCAATTGAGTCCAGCCATGTCTTGTTACAAATTAATCCCAGACAGCAGGAGGAAGACAAAACGCCTAGTATCATAGCTCAAGAAGCCTTGGAAAAAAGCTGCATTTGAGTCCTTCTCCACCTCCGATCAACCCCCCAGCGGTGCCATGGTAACAGCCAGGTGTCTGGTTTCAGCTCACCTGAAGAGGCATGTTAGCATATCACCTCTCTGATCCTCCAGTGTACTGCTAGTGTGAGTCATTTCTTATACAGCCTGTCTGTAAGTATGGACACTCATATCAACTGATGGCAGATGGAATAGTTATACAAGCTAAGCTAAGCTACACTAAAAGCTAATTGTTGCACTTTGAAAATATATCTTTGTAATAAGAAACAAAAACCAGACTAGCTCCAACAGAAGAGCTAGTATTCAAATATGGAGGATGAACACAATAAATATAGTGTAAGACTCAAGAATGTCTATATTCCAAATATGTAATCTGCTCCAGTTGTTTGTCTTTCTGCCTGTTTGTTAGCAGTTTGGCATCCACAGTTTTCAACCTATCAAGTTCAAATTTTGTGAGATGGTAGATACCAGTAACAGCTCCAACCAAATTACTTTAGGTGAAAGATCAACATCACATCCAAATTAGTGTGAAAATCAGTAAAAACTTTATATTGCCTACAATTTTTTATGGATTTTCTTTAAATTTCAAAACAACATACTAGGTCATGGGGGACATGGGTGCCTAGGTTGGCTAAGCATTTAAGCGTGACCTTAGCGTCCTGTATATCATATGAAAGGCCACGGAGAGAGCTGTACAACACTTTTAATTTTCTCAATATGATGCACTAAGACATCACAATGACAATAAAAAACAGGTTGACATCATGATATTGTAATAAAAATATCAAAGTTTTACTGTAGGCCCTGCCCTTTGGGGGAAGTTGTGCTCTTAATAATACCTTTTTATTTTATCTGTGCTTCAAAAAAGGAACCAGTATGAGTTTAACTTGGTTATTTGTGTGCATCAAGAGGAAACTGTACATAATATTTGCTCAGTTTATTTTCAAGTGAAATCGGTCATCTTACGTTTGGAGTTTCTCTTTAGATTTTGGGTGGAAAACTCACTTTTTCTTTATTGCTAAATAATAGTGACTAAAATATTTTTTTGTAAAGAAAAAACTTTGTAATATGAGCTCCAAATATTTGAGAATAACGTGAACTTACTGACCTGTGCAATATCCTGTATGACCACACGATGGCACTAGGCAGCTACTGCTGGCTTTGCCCTTTCCTGAGTGAACCTACCTCACACCCAGTCATGGTTTTTTATTGCACTGCAGTGAGATTTGGAATAGCTGCATATCCCGTCACATGTATGCTCATTATTTAAAAAAAAAAAAATAATAATGATATTAAAGATCAACTAAACCCTTCAATTTGTGTGCTGGAGAAACTGGTGCACAAAGTCTTAAAGTGACCTTCAACTTTTCAGTTGTTCAGCCTGCTTTGGTGGCGGTGATGGGGTGATTGACAGAGCTACAGGAATAACTTTACTAACAGTTTTCCAGAGGATTGCATGAAATCTTTAAGCTTGAGCCGCTTTGGTGGAAGACCGGAATGATTTGAACTATTTTCTTCTTCCTCCTCATAAATTCTACATGGAAAATGGTCCCCTGTTGTATCCTGGATGTATGCATTGATGCAGGTATCAGTGTCATCTGTTTTCCTACCTACTTGTTAAAGTCCTCAGAATGATCTGTACACAGTCTGCCACAACTACCATCTGCTTTCACTTCATCTACTAAAGAAGGGAAATTTCTCACCTGCTCACCTTTAACATGTCTAGATAGATGATGATTATGTGACAGCGCAGGAAGGAACTCGTCACGGTCCAGTGACCAATCAGTTAGATAAAATCAGTGCGTTAATAATCTTTTTCTTACACTAAGAGCATTTGAAGAAAAACTTACCACCACTTTTCCCAGTGTGTATCAGGTGTATCATGAAATCTTTGTTTTACGTCAGTTTTACCATTTATCTAGGAAAAAGTTCCAACATCCATTAAAAAATACAGCTCTTTCAATGACCTTTGGATAATTCTGTCATTTTGTTACGAGGACACAGAAGCTCATTTTGTCTTTAGCTCGTTGTTAAGAAAGTGTGATAATTACTCTCCATGAATATTTTTCTTTCTTAAGGACAATAACGCCTTAAAAACGATGCCTCCCTGCGGCCATTACAGAGCAACTATTAAGAGAAGCCCTTCCAGGGTTAGTTGAGTGTAAGACATTGCCTGTAATCTAACAATGAGGGACTTGGAATAATTACTCATTATTTACTGCTGTCTTTGTATCCGAACCCATTGGGCCCCGGTCGTAGACACCGTAGCTCTGTATCAGAGGGACCCTCTGCATTAACTCGCAGCTCATTTGATTTATTTTTACAGCGGAGCTCTCTTTCGCCTAATACCCTAATCAGCATTCATACCTTGCTGTGATGATTCGGGACAATGCTTTTTTATTGAGGAAGTGATCTCACCCTTGAGTGCCAGAATCAGCCTTTTTTTACAGCCCATCTCCTTAGAGCCTCATCCATCACCAGCATGTCTTGGCGACACGGCCACTAGACACATACTAACTCATTTAAGAAGAGGGACATACAGGGATATATCACTCAAGATCACTAACTCACTTACTGATGGCTGATGGTGTGAAAAATCTCCAGCTTGTTGCAAATCCCTCTGTGCGCGCTGTGAGTTTTAACCCCCGATAAATGAGGAGATTATTTGGCTTCTGCTGACAGACAGGGAGGGGTAAAGGACAAATGGCTTCACTTGGATTCTGATTTGTCTTTCTCACAATTCATCCATCTTTATTCCTCAGGTTTAGCGTTGCCTCCTCCTCGCTCGTTTCCTCGTCGCCTCTCCTTCTTATCATGTTACTGGAATTCTGATGTAATATTTGCACTCACTGGACACTTTGTTAGGTACAGCTTCTTGGTATCTGGTTGGACTTTCTCACTTTCAGTTCCTCGAGGCACAGATTCATCAAGTTACTGGAAACCTGTCAGAGATTTTGGTCATTATTGACATGATAGCAACGCACAGCTGCTGCAGATTTGTCAGCAGCTCCATGATGTGAATTTACCTCTATACCACATCCCAAAGTTGCTCTACTGGATTGAGATTGGGTGACTAATCTTTGTGACATGACTTATCCTCCTGGAAGCAATTCAGTTCAACGAAACAGCACCAAACAACAACACTAAACAACAGTTGCATCAAGGTGCTTTATATTGTAAAGTAAAACCCCCACAATAGTACAGAGAAAACCAAGAAAAGCCAAACAATCAGATGACCTTCTATGGGTGAATGCTTTGGTGACAGTGAGAAGGAAAAACTCCCTTTTAAAAGGAAGAAACCTCAGGCAGAACCAAGCTCAGGGACGAGCAGGCAGCCATCTGTTGAGACTGGTTGGGGTGAGGGGAGACAGACAGAGACAAAGACATGCAAAACATTCATCTAAAGATGTGCACACTGTGGTCATAAAGAATTGGACATGATCAAGAACAATACTCAGGTTAGATGTCTCATTTAAATGATTCTCAAAGGGCCCCAAAGTGTTCCAAGAAAATATTCCCCACACCATTACACCACCTGAAATTGTGATAAACAGTAGGATAGATCCGTGGTGTCCTGTTGTTAACGCCAAATTCTCATTCAACGATCCAAATGTCACAACAGAAACTTCATCAGATCAGGCAAGCATTTTCTGCTATTCTGTGAGCCAGTGTGACTTGGAGCACCCGTTGTAGGCTTCTGCCACTGTAGCCCATTTACTTCATGAATTGAGAGATGCTCTTCTGCCTACTTTGGTTGTAACAGCTGGTTATTTTAGTTACTGCTGCCCTCCTATCAACTCAAAGGAGTCTGGATATTCTCCTCTCACCTCAATAAGACATTTTCTCACAGAGAACTGCCACTCACTGGACATTTTCTCAACCCAAATTCACTTAAATCACCTTTCTTCCACTTCCAGTTGCTGGTTTGAACTTCAGCAGATTGCCTTGCCCAAGTCTGTATGCCTAAATGCATTGACTTGACTAGATATTTGTGTTAACAGGCTGTAGAACATCTGTGTCTAAATAAGTGGCCAGTGAGTGTATATGAATTGTGCAGCTGTGGATTTGGCCATCACACACCTAATAGACATACTTTGCAAGGTGAATATAATAGACTACACTGTAAATCTAGCCTAACCTTATTTTTCCTGCTGTATTAAATGCTAAATAATGGAAAGTGAAACAGTGTTACAAAAAAATAATAATAATGAGTTTGTTTTGTAAGGATCACAGTATAATGAAGTGAGTCAAATGCCTCTACTTCTATGAGTCTCAACAGGCAGCTGATGACCAGCACTCTCTGGGGCCACTGTTAGACTTCATTACATTATGGCTGTTAATTATAAATCTCCTTCCAACTGGGCTCAGATGGCCTAAATGTGCCATAATGGGCCCAGCTTGAAAATGACAGTCCATTGTCAGACTGCACGGAATAGACCGCACCCACTTACCAGCTCTTAATGAATTTGTTTCAAACCCCTCTTCGCTTTATCGAGGAAGAAGGGGACACACGGATAATATGAGCTTTTGCATTAAGGGGATCATCTTTATTGCCCAAAAAAATCCACCTGAGAATGAAATAGCACAGCACAGCTCATCCAGACAAAGCTTAATTGCATCTTTAGACATTATCTGTTGGCATAAGACGTGATGTATATACAGCAAGTCATATACGACATACATTTAAACCGCCATTCTGCTGCTACATCTGTTTTTCTCATCACAAAAAAAGCACATTATAGTGTCACAGTACCTTGAGTTAAATAAAGAGCAAGACTTGGACATTTTAATTCCGTGTACTGAGGTTCCTTCCCGAGTTTAATCCCTTCATTTAACAGGTGCGGAAAACAAAGACAGAAAAACGACTCTTCACACAAAACACGCTAACAGATTAACAGAGCGCCATCACCAATTTCCCCAGACTTTATGGCTAAAAGGAAAAGTAGTGCACAAATTTGATCCTACACAGACTTCTATCATAGAAAAGACATCGAGCGCCTCCCTAATCCAGATTATACAGTATGGCAGCCATTATTTATTTTTATTTTTGTATTTTTTACATAGTTAAAGTTATATCTATGGGTCTACACAGCTCTACGACATTATGATCTTCAAGTACAGACTCCACGTTTAATCACGCTGTCTTTCATTTTTAATGATATGATGTTGGTATCAGTGCTGTAGCAGAGAAGCTGGTAAAAAATTATCTTACAATGATATCATTTAAAAATCTTAAAAAAAAAAAAAAATCATTATCCACTGCAATTGCTCATTAATGCCACATTTAGTGAAAGAAAAATAACAAAAGACCAGAGCCACTTCCTAAATAAATATCACTTCAGTTGCATCATGATATACTCTTTCCCTGAAATTTTCTCTAAACTCCAGATATCAGTTGTTGTTGTATTGGGTGCTGATCATTTAATTGCTTCACTTTAGTCACTGATGTATGAAAGTAGTAGATATGTATATATATATATATATAAGATATTTTTGCAATAAACCACAGAGCAGGGATGAAGGTTTATGTGAATGCCTTACAGGCCACATCATATTACTGTGGATATTTGCTGGTATTATTCAATAATATGAGTCTCTACTCTTTGGCAAGACTTACTCTAGTACCTCCTAGGACATGTATACCTTTTCTATACAAAAAGGACAAACAAAACCCAAGTCATAGTAGGTTTTCTAAATGCACTAGAATGCATATTTTACAGGCTTCGAGATGAATAAAGTAATCCACAAGGATTTTCAAGTATCATGTGGTCATTTGAGAAAAGAAGCTCTAAGTTTGGCATGTAACCGTAGATATCTCTAGAAGGCGACTCTTCTGCTTTTAACGCCACCTGTCCATTTGTCTTCATCCTTTGAAGCGGGTCAGCACTCTTAGTTTGGTATCACAAACGGCAAAGACGACAACGGCCTTGTCACCGAGACACAGCTTGCCAGTTTTACAGCTTTCTTTTCCGCTTTAATTTAATATTTCATTGGTGGAAGGAAGGGTGTGGCTTCAAAAAAAACGTTCCTGCCACTTGCAAATTTGAGACTTTACTGTCAAATGCGAACTGATGTGGACAAAAAAACATGGCGTGAAACCCCACGATTACCCGTTATCCTTCACTTCCTCACATGCTAACCCCTGCAGGACGAAGCGAATGGCTGTCTGCGTTCAGGTCAGGCTTTAGCCTCTAGAAGTTCGAGGAAGAGTTTGTGCATAGGCACACGACCGTCCTGCTTGATGCTGCAGAAGTGCTGGATGGCACGAGCAGCTGTCTGACGGAGAAGTGGAAGGGTCATGATCATTTTGCCCGCTCGCCGAGGATCCTCCGGGTGGTGGATGGTCTCGTAGTCCTGCAGGGCTCCGTGAAGGACATCCTGGAGCCTCTGCACTGCCTCTGAGTCCTCAATATGCATCGAGTCTATTAGGAGAGATGAAAGTAAGATCTTAAGCTATGTCAAGAAATTAAAAGGTTTTACTGTAAAAAGAAATGTACAAATTCAGAGGCCAATCTTCATAATAAGAGGCTTCATACCTGAGTTAGCAAGTGCAATAGCTTTGAGTACCACAAATTCCTCCTTCTCTAGCCCCATGGCTTTGTATTTCTTCACCAGCTGCAAGATAGCATTGTTGAGGTCAAGCAGGCCAGCTAGCTTTGACTGCTCCTCATCCATGATGTAATCCTCAGCATACACAAGCTTATCCTCCAAGGCCAGCGAGCGAAACACCACTCGAAGAATCAAAATCTCCATCCAGCCGCTCTGCAGCAGACTCATCTGGTCCGCCAGAGAGAGCGAGGGGAAGCCTGAAAGGAGAGAGAATAAAGAAAGATTTCCCACGTGTCAGCTCACATGTCATGGTTAGTCTTACAAGGCCTGTACAAGACAAGGAACTTTCCTAAGTCTGTGAAAATAACTTCTTTGGATGGAAATAGAGACTTGTGACAGAAAAAACTCAAAAATGAACCTCCTTCATAAACTGAGTGTTGAGCTTGAATGAGGAGGGTATTTAACAGACAGAGAGGGTCTAATGGAAGATGCTATTAGGCTGTGCAATGGGAAGTTCAGTCCTGTCTCTCTACCCTCAACCCCAACTGGTCATAGCAGATGGCTGCCCCTCCCCAAGCCTGGTTCTGCTGGAAGTTTCTTCCTAGAAAAGGGATTTTTCCCTCCTAATCTAAGTGCTTCACCCTAGGTCATTTGATTGTTGAGGTTTTCTCTTTATTATTCTTGGGTCTTTACCTTACACTATAAAGCGACTCGAAGTGACTGTTGTTGTCATTTGGCGCTATATAAATAAAACTGAAAATTGAATTGAAGTACAGGATGCAGAATTTTGAAAGTTTAGCCTGATCCATCCTTCCTTTGACCTAGTCCTCAAGTTTTCTGGAAGGGCGGTTACTGGAGTAGTTCACAATTTCCTTTTGTTGCCGACTCAACCTTAAACCACTATTTAAATTTTGACTTTCCGCATTGTGCAACATGTGACAGATCTCTTAACTCAAACAGATCTTAAATCCCAGCACTAAATACAGAAATTGCAGATCATTGTCTGTCCTGAATGCACAGATCTCGGCCATAACACAATTTCTCACTTTAATGAAACCAGTTTTATGAAAACGTGACTTGAATCTGATAACACTGACTTGCATCGCTTTGGCTTAGAGGGTAAAGCGGGTCACTGGTTGAAAGTCCAGCTCCACCAGTCCTTGTGTTGAAGAGTGCTTGGGAATAATACTAAACACCAAATTGCTGATGCATCAACAGTGTGAGTGTGTGTCCATATGATAAATTAAGCCTGTATAGATTAAATCGCTGTATGAATGTGTGCATAAAGGGGTAAATGTGGCTTGTATTGTAGAGCTCAAAACACTACATCTATTTAACATAAAGTTCACTGTGTGGTTCTTACTGTCAAAGACAATTCTTTCCTGTGTCCTGTCCTGAGCCTTGACGCACAAAAGGACTTTAATAGGCTACAGTGGGATTAGGCTACTTATGAGAGTTCTTGCAGTGTTTTCAAGTGGGTTCCTATTTCATTAAACTAATTCAATTAATACATAATAAACCACCTGCAATGATAAACACCAAATGCTCTTTCTCACGTCTTTAGAGCTCCATGCCTATTATACATAACTGTACGGTGATGACACATTGTTATATTGTTATTAGACAAAGCTAACGTTTAGCGTCGTCTCTTAGTTATAAAGTCCTTTGCTTGTATACATTCTGGTCTTACTTTCTGTGAAGCTCAGCTTAGCATAAACCTGGTTATCCATGCTTATTAATATAAGCAATGATAGAGAATTTGCATAAAACAAAATGATTTTACACAAGGAAAGGCCACACGGCAAAGGGCATTACAAAGGACACAGGGAGTGAATAGGTGGTGAATCTAATTACTCTCTGTAGGACGTGCCTGCTTTGATTGACAATTACACCCCACAGGAGTATGATTAAACCCACCCACAGTCCCCGCATAAACCTACATTTACACACATACTTGCACACGTTTACTGTAATTAAATGAATGATTTTACAGAGCGAGGGAGCGGAGTGGGAGGTGTTTGTATTTTTGACACCACTGGTGATTGTTATCAGGATCCACTTCTCTTTACAATCAGTACAGGGACGTCAGTGGCACCCATTTCCCCCCACTATCACTCCCTGATTGATTGGAAAAGCTGTCTGTGCACAATTTTATTGGCCAATAGGGATCAGTATTCTGGCGCAGGATCATCGATCAGAGAGAAAGACCAGCACTAGTACGTGTTTGAGCCTGCATGATGAAATCGCAAGCAATATATTGATAGATTTTGAGGTAAAGTTAAACCATCAATAAAAAGAAAAGATCATGCATTAAATGGACCAGGCAAACATTTACCGAGGGCAACAAGGAGGAGAAAAATCTTGCACGTGTTTGGATCATATCAACAACAGCGCATGGACAGTCACACTACAGTCACCCTTTAAGCATATTCATTTGACAGCCAACTTGCATCACGGACTCAAAAAGACCAAAAACAAAGAGGGCAGTTGGTCTTTAGCCAGCTCATCTGCCAGTCTGGCCTTCAGACTTCAGACCACATCACTGTCAATCTGCCTGATAAGAGCAGACAAGGAGGAGGGGGAACAGCCAGGACAGTAGCCACATCACACTCACCTCCCCCTGGGCAAAGAACTCAGATGGCCCGGGCCACTTTGCCCAGGACCCCGATTCTCTCAACAGTGGGGGCCGTGTGTCCTGCCACTCACCCAGAGCTGATGTGACATGGCCATTACGCTGCTAGGAAAGGCCAGTCTTTTTTTAAATACTCGTATTCTGAGTGCATGTGTCTCTTCAATCTACATTTTCTCTTTGTTTCCTGTCAGCTGAGCTTTCTTTATATCTTTTACACCCTCAACCTGTTCCATAAAAGAACCTATTGTCATGTCTGTTCTTCCTTTTTTTGTGTCTTTTATTTTGAGATGCTTGTCATATCCTCTTTGGCCAATCTCATCTGTAATCTGCTTTTTTCTTTATCACCGCTGTGATTTTGATGCCTCTGACACGGTCTAGAAGGCTGAGCACTAAAGGGGCAATGTTTTTAGATAACAGAGTGGTGTCCAGGTTGGGACTTGAGCAGTAACTTATTTTATTCACACTTAAAAATATCAGATTATTTTTTGAACAGGTCTCACCTGTTTCCACTCTTTATCACTGAGCTTGGCCAACTGGCTCCAGCTTTAAGTGGAAGTAGCATGGATCAATTTATCTAACGATATGTTATAGCGAGTGAAACGTGTGCTGAATACATAGCAGCAGGTTGGGCCTCAAGAGTCTGAATTCAGTGAAATGCCATTTAAAAAATATAATATAACAATAATAATGGAGCCCATGTATTATTTGATTTAAGATAAAAAATATATATATATATATATATATATACATATTAAAGGTTATATGACACTGAAGTAGTTAAAATATTTTCACAGCTTTTTTGTGACATTTCAGAAGTTTGATTAAGATGTGCTTGACATTTTGATTGAATTTTAAAAATCAAAGCCCCCCACCCCCACCCCAAGGTACATGTGCACCGCTGCTCTGCTCTCCCAGTAAACCTTCCACTGGCAAAAGGGCCACAAATACACCCATCACTCGGACTCCCATCTGTCTTGACAGTAAAGAGCCCAACAACGGGAGAAACGCAGACAGCAGGGGCCCCGGGAGGTGAGAAGTGGGTGGGGGGAGTGGGTATTATAAGAGAACAATGGAAACGCTGATGACGGACACCAAACACCAACACACACTCAAATGATTGCTTCATGTTCGCTTCGTAGGGGCAAGCATGGAGGCGAATGTAGGTGAGAGAGGGGTTTTTGTTTGTATTGTAAGCATTTTAGAGATGAGGCATCAGCAAAAAAAATCCCAGGTGTTTCCCCTGTCATGTTTTGGGTGTGGACATATATATATATATATATATATATATATATATGTATATATGTGTATATGTGTATATATACATATATGTAAGAGCAGAATCAAGACCGATGATAAAACTCTGTCTGATGAGCTGGTGTAAATAATGATTCAGTTAACCTGCAGTTTTCAAGAACTTTTTTTCTGTGACTGCGTTTTTCCACTGAATGTTAATTTTCCACCTTCACAAAGTCACTATGCTGTATTTGCACATGTCAGGAACCACAACTCAAACTTAAAATAAAGGAAAACAAAATGTGTTTTCACTGCAAAGCATGGATTTTTTGGATGAATGTCCAACTAGCAGGCCTTATCCTTTTTGTTAAATGATTGTTAGCCAGTCAATATGAAATTGAACAGACTTTTCTTTGAGTCACTACCACTTTCTCTGTTTGATCGCAAATGGAACATCTTTTTTTTTTTGTACTGATGATTGAATTTTGAAGACATTAGCTTTAATGGTCTTTTTTTAAATACTATTTTCTGACAAATGAGTTGAATGACTAAATTAAATACAATCAATAATGAAAATAAAGCCTAAAATGCCATCCCTGTTTTCCACAGTTATTACATTTTCACTTCAGCACCAATCTAAAACAGTCTCCGTACACTCTGATAACGAAAGTATCCCACTCTTGAAGGCGCTGCAGGATTAGGAGAACTCATTTCACCAGTTTGGAGCATCTTATATCTAAAGGTGGTCCGAAACAACCACTCAAAGTGTGTAAACTGCTTCTGAATTGTGGTACTTTTATCATTCCTGGGTCTAAACCTGCAATATCAAAAGCAGATCCAGTCTGCATACCTCTGTGGCACATGATTACAACCATCAACAAAGCTGTATTAATCCCACTAAGCTTTTAGAATGCACTTCCCCTCTGCTTTCTACACGTACATTCAAAGAAGGAAAAAAAAAAATCTCCGGACATCCTTCCACTGTTCCTGTGTCAGAGGAGAAGCTAAGTGTGCTCCAAGTGCCAGGAGGATTTCCATAATTCAGACTGCACAGGGAGACGCCTGCGGCCCAGGAAATGAATTAAAACTTCCAGGTGGCCGCGGCTCATCTGGCTGATATATTAGGAGCACACTTTGGTCAGCAAGGGCACGGCGCATACACACACATACACGCACACACAGGAGCTTGACGGACAGATAACACGCAGCCAAGCCAACATTACCTCCCTCCTCTGGGCTTCCCGTGAGTGTCTTGGCTGCTACAAGTCAGAACAATCCTTCCACTGATCTGATTAGAGACTTAATGGAGCTAATGTGTGCGGTGTGCTTGTGCGAGGAGAGTGAGTGAGGCAGGGGAGACCAGCCGGAATCATACCTGGGATGTGCTTGGCCCAGCCGATGTTGACCACCAATTCTCTGTCAGCCAGGTCGCACAAAGTGGTCAGAGCCTTGATGTCGCTCTCGGGTACCGTGGGATCCGGCATGGCGAAGATGCCCTCTGGCTCAGCAACCAGCAGCAGAGATACCACCTTGTTCTCCACCACACCACCTACAGAGACTAAAATGAGTTAGAGTTTATTAATATCATAACTTTTGATCAATTGATCTCATTGATATTAGGATTTCCTTTGAGGAGAAGACACAAAAGACACACACACTCATGCAAAAGTTAAAAAAAGGTGGGGGAAAAAGTGCAAAAAACAAGCTAGTGATACTTGAACGGTCATTAAGGTTTTGTATTTTCCTATTTTTTTTTATCTGTGTTGCTGTTAACTAAAATGTTTTTATATATGATTTTAGATTTCAGCTGAGTTTTAGTTGACTAGAATAACCTAAAAAACTTTGCTTTATCCTTGCTTTTCTGGCTTTACTACTGGAGCACACTCATGTCAGGAGTGACGTCACTCCCAGCTCCAGCATCTGACTTCAGAATGCACTGCTAACCTGATGTTTGAAAATGAGGTAGCTTTAAATAAGCACTTAGAATAAAACATTGAAAATTAATTGTATTATAAAGCAATAAAAGTTAATTTTGTTTGCTTGTGCTTTGACAGACAAAATGACAAAAAGCATTAGTGGACTGTTTTGGCTCCCAAACCACAACTTAAACCGTAAGAAATGACTCCATTAACACTTATTAGAACATTTTATTTTTACACTTACATGTTTTTTTCTGTGGCAAGGCATTCTGAGGGTGTAGATATGGGCTGTTCTCGGCATCTATTCTCCTCTTGTACTTTTGTCTGCCACCTCGGACCCGGTCCAGACGCACACCTACATAAACACAAACAGAGGACAATGATGTTTAGCATAGCCACAAACCAGTAATCTTGGAAACTTTCCCAAGCCCGGATAAATGAGGAGGATTTTGTCGTGAAGGGCATCCGGCGTAAAATCTTGGCCAATTCAAACATGTGGATCATAAAGAATGACAGTCATGTTATAAATATAGATGCCTGTTTATCCTTTTTTTCATGCTAACGTCCACTCATTTACACAAAATAAATTACTGCCATTTCATTTTGAGTGACATTAAGTGTGTTTGAAACAAATCCTTGTTTAAACTAATGTTTTGAAGGTATATAAATGGCACAGGTAGCTGCTAAGTGTTATATTTAGTTTCTTAGCATTGTTTCACCTCGACCAGATGCTTTTGGTAGCTTGTAACAGAATTCTGACTGAATATTTGATCACTCTTCTTGGCACAATTGGTTGGAATTCAGTTGTGTTCAAGTTTTAACTGTCTAGCTCTTACATTTGGGTTATATATTTGGAGGTAGTCTTCCATACACTTGTGGACTGTACCAGTCCCACTGGCAGCAAAACACCCCCAGAGCATTGTGCTGCCACTACCATGCTTGGCAGTAGTAAACATACTACTGCCTGTTATTGTCAAATAGCTCAATCTTTGTCTTTTCTGACCATAAAACCTTTCTCTAGAAGGCATTTGTCAGTGTGGGGAGCTGCAAATTTCAGTGGAGCTCGAAGATGTCAATTTTAGAGGACTGGCTTCTTTTTTGGTTGGCACCGTCTCCGTCCATGGAGATGTAAATCTTGCTTTCCAGTGGCTTGGGAACACTGGTGTTCGAGCAGTTTTCAATCTAAGGCTGAAGACCTGATGGTTCCTGTGTTATTCCTGAACATCATCTCATCTGAGGATGACTGGTTTTCCCATGGACCTTGTACATACATACAGTTGTTTGAACTAATCATCCTGCAATGCAGTTGTGTGCCCACCTAGTGTACCAAAAATACTAGCATTAGCTGATAGCCTAGCACTAGAACCTCTCACGCCAAAATAAAACAAGACAGACTCTATCAGCATCAGTGCTGAAATTTCAGACTTTAAAATAGTAGCTTAGAAACCAGCAGTTGATGTCATGGTGGCTATGTCCATCTTTTTTATACAGTTTATGCTCAAATAGCAAATGAAAGTTTCTCATGATGACTAAATAAATAAAGTTTGGGTGTCAGGAAAATGCTTTTTTGTCAAACCCAATAAACCCACAGGAAGTTGGTCAGTCACCAAGCAAAATATACTGACATCTCAAGGAGAATAGACAGGACAAGTCTAATGCTGGCACCGCAGCATGCATCCTGTAACATGACACTCAACAACTTTAGAGCAGCTGGTGACAACTGCTCATCTTAACAAGCACTGTGGCAATAACCTAGTCACCATGACGATAGGGATTTAAGTGTGTGTGTGTGCGTGTGTGTGTCCAAATGAGGCAGTTCAACGAGGGGAAGCTGATGGGATTTATACTCATGGAATCGCCATGTGTCTCTACAAAGACGAAGCATGCATCCAGTGAGGTGAACGTGACTCAGGAACCCTTCAGTAGTGGTGTTGGATTGCCCAATCTACACAGTGTAAATAGCCGTAGTGCCCCTGAATAGATACATAATGGCATTGGCATCAGTAAGAGACACACCAAGGGTATTTGCTCACTTGACACCTCACAGTAATACCCCACGCCTTTGAGCAGCCTTCTGTACTTAGTCTTACTTCTGCAGATATTTATGTACCGCTTACATCAACATTAAGAACATCAAATAAGGTTCTCTTAGTCGGACATGCAAGATGTGTTTTGCGGTTTTATCACTTCCATACCAGTGGTTTGTAAAGCTATTTTACAGGTGTGATTTACTATAACATATAATTCCATAGAATTTATAGACTTTCTACTTTATGAGTTAATGTACCATGAAGAGAGACAAAGGTGAGCTAGAGGAGAGGTTTGTGCATAGCAATCTGCCTGGTAACCTTTACTGTAAGCCAACAGGATATTAACAACTATCAAACTGCATGTGTTTACACTTTTAAAAAAGTGGACATGTCTGACACACAAACACCAAATCAATGTGTACTTATCTCTGCATCATCCGCAAATTATATCATATTACACAGCGCCTATTATTCAGTCAGCCTCATTACAGTCAGAGTATTATGTACAAATTGACAAGTGTCTATTTGTACATAATACTCTCAGCAAATATATCAGTAATGAATACTTCACAGAAGGAATTTGTGCGTCGGAGTTTTGCTGTGTGATCTGCTCACTGGTTTGGCACCAGAGTTCAACAATATTTGCATTAAAATCAAAAACCAGTGTAGGGTTCCCAGATGTTTATCTATCTATCTATCTATCTATCTATCTATATCTCTATATATATATATATATATATATATATATATATATATGTATACACATTTTAGGGGTGCAACAATACATGTATCGGTATTGAACCGTTCGATACAGTGCTTTCGGTTCGGTAAGCATATGTATCGAACAACACAAAATTTTTTATTTATTTTATCAACTTTTCTTCTGATGATGCTGTCTGTGTTGAGAGCTCAGTGGATCTGCGTTCGACTACTCCGCCTAGGCTGCATTGTCAAGCGCAGATCCACTGAGCACAGCGCAAGCTAGTGAGACAGAAGCTAAGCTTGCTGCAACATGGCAACTGCCTCAGCGCTACCCAAAATTGAACCTACCCCACCCTCATTCAGATCTGGCGTTTGGAACTATTTTGGTTTTCATGTGAAGTATGACCCCGATGGACAAAAGTAAAACAGTATGTCGGATGTGCCACGCAATGCTCAATTACATTGGTGGGAACTAGCACAGTTAGCTCGTTAACGTGTTGACGCCGTCCAGCCCCACGCACGGGGCGATCCGCGGTAACTCGTTAACGGAGATTTGCTGCGTTATGGCGTTAACGTCATTTTAACGAGATTAACGCTGACAGCACTAGTGGGAACAGAACGAATATGACTGCACATTTACGCCGACATCATCCTAGTGCAAAGACAAGTGGAAGCAGACAAAAACAACAAGCACGCATGCTACAAACTTTACCCGAGTCATTTAGACAGCCGTTAGCACATGATTCTCCTTATGGGGACCTGATATGTTTAATATGCTGATGAGAATATACCCCAGAAGAAGCGTATAGTATAGCTTTTATTTTGGTAAGAGCCATTTGTCTGTAATAAACTCTCTTTTCCAAAGATGAGTGATTTCTCAATCAGATGGATTAATTTTTTTCATTATTTTGTTGTTTCAGCAACATAAAATTTAAAAACTGTACTTTTGAGTTAAAAATAAATGACAAATTAAAAAGGCATGAACATTTTTTTGTATCGAAAAAATATCAAACCATGACACCAAAGTATCGAACCGAACCGAACCGTGAATTTTGTGTATTGTTGCACCCCTAATAAATAAATAAATAAATAAATATATATATATATATATATATATATATATATATATATATATATATATATATATATATTTATTTATAGAGAGAGAGAGAGATAAGCAGCAAGTCCAGCTGCACCCACACAGTCCTGTTTAAGTGCTTAATTTAAAAAAATAAAACAGTCTTACCGATTATTAATGTTAAAATGATAGCCAAAGAAAAGAACAGTCTTTTTTAAATTTGTTTACATATTTGGTAATATCCAGCTGTATAATTCAAAGGGGATTTCTTAGTAATTTTTAAGCTAAATGAACAGTTCTTTAGGTGCTACAAAGCAGTTTTCAATATCAACTACTCAAAAGAAGCTGTAATACATAAATGATTTGCATCTCTGTAATATAACTTACATGTGCAACAAAAATAGCATCCAACCATTAACCTAAAGTACAGAATCACGGGGTAATCATACTTTTAGACCGCACATAAAATATGGACACAGCCACTGTAATGTAACCTGCTTGAACCCTTGAGCTGAGCCATCAACATCTTACTGTTCAAGATTCGAAGTGTTTATTGTCATGTGTCACAAGAGACAAAGGCATTTCTCTGTGCAATGAAATTCTTTCTTTGCTGTCCACCCACAGATTCCGATTAATATATACAATAGAAATAGAACATATAAATACAAATAGTACAAATAAATAAATGAAGACAGAAAGGGAGACAAAATATGGAGATTTGAAACAGGAATGTGTGAAGACAAATGTGACATGCAAGGGAATAATAGGTAGCTGCTTCCTAAAACAGGGATGGACAATTCATTTCTCAATGGGCCACATGAGAAACTGGCCACACACTAATATTGGTGAAACTGGGACTGTTGTGGGGAGCCATTTGCCAATATTGGTGAAATTGTGACTGTTGTGGAGGGCCACACACTAATATTGGTGAAACTGGGACTGTTGTGGAGAGCCATATGCCAGTATTGGTGAAACTGTGACTGTTGTGGAAGGCCACCCACTAATATTGGTGAAACTGGGACGGTTGTGGAGGGCCATATACCAATATTGGTGAAACTGGGACTGTTGTGGCACAACAATATTGGCGTGCAGCCCTCCAAAAGAGCCCCAATTTCTCATGTGGCACCTTGGAGAAAACAATTGTTAATGCTTGTGCTAAACTGTATGCCTTATTATCTATTGTACTCAAAATGGGAATGTATTTTACAAAATTTTGCAAATTCTTACAAAATTTAAATCATGTTGTATTAGGTAAGCCCTGAAACCTATGATCGGGGCATGAACCTAATGAGTTTAGGTCATAAATCAAGTGAAAAGTAGAGTTATTTTCCTATACGCTTCTATATATTCTGACTTCCCTTTATAACCAGGGGTCGTGTTCGTCTTCATTTTCATCTTTTATATACAGTCTATGGTCATACTTTTAATATACTGTGCTTCACAAGAGCAAGAAAGAAAACTTAATATCAATGTGGATGCAGAACAACAATGACATACAAATAAGTTTAGATCGCGTGTTCGTTTTAAGTTTTAAGATTTGTGAAGACTGAGAAGTTAAAGCTGAAGAAGATGAACAAGGTATTAAAGGAGAGATTGGCTATGGAATGTTAATGCCCCCTGACCTGCTGGTGATGTCATAAGGGGCAAGTATGGATTAGCTGGAAGAGGATGTGGGTGCCTCCTATGTGTTGTTATTAGATTTAACACTGTTGGCAAACACAAGTCAAACACTTTTTTGTGGTTTGATTAGTAGAAAAAATGAGCTTTCATGCAGGTATATTTGTTTCCACTCACATGTGAGAGTTACAACACACATCAGAACTGAGTGTAAGTTTTCACAGTGGAATGTGCTGACAACCAGAGGGCCAAGAATAGCTTTCGTGGATAACAAAACAGATATTCACGCACACCTCCTTCCTGTTCCTCTGAACAGCCCATCTCAGTTTGATAAACAGGGAGTAGTCATATTTATTTTTTGCCTCTTACATCAGACCATCTTCCTTTGAAGGGATATGGACTTCCACATAAGACGCTTTTACAGGTTTCTAAAATGCACCCTGCATACATACAGGTGGTTGAGAAACAGAGACATCCAGCCACTGATCCAGACTGATCCTTGTTAGCGTGGTTTAGTGTTTAGTATAAACAATCCCACACTCCTCGGACAAATATACACATGGTGCTACTAACAGCACTGTGGCGTTATCTTTCCTCTGTCCTGATGCTTTTCTCAGAATGCTGATTAATGCTGAATGATTAACACCCCTAAGAAAAGGTAACTCCAGCCGGGAGGAAGTAGAGATTAGACAGTAAGACAAAACAGAAAGGTGGGGGCTAGTCAGGGAATTGTTGCACCCTTGGCCATATTTCTTAGAAACATAAACCATTAAACCATAAAAACACAGAATCACATAGTTTCTTCTTTATAACATCTATTTTCAAAATAATTTTCACATTTCTTAAAATACTATTTTTTACTGTTCTGAGTAGCGCCAGCAACTGTAGAAATGGGGACTAAACAAAGCTTAATCAAATCCTGCCTGAGGTCTATATGTCTTTTAGCTGTGTTTTTAATATGGCTCTGACTCTCCCCATTAAACCTCACAGCTCCTCTGTCTCTGGCTTTACTACGGCCTCCCCAGGGAAGAGCGGCATTACGATACACGATGAAGCGCATTACGAGGGCGCTTACAGCCAGAGTTACGAGGGGCAGTTCGCATTTCACGGAGGTCCAGGAGTCCCACAAGGCATCTGGAGGAATTTATGAGGGAGGAGGGAAAGCAAAGAGAAGAGAGGGCTGAGAGGTAGACTGGGATGCTGCTGATGCCCCCACCCCTCCCCCGCCACGCACCCACCCCATTAAAAGCAGCTAATTTAGAAGAAGGGCAGAGACAGTCCTGCTCACAAGAACACAGTGGCATGAGCATAAATATGGCTGCTGACTGACATGTTTAAACACAAACACGTGTAAAGATGCTATTATTCAGTATATCAATAACTTACAGGCACATTTATACACAGCTGCAATGACCAGATGCTGTTGTGTGCTTAGCAACGAGGAGGTGGTATTAAATTATCATTGCACTTTATTGCAACCTGGGTCGCATTTTAGCAATTGTTACCCAATGTTTCTATTGGTTTAGCATTAGACCAAAAAAAGTAGCTGGAGTCATCTGAGAAGTTGACAAACCAAACCAAACCAAACCAAAAGAGAGGCTGCCCGAAATGATGATAATCTGTCAGCAGACAGGCCATAATATATGCTCTCTAGGTTTTATATGATGGACATTAAGTCTTGAAATTTGTGAGACAGCGTACATCACGGGTGAGTGGGAACTTGTCTGGCTACTCCCTTATTCCCAGCAAATGGATCCACATATTTGATTTGGCACAGATTTTTACGCAGGATGCCCTTCCTGATCCAACCCTCCAAGGCGTTTGTGTTTCGTCAAGGCCTCAAACTTGGGACATTTCACTTGTCAGTGAACAACACAATGAGCTATCAAATTCCACCGACAGCGTCTCTGACTGCTCATATTCACTGAATTTGGGATCCAATCATTTATTTTGCAGACAGAGAAAGTTAGATCCACGTTTATGGAATCTAATAAGAAATTTCTGTGAAGCCCATCAACCTGCAAACTGCATTTAACATTCAGAGGAGGATTGCAAATGCAAAGACGTAACGGTATATTTGTTGCGGCAGCCATAGTTGTGTTATGAGCCTATGTTTTTAAGACATAACTCTTAAGGAAGAAAAAGGTCTTTAATTTAAAAAAAATGGTAAAATCAATATAGAGATGAAATCAAACCAGAACATTGCTGACCCAGAAGAAACAGAACCTTTACTAAGGAAAAAACAAACGCTAATAGCAATAAAGCAGCATGGTGAGTTTTTTGTTAGACCCTGCATGATGCACAGAGGTTGACGTGCCTCTGATGCTCAGGATTGGTCCGATCCATAGAACAAGTTTTCTGGGGATCATTGAAGATAATGCAATGGGTAGCTACATCCCTCTTGTATTCTGCCTGTGACCAAAACATAATAAATGAGAAAATAAAGAGAAAAAGCACAGGTTCAGAAAGGTAGCTGACACTTCCCTCGCGTCTTCCACTTTGACCCACATGCCTTTGAAGATTAGAACGCCAGCTTTCATAGGTGGAGATTAAAATGGATGAAGCTATCACAACTGTGTACCCAGCTGAATTAATCCATAGTTTGAAAACACTGAATAAAGGTTTTTGAATTCAATATGGCTCTTGTGAATTACATGGTGTGTGATGCTGACAACAATGCTTAATAATTCTATTTACTCTCTCTTATGCCTTGGATTTCACCCCCCACCCACCCACCCACTCATGCGTTTCATCAGCTCCCCTCTCTCTTCCTTATCTTCTCGTGGACATACGCAGAAGGCAACAAGTGGCCGGTACTGTAGGAGGTCGCTAATGTTTTCCTTTTTGAGTCACTTCTAAATCTGGATAATATGTCACACCGCAGGCACATAGTGACACTAAAGGAGCACCTGACCACACTCACAGAGTACCAGTGGAACATATTTACCACTGTCATCTCATGTTTTTGAGCATGTATGATGAAATTTTGCAGGGTGGACCTTAGCTATAGAAAAAAGGCAGGAACATGAAAGCTCATTGCTAAACTTATTTGATGTATTGTATTGTAGTAGTATTTAATAAGTATAAATACTCTGTAAGGTGACTGGGATCTGTTAGCACAGATCCTATAATTCTGATGTAAGAAGTGGCAGAATGTTATTGATTACTGCAAAACAGCAGGCTCAGTAGGCTTTAATAGGTAACTTATCCCATTCTAGTTTAATCTGCCCTTAAACTCTCTTCTGTTTTACATTTGATGCAGCTCACAGCGCGCTCTGTTATCTTAATAGCTGCTGCAGTACTGCTCACACACCTACACAAGTTGGCACATGTCCATAGGCTATTTCAGAGGAAGACTCATGAAGCAAAGACTGACACAGATGAGCAGTTATTAGCTTTCTCCTCCCTCTCTAAGACACAGCTCTGCATTGTTCAAACTTGTGTTTACCACACATACAAATTACCTACACACACGCACCTCGCAGCCGGAACAGAGGGCTTGAAGTTTAACTGTCAGAAGTTTTAGGTTTCATTTGAGTTTACACAACTACTGTCAAGGGTTTACTAGCTTATTGTTTAGAGGAATGCACTACAAAGTAATTGCAGTCAGACTTGTATTAGGCTTCACTCTCTTTCTCAACTGTCTGAAAGAGGAGATTTGAAATTCTGCCACCGACTGATCGATCTCAGAAAAAAAGGCAGCTCGAGTAAGGTTTTGACAAGGATCGGAAAAGGATTTTTTTTTAGGATATAGCTGACCTTCTCTCAACATGCCCACTGCCAGACATTTCACAAATCGACAAGCCTGGCAAGATTTCCGTCTTCTCTTGGTGATTTCACATTCATTGGATGCTGGGCAGCTGTATTCGATGCTACCTGGAGGATAACAAGTGAGAAGGGGGGGGGGGGGGGGGACTTAGTAGTTGCTTTGCAAACAATGAAGCAGCAATTCAGTATTACTCATTGTCACTGCTATCTCAATGTTATGTCTGAGAAAATGTTGAGATTACACAGCAAACCTCACTGGCATCTGTAAAGGATCTAAACTGAGGTACTTTTGAGAAACAGATTTTTTTTTCAAAAGGAAATGTTATAATTTAAACCAAGACTGAGATACTTAGACTTAGAGCTTTTTATTGTCATTGTGCAGTTTCTTGCACAGCGAAATTGGGTAGATTGGGTAGATACGCTGACTTTAAGGTTGTAGTTCCTTAGACTGTTCCTTATTTGCACCATGTTGGATCTCAGGTTTTCTGTTATGTATTTATGGTCTTACCCCATAACTGACTAATTACCCTAACAAGTTAATTTCACTATAGAGTTGTGGTAAATTATACCAGAGGGTTAATGTATTTGTGGTCTCGACTTGTAACTGACCCTGATTACCCTGATAAGTGATCCTGATTACCCTATTAAGTAAATTTCACTATAAGGTTGTGGTAAATGTCCACATTTAAAAAAAACAAAACCATACATCTTCTCCACACTAACTGGCAACCCAAGGTGTATGTTAAGTCTGATGGCTTTCTGCCAGTTGGGGGTGCTTTTAGCTGCCACCCTTGATCAGCGATAGGAAGTATCTGATGAGCCAGATCTGCTTTGTCTGATGCGACAGCCAGTGAAGCTTGCTCTGTGAACTCATCTAGAGTAGCCAACTTCTAGAGGCCTAAACTAAACACTTCCTGTCAGGCTCCTGACCTGGGCCAAGAGGGGACAATCCCTTTAAAACACACACAAACTGCATGCTGCCGGCTCTCCTTGCTGACTTCCTTCAGGGCTGAAGCGATTGCGCACACATGTCAAGCTTTAAACCTAAACTCAGCGATGTTGACTATACACACAGTGGTCTAAGTATAACTGCATATCAGCTGCTTGCGAGCAGATCTTTATTTAAAGCCTTTCTGCAGTTTTGAAGGCGGAAGCTGTGAGCTAACTGATCAGGGCTTGTTTTTCCCAAAACAAATGATCAGGGAACATCTACACCTTGTTGCTCCTAAAACAGGTTTATATGATGCAGGAAGGCATTATCAGCCATGCTAATCACAATAAATGCGGTTACTGAAACTGAGCATGTTTGTGAATGTGTGTTTTATATACAGTGCCAGTCTCACCCTGGATGGTCCTCTTAAAGAAGGCCTTGCAAGCTTCACAAGAGGCCACACCATAGTGGTAGCCAGACGCCACGTCACCACACACTAGACATAGGCGCTTGGCTACAGAGCCCAGCATGAATTCGCACTTGACTTGGCCTTCTTCCTCACCAAACCTCCTGGAGAGAGAAAGGAAGAGTAAAAATAAGGGTAATACATAAATATAGTAATAATATCATTTCACATACAAAATGGAGTAAAACAGATGAAATAAAGGAGAACATGACACATACACCAACCTATTTGCTCCTCCATTACTGGCCAACCCCGCTGTGTGACTAAAGAGGCTTGGTGAGTCCTGCCCATTATTGTGATTGTGGCCTTTGGTGAGAGGACCGTAGCTGGAGTTTGTGTCCGAGGAAGAGCTTCCAGGACTGGGCTGGGCTGGGCTGACATCACCCTGAGAGCTGGGGCTGGGGCTGGAAGGCTCACGCTTAATAGAAGAGGGACAGGTGGGGTCCAAGCCCCTCACTGACATCCTGTCCAGATGCCTGGAGACAAAAAAAAGAAAGAAAAAAAGAATTTAATACATATGATGTGTGTATGCATCTTATTTTAATATATATCTATGTTGGAGAATTTGAAGTCATCTTTATTTAATGAGTCACTCTGATATTGCTATTAATATTTGCAGCTGACCTTCAGGTCGGTGGGCTTTGATTAGTTTTATATTAGTTTTATTAGTTCTGGCATCATCTACACAGATAGCAATCGTGTAATGAATATACTTGAAATTAACATATGGATTCACATCTCTTCACAAACACAGGAATGTATTTGTTGGCTAAAAGGTTAAAAAAAAGAATGAGAAAGGCCGTAATTTCTGTTGAATACATCAGTTTTTTAATTTCACAAATCCACAACGCTTCAACAACAACACATACCAGTCTCCACATCCGTCCGAGTGTTACAGAAACCAGCCGTTTGTGATTTCCCCCATATGCAAAGCTGCTGTTCATTACACTGCTTTGTTTTCAGAGAAGCGATTGCTTAAGCAAACCTAGGAAAATAGCTAAACCAGCAATCATCCACACCGTCATGTTCAATCCAAATATACTCACATTCCTTCCACTTTTATTGCCTATTGTCTTCACTCTATTTTCTCTTTGTTTCTCTCATTTACCATATTTGACCTGATAAACTGCCTGAAGCCTACACCAGATACAACAACTGAGCAGGTGTTTTTTGTAAGAAATGTGGAAAAGTGGAAAGTACAGCTTTTGTTAGAAGTCAATCCTTAACTAAATGAAAGAATGTATTTATATATTTAAAAAAAATCTTTCCATTATTAGTTATATAATAAAAGCTGGAAATAAATCTTCTCCTAGGCCTGCATGTTAAAGTGTGTATCATGGCTCTATTATTGGATTAGGATGTGACCACAACAGACTCTCTGTCACCATGCCGAGGAGAAAAAGCATTTGAAACCAGCTGAAGCGTACAGTAGGCTTGCAGGCATGTGATCTGCGCTCACACACACACACAACACCTGTGCACACACTCGCACGCATTGTGGCGTCAGACTTTTGTGCGTGGATGTAAAAATAAAAAACGTAGTCTTCGCCGCATACACTTGAGATTCCTTCGATCGGGAACACACTACACCTCCTGGCACGCACATTCTTACGGACACATTGTCAAAGCATGTGTCTTCATAAACACCCTAACACTTACATTGCATGCAGCTCTTTGACGCCAGGCCTAACTTCCAAAACAAAAACCCCAAAAAAGAAAACTGCTGTACACACACCCCACACACTATCCGTACATCTCTCCCACTCTATTCTTGGCTTGTTGAGGTTGAGGTCCAATTCAGTCGGTTTCCTGCCATGTAAATCAGCAGCTTCCAATCACAACTTATTTGGTAGGCAAAAAGACTGGCTGCTTTTAACCACCCACTGAGTAAACCATGGCCACGCGCTACTGACCCCTCTACAAGCCCACAAAAACATACACGGACACGCACAGTAAGGCACTGAGCAAGACAACTAAGGTCTTGATAGGAAAACCAAACAACTGTACCAGTGTTATCACAGCGACTGCTGCCTTCAAAGAGCTTGGAAATCAAAGCTCAACTGCTTTGGTACAGTAGAATAAATCCAAAGCAGCAGAATCAAAAACGTTCGAGCATCAAAAACTGTGGCTGAGCTTTTAACTAAGTTGCCTTCTCTAAATCAAATTACAGCCTTTAGAAATACTGTTGCAGTTTGGCAACTTTTGCCCATTTACATATCAGAGTAGCATCGCCGTTCATTTGCGATCCTGTTACTCTTGTCTTCCAGCAGATAAAAAGTCTTAGATACACTCTCCTCTGAGCCCAAGCTGCTTTGCACTCCCACAGCCACCTGCAGCTGGAAACGACCCCACACGGTGCTGCAGAGTGGAAGAATTTTCACCGCACTACTTTTCACAAAAAAAGTGCTATTTTTACAATAAAATACTGTTGCTTATGGTGCCTTAAATGTTTCATTTTATCCCTATGATGCCATTTTGTTCCTGCACTCCCAGCCGCTGCATCTCCACCCTCTCCAATCCAATTCAAAGACTATAATAACAGCACAGTGAATAGATTTCAGTTTCCTCTTAAAATGACTCACTGGTAGTCTCAATGGCTATCCATCACAGGTGTCCATATTGCTGTGTCGAGTCCCTGACAGGTACAGAGTGAGATATACTTTGCACTCTCCCATTATAATGCATCACGGGGGGGGGGGTCGTAGGCATTTTGCTTTCATAATGAAATTGCATTAGAGTGGGGTGATCAGATGTGATGTGATAGTCACTCTGACAGATTACTAATCTACAACTCCACATAAAAGCCCATCAAAAAACGGTTGGTGCAGCTTGTACAGCTCAGTGCAGCAGGGATAAATCATTGTGTGTGTGTGTGTGTTTGGTTGGGATGGGGTATTCAAAGTTATCATACCAGTATCCAAAACAACTCTAACTGCATCTTGGCAACAGCAACAAGAAGACAAAAAGACGGAGAGACCGACAAGAGGCGGGAGGAAATTACACGGGAGGCAGACAGATAGAGGGAGCGTGAAAAAACCAGAGAGGGACGGAGAGAAAAGGGGCAGTCCTGAAGCTCATTAACCTGGGGGGTGTCAAAAGGAAAGGAAAGAAGGGGTAAGGGGGGGGGTACTTTCTTTGAAAAGAAGCAAAGTCATAATGCAGACAACAATGACCCGGCTGCATGGAGGCAGGGAATGAGATTGAGGGGAAAATAGGGAGGGAAGAAAATCTCAAAAACTGATCACAATACGCTAAGAAAATAGAGCAAAATAGATTTATTTAAAAGCCTCGAAGGAAGAGAAGTCTTTGTTTAATACTATAAAACCTCCCCAAAAACTTCAAGGGCCTGTTGACTAACCTTTTAGCTCCAAACCTTAGGAAGAGCGATTGAGGTCAGCGGGGTCTCAGCAGTGTTTTTATTACTAATGAGCCAGAGATGAGCAGGGATCAGAGGCACCCCGAGTGGCCGTAAGAGCCTTAGTCAAGCTTTGGATGAAGCACAGAGATGCGGCACCCGTGGCTGGAGCTTGGGTCTGCGGGAAACATGGATAGCGTGCCATTCACAGGGATCATCTGTGGCCGCCATCACCTTTTCTAACGTTCCTTATCCGGTTGCTTGTGTCACAAACAATCAGGGAAACAGCACGCTCACATGTCTGCTAGATTTCTGTCTTCGTTCCCGCGCTCTCCCGAGGAATCTTACTCTAAATCCCCAAACATTCGATCACATTGATTACGCCGCCGTGATGATAATGAACCAATTTTTTGTGTTTCTGTTTGTGATTACAGACAAAGCAAGCAATCAAAAAAAAAAAACCCCAGCAAACTCGCAATCAAACAGCTGCTTGATTTTTCTTTTCCCATTTGCATTGTTCTTGTGGAGGATTTTCACCAGCCTTGGATGACACAAGCCACCACTAGTTACCTCTAACCTGGCCTTGCCTGCTTACCCTCACTATCAACAAACAAACAATGAACAATGGCTACTGTGATCAATCCAAACAAACCTTCACACTCATAAAAGTTTGATCTGAACGTACCCAAGGCACATAAAACGTTAATGAAAGTGTTCAAAGAGCAAGAGCTGGAAAGGACTGCAGGCCTAAATTAACATGAATGTGAACTCAAATATTTACACAACATCATGTCAAAAGAAGACAAGATGACACAGACAAGGCTGTGTGTGTGTGCTGATGTGTATTCTTCTGAACAGAACAATGAGAACAAGGTAAATGATCAAGACAAGATGAGCAACTTCTTTTTCTTTAAAGGTGGCGTAAACAGTGATGATGCTGCACCACAGAAAACACTTTTTTAACCCCCTCCCCCCGTCACCCTCTATAAAGATTGTCACAGGCCACGTCTGTTTTGCAATAATGATTTGAGTTATATCGCAAATACAGAGAAACAGTGAGTCAGTCGATGTGATGAAGCAGCTGTCAAGTATGGCGTGAACACAATCTTGGCTTCATCTGCACTTTGTACTGTTTGAGAGGACACCCTTCAGGTTCTGTGGAGTCATTCTGCTATAAGACAGTACTTACTCTGTGTTAGAGTGGTAGGTGAAACACTCCGGGAGGTAGAGGTCGACTAAATCCATGTGAACTCTGTCACCATGCTCTGAAGAGGAGGAAATGTTCTGTCCAGGGACGTCTGCTTCTGCCTGCCTCCTCCTCCTTCCCTGGATCTGTCCTGTCCTTCCGCTCGACAGCTTTTATGCGCTATTATCTATCACTGCACCGTTTCTCACTTTCTCTATATTCGGCCTCAAAAGTTTGTCTCCATCTACTGCCCTTCCCTCTATTGTATCACTCTATCAGCTCCACTCATTCTCCCTACGTCTGTATTCCTGTCACTCACTCTTCTCACCAACAGCCTCTGGCTGCCTTTGAAGTCCTGACTGTTGTGACTGGAAGCTGTGTGTGACAAGGGTCTCCAAGTAAAAGCCGGCCCTCAAGAACACCCAGCCACACAATTTGAATGGCCATCCCCCAGAAGGTTGAGCTTGCAACTGATTGGCTGCCCTCTAAGCCAATGAGAGACATGGCTACTGGGGCAGGTGGATATATGGAGAGGATGACTTTAACATGTTTTAGTTATGAGAAAAATCCAAATATGTAACAGGTATTATTTACTGTTGTATTGCTACTTTATATTAAAAAGACACTAAATATATCACAAATCTCTTAATATGCATATCAGTGTACATTTTATGGGATAATCTTTATATGGTTCTCTCAAAGCACCATAACAACAAAAACTACAGACAACTACAGGACATTTAAATTGCAATTCAATAGTGTGTGTCCAGTTTCTGCAGCTTATCAGAGATATTTAGTCTAATTTGGTTTGAAGTTAGAATCAAAGAAATATGATCAGTAGTTGGTTTATATTTTATATTTTAAGCAAAAACTTTATATACATATTAAATATTTCTAGGTTCAGGAAATAAGAAGTAAACCAACACTGAAAATGATTTTTAGATGCTGCATTACTCATATCCATTTTTTTTTTTAATCTATAACACAGTAGGTGGTACCAGCCATGTAAAATAATTTATAAATGCTGAGTCGAAAAATGTCTTCATTCCCCTCCATCAATCAAAACAGGCGGCGCAATAAACAAATATATGAATGTCTACTCACACAAAGACATTTGCACGATTTCTACCTTGGCCTTAACTGACTTACTGCTGTTCTAATGAGCTATACCTGGAAGCCTAACGTGATGGCTTTCGCTCGCTAAGCACCTGTGCATACAAGATAAGAAACACAGTAGTCGTCCAGCACAGCAAAAGGCAAAGTTAAAGGATTATATGGTTAAAAGAAACAACACAGCACAGTAAATACAAGAAGAGATTTAACAAAAAAACAAAGTATCTCGATGTTAATGTCAGTGCTCTGATCATGTAAAGCTGTGGTCAGAAATTTACATACACTCATCATCGGCATGAATGTCGTGGTAATTTACTGTTCTTTGTCCCAGGTGGAACAGGTGGCTTGAGTGAACAAGTTTTAACTTATTTTCTATAATACACAGAGGGTCAAAAGTATACATCTCTTTTAACTTGACGAGGCCTTGTTAGCGATCATGATTGACTACAGCCGAAAAGGATTTGTTTGACAGCACTCATTGGGTTGACCTATACCCAGAACGATGGGAAAGTCCAAGGAACTCGGGAAAATCTAAGACTGAGTACTTGTAGATTTACACAAGGTGGGAAGATTTCTTAACTGCAAATTCCAAGATCATCAGTGCAAACAATTTTATGCAAGTATTTGGCAACACTTTGTCAAGGTCAGAGGACCCAAACTGTCACCCTCAGATGAGAGGAAATTGGATAGGATGTTCAGAAACAACCCAACAAAGCTTAAGCCTCCCATGAACTGGAAACTCCTTGAACCCCAATGTCGCCGTATACAGTGAAGTGCCATTACCATTGACTGAGAGGATGCCGACTGAGAAAGAAGCCACTGCTCCAAAATGGACACCTTAAAGCTCAACTGAAATTTTGCAGGTACCCACATAGCCAAATGGCTTCTGGAGAAAAGTTTTATGGTTAGACAAGAAAAAGATTGAGCTATTTGACTACAATGACAAGAGGCATGCTTGGTGAGGTGAGGCGAGGTGAGGCTTTCAAACATAAGAACACTGTGCCAGCTGTCAAGCATGCTGGCGGTAGTATCACGCCCTGGTGCCAGTTGTTTCGGTGCCAGTGGTACTGGTACACTGCACAAAATGGATTTAATAATGCAAGACGACTATCGGCAAATTCTTCAAGTTCAGCTCAATTCAACAGCTAGAAACCTGGACACAGTTTAGTCCAACAGGACAATGACCCAAAACACACATCAAAACTTGTTTTGCAATGGATAAAGCAGGCCAACATTAAGCTTCTGGAAAGGCATTGCCAAAGCCCTGACCTCAACCACGTTGGAAATTTGTGGACTATGCTTGAAAGCTGGGTTTGTGCCAGAAAACCAATCAATTTAAATTAACTCTACCAATCCTGCCAAGACGACTGATCAAATATCCAGCCAGAATTATGCCAAAAGTTGGGTAGTGGCTACAAAAAGCATCTGATCAAGCCGTAACTTGTTAAGGGAAATTTGAGCAGATATGTTTTTAAAAATCATCATTGATCATTCCAAAAAGTACCATGACATTCATGCCCATGATGAGTGTAAACTACCCACCACAAGTACATGATGTAGCATGATGCTATTTCAGAAATCCAACACAACTTTGCTTTATTTGTAAGTTTCTGCACAATACAATAATCAAAGTAATAAAACAGTCAGTCCTCTAATGAATCCTGCCATTCGTCCTGAGAGAGTGAAGCTACTCTAAGTAGCTCAAGGGTTAGATGGGTCTAAGGCAACGCGTGGTAACTACATCCTAATCCACTTTAATGACAAAAACACACATGAAGGGGTCAACAAAAATCCCTCTATGTGAAGACACACAAGCACACGTGTACACGCAGACATCTGCCATGTAGTGTGTTTGGTTATGCTGCGAGAGACAGGTTTACTCACAGTCAGGATAGAGTGTAATCGGTGTTAAAATCAAAAAATGTAATTTTAACATTGTAGTGTATTATACCGTGTGACCACATGGTTCCAGTTCTATCTGAATTAACATAGGACACAATAAGTTTCCTGTGGCAACAATGCAGCAGTTTAATGTTTTCCACCGATGCACAACACAGGTGTTGAACATGCATTTTACTTTTTCAGACCAGCTGATCTGACCTTTAGGTTTGAAAAGAAGAAACAACACAAACCCTTGGCGCATCTCGTCTTCTCTGATCGTCATGATGTCGTGTTAGTGCTCTGAGCCAACCCCCTGCTAAACTTCCACAGGAATGAAATCACCTGCGCTAATCTGTAGCTCAGATAAAAGGCCAGACAGCAGACTGCACGGAGTGGGACTTTATCTCATTATGCACCACATGAAACACCCATCCAACACTAACACACTCTGCATTAAAGCAGCCTCATACACAGATACGTGTAAACAAACATATCAATGCAAGCGCATGCAAACACAAAGGGGAAAGTACATAAGAAAACCTGTGAAGGATAAAGAGTGTGATTTCTAACGTAGACAATTTTATCACAACCGTAAAACACAAAAACCCAGACAAGTATCACGAGTCACATCTACTTAAAGCTGATGTAAGTGATAAAACATTTTTACACTGAGAAATTATCTTCTATAAACCATTTAGGAAACTTAGAGTTGACATTAAAACGATTTTTATCTGTTTAGTTTGGCTCAAAAAGGGTCAAGATTTTTTTCCCGTATAATAAATGCAGAAGAATGAAAAGTTCAGGTTGAAATTAAACAACAGATTAATTATTTTATCAGCAGTTAATATTTTCCTTGGCAACAGCCGAGCATTCTCGAGACACTCAACAACAATAGTAGGGTTTGCCTGAGCCAAGTCATAGCGGCGTCAATTGAACCACTTGAAAGAGAAATGTTCAGATAATTTCCTTATGACTTTGTGCCACTGTATGAAAAGGTGCTGTTTGTTCACTTTGCAGTTGATGTTTTTAAGTTAGACAGATAAGATGTGGCACTCATTAACTTCAGTCAGTTGGCTGAAAAATTACAATCAAACAGGTTTAAAGTAAGTTCTCATTCAGACAGCAAGTATTACATATTTCTAAGGTAAAAGAATATCTAAGCAGCCGACCTTTCCTCTGTAAATTGTAAAAACTTACCGTTAACTTTTTAACTAATTGAAAATATTATTCTATCCGGTATTTGTCCAAACTCTTTTTAAAACTACACAAGTATACAACCCATTTAAAACATTCACCGGTCAGTCTATTGAGTACACCTGTGCAACTGCTTGCTAACACAAATATCTGACCAGTCAGTCACATGGCAGCAACTCAATGCATTTAGCTTTGTAGACATGGTCAGGACAAGCTGCTGAAGCTCAAACTGAGTATCAGGATGGAGAAGAAAGGTCATTTACATGACTTTGAATGTGGCATAGTCTGAGTATTTCAGAAACTGATTAGTTACTGGGATTTTCCCCAAAACAACAATCTATACAGTTTAAAAGGTCTTTAAAAAGAAAGAAAGAAAGAAAGAATGAATGAAAGAAAGAAAGAAAGAAAATATCCAGTGAGCAGAAGTCTTTAGGTTTTAAAAATCCCTTCTCAGAGGTCAGAGGAGAATGGCCAGACTGTTTGAACTGATAGTAAGACAACAGTAACTCAAAATAACTACTCATTACAACCGAGGTATACAGAAGACCATCTCTGAAAGCACAACATACTTAATATAGATGCGGATGGGCTGCGGAAGCAGAAGACCACACCAGTTGGCACTCCTGTCATATAAGAACAGTAGTTTAGACACCATAACCCACCTGAGTGTTGTTAATGACCATGTCCATCCTTTTATGACCACAGCATCATATCGGCTCATATCATCTTAAACTGGTTTCTTGAACATGAAAATGAGTTCACTGTACTCAAATAACATCGGCAGTCACCAGAATCCAATCTAATAGAGCAAATTTTGGAAGTGGTTGTCATGGATGTGAAGCAACTGTGTGATGTTATCTGTGGACCAAAATCTCTGAGCAATGTTTCTAGCACTTTTGTCAAAAAGTCAAAAGGCGATCCAGCCTCTTACTAGCAAGGTGTACCTAACAAAGTGGCCAGCGATTGCATTTGAGTGTGCTTCATTTGAAAGGAGTTTCTTTTTTGGCCAGAAAAAATGAATTATTTTCATTCACACATATATATCACCAAAGCTATCCCCATTGCTCTCAGATGTACTTTTAAGCTTTTATTAGCAAATGTTAGCACACAGAAGCTAACACAGAAGCTAAACATACCATCTTTTTCATAACCACCAGGCTCTTTCTCTGCATAAACTGTTTTGGTTGTTCATTTTCAGCTAAACTGTGGTAATTTAAGAGTTAGAAGGTATGCTCACCGGAAATGACCGTGCAGTTTCATTAGTCCTATTTCAAAGCAGCAAGATGGTGAAAACAGCTGGAGGCTTCATAAAGGGACATTTAGGTGGGTTATTCCATCAGCATCAAGGCTAATTTATCAGTTTCTCGGCCTCGGGTTATTATAGCTGTCAACTTATTTTCCATTGAGGCATCAATATTAATAAACCACATCAATGTAGTCTATGATTCATCAGCTAGTTAAATAGCTAACTATTAGCCAGGATTTAAACAAGAAGTGGCTAACAAAATATAACAAATTTTTTTTGGACCCATTTGCCAATTTTGGCCCCTTTTTAACTATTTAAACAAAAATAAACAACAAATGACAAAACCTGACACTGAATAACAAACCAACTGGACAAACTTGGACAACGACATGAATGGAAGCAAACTGCAGCAAATGAAACCAAACACGCTGGGCTGCAGTTAAACATCAAAAGTATTTTTACACTGCTGAGCCTGAGCCGACGACAGGAGCTCAATATCTGCTCTGGAGGGATGCTGCATGTAACAAAGCACCCAGCTGTCAGGTATTGACCCCTCACACCAGATGCATCCAGTTTGTCTGAGAAACAAGAAAAAGTATGGGTTAAACAGCCACACTGCATATGTGTGTATGCATGTTCTTCCCAAAAATCACAGCCACCATCTCTCAGCCTCTGGGTCCAGCTGTCGCATTGACTTCCAAAACTGGACAGTCACTCTTCAGCTCCAAACCCCTCCGTCATGCACATTAGCATCAGCCCTCAGATCTAGTGAGTGTAATCTACTTAGTTTATATCTGACTCACAGTCATCCATCAATTACTGAGACAGTGGGAAAGACTATTGACACTGTGTGCAAACCCTGATGTCCCGCTGCTCCGACACAGCACCTCTCCGGCGCTTAAATGGGAGAGACGCATGAAAGTCAAAGGAGAGAAAGACAAAAGAAACAAGACGGAAAACAAATAAAGGAAACTGCAATGATAGCTCTGCCATGTGCTTTGTTGTTGGATGCCTTTAAATAGATGAATGGAAGGGAAATGATACATAAAATGACAGATTAAGTGGCAGATGAGCATTTGGAATCGGCTCACTTTCACTGTATTGATCTGTGGTACACTGCACAGGGATCAGAGGTCACACACACAAACGCATACATACATACACGCGCACACAGGCTTATGCCAGAAACCTGAGAAAGCCTCTGGGAGAAGCTAAAGCAACTATAGAAATGTCACTTAGAGCTGCTAGAACCTGCTGCAGCTATCCTTAGTGGGTCAGTGGTCTTGAAATGTTTTTTTTTTCACTTATCTGGAGATGTTAAGTCCCTCTGGGAGGGTGGAGGGGGTGAGCCATTCTGGGAAACATACACAGGAAAGCTTTCAGGAAGGCAGGATTTCATTAGGACTAATTTAAGAGTATTTTATGAATATTTGAGACCAAACGCACTGAGTAAGGGCTCGTGTTATTGGTTAAATGAATTGACTAGATTACCCCCTAGTGGAGGGATTGTGTGTGACATTTATAAAACGGGACACTGCTTTTAGCTGAACAAGTTTGATAAGGGATGATTATTCGAAAGCACCGTCAAGGTCCATCAAGGCGCGAGCTCAAAGTCAAATACGTCACTGGTCCGCCGTCCCGTCACCGTGCCATGTTGTCTTCTGGCAGGAGCCCATCTGGAGGTTCTTAGGGTGATTATGTAACAGAGCTTCTTCTAACAACATAATGTGGATTACTACAGCAAGTACCCTTTCATATTCTCAACAAGCAGCAGCCTATTGGATTAACTGCTCAGCTTCTGGCCTGTGGTCAGCTGCCTCTGTTTCTGTGCGCTTTCCGCTGAAAGGGGAAGAAAACAGAAAAAAACAAAAAACAAGAACATCTCCCGTCTCTTCTCCTTCGCTGTACGTAATGCCCTTGAGCCTCGAGTCCTCCTGTGCATATTGTCGAGGAGGTTTGGTGCATAGCGTCATTTAGAAGTTACTTGACGTCTTCTCTAAATAAAGTATGCTTGGATTTCATTTACTTAATATGATCATTATTGAAATTCTGTCCTTGGAGATTGATTCTCCTCTTTTTCTCTGTGTTTTTTTAAACCAGCACCACAAACCCAAAAAGCTTAAAGTAATTAAATAGATTAAGTAGAGAAAGCTTAATTCAGAAAACGTACCCACTTGAGTATTTGGAGTTTCTGCATTTTTTTTTTCTTACTTTTTAAGTTAATAAACTTTTTTTGTAAACTTGAACTTGAACTATTTAACTCTCATCCTACTGACACATTTAAATCACAAGGACAACCAACCTATCTCTTACTATAGCATTATTAGCTATATGATTAATTTCATCTAAAGGAAAAAAAATAGATTATTGTTACTTTTGCAAAATTACAATTAGCTTTCATATTTCATTGACCAAAAATCGAAACCTTTCTTTAATATGACTTGCAGCTTATATCCATGTTATTACTTTAAAGCTTATTTACCATCTTTTGACTCTGGTATCAATTTCAAGTAAACATTATTTGTGTCGTATTTAAGTACACCAGTCATTTTGACCCCAATCAAAAATGGAAATAACGCACACAATGAGCCAGCTCTGAGACTTCATTTCTCCAGCTTGTCGTGGGTCTGCCTCGGGGCCTCCTCCAGGACATGCCTAGAAGGCATCCTAGCCGGATGCCAGAACCACCTCAGTTGACTCTATTTGATTAAGAGGTGTAGCGGATCTTCTCAGAGTCTGTCACTTGTAACTGTAATCTTATTTTTTCAGTCACTACCCACAGCTGACAGCCATGGGTGAGGGTGGAAATGTCGATCAGCCAGCCAGCTTCACTATCAGCTCTTCCTTTACCGTAACAGGCAGAAAACAGAGTCTACTACAGTAGAGGAGGGCAGATTGATAGATTGACCACTGTGAGGGGATTGATGCTTTGTTTCTATCCTGTAAGTTCAGTATGTAGTGAACTGTGTTATAATGGTGAAGTTCTTTAGAAATGAAAAATGTTCCTCAAACGTGCAGCATGTTCTGCACCAATATACCACTTCCCTCTTCTCTTACTCATAAACAAGACTCATATATATATATATATGTATATATCCACTTAGGACAGCAATTTATTCCTGACCCATAGTGGACACTCCACCCTTTTCTAGCTGAGGACCATGGCCTCAGACTTGCAGTTGCTAATTCTCATCACATCTCCTTCACACTCATATACAAACTGCTGTAGGGCAAGCTGGAGGTCATCGTCCAATGAAGCCAACAGAACCACATCATCTGCAAAAAGCAAAGACATGTTCTGACAGCTTTCTGTGTGAAACCATGAAGGTGATGAGTGCAGTGATGGAGTCTTTCCTGTTTAAAATGCCCGACAGAGTACCATGACCCCCAACTGCATGCTGTATTTTGCTTTAATTCAGGACCCATGGCAAATATGACCTGTGAATAACTAGCTTCATTTATTAGAACTGCATAGATGGAATTTGCATAGATGGCAGAACTAATGTGGCATCATTAGGATCAAATTCATTGACAAAGCCATAAAACATTAGAATGATAGAAAAGAAAACAAGCCTGTGAGATATGACAAAAAAAGAGAATAAAATACGACCACAAAATGCATAAAGTTCATTCAAAATGCATAATTTCAGTGTGATAATAATAAGAAGAAAATAAGGAAAGCTTCAAAAATGCTTTTTCAGTCTGATATTGTCGACATTCAAATTGTTAATAGGAGTAATGTTAGCCTAGAAGACTATTATACATGTAAGTCCTACATTGTTATTAATGTAATCAAGAAAGGCAGGAGAAAGGGAGTAAAAGCAGGCTAATCTTACCTGTTTATATCCCTGAGCCTTTCATTTAGTAGAGTTTAAATGCAAGATTTTTGCATGTATTTTCACTGTTCTATTGGTACTTTCACTCAAGAGTATTATCTTTGTCATTGGTGCTTTTTCACAAGCTGTTAACCCTCCTTTACACACATGCACAGACACGGTTATCTGACCAGTCTCTGATGAGGATCCACTGATGCGGGACCGGGGCACATTAAATGCTGGGAATCAGCATCTCACACAACTAATGCTGATGTCAGGAATTATTATAAACATTTCACATACCCCCACACACACAAACATACACAGAAACACCATGCAGCCCATCTCATCATCTCACTTATATCTCCACAGGTGGCAAATTTTACCCTCGAGCTCAATGTCAGCATGTCTGCATAAACAAATCAACGCAAAACGCACATAGACTGAAAGAGCTTATCCTGTCACATTATCTGTTTTTTCCCTCTACCACAGCTTTATGAATTCACCCTCTGGCTCTCCGTCTATCTGCCCATCCGCCTCAAACCCAGCCAAACCCATTTTATCAGCAGCTCCACAGGTGAGCCCGTCTCATTTCACAACGGTGTCTCGTACCACGTCGAGCTAATGCCAGGTCTCTTCCTTCAGTTATTTCACTTCCCTCCCTCTTCACACTGTGCTTCTGTTCTTTCTTTCCCCTTATACACCTCTGGGATATTTCAGCTTTTGAGGTGAGATGTGACACAATTAAACGTCTCCCCTTCCTGCCCAACTCTTTCACCAGGCATCGGGGGTGGGGTCCTTGCGGTGACCCCACCTTCCGGTCATCCCCTCAGCCCGTTAGCCCGCTCAGCACAGCGCACTTAATCCCGGCCGTGCCAAGGTAGACCAGTCAAAATGTAATTTTCTGCAAGATTACACATGATAATGACTCGCTTTGGAGGGCCGCCATAAATAATGACTTCCAATTATAGATGCATAACTATCGATCTGTCAACAGAAGCACCGAGGAAGAAGAGAGAAGCCCGGGGGTTGGGTGGTGGTGGTGGTGGTGGGGGCAGAGCTGGACAGATGTTGTGTTTACTGACATTTTTTTTTTTTTTTTTTGGGGGGGGGGGGGGGGGGGGGGGGGGGGGAGATAGCATGCAGACAAAAAAAGAAAGAAAAAAAACAGAGGACGCTGCCGCAGACACACTTAACAACTGCCCAACCGCTTTACAAAGTCTTACATGAAGGCTCAGAAGCAAGTGTTGATGTGAGCCAATAAAAATTAAAAAAAAAAAAAAAGCCTGAGAGATGAGTTCACCTGGGATCAGAGCAGACCTTCACCTGCTCTGGCACACACACACACAGACACACACTTCTGCTCCAATTCAACACCACACTGGACTGTTTCGAAGGAACAAAAACAGAAAACACACACACACGCACAAAACCACATCACCAACACATTTGCTGCAATTAAAAGAAACCTTGCATCTGCTACTTCTTTGTCTGCTCAGCCTTATTGCTCTCACTCAGTACTCACTGTCAGTTTCATGCACTGGCTGGCTGGCTGGTCCTCCGCTCTATAGCTGCAGTCAGTCAGTCTCAAGGACAAACGCTCCAGCTCTCCTCGCCTCCGGTCTCTGTAGCTCAGCGATGCAGCAGCACGCGCACGCACGCACACACACTCCCAACACACAAAAATTTCATAAACACACACATTCCCCTCATCCTCCCTCCCTCTCTTTCTGTTCTCAGCGTCTCACTCTGATCCAGTGCTGAGTTTACCTGCCTACCTTGCTCGCAGGGGGAGTCCTGAGAGAGTGTGTCAGACAAAAAGTGTGTCTAAGAGCAGGGGTGGGTGGTGGGCAGACTGTTGGAGGGGTGAGGGAGAACACAAGCCAGCGTACCCTTATATGCAGAGGGAGGAGGTGAGTAGAAGGGAGGGTAGAGGACACACAGGGTTCCTGTATTCCCACAGATACAGAGGAGGGATTTCTATTGCAGCCTTGCAAAAGATGGGAGAAAAAGAGAGGAGGGAAGAAGACAGAGAGAGAGCACGAGCATCATATTTCAGTGATGTTGAGTCAGCATGTGCATGGGATGTGTGCGTTTATAGAGTTGGAAATATTTCGAGGCCACGTTCTTATTTGTAGAAAGCTCTCTTCATCAAAAGGGAGCTGCGACCGTGCCGTCTCAAGAGCAACCAGAGAAGAAAGTTCTCCTGGTTTGTACTTAAAGGGCTCACATCCTGATCGGAGTAAGTTGCCTCGCTGATGATGTACGTTTTACAACTTGATTTCAGTGTCCTAAACGACTGCGGATCATGATGCTCTGTTTAACCAACTTTAAAGCCTCAAAAATATTGGTTTAACTCCACAGGACAACTCTCAAAATTCAATCCCGTTGTTGTTAATATGGGTAAATTAGTAAAAGAAATTAAACACTTAAATGCTGCATAAACTGCTGCTTTATTAAACCACTAATCTACATAATACTATGCAAGTAAAAAGAGCCCATGATCAGGCCGAAAAAAGAAGAAACACAAAACCCATCAAAGTTCTATAGGCAAAAAAACATAAAGAAAATCAGCAATTTGGTACATTTTGGTGTAAGGAAGGCGCTGGTCAAGAGAAAAAGGCCTGAAAAACAACAGAAGAGAAAATTTGACAATCGCAGAATTCCTTTTCCTTGACAAAGAAAAACCTTTTCACAATAATCCAAGACAGGAACACTCTCCAGGAGGTAGGTATATCATTGTCAAAGTCTACAATCAAGAGACGCCTTCATGAAGGGAAATACAGGGGGTTTACGACAATGTGCAAACCAACGTTTAACCTTCAGAACAAGAAGCCCAGATTAGACATTTAAAACTATTAATTTTTTTTTTAAACAAACAAAAAACATAGATGTTCCTAGTGGAAACAGTTGATTTATGGAGAAGATAGGAAAGGCCCATTATCTACAACATAACCACAGTGTTAAAGCATGAGCATGTATGGTTCCAGAAGAGCCTGGTTACTTGGAGTAACCTGCTGTAGTGATGATGATGTGGCTGCTCACCGAAGCAGCAGGATGAACTGTGAAGTGTACAGAGCAATAGTCTCTGTGCAGGTTCAGCCAAATGCTGCAAAGCTGATTGGACAGCACTTCACTGTACGGATGTATAATGACCAAAACATACTGCAAAAGTAACCCAAGAACTTTAGGTCAAAGAAATGTAGTGCTCATAAAAATGCTGAGTCACCTTAACCTAAGTAATCAGGCTTTTTTTCCCCCCTTTCTTCAAAATCCATCCTCTACCTGGGGCTGCAGTAAAAATGTAGAGATTTTTTATCAAATTATAATCATCAGGAAGGTTACCTTTGAGCCTTCTTACAAAAAAAAAAAAAAGACAATCTAAAATCAAATTAATAAACAATTAATGCGTTAATCTTTTTTGCTTAGTTTCAGATTTAACAGTTTTGGTTTACAGAGGCTAAATTTCTACTGTACACGCTTTTCTTCCACATCAGAGCTCCACTCACATGTCTTTAAACTGTCACGAGTTTAATGAGGTAAGTTAGGTCCTAAGGTTAAAAGCTGTTCAGAGGAAATACTGCTACACTTGAAATATCCTGCATCATTTCTAATCAACATCTTTCTATTTTTTTTCTGGCCCCTTGATCTCTCAGCTGCACTTAAATTTACTTTAGCTATATATCCACAACAATCCGCTGTGTCTGGCCAATATGCTAATGGGGTTAAATTACCCAACAGCTGCATAGTAAATAATACAATTAGGTAAGCAGCCAACTTATTTTAATAAATGCGTCTGAGTTCCTGTGTTGTGCCGCAGGTGTCTGATTAGACGTTAGCCAGCCCGCACTTCCCCACAATCCTGCGAAAAGGTCTAATCAAGCAAATTAAGCGGAAAGCACCGGTTAAACACAGGTTCCTTCCTTCAAGTGTGTGCACTGAAACGCCAAAATGCTCATATCATACCGTGTGACTGTGTAAAGTCACAGAGCGTGCTTACTCTTGGCTACGTTTGCAGCAACACTGTTTAAAAACCTTAAATAACGTTCAATGAAACGAAAAGCAGGGTGTGGTGAAACTTCGGGCTTCGTGTGCAAATGTGTGCATACTGGTGCTAAATGAAGAGAAATTTGTAACTTGGATTTTCAGCATTTTTCTTTTTTTTTGGGAGAGAGATTAAAAACATTCCCATGACAGGATTTCTCCAATTAAATCAACAATAAAAAAAAAAAAAGGAATTGGGCGGGGAAAAACATCCAGAAATCCAAACTTACATCAATAAAGCGTACCCTAAATTCATTACAATTAAAAAAAAAATAAGAATAATCTTGAGGTATAGCCTTCTCAAACAATTGATTTTAAAATTATTGTGCAACATCAGACAAAAACCCTATCATTGATTCACTAACCAACACAGCCGACTGAAAAACCGTTGCCGTCGTCACTGGTGACCTGAAGCAATACTATTTGTATGTAGTCAACAGCACCCCAGTTCTCTGACCAGTAACACTGGCATCTGAGGTAACGGATGAGACATCACATCACTTTCTCCAACATGGAGTTTCTCAAGAAGACGCATTTGCCATTCTTGTCTGTGGATCACTTTCCGTCCTTTACTTTCACATGTTAAGGAGTCTGTGCAGAAATCTCAGTCTTCTTGCAGTTTCCCCAACATGGGAAAGTTTAATTTTTGTTTCATCTCAGGTCGTTTGCTACGATGAGCAGCGTCCTTCTCTTGTTGTTCGTGCGCCTGGATTATTCCAGACCTTTGTGTGTGTGTTTTTTTTGATAACCCTGAGGAGAATTTCATCTCGTCCCTCCTTGGTGGGGTATATTATCCTGGCCTCACTCTGGGTGTTCAGCTGAAACCCAAACCCGTGCCTTTAGGTCTCTGGGTGGCCCGGATGGGCTCGGTAATGCCTCTTCCCTCAGGACCCAGGCCCATCCCTGGACTCCAGCCCATGGTTTGCAGCATGCGGTTCCCCATGTTGGTCTCAGGGATCGGAGGTGCGTTCTCCCCGACCACTCCTGAAAACAAAGTTCACAGATTAAAGAAAGCTAATAATTTCTGTCTACGCATCCTCACTCATACCATGTTAAACACTACGTACAAGTGTCAGCTATAAAGGAGATCTTCAAAGCAGCTCAGACAATGTACACGTGAAATGAGTAAATAATAAAGTTAGTTTGACGTCATGCCCCACAAACAGTTTAAACACAAAGCTAGAGACAGTTATAGTGCAGTAAACAACTTAACATAACAGGAAATTCAATCACAGGTAAGTGGTACATAAACTCTTCTGATTACTTTCTCTCATCTGTAGACCGTAGCCATCTTCCCAGCAACAAATTTTTTTCCTCCCCCAAATAAAGTAAGGTAGACTTGCCTTTTATCCTTAGTCCCTTATTGCTATGTATTACTATTGCTATGTATGTGAATGGAGTTCACAGTGTAAGGAGTGCTTCGAGTACTAAGTCAGAGTAAAGAACAGCTATTTATATAAATTTCAGTCCATTTAGCTGGGACTGTACTAGAAGGGGGAAAAGTACTGGTGGCTGCCAGTGACACCCTCTCAGTCTCCTGGTAGATGTGCATATGGTATGAATTTGAAAAATGTAGGTGACATCTTTGTTATCATAGTCACAAGACTTTCAGGAAACTTGACCTCTAACCTTAATCTTAAAAATAAATAACTGGTTTATAAAACGATGACAAGATACATCAGAGCCAAGGATGCACTGAATACATGAAATTCCTTGAACTACACAGGAATAAAATGGCACCAGAATAATGTTAAATAACTAGTTTGTCATAGTACTATCAAACTGCTAAGCTTTTTTTTAGTCACATAAATCAAGGACAAAACATCTGAAATGTATCCAGTGGTTGGAATATTGAGGCAAAACAGCTGTTTTGAAGCTTTTTGAAGTTGATATGTGCAAAACAATTAGGTCCAATATTAGATCTGTTATGTTTTAATCACACAAGCTTAGAGATCGCTCAGCGAAAAATTTGTACATCTCAACCAGTTGGTGGCTGTCGGCTGTAGCCAGGGGAAATCAGTTGCAAATAAGGTGCTGCACCAAAAACCATCTTGTATTTGCATTGGTTGCAACACACTGTCTGCAAGAGTGCAAGACTGTCTTGCTTCAAAGTTAAAGTAAAGAATCTGCTCGGCAAGTAATTTGCAGACAAGCATGCAAACTAGTGGCGGCCTGCTTGCGAACAAAGCAATTGCAAGAAGGTTTACAGTGCAGCACCATATTGGTCTTTTTACCTACTGTCAACCTACTTACAACCAGCAACCACTCGCCAACCTTTTTTTTTAACATTATACATTTGATTTGTGGCAAAACATTTTATGCTTTTTAGTCACTTTTAAAGAAATTAAAAGTGAAAAAAAAAGTTACTAGCAGTATTTTTTGGATTTACAATACATTAACCCTAAAACATTAAAATCCTCTTTCTTGTTTACAG
The DNA here is from genome assembly GCF_051167445.1 of Perissodus microlepis. Taxonomy (NCBI): domain Eukaryota; kingdom Metazoa; phylum Chordata; class Actinopteri; order Cichliformes; family Cichlidae; genus Perissodus; species Perissodus microlepis. Next base: position 7,451,861 of record NC_140475.1, read on the forward strand.
ATCTGACGTTCTGTCTATCTGGTGGTTCAGCTTTAGTATAAACGTAACCATGTAATTGACTTGGCCACATTTTCAATGGTGTAACAAATGCAAGCAGTGAAGGGAAGATCATGCGTGTCTGTCTCAGACACTGATCATTTTGTCCTCCCTCTTCCTGTAAGTTCCCAGTCCAGTCACAGAGTGCAACCTATTACCCTTTTTAATCCTCCTTTCATTTGTATGCAGGGCAGAGTAAAGCTGCAAGCTCATTTGCAGACACGACCGTCTGAGGGTTCGAGCACGCCAGGAAGGACATTTGGCCTCAGAGTACAAATATGCGCCAAGTGAGTGTCAGATATGTACACAATGCAACACTGAATATGCCACAATGATACTTTGGCAGCCCAGCAGACAGTGGTAATGTTTTCCATGTGCTTGCTGGGTGTTGCCGCCCTATTTAACTGATTTTATCCAAGTTTTTAAGCAGCCACCTTAAATAAGGACCTCATGAAGTTGAAATTAATGTTTGGTTACACTTTTTTTGTCTGCCCAATTTCTTTAATGTGTGCTCCATTTCTTCTGTTTTTAAACACAAATGCTTACCTTTCTGTTGGGCCTGGGCATAAATTAAAGAAGCCTGCACCTGAGCCAAAGCATGCATGACTCTTTAACCCACAACAGACAGCCAACTTAATCTCATAAAACACTTCAGTACACTAATGTGGATACAATGTCAGCGTTTAGGTATAAATTACAATCAAAAACAAGACAAAGCTCCAAACTAAATACATTACAGGGCCAACATTAGCATTAACTCGTCCTTGCTCCTCCAAAAGGTTAAACTGGCCCAGAGGTAAGAGGAGTAGTTTTTTTTGGAGGAGGTGGAGGGGATGAGTGGCTAACGGCTAATCCAGTATCTCTGCTGTGGCAGCGTGATTTAGCCAGCTGACTCTTGTCCAGCAAAGCTTAGGAAGGAAAGGGCTTTATTAATGAGAGAAGGTGGTGCAGGAGGGAGGATATAAAGGGAGAAAGATCCGCTTTCTCAAAAATATGCAGTTAAAGCGCACATTTCATCCCAGTCTGTACAGCAGAAGGTGTGGAGGAAAGCTTGGACACATTGAGCTCAACTAGGAGGAGGAGGAGGGGGAGGGGAAGAGGAGAACAGAAGAGAGCCAAAAATACAATAAAAGGAGCAGTTGGTATAAAGTGCCAGATGGTGTGCTAGGTGAAGCTAGGTGTGCATCCAATACCTGAAGGTGCAGTGGAACCAAGGGGGGCTGCTTTGCGCCTCCGCTTGATATCCCCTGTGCAGAGCGAGCCGAGGTGTCCGCTGGTCTGCCTGTAAAACCAGTCAAGACACGCAAAAATATGATAGCACCCATTTGATCTTAAATAACAAGAAAAGTTCTCATCCCTTAACAAAAACAAAAACAAAAACAAACAAAAAACCCAACGAAGTTAAACTGTTCTCACCTGCTTGCTGTTTTTACTGAGCAGGTCCTCCGATGCCCTCTGTCTGAGAGTGGGTCCCAGTGCAACTGAAGGGGCAATGAGGGAGACACAAAAGAGCGAGTTACCCCTGGAATGAACTTTGTATTCTGCATTTTAAAGTCATTTTGGAGGCTTTTTTTAGCCTTTTTTTAGGTGGGTGTAGAGAGGATAGGAAAGCTGAGGAGAGAGAACAGGTGAAGGAAGGACAGTGAATGGCCTCTGAGTGAATTCAAACCCTTTTATTCCACAATAAAAGGAATAAAAGGGAAAAAAAGAAAGAGAGAGACAGCTTACCTGTCCGTGTTCTCTCCTTGAGCCTGAGCTGAACCAAGGCCTGTCGGAGATATTATGGTATCATTACACAGAAACTATTGCTTCTCGTCAACCACAGAAACTAGTGCAGATCTCCCAAAGAAAACAGGATTATCAAGATCTTTCTCACATTAGCTAACACACAGGCAAAAGCTGAATGAGGTCTCATCTCTCTGTTGTCAAATAAAATGCTTTTATGATGTCAGTATAAAATTGATCATATCCTGCAGGTTTTTAAGTTACTTTTATTAATTCTTCAACACCAAGGTTACTTATTTAAATAGCATCTTTCATAAAATGGAAAAAGTGATCATGCAGAAAGAACTCACTCGTGGGTGTCCTGAGTTTGTCTGCTCAATCTTTCGCTGAAGCCCTGACTGGAGGTTCCCTGCAGCCCTGCCTCAGGTACCTGATGGTTGCCATGAAGGCGGCTCAACCGGGCCTGGAAACCTGACAAACACCAGCGCAGGTTCATCATTATTTAACCTTACGATAAGATCAGTGAAATCACTCAGTCGGTTGGGTCAGGAACATTTCAAGGTAGCAAAACACTGATACATCTTTTGAAATCCCAGCTTATATTTCAACAGGTTTGTAAACAGAGCATTATCCACTGGAAGCTGAGGTAATCTCAGTATGATGTACGGAATTCAACAAATTTATTAGACCACCTGGCAATTAAATAGTCCTAATTCACACGTAATTACCAAAACGCTTCATTTTTATGGCCTCCTTTGGAGCTTTCACAGAAATGGAAGCATAATGGAATCACCACCGTAGGTGCATTGCATCTAGCATTGAAACATTCTGGAGCTTTTCTTGGGCATAAACACAACAATGCTGACCAAAGAGTTTAAACTTTAACTTTTACACCCACAGTACCTTATTCCAGGCACCTGCAGTCCAGTGTTTGTGCTCCTGGATGTCTCAACAATGGCTTCTTAGCAGCTAGCCTTCTTTTTAAGCCTCGTTTTTTCAGCCCTCTGCTTATTGTCATCCTGAAGACCTTCACATCAGCAGTGATTTTCTTTCTGCCTTTAGTACTTAAAACTTTGAAGAACTGCACAGCTGTTTTCTGCCTCTTCCTCTGCACATTTTCCAAGCATCAGTCTCAGCAATTGATTGGTCCACAGCATACATGACCACACTGTGAGAACACTTTAAGTCTTGCCCAATTTTGTCTCAAAGCATACCCAGCATCAAGAAGCGCTTTAATGCAGACTCTTTCCTTTTCATCGAGTTCTCAACGATTTACCATTTTGAAAAGGATCGATGGATTTCAAACTGAATTCACTCATTTTTCTGTTTAGGAATTCAAGTGAATTAATTTGGCATCTTAATCAAAAATAAACAACTTTACTATTTTTTTCTATGTTTTTTGTAAAACAATACATTTGAAAAATCATGGCTAAGAACAACAATTATATTTTAACAATCATTTTGATTAAACAGCTTGCACATACTGGTGGATAATCCATTGCAGAAACATAAAAAATGGTTTTGGTAATGACAGTACCTTTAATTTAGGGTGGCTGTGGCATAAACCTGTGGTCTAACAAATCTGCAAAGTTGCTCCAGCTTGAAGTCCAGCAACTATGCTGTGTGATGTGGGCTCCAGCTTTTGGGCACTGATGTGAAGGTAAATTAGGCACCAGCACCACATTGGTTGGAAAATAGGTAGGAGATGATATGTCACGACTAACAAGGTGTGAAGGGGGGGGGGGGAGCTAGATTAAAGGTACTGTCATTACCAAAACTGGAGGACACTCGAAAGACAGCTTCATGCAGCACAAGTCTGAAAAATGTTCTTTTCGGTGCTGAACGCTGCAAACAAAGCCTTTCTTCAGAGATGTTACTCTGTTATTCCATACATCAGTTTATTGCTGTAATGCTGATATGTCAGTGTGAACCGTTTGCCTCCTAGTGGTCTGTAGTAAGACTGCAACAACTTTTCACAGTATCTTCACTTTGCCCCTCATATATGGGCTCAAAATATGGTCATAAATATTTTGTACTTGTAAAAAAGATTTGTACTTATAAAAACGATTTGTGTGTGCGTAAAAACGATTTGTGTGTGCGTAAAAACGATTTGTGTGTGCGTAAAAAAGATTTGTGTGTGCGTAAAAAGAACTTGTGTGTGCGTAAAAAAGATTTGTGTGTGCGTAAAAAAGATTTGTGTGTGCGTAAAAAAGATTTGTATGTGTAAAAAAGATTTGTGTGTGCGTAAAAAAAAGATTTGTGTGCGCGTAAAAAAGATTTGTGTGCGCGTAAAAAAGATTTGTGTGTGCGTAAAAAAGATTTGTGTGTGGACTTAGAAAAAAAAAACCCTGCAAGTTACAAGTACGAATTTTGACCCTATTTTTCTTCCTTTCATCTGATTGGTCAATGTCATGTCAATCACAAATGTAACAATCCAATCAGAGAACAGATGGGTTTGGCTGTTGGAGGGGCGCTTTTTTTGAACTGCAGGTCTTTGAAGGGAATAAATGCCCTTTTACATGCCAACCCAGCGTTTTCCTTCATCACCACGAAGGAAAACAGTCTGTGGTCGTCCGAGTTTGGTGATTTTTGTGTCACAGGTCTACGTGTTTAATATAGGGACTTCCACAGCCTTTTCAACAGCGCTGCGGACCGCGGGGTGGGGCCGGGCAGTGTTTTGGAAATGACAGTCTTCATTACAAAGCTTTCTTCGTTATGAATTAGCATACATGTTTTTATTGAACATTTGAAGAACCAGCAAAAAAAAACAGAAACTCTTGTAGAGGACATAAAGTCAGAGATAGAAAAGACAAGGAGCAGGTGCATCTAGTACAGGTAGAGCTGCTGCAAAAACCCACAGAGCCCAGCAGCCAGCGTAACAAATTCTGGATCCTTTGCTTTTAGTTAGCAGTTAGCATTAGCAGCACATCCTGCGTCTGATGTGAAAGGACTTTTATGCTGCGCACTGTGACTCACAGCAATGGTCCTGGGTCAGCCCTGACTTTGTGTTAAATTAATCCTAAAGTAATAATGGTATTTCTAACTACTGATATACCACAACTTTTTCCTTTCAACAGCTACTGAAAGTTAGGGGACCTAGCTGCTATCGGATATTTATATAGAGATCCTCCAGCTTCAAACTGTATCACCCTTCAAGGACCTGCAGTTCAAAAAAGCGCCCCTCCGACAGCCAAACCCATCTGTTCTCTGATTGGATTGTTACATTTGTGATTGACATGACATTGACCAATCAGATGAAAGGAAGAAAAATAGGGTCAAAATTCGTACTTGTAACTTGCAGGGGTTTTTTTTCTAAGTCCACACACAAATCTTTTTTACGCACACACAAATCTTTTTTACACATACAAATCTTTTTTACGCACACACAAATCTTTTTTTACACATACAAATCTTTTTTACAAGTACAAAATATTTATGACCACATTTTGAGCCCATACTCATACTAGATATTATATTACGTTATATGTTATAAAGCTACTCCTTCCATCTGCTCCAGCTAGGGGGCACCACAGGAGATCGTCGGTTTCCACCTAGTCCCCGTCTTCTCTCTGTCAAACCAACCACATTCATAAAACTCCTCTTTGCCCGTCCTCTTGCCTAGGAGCATCATCTTCACATCCTTTTCTCAATGGAGCATCATATCCCAGTTCTAATCCAGCTCAGAGAAATTCAGTACATGCTTGTTTCTCCCAGTGCAAATCTGGGCATCTTTAAATGAGCTAATGACTCCTTACATCCTTTTACATACAAACCTACAGTCTGTTCTTCACCCCTCTTTAGAGCCACCATTGCTTTGGATGGTTGACCAAAAAAGGGAGGGGGAGAAAAATAACTGCCATTGTGTCCAAGTTTCTAAGTGATTCAAATGTGACTCTGAAAGCAAGCACCAGAAGCCTACCTCTCTGTGCACCAGGGCTCATGAGTGGGAAGGATCCAGTGAGAATGCTGTTAAAGACAGGGTCGGCTAGATCCAGCTCCTCTGACCCAGTCTCCCTCTCCCACCAGGGAACAACTCCTGCTATCCCACAAGCACCCCCGGGCCCCGGACCGGAGCCCGGCTCACCCTCGTAGAACCAGTCACTCTGCTCATCGTCACCTAAAAGAAGGAGTATGAAAAATGGGACCTCACAGAAAAGCTGCTTAAACTCATATACAAAATGAAATAAAAAGCAATTTCACCATATTTAGAAATAACTGGGAAGGATCAATAACGACAAAAGAGGAGAACACAGTTTCTAAAAGCTAGCAAGATGTTTGAGAGAAGTGCTTTTATGTTGTTTTTACACCTGTGCTGTTTTTTTCTGTTTAAACTGTACTCTGGTTCATTTCCCCCCTCAGTCCAGTTCACTTGTGCAGGTGTTAACAGGGTAATCGCACTCAGGTACAGAGCAAACAACCACACCAAACGCTTTTAGAGGAGGTGGTCTAAGTCCGATTCCAAATGGTGTGTGAATGCAATCTGAGTCAACTACCAGGTGCATGCTGCAAGTCTGAACTAAACATCTTCACATAGCCAGGAGTGCTTTGCATTCTGGGGTGCGGCAGAGTACCATAGTTATTCACAAACAGTACAAACAGTCAGTGTGGGTTAGCAACTAGCTGTAAAATTAATGTAAATTCCCCATGTTGGACACTCAGCACCTTCATCTTCCTGTACTTAGTTTTGTTGCTCGCGCTCCAGACAAAATAAGTGGACTAAATGTTCTTACGTGGTTTGTACTGACCCATTTTGGTTCACTTTGAGTTTTTTTCTGCGTCAACAGAAACCAAACCACATGAAAAAGCTACAAGTTACAAGTACAAACTCATCAACTGACTTGGACCAGAGTATGCGAGCTATAGGTGTGAAAATACCCTAAAATTAGATTGTGTGCACTTCCTACAAAACACAACCCAACACAACCACTGTGTGCAGATGCGGACCCTTACCCTTTCACAAAATCCTCACTTCTGTGTGCACTTCTATGCAACATGCCAGACAGTTTTTGACACATACCTCAGTACACATCTCAGTACATACCTTGCCTCCCCTCATCATTTGTATAGAGGCCTCCATCACTGCTGTTACTCACACTGCTGGTCTCACTGAGAAAAAAAGGGTAGAAAAGGAAATTCAACCAAGTGTTTCTCCACTGCATGACTATATCACAAATCCACATATATTCCATGCATTTGCAAATAACATTAATGCTAATAAATAATACCTTAGACACTTTGTGATAATATATAACACAACAGTAACGTAAACTCCCCCATGTTGAACTACTGCTGGCAACCTTAATCTTTCCTCTGCTCTGCAGCCTTGATGAGCTCAGCACAGCTATCCACCTGGTGGCAATTTTTGTTCGAGTCCCCCTTCAGCTCACAAATGATCTCAAGAGTAGAATAAGGACTACCTCTGCCAGCTGCAGTTCATGATGGAAAAAGGCTGTCTAGCCCCAGGATGAGAGACTCCAGACAGTTCATTACCATCAAAGCCATAACAATAACCTTACTAGCCCTACAACGAGTAGGGAAACGCTAGATGGTAGTTAGCAAGTTTCCATTTAGATTTTTTTCTTCTTTTTTTCAACAATTTTTCATTCAATAAAATAAGTTCAGAATACATTCTAAATGAAAGCAGCCATCAAAGAACATGCATGAGAACTAACTAGTCTGGAACTGGCAACTTTAAATAGTCCCTTGTTTTTGGTGATCTATGCACCAAACACATTTCAGACATTTCAAAAACATTAAAAAAAAGATATTAATTTCAGACAACCAGCCCCAAACACTCCCTTGCCTGCAGTACCACAAACTGACACTAAGACTCCATAAAAATCGCACACAGTAGCACATACAGAGGGAGCTACAACATCGGGAATTACGAGGCATAAAAAGAAAGGCAAAACACTAACCACCTGTCACTCATGTCCTCATCCGAGCCCTTTTGCTCCTCCAGCTCCATCTTGTCTTTGGACCCGTCTGTTGGAGAACAGACGGGGTCTTCACTCTCCACCACAACCCCTTCATCAGCAGCTTCCACTCCCAGCCGGTGTGTCGCCAGTTTCCTCTTTTTTACTCTGTTTTTGTTTCCACTTGGCTCTACCAGTCCACCTCCGCAGAACTCCATGGCACCTCTTCCCTCACTTGCACCCAGTCTATGTGGCTTGCCACCAACACGGGCTTTGGGTACAGGCGGTGGCCCAAGCATAGTGGAGGTGGGAGGTTCTGGATCTATGGGTGGGTCCACAGCCATGCGTTTGACCTTACGTCGTCGCCTAAGGCTTCGAGTCCCCTCTGCTGAGCCCAGGACACCCAGGTCATCCGGCCAGAGCGGCCGTTTACTTCGCCCCATGTCGGCTGTGTAGGGGATTCGCCGTTTGGGGCCAAGTTGTTCATCTGAGTCACTGTTGTCACGGGCATGGCTATTGGCAGCAGAGACAGCTCCTGTACTGGCACGGTAGTCCTGCAACAAATGACACTGTGGTGAATACCAGGCTGTGATGCTGATGCTAAATTAAGACACTTGCATCAACACGAGTATGTCAGCTAAGACAGAAGCAACAGCAGTGGGGCCGGATTTATGAAACACAGACACATTTTTACCCAAATAAAAATGTTTGCTATTGTCCAAAACGCCAGACTATTTTAATATGTTTTGGATTCTCCCCCCCAGTTACATTTTTCTCCTCTTCTCAAAACAACTACAGCAAGCCAGATAACTACATCCTCAAATGTAGTAAAACTGGCTCAGCTGGTCTTAGGTAAGACTGTTGACACAGGGTTTCAAACAGATGTGTCTCGTCCCCAGTCCCTATTCAATTCACCCTATCTCACCTTATGTTCCTCCACACTGGACTCTGAACCCTCACTGAGGTGGCCCGTCTCCCACGGTGGATGTGGGTTGTCTGAGCGTCGTTTCCTACCCCTCCGCTTCCGAGCCTGTCTCTTTAGCAGACAGCCCACTGCCAGTGCATGGTCACCTCCATCACCAAAACCACCACGGGCAGCTTGCTCTGAGCTCTCCTCCAGCGCTGACACCAGGTCATGGACCAGCTCGTCCATCGTTCGGCGAAAGTGCCTGAGATTAAGCAAAAAGGAGGGTAAATACAATTTTATCTCACACCAGGAGTGGACAATCAGATACCTAAAGCACTTACAAACACTAACGATTTCGCGTGTGCACGTGTATTGGTATAGAGTATAAGAATGTAGCCATTATGTGTAGATTCCTATTGATGGGCAAACCGCAAGGAAACTTAAGAGACGACTCCTGACTAAACAGATGCAAATTGAAATGCTATCACGTCAGCTAGCTGTCGATAAGCCCAACTGACGGTGACAACTTTGGACATGGGAGTAAGCTAGCTGTAAAATATCTGAGACTATAGCCTGGTGATTATTCACATTACATAACGTCCATATCTTCCCAGCAAGCAAAGCTAGGGCTAACACACGATGGGTGCACTGCTGAAAAACAGTATTAACAAATCTCAGGCGATACCATTTAACAGCCCGCGATTGCGGTTGCAAGGTTCTCTAAATCGACGCTTGCATTAGTTTGCACTTTAAGTTGTTAGCTTCGAGGGCTAACGTTTTCTTGCTACTTAGCCAAGCCCTTCCAAAACAAACCCTGAACTACAGAATTTAAAAGCTGACCAACTGCTGGTACGTAACAGCGTTAAGCTGTAATAACACTCACGGCATTAACTTATGCTTAGTTTAAACAAGCGCCGCCAAAAAGTAAACAACAAACACACCCTAAAATATTCAGAAGAGCTTAGCTGCTAGCCTGTTAGCGCAGCTAGCCTTCTCTCTGCCTCTAGCCGGCTGATTCACGAGAGTGGAGTGGACGTGAACAATATGTTACGTCTCCGCGGTTTCAAACACCACCTACCAGCCAGTTCCCGCTTTGCCGATGGTTTTTAGATTAGCTGCACGGAACATGAAAGCCACCAAGTCCCCGCTATCCTTAGCCAGAAACAACGGACAAACACTGACACGCCACTGAAACCATTCTGGCACAAAAGCTAACGATCAGCTAACTGGATCAATATGCGACAAGAGGAGGACACTGTGAAAGCAGCAGCAAGGTACTGTGTTGCCTTTGAGTGCTGCAGAAAATCTACAGCATTGCGATGGGAGAAAGAGATCGTCAGAACATAATAATATCAAGGAGCATTATAATTATTATATTTAAATACGCCAAAACTGGATAAAATATATGTATGTATATGGTTGATAACAACATGTCGTATCTATAAATATTTGCGTACCATTAACTGTCATGTATGTACACGATAACTGAAAAGCTGCTGTTGCAATAATGTACATGAAGGCAACATCAAGCGCTTGACTTCCACGTGTATTTACCTGTATTGAACACTAGAGGACGGTGTAGTATAAAACTGGATCCTATGGTTGAACTCTGTTGGGCTATGAAATACAAACCGATCAGCCATCAGCCAGCAAACATTAAAACTGGTGACATTTGAAATGAATACATTTCATCTCTTTAAAATTAAATGTGCTGCTGGGAATCCTTGGCATTCGTGTGAATGTCACTTTGACACATAACACCCACCAAACAGTGTTTTAGACTAAGGAACCCCCCCCCCCATCCCCACCCTTTAGACTAACAAAGGTCATCAGTTCAAACACACTGTGTATAATAGTCTAATATTAATTACAGTAATCACTGGAAGAGTCACTGGGTACTTGGGAGTCTTGGATTTCACCCAATGCAACAGGTGGTCTTGTCTCAACGTGATGCAACAACACTATACTGTCAACAAAGGATCAACACCCACAACAGGTGGCACAGTCTGAACTAATGAGACATTTACATATTATAAGGCACTGTCGGGCATGTCTTATTAGATAGATCTCTGTGCCAGTGCAGCTTATTGTGTCATTCTTGTGTGATCATGTCTAAAGGGAAGATGCCCAGTTCCACTAAAATGCAATCTTAGCAGGTGTCCCCCTCATCAAATGCCTAAGAAATCAGAGGGTCTGGTGCATGATGACCACTCCAGACCCAGCTCAGGTTTCCAACCAGGGGGCCTGGGTAAATTTAGTAAGACGCTGTTCACTTGCACTCAACAGTCAGACACTTGACATGCGCGGAGAGAGTAAGGATACAAGTTCTTGAGCAGACCAGACTCATATCTATCGAGAGGTGGCAAAGACCAAACATCTGCCGCTGGGATTAAACACACTATGGAATCATGATATCAGCAGAAGATGGAGACGAGTTAGATGAGGCTGCTCAGAACTATGCCACTGACACCACCTGGAGCTGGGTAAAGCGATTTAAGAAAAAAGAAAATCATCTGCATGTGTGGAAAAAAACACAAAAGCATGAATAACGCTTAAAGCAAGTTATACCCGTTTGTGTGTTTCAGCATTTGTGCAATGTGAACATGAATAAAGTAGTCACGACAACCTTTCAAAGTCATGCAGTAGGTTCTCCGAGGAGAAGCAGGGAGAGCGGGGTTGTATTTTTCCATAATCCACCAGTGTAAGACTAGACGTTACCACTGAAACTGAAGATGACGGGCTCAGACTCATTAGGTCAAGTAAAAGTTACGAGATACCCTACAGCAGTTGTTATCAACTATATTCACAAATGCATCCACAACACCGAAAGACAGCAGATGTTTTCCTTTTTGTTTTTCCGTATTTGTTTGACATCTTACAGTTAACTTAAATTACTTTTTAAAAACAATCTGCAACCATAAGCCCTGGAAAAGCTCATTATTTTTCCTTTTAGCCTCTGAGTCAGAGTTTAGTTTTTTCAGCCTCTGTCTCATGATCCTCAGGCCAGAATAGCCTCAGCCAATCAGAAACCTATATTATTTTAACAACTCACTCAATTAAAATGTCGTTTAACAAGAATTAGTAATACCTGAGGCAAACTGTGTTGAGTAAGTCCGGTTTATGGTGGAGTCATTCGTAAAAAATGACTGTCAAGCACCTTTTGCTGCATTTGCATGTATTGAAGTGCATGACCAGATCCATGATAGGACAAGCAAACATTTTACCTGTAAATCAGTAATTCATTTAAATGTTAAATGTTAAATGTAGCACGTTGTCTGCAGAATGGACAGTGTGCTATTACACCCTTACATTGTAAGTACAGTATGTGACCACTGCTTAGGAAGGCACACAGCAAAATCTCCAGTGTTAAATTAACACTAGAGAGTGTCTATATGGGTCCACTCCTCTGAGTGTTAAATACAACACTGTTGAGTGTTACATTAACACTTTTGACAGTGTTATATGTTTAAAAGTAACCTAGTCAGTTTTGAAGATTAACAATGGCTAACACTGAGCAGTGCTGATTTTCTAACACTGGAATATTTCTAACATTTTGAGTTATTTTCCAGTGTTAGAAAATCAGCACTGCTCAGTGTTAGCCATTGTTAATCTTCAAAACTGACTAGGTTACTTTTAAACATATAACACTGTCAAAAGTGTTAATTTAACACTCAACAGTGTTGTATTTAACACTCAGAGGTGTGGACCCATATAGACACTCTCTAGTGTGAGAACACAAAAGCAAAAATTATTTCCCCTTAGCGGGGCTGTCCTAAAAAAACAAGAACAGCTTACATGTTCACCAGTTGATGTCTATTACAACAGTGTAAATGCACCAAGTAGAAAATTTGAAGCTGATGTTTTTCTTCAGCCGAGTAGGCAAGTGAGATTGTCACATGTCAGCAGGTTTCTTGTAGCCTGACACAGGTCACATCTCTGACCATTCATGTTGAAAATTAAACTGATATCATGTGCTTTTTTAAAAGTGTACAACGCTGGCTGAGTTTGCCTGGCAAAACAACGTGTTCTTAGAAACATGTCGGCAGCTGTGTGGCTCATGTATCCTCGGAGGGTCCAGTGACGCCAGCGTTTGTCACCGACATAATGTGTGTCCCGCCTGTTTACGTAGGCACTCTGGGATAGGCTTACCGATGGTACAGATATACATCGGTATGTGTAACATCGAGTGTTTAAAGGACATGGTGTCTACTGCAGATATTCAAAATAGTTTATGTAAAAAAACAAAGTGAAAGTGTTTTGGCGTTCAGTGTAACAGTGTAAGCATAACATGTTTTACACTGATGAGTTGTTTTGACCCCTTTTCAGGTACACCTGCTTAAAAGGCTTGTTGCTTAAATGTGATCACGTGGCAGCAACACAATCCATTTAGGCATGTAAACATGGTGAGGATCACCCACCAAAGTTCAAACTGAGCATCTGATTTAAGTGCCAGACACGCTGGTCTGAGCGTTTCAGAAACTGATGATCGAGTGGGATTTTTCCATATAACCATTAGTAGGGTTTACAGAGAATGGTCTGGAAGTGAACAAACATTAATTGAGGCCAGTTCTCTGGGTGAAAGTCTCCTATTGATGCCTCAGGTCTGAGGAGAATTGCCAGGTTGCTTTGAGCTGATAGGAAGGCAACTATAACTGTGCTGATCACTCATTACAACCAAAGAGAATCTCTAAATGCTCAACACATAAAACCTTGATGGAGATGGGCTACAGCAGCAGAAGGCCACACCAGGTGCTAGTTCTGCAGCTAAGAACAGGAAACTGAACTGTGTTTAAACACTACAACTATTGTTCCTAACTATGTCTAACACTTTAGGACTACAGTGTACCCATCTACTGATGGCTGCTTCCAGCAGGATAATGTGACATGGCTCAAAGCTCAGATGATCTCAAACTGTTTTCTTCAACATGACAATGAGTTCACTGTACTCAAATAGTCTCCATAGCCACCAGATCTCAATCCAACAGAGCACCTTTTGGATGTAGTGGAACAGGAGGTTCACGTCATGGATTTGCAGCAGCTGTGTGGTGCAAAATGTTTCCAGCAAGTTTTTGAATCTGTACCATGAAGAATTAAAGCACCTCTGAAGGAATAACGAGGTGCTAACAATGAATAAAGCGGCCAGTGAGTAAAAATGACCATAGAGTGTAATAAAGTAAACTTAAATCCTACAAAAGCGAGATTAAAAGCATCCTGGCCAAAAATATTTGCATTGCTTCCATTTGAAATTTGCATTGAGGAAAAAAAATGACTAAGAGCGCCTCATATTTCCTGACACCAACCGTCTGAATTTGAAAAAGGATGGTTGCGAAAGTGCAAACCTAAAACAATAAACGCTCATTTTAAGTTGTGATGGAAAACTACTATGAAGACACACACTCTTCCCCTTTCTGCCTCACAGTCTGGAAAAACAATTAGATCGTGTTCACTCAGAGACGCATTTTCCCAGACACACAGGCTGAGCTTGCTCTGGTTGCAGAAGAGCTGCACGTGAGGCTTTTGTAGCGTGTAACCCCGTCCAGTATTTGTCCTGGAGCATGAGGGGAGAAGGAGTCTGCTGTCAGGATTTTGGGCTCTGAGGCACAGAGATACAGACAGAGTGGTTTTGGCAGTAATGTAATTGTACCATTAATGAGAGTAGAGCCCTTTTTTTTATTAGAAATGAAATTGGTGCACATCATGACAACTATTCCTTCTCGAGTATGTTAGTCTTTGCAAACTCAGCGTTTGTATATTTCTACATTAAATACCCATTTTTGCTTACGTTTAGTGACCTAATCTCACTAACCACGAGCCGACCACATCCTCTTCGCACAGTCTCACTGGAGGGTCTCGCGCTGTAAGCAAACATGGCATGTGCTACGAGGCAGAGCTGTGATTGGCTAGAAAGATCACCTCACAGCATCAGACCTGGCTGACAGACTGGTGACTTTAAACGCTTACGAAGCTTCCACTGCTTCCCGCTGTCAAAGACTTAAGTAAAGTGAGATGTCTTGCTGTAGATTAATTTTTTTTTGTTATCAGGGTTACAAGTTTAATGCGACTGGATGTAAACGGTCACGAAAGAGTATAAAGTCACTCTGTAGGCACAGAAGAGCTCCGACAAAGTAAGAAAGAGGGTAATTTTGTTGCCATTGTGGCAACTGAAGCGATTTTTTTCTTTCTTCTTGGCAACTCAACAGCTCGACGCTGATTGGCCAACTAACGGGCCGGGGGTTTTTTTTGCAAGTGACGTCACCCAGTGACAGGACTCCTGAGTGAGAGGAACAGACTCGCTTAGAGAGGGAGAGTCAACGCTTTAACTTAAACGGTGGCGTTTTTGCTCCATGCTGCATCCGGGCATCAGACATCACCTGTATCGAGGAACAGGAGGTCTTTTAAAATGTTTCGTTGTTTTGTTATTCCCGGTTGATGAAACGCTCGTCTCCCGTGTGTTGGTTAAAAGGCAGCCCCTCAGCTCGAACAGGTATGTTTTGGATTGTTTATGTATATTTGACTGCACCTGCCTCTGAGATGAAACCGATGATAAACTGGCTTTATTTACTCTGTAGATGTCTGTTATAACCACGCTGGCCACTTGTGTGTCTTTTATCTGTCTTTACGCTCATTAAGCTTTTTTCATTCATCACAAAAAATTCCCCTTTGCCCTGTCAGGAGGTATATGAGTCAGCTGTTTACCATATCGATTAGACCTTATTACACTTTTAGGTGTTTAAACATGCGTTATGGCAGCTGATTTATCACATCACGTGTTTTTTTATTTAAAAAATTAAATAAAGGAATTTCCTTACATGTAGAAGGTTTTATTTTCTTACATAATCAGGAATAGATTGCATCTTGTACTGTGTGTTTCTGTGTATTGATGTGGGACTGAACACATTATCTGCTAAGCTGTTCAGCCAGACTCTTCCAAATGAACATACCACAGCTAAACACAAGTGGATGGATGGATGGATCCTTTATTGATCCCACTGGGGAAATTATTTGGTCACAGAGCAGGATGTGCCACAGGCATATACTGTGAGCCTTATACTATGAAAAAATTTGCACACAACCGTGATTAAAAACAAACAAACAAACAAACAAACAAATATAATAAAAATGAGATTAAGTTGAATAGTAAACAGTAATCGTACCAGAGAGTAGTGCTAATTACATTAATGAATAGCATCCACACTATAATTCTAAAAATAAATAAATTAATTAATTAATACAAAGAGTGGATCTATTACTTTCTTCCATGTTTCCTGTCATATATACACTGTTCCAGTGGTGGATGCTCAGGCTTTATAAAGGCTCAGTTTAAGATAAATAAGGATTCTTTTCAACTGTGAATAATACTAAGCTATTCTAAAGGATACAAATGTGGCACTGAAAAAGTGCATAAAAGGTCTTCTTTAGATGGAGGAGCTCTTTTTCTGAAACCCAGCCCGAGTATTTTGCTAGTGTTCAGAGACACTGAGATGAAACAAAAAGAGGAACAAACACAAGACATCTATTTTTAGATTAGGCTGCACTGTACTGTGTAACAGTATTTTGCACTAAAAGTCCTCTGCTTGAAAGTCAACAGTGTCGTAACACAACGCCCCGGTGGAAAATTCAGTTAATAATTTAATACAGCAAAGGTAATTTAGAAGAGATCTTTTATAAGATTTAACAGTCGGTGTCTCTGTTCTTCAGACAGGGCCTCGTCTCTTGTTCACATGTCCTCAAGGGGTAGGATATGTTGGCATTTTTCCAACATATTTAAGCCCATCTTTCCCTGGATCACCACCTCCAGCACTCTCATCCTGTCTGTTACAAGAAGCTATGCAAATCATAATAGTAGTCAGTCTTTACCCTCTGTAGCCTGCTTACGGCCAAATATAAGACGCTAAATATGTTCCAATTTTCACCAGCACGGGGCTAGAAATGGAAGCTAAACTATTTATAAAATGTTTCTATTTACATTTGTTTTTTAAGGGGAACTCTAAATCCTGTTGGTGTTGAAAGGTTGTTTGACTCAAATGGGCTTAAAAAATACACAAGGGGGTGGATGGGGGGTTTATGCATTGAGTTCATGCTATATTTACTGTATTACATTATATACACATGACTTGACAGTCTGGTCTAACTTAGTCTGTCCTTTGACATTTGATGTCTGAATAGAAAACAGTTGTAAGGCTTTACAGACATACAGTATGAGGCCCGAAGGGATGTAAGATGTAAGAGAGACAGTAAGGTCAAAAGTGGTAACAGGTTCTTTGTACAGTTTGTAAGTACAGATCAGGAAACAGCTTCAACTCCTTCTTTATCTCTTATCCATACAGAAAGCTTATTTTACCTCAGAGTGTTGGAATAGCTCGCCCTATTTCCAGCGGGGTGACAGTTATGTCACCAGTGCTTTGATTCACGGGTTGAAGATTGCTACGGCAGATGCCCACTCATAAGCACGTCCACTTTTGAAAGTTGACCGAGTTCAGGAAGAGGTGACTTACGCAAGTCATTTTAATCTGTTCACTTCCCCCAGACCCGTCAAACCATGAATTTCGTGGGCCAGTTGGCGGGCCAGGTGTTTGTCCAGGTCAAAGAGCTGTACCGAGGCCTCAATCCCGCCACCCTCTCTGGCTGCATCGACGTCATTGTTGTGAGACAGCCCGATGGCTCCCTGCAGTGCTCGCCATTCCACGTGCGCTTTGGCAAGCTGGGGGTCCTACGGTCCCGAGAGAAAGTGGTGAGAAGATAAAAAATAACAACAACAACAACAACAACAAGGGCATCTTTAGAGGAAAAGTTTAATATTCTTGTTTGTTCAGCTCTCACCCTTTTGCTTTTAGGTGGACATGGAAATCAACGGAGAACCAGTAGATCTCCACATGAAGCTCGGGGAGAACGGCGAGGCGTTTTTTGTGCAAGAAACAGAAAATGATCAGGTAACGATTGGGAGCGTTTCCGCGAAGCATAATGCTGTCTGCATGTAATTATATTTTGATTAACTAATTTGGCCAAATCATCTCAACTCATGTGGAACTGCTTAAATGAACAGGTGAGAAAATGACACAGCAGTGAAGAACTTTATATAAAAAACCCTAAAAGACTGTTATATTTGTAGCTATATAAAAGGCAGTACATTTCGATCGTGGCTCAAGAGTTTGCCTTGTAATCGGAAGGTTGCTGGTTCAAGCCCCGGCTTGGACAATCTCGGTCGTTGTGTCCTTGGGCAAGACGCTTCACCCGTTGCCTACTGGATGGTGGTCAGAGGGCCCGGTGGCGCCAGTGTCCGGCAGCCTCGCCTCTGTCAGTGCGCCCCAGGGTGGCTGTGGCTACAATGTAGCTTGCCATCACCAGTGTGTGAATGTGTGTGTGGATGACTGGATGTGTAAAGCACTTTGGGGTCCTTAGGGACTAGTAAAAGCGCTATACAAATACAGGCCATATACCATTTCCACCTTTATGTGGCCTTTTTGATTCAAATAAAACCAAGATTCAAATGATAACACTTTATTTACACCCTGCGCTCACACACTCCCCATTTGCAACTGAAAAGTGTTATCCAAGCTTTCTTTTTCCTACTCGGAGTGATAGTAGTTTGAACAAAGTTGCACTGTGTACAGAGTTGGCACAGCACCCAGGAATTTCTCCCCTTTCCTTTTTTTAAAAACAGACTGCCTTTGTTTATCAGCGAGCAAGAGCTGAGAACGCAGAATTTACTGACCCAGGCTTTATGACCTGGAAGTATGTCAAACACTGGGAGCATGAGGATAAATCGGAAACTGGATAAATATGCTTCTGGAAATTTAAATGTTTGCGGTATTGCAGTATTTGTGAAACTGGCTTAAGTATTAGAGAAATGCTCAGAGCTTGGCGAGTTAAAGATATGTCAGAATTCCTCCAGTCTGACCTACATTTCTACTTTTTATGTTTACGAAACTTCATGGAAAGCCGTTTTTCCTCAGTTTTTTGGAAAGTCAGTGTTTAATTTTATTTTGGTTTTGCGAGGTTCAGTTGCAGCCTTAAAGAGCCTGGTTGCATGTACTCTCATCTTCTTTCTCTTTCTCTCTCTTTTTGGCTTTGTATGCACGTGAGGATGCATGCAGAAAAAGACAAAAACAAGCTCTAAAGTACTGAAGCTTGGGGCTGGCTGTAACGAGGGAAGTGTCTGATTTATTTTCCCCTGGGTGGTGTCAGATTCTCAGACTTGAATGAGCAACTAGGGGAGGAGCGTTGTTTCTCTGAACCCATTTTCTTGGCTCAGGGAAGCAAAACGTGAGGCATTGTTGTCAGACCACAAATCATGGTGTTATACGTCAGTTTGTCTTCGCTTTCTGTTTTTCCCCGAAGTCTGCACACACATATTTATGTTCCCCTGGATGGACAGCAGGAGACCTCCTGGAAAACTCTTTTCCTAGAAGGAGGGATCATAAAAGTGACTCTAAACTTCACAGAACTGAGAAACAGAGTCTGCTTCTGCTTTGGCAAACCCTTTCCTCTGTGGAGGTTTTTGCAGTTTGGCAGTTAATTGCAAACCTATGTCTCAGACCAAAGTCATGCGATACACTAACTATGGAGTGGGGGGGTTATTGCAATGATTATAATCTACTTTTATGCAGAGTGTTGTCATCTTTTGTTTCTCAGTGGTTGACATAGCTTCATGTCAAAGTAGGAGATAATAGCTGTGCAGGTTGCACAATCACATGTTGTTCTGCGTTACAAAAACCAAAGTGTGAACAGTGGGGGAGTCAGCAACACTCCTACAGCACCCAATTTCAGTGCACACCTAAAGCTTTGACAGTAAATCCAAACAGATTTCCTCATGTGGGTAGTTTTTGGTGTAACGTTCAGGCTCTTTGTCTGCTCGGCATTGTTTCACTCCTGTTTCCTGTCTTAACAGGAAGTGGTTCCCTCCTACCTGGCCACCTCTCCTATCCTATCGGATGGACCCGTTTTGATGGGGAAGATCTCCGGGACACCCATACAGAATCTGTGCTCCGTGGCAAGCAATGGCGAGAACAGTAACGTGATGATGAAGAAAAGGAGGAAGAGGAGGAGGAAGGCTCGGGCGGACAGCCTGAGGAGAGAGGAAAGTGGAGACTACTCCGCGGACGAAGACATGTTCCCCATAGACATCAGCTCGGATGAAGTGGCAGAAATGGAGAGCAACAGGTAAGAGCTGGGCGTGAGGAGTGAAGGGAAATGGTGAAGGACTAATCAAATACCCATGCAGAGGATGAGGATGATCACCTGACAGTGTAAGAGAGAGTAAAGTAAACCCTGACTAACTCGTCTTTGTGATTATACTGCAGGTCTCGGGATGTCTCTAGAGAGGAGAACACAGTTGGTTCGACTAACAGTTCTTTCAAACAGGCTGGCATGTACACTCGTTCAGATGGGGAGTGGAGTCCCATTCAGAGGTGTTCGACTCACACAAAATTCTTTCACACCTACAGTAAATGCTACAAATCCATGAAATAAATGTGGAAATGCTATAATCTCTTTCTCCTTTAGTCCCGGAAACTCTCGCCCCACATCTCCCAAGAGTGATTCTGAGCTAATTGGCAAACCGTCAAACACAGACAATGAGAATCCAGAAATGCACTGGGCGTGGGGAGAGCTGCCTCAGGCCGCCATGGTAGGAAAGCCTTAATCCTGATACCCTAATCTGCAGTGTTGTTATTTCTTCAGCTCATATCATCATCTTCTTCTCCACTCTTGTAGCCATCTGTCCTTCCACTGAAGTCCAGCCCTCCACCAGTTTGCCCCGTATCTATCCCGGTGTCTGAAAACACGCACTTCCGTGTGATTACGCCTGAGGTGTCTTCGGAACAGTGCGGTCCTTGCTCGGAAATACCAGCACTGCGACTGCTGATGCCGACAGAGACGATGCACACAGAGGAAATGGTTGATGCAGAATCCATTGGGATGGAGTCTCAAACGGTAACTTCGGAGATGCAAGTTACAACAGTGGGAGGCGTGGCATCTCGTATGGTGGCCGACATGGAGGACACTTCACCTCGTCCACAAGGCAAAGCAGACTCTCCGTCAAAGAAAAAAGGTAAACCTTAAAAAGGTTTCCCCACGTATCATTTAATGCACTGTGTTACGTCGAGAAGCTGCAGCTTCAAACTGCAAATTGCTCAAACTCAATCAGTTGCTCTCCGTAGTATAAGATATGATGCAATATAAGATGGATTTACAGCCAAAAATGTGTCTGAATCGCTGCATATGATTGCAAAGATAAACAGGGGCCAGGTGAACGGATCTGGTACTACAGGGAAGCATACAGCCTCATAATAATCCATCCATAGACCCTCTCACAGAGATCAAGCTGGCAAATGATTTGCTTCTGGATAAATCAATCAGGGGGGAAAAATCTAAGAGGCTGAAAATGAATTTGCTCTTTTGCAGATAAAAGGAGTCGCCATCTTGGTTCTGATGGAATTTATCTGGACGACATCACTGAGCTTGAACCGGAAGTGGCAGCCCTTTATTTTCCTAAGAGGTATTTGGACATCACACACGCTTTCATGTTAAGAAAAGTTTCATACAGTTGTATTTCTGAACTGTGCAGAATGATCAGCGAGATTCTTATCAAAAGTATCTCCTCTTTTTCTTTTTTGCAGTGACACTGGTGCAACAGTGAGGAGCAACTCAGATCCGGGCCTCCACAGCACCAGTCAGTCTCCTCAGTCTGTAAGCTCTGGAGGAGACAGTGGAGTAGACAGTTACTGCGATCCCATGTCTGACCTGCCATCAATTGCCATCTCTTTGTGTGGGGGGCTCAATGACAACAGGGAGATCACGAAAGGTAAACGATCACGTGACATGACACGACTCCAAGATGCACTTTAGACACTGTGTTGTAAGCACGGGGAATAAGTAACGTGTGGGGTTTTTACTTCCTCCTTCCTTTTACAGAGCAATTTTATAAGAAGACCGTGTCCTATCAGCAGTTCACAGAGAACCCCTCTATCATCGACGACCCCAACTTAGTGGTGAAAATTGGCTCAAAGTAAGACATTCGAGTGTACTGAATGGATTCATGTGTCACACACTGCGGGCAAAAACAGCAGCGTTAGCACAACTCTTTGGCCTAATGAGCCAAAATTGGCTGAAAAACATGTGTTTTGCTGCATTTATGGAAGGGCTAAAAATACATTTTGTTATCTCCCACAGGTACTATAATTGGAACACTGCAGCTCCGCTTGTGCTGGCTATGCAAGCCTTTCAGAAGCCTCTGCCAAAGGTAAGGGTTGATTGCAGACGCTGCACAGATATTTAGGACTCAGTAAGTTGGGTTGGATTACATGAGAAGTATTCCCCCTTCTGACTGAACCCGGTACTGCACCACTTTACATAACATAAGGCCTAATGTGGAGTCTGTGGACCTCAAACCTCACTGTGTTCAGTTTTTGCTACTGCAGACAAAATTTACATTGTGTAACAAACGTCTTCCAAACTTTTGCTCTCAAGCTAAATGTTGTTTTCTCCTTTGTTCTCTCCGCGTCTTATTTTATTACTCCCTCCATCCATCCGTTAGTCCTCCTGCCCTAATTACATTCACTCAACCTTACAGTTCCTCCTCTGCTGTCTGACCAGTGTTCTGGGCTACAGCTCTGTATGTTTATTTTTTGTTTTAAACACCCCTCCCCCCTTTAATATCTCTACACTAGCTTTCACTTTTATTCTGTTGGTGTATTTCCCCCCGCTTCGGCCTCAGGCACATTCTTGGTTTTGCCTCAGTGTTTGTTGATTTACGGTATAGTTTGCTTTATTTTTTAAGTGTGTCTTTATGGCTTTGTGTTGTGGTTGTTTGGTGCATGTGTGCATCCGTGTGTGTGTGTGTGTGTGTGTGTGGTCTGCTTCAGGCTGCAGTGGAGAACATTATGAAGGAGAAGATGCCCAAGAAAGGAGGAAGGTGGTGGTTCTCCTGGAGAAGCAAAAACAGCAGTGCCAAATCGGTAATTTAAAGCGGCAGCTATGTTAATTGTGAACAAGTTACGCGCCAGATAAACACCAATCTGGCACTGTTTTTATTATCTATAGGATTCAGCCTCTGAGCGTGGGGCCTGTTGCACTGCTGAGCCGGTTGGGAATATGACAAGCAGGTAAGAGAGCATTCCTGGCTCAAAATTGTCCTTGCTCACTTACTGAGGTTTATATTGAAGCATATAAATGCCCTGTTCACCTCTCTGATGACAGACTGAAAGAAGAGTCATCCTCTAGTGATGAGGACCACCGGGAAGCCAAGCAGAACTCTTCCCCCATACAGACAGAGCCGGTACTCACAACGGGAGGCGTGTCTTATAAGAAAACTCTCCGACTCACATCAGAGCAGCTGGTGAGCACACAAGTTAAAGCACAAGTTTGGATATGATAGAGCGATAGCTCAAACATTAAAAAAGAAGCATAAAAGAATGAGTTACCAGCTTGAGCAAGATGGCAGCAGCAAAGATCCACTTGACAAGCCCAAATGGTGCAACTATAACAAAATTCTCTTCCTTTCTGAGTGGTTTTTCATGGATTTTCACCCCCTTCACCAAATTTCCCAGCTGTCTCTTCAGTTGCAAGACGGGCCTAACGATGTCGTGTTCAGCGTCACCACTCAGTACCAGGGAACCTGTCGCTGTCAAGGCACCATCTACCTCTGGAACTGGGATGACAAGATAATTATCTCCGACATAGATGGAACCATTACCAGGTGCGTGTGTCTTGTTTTTGTTTGTTTTAATGCATAATGGAGTTTAGTTTGGACGGCAAATCTACTACAAGTGGCTCCAGTATTAGGTTCATCTGCATGCTGTACAACTCTGTGCACAGCAGGGTTCAGTGTGATGAATAAACTCTTCACGGCTGTTCCATCTGTAACATTTATTCACTGCTGATTATGAGGCAATTTGTCATTCTGATCAGAAGATTAAATATGCAGCTTCTTGCAAAGGTAACATTTAATAGAGAGCTAGCAGGTACTTTTCCAGTTAATGTAACATTTAAATCCTCTCTCAGCCTAAACAGAGGATGCTTTTATATATTCCAACAATGAGAAGTATTCCAAAGGGTTTTAAATCTGGATGACTATGACATAAAACATCATTAGATTTTTACACAAGTGCAAGAAAATGCATTTTTAATAACGCTTGCTTGTATTTTTCTCCAGGTCAGACACATTAGGTCATATCCTGCCCACACTCGGGAAAGACTGGACACACCAGGGGATTGCTCAGCTGTACCACAAAGTCAGCCAGTAAGAACTACTTTATTAACAGTCTACTCTCAGTTTTAAAGTAAAGCATAAAGGAGATTTTATAGAAATAAAGTAAAGCTCTTAAAGAAATGCTTTTACAAAGTTAAAGAAATTATTTAGTAATTTCAACTCTCTATTGACACAAGTTGGTTAATATTAATCTCTTCCTCTCCACATCAGAAATGGCTACAAGTTCCTGTACTGCTCAGCCCGAGCGATCGGCATGGCTGACATGACTAGAGGTTACCTCAACTGGGTCAACGAGAGAGGCACTATGCTTCCTATGGGCCCCGTCCTCTTGAGCCCGAGCAGCCTCTTTTCAGCTCTGCACAGGTATTTCATACCACAAACGTGCATCTGTTTTTCTATATTAGCACATGAGAGGATGCAGGAGGAACTCATCGTGCAGTGCTGATTGTGTTTCACAGGGAGGTGATAGAGAAGAAGCCGGAGAAGTTCAAGGTAGAGTGTCTCACTGATATCAAGAACCTCTTCTACCCCAACAAGCAGCCGTTCTACGCAGCATTCGGCAACAGACCGACGGTAACTCACATGCGGCTCTGCAGAGCTTACAGACTGTTATATTTGTTTATAGTTTAGTCTATTTCTCACCATAAAAGTGAGTTTGGATGTTCACTGAGGGTAAATTGAAGCTTTTTAGGTATTTTTTGCACTGTTTAAGTCTAATATCCAGTATATCTAACATTAAAAATGCCCCTGTTCTTGTCTTTGTAGGATGTATACTCATACAAAGAAGTTGGGGTGTCACTAAACAGGATTTTTACAGTGAACCCCAAAGGGGAGCTGGTGCAGGAGCACGCCAAGACCAACATCTCATCGTAAGTCCTTCAACCAGGTCCCACTGGATTGCTCTCATGGCCCTTACAGCATCACTGCATCATCTCGCTCTCCTTTCTTCTCTTCAGCTACGTACGTTTGTGTGAGGTCGTTGACCACGTGTTTCCGCTGAAGGCCCGAGCTTCCTCCTCTGACTTCCCCTGCTCGGACACCTACAGCCACTTCACCTACTGGAGGGAGCAGTTCCCCCTGGTGGAGAGTCAGGAAACTACACCTCAACAGACCGCCAGCTCCAGCAGCTGACCGACTACCTCTGGCCTTTGGAGCAAGGACTGAATGATGGTGTGCTTGAGATGTAGCAGAGGGTTGGAGAATGATGTGTGCGAGTGTATAATTGTTGAGTTTTTGTTTTGTTTTTTCAACAGAAGATGGAGCACTTTATAAGTGGACAGCGGAGAGTAAAACTAGTAAACGAGTAAAGCAATCTGCTGTGAATAGTCTTAATGCACAAGATGGATATAAGCTATATAAGATTAAAAGATGGACTTTGGGGTCATCTGACTAAAAGTATGTATGTGTAGTGAGGAATAAAATATTAGTATTTTATTCAGGCAGCTTAGTATGGATACTATTTTATAGGGAGTGTTGACAATATATCAGTAGCTAGACTACAATCTATGACCTAGACAGTTCTTTAACACACACTATAGCTGAATTATGGCCTCTGTTTATCATAACGAGAGAGCAGGTTACTTAAATTTGTGCCAAATAGTCAACGTGGAATTTATTTTCTTACTGTGATCATCTGCTCTGCAGGGCCAGAAGTGGTGTAAACATTTCCACATACATACATGGCTTAAATTAAAACAGTATAGTTAAACCAGCATCTTCAGTTGAACTCTACATTTGGCGTTATTTCTGCGTTTATTTATATATTTATTTAACCGATGCCATTTTTTGTACTCTTTAGTTAACACACAGCCTTCAATCAGCATGGAAGTGCAGCTCTCCACATGCATTTGTACTATGTAGCAACACATATGTGAGGCGACCGAGCCAGTGAGTGTCAGGACAGAAAAGCACAACACTTTAAAGCATCGTCTTCCTTATTTGCGAGAGGGATTGGTGAAATATTTGTTTTTCTATTCAGAGTCTGCATGTGTTGTGGTGAGAATGTGATTTCAGTTTGTGAGGTGCAGTTTTTCGCCTTTCTGTTATAGTTCATCTAGTCTACGTTACTGTATAAGATGCAGACTGTGTAAGATGTAGCGTACACTTCTGCTACTGCTAGCAGCTAACACAGGTCATAGTATTTTAAGAAAAAAAGGGTCTTTATATCATATAATGCGGTCATATGAATATGTAAACAGGGACTGAGTCACTTAACAAATAAAATTGGCAGAGTATTATCAGCCTGTAGTATAGTTTCTAAGAGATGGTGTGTGTGTGTGTGTGTGTGTGTGTGTGTGTGTGTGTGTGTGTGTGTGTGTGTGTGTGTGTGTGTGTGTGTGTGTGTGTGTGTGTGTGTGTGTGTGTGTGTGTGTGCATAATGCTTTAACAATGCTATTATTCTTTCAATGAAAGAGCTAAAGTAGCGTGAAATTGTTTTTATTTTTGCCTTAGCTGTGAACGTGATCTGCATTTTGCTCTCTTTTGAACAGTTGCTTGTTAAACTGGTGCAGTCGGACTCATAAATGACATTGGGGTAAACACTTTACGTGTGAATAGAAACAATAAAGACTCCTGCTTGCCTAACTCATGAGATGGTCATTGTTCGGCACCAAAAAAAATACATAAATAAAATGAAGATTTACAAAAATGTTCACCTTCATTTTTGTGGTTGCTCTTCATTGTGAGACTGCTCACCACTGAAGAAACTGATACCAATTGCTCTTGACTGGTGAAGCATGTTTGAGTCTGTAGCTCGAGACTGAGTGGACAGAGGGGTGGAGGCCAGGGCGAAGGTTAACCAAAAGGGCTTCAGTAGTAGTACTAGTAGTTCTACATGATTTATTAGCTTGTATGGTCACCTTTAGCAGCAATAACTTTACATCATTGTTTAATGCATGACTTTATCAGTCTCTTACAACCCTGTGGAAGAATTTTGCCCCACTCTGTACGCCACCACTGTACAATGTTGCTTCATTTCATTGAGGTTTGTGGGCATTTACTTATGCACATCTCTCTTAAGGTCCTGCCAAAGTATATCAATTTTACTATCTTGACTTTGACGGGGATGCTGATAGATTTGCTGAAAGGCTTGGGATCATGGTCCTAATGAATTACTCAGTTTTGACCAAGCTTTAGCTGTTGGACAGAAGGTCTAACATTTGCCTTCAGAAGACTTTGGTACACAAAAGAGTTCATGATCAACTCAAAGACTGCAAGGTGCCCAAATCATGACCCGTCCACCACTGTGCTTGCCAGTTTGCACAGATATTGCACAACAAATGTGGGGCTGTGCATTACCATCTCCACTTTGCTCTCATCTGTCCAAAAGGACATTGTTCCAGAAGCCTAGTACATTTAACATTGTAACTGAAGCCGGTACACCTGGAACTCTTGGGGGGGGGTTTGCAGTTTCTCTGAGTGTTGCCTTTTAGGGTGAATTTGATGGGAAGTGCACTTCTGGGAAGATTGACAGCTGTCGTGAATGTTTTCCACACGTGAATAATCTTAAGCACATCTGAAAACTCCAAACCAGCAAAACTGACAAAAAAAACAAAAAAACAACAATAATTTAATCAGTCCCTGTGGAGTGCACGCTCAGTTGATGTTTAATTCTTGGTTATGTGTCCTCCAAAAATATTCAGACATTTTTTTCCACAACAGACAAACTCTAGATCACTTAAAACATTAGCTATCGTACTCAACAGCGCGCGTGGGGTGAGGGGGTTACTTGGGAGCAGAGGGTTGAGTATTACAATATGCGGGAGGAGTTTCCAAAACCCAGGCACACCATTGGCCCCGGGCCCCGAAGTGCTGCATATTTCACGCAGTGTGGAGCGAAGATAGCGTCCAAGCACAAGAAAGACAGTCAGTGAGGCCAGTCACCAGTCAGCTTCAGTGTTAGTGTCTGCAAAGAATGACGAGTACGGTAAGAAGCAAGTTTTAAACGCGTCTGTTTTTATCTTCTCTCGGGCCCGTCGACGCTTTTCTTTAAACCTTTCAAGGTTAGCGGCGACTATAAAATATATAATACCCAGAAGGAGACCGCCTGAAGGAAACCTGTAGCGATGTTCGCTTTTGTCTGCCTTCAAGCAGAGCTTGTTTTTGCTGTTAATTATGCAGGCAGGGGTGTCCTGTGGAGCCTGGCCGCCTTAAGCTGCTCAAACTTTGGCCTACTAAGAAAAACAGCGACTGTATGTAAGCCGCTGTTGCTTAATAGTTTTTCACCAGCCAGTGTTGGCAGGTCACAGCAGCCTGCAGAACAGAGCAGCGAGGAGATAACGACTTTTATGGTTTTAACTCGATAAACTTTGTGATTTAATAATTTAATTTGTCTCAGACCACTTCTCCAAAGTAACAATACGTCAGTTTTTCCTTACTGTTAAAATAAGCAAAACTAGTGCTTGTATAAAAGGTCAATAAACAATTAACACATTAATGGGATAACTATAGGGATGTAAAATAACAGTGTGGTGAATAATTGTTGTCCACATATATTTTCTTTTACCCCCGCCCCTTCTTTTTTATTTTATTTTATTTACCAAATAAATAAAGAGTCTTACAAAACTACAGTCTGCTCTATAAGAATTATAGCATTTTTAAAAATGTATTTATTTCTGTAGTTTTTGTCTGTTTTTTGTGAGCTCGCAGCTTTAATTCAAGGGTTTTAAGAAAGTTTTGCATTAAGTGCCTTTAGGTTTGAATTTAATAGCTAAAAAGCTGCTCTGCTGGTTTGACTATTAAAGGACATCCCATTTATTTTTCCTTGAGATGCTTTTACCGTATGCTTTGCAGTGTCCCATCAATTTTGCAGCACTTGACTGAGTCCAAGGCGAGAGTGTAGCCCTGTACACTTAACAGATCATCCGGCTTCTTCAGTCAGTACTTACATCATCAAGAAACACCAGTGATCCAGCTTCACTAGCAACCATACCATACCATAATGTTACCGCCACCATGTTTGGCAGATGATGTGGTATGCCACGGATCATGTGCGCTTTTAACTTCTTAGTCATGCTTTGGTCTTACCGTCATTCTGGTACAAGGAAATCTTGGTTTAATATAAATACACGCGAACTTTCGGAAGTTGTTGTGATTGGCAGTTTATTATTTTTGCAG
The DNA here is from genome assembly GCF_051167445.1 of Perissodus microlepis. Taxonomy (NCBI): domain Eukaryota; kingdom Metazoa; phylum Chordata; class Actinopteri; order Cichliformes; family Cichlidae; genus Perissodus; species Perissodus microlepis. The sequence continues at coordinate 7,480,767 of NC_140475.1, forward strand.
AATGAACCAGATTGTAGAGTTTTTTACTATGTGTCTGATAGATTTATTTCAGTTTACATTTAACTTCTGCAATAAAAATTCAAGTGAAAAGCTACAAAATGCAAATTCAGCAGTTGGAATCAATGCCACATATTTTATTAGCTTTATGTGTTACGAAATAACAAGGGAACAACCTAACCTTGTCATGAAATTGCTTAACAGTCAACTGTCCAATTAATTTATAACCTCTGAAAATGGGACGCTGTGCATACAAATGGATATAATTCCTAAATGGGTAATGCAGTAAATTTGTTAGACCCCTTGAATTAAAGCAGAATGTCTACAGTATAAAAAATGTGGTGCTAATAAATCCGTATTCAAAACAATCTTGCTCTGTACCCACGTTACTGAGTTGGTTGATTAGTAGTGTTGTTGTTGTTTTCTATCCTGTTACAGATGTTCCAACATCTTAACTTTGAGACTTTTAACATAAACCTTACTCCTTCCTTCAGTATAAAGATTCAGGCACTGCAAGCCTGAAGGATGAGGAGGAGTTTACGGATATATTGGAGGAGAGGAGACACACAACTGATCTTGGCTATGCCCTGAGAACCTTTAACCCTCAACCGTACAAAGGAGCCCCATCCAGCTCCACTTCTGACCTCAAGAAAGCTGTACTGGAGTCCCAGTATCTGCGCTATATTGCCAAAGAGGTCAGTCATTTTATTTATTAAAAAAATATAGTTTTTACTGTTTTGTTGTCAAAATAGTCAGTTTTTCCTCCCCTACATATTCCCTCTCAGATTGCCTTGGAGACGGGGTCATCCGTGGAGAAGGTGAGACAAGAGGCTCGTGGGATTTTGGAGGAAATGTCTCACAATCTGCAGCTGGGGTTTATCAGGCTGATGGCCTACACTGTCAATAAGGTGTTCAAGAGACTCTTCAGAAGCATTTATGTCAACATGGAAGGACTCAACATGGTCAGGACTCATCAGAAATCAATACACTTTAATCAGTTATTGGCCAGTTTGTTTCAACAGTAGATCTTTAGAGGTCACACAACCATTCTGATAGATTTGCTTTACTATAGTATTTACTACTATTTAGAGAATATACTATACAGAGAACCTTGGAAGTTAAAATTTTCTGTCACTGCAGCTGCAGCAAGCCATCCAGGAGAGTCCTGTGATCCTGATGCCCAATCACAGGAGTTATGTGGACTTCTTGATTGTCTCCTTCATCCTGTTCACCTACGACATCCCAATACCTGTCATAGCTGCAGGAATTCGCAAGTATCTATTTGAATTAGGACAACAAAGTGTTATTTAAATCATACTAATTATGCACGACATTATATCCATTTTGATTGCATCGTAGCATCCAAATATTATTATTATTATTGTTTATTTTTTTGTTCCGACTCCTTCTCTTTAAAGCTCTTGCAAGCATGAAGGTTGTTGGAGAGATTCTGCGTCGCTCCGGAGCTTTCTTTATCCGACGAGCAATCGGCTCTGACAAGCTGTACTGGGCGGTGCTGTCAGAATACGTCCGAACAATTGTCAGGGTAAGACAATTACTTTTTAAAAGTATTCCTAAGTGCATCTTTGGCAGTCAGCTTCTGTATTTAACAATTAAAAGAAGAAGGCTTCCAACAGCTTAATGTGTTTTCCGTAGACAGGATGTGCTCCTTTGGAGTTTTATGTAGAGGGTTTCAGGAGTCGCACACTGAAGTCTGTGGTGCCAAAGCTTGGTAAGTGTCTAAATGTACACCTTTGTTGTTTTTGTTGCTGTTCCCCAGGATATCAAAGTGTGTGCATCTCATTATTTTGGACTTTTGGGTTTTTTTAGGTTTTGTTGCTTTAATTTTATAGCAGTTAAGCATGATGACCTTTTTCTATGGTGGCCCGGGGAGGTCAAATGCACTGCAAGTTAAGAAAACACTAGAAAAAAGAAAAATGCAGCACAAGCAGACAAAATACAACTGAATAAAACAAAGCAGAAATGGTGAAAAAACAAACAAAGAAAAAAACAACCCACAACAGAATTTGAATAAAACACAATTGAAGTAGGGAAAGAAAAACGAAATTTCACTAAATGCAACAGAAGAGTTTCTGGAGAGACAATAAGGTGACGGACCAAAACATGCAAACAATTACACTTAGACTCACTTAAAAGATTCATTTAATAATGTAGGTGTTTGCTATAAGCTGTTTACTGTTAGCTTGTCACTTCCGCAGCTGGTCCGTCACATTATCGTCTCCCCAAAAACACTTCCATTGTGTTATGTGAGGTCTTTTTTGTTTTTTAGGGGGGTTTTTTTGTGAGATTTAGCTGTGTTTTTTCTATTTCTGTTGTGTTTTATTACAGGTTTGACCTTAAAGGGCCATTGTACCCTTTGTCATTGTACAGTACTTTACTTTTGCACACCAAGGGATCATGCACTCACAGTTTAGGATATTTTAATTGTGAAAAGTCAAACAAGTTTACAGTATTTTTAGATCGTTTTGTGTAATTTGAATATTCTTTTCAACTTATTTTTATTTCCATATTTTTTTACATATTTACTTGTACATGTTTTGAGCATCTTGGTGCCACATCTGCATTTGTCTGCAGGTATGATGGACATGGTGCTGGAGCCATACTTTAAAGGTGAGGTGTTTGACATTACCCTGGTGCCCATTAGTATCAGCTATGACAGAGTAGTGGAGGAGTCATTGCTTGCACTTGAGTTGTTGGGTGTCCCCAAACCCAAAGAAAGCACCACCGTAAGTTTCGTCTCGTTGCTGACTTGATAACATTTCCCATGTAATCTTTGGTCCTGAAAGATATGAAACTACAGGCCTCTTGCCCTCGCTCTTTCACTGCAGGGACTGTTTAAAGCTAGCAGAGTTCTGCAGGAAGATTATGGCTGCATGCATGTGAACTTTGGCCGCCCCCTGTCTGTTCGACAGCTGTGTGAGGGAAAGATAAATCGGAGCGAGTACAATCTCATACCAAGGTACAGATTTGCTTTTTTTTTCTGTTTATGCAAGACATGGTAGCCATATGTGCCAAAGTCACAATTGGCTGTAGCTAAAAATTGTGAGTACTGAGTATACACCAACCAAAGTGAGTATTAAATGATTTTATGATTTACAATTTATATATTCTGTTAATGTAATCTCCATTAGTGATATATAAGCAGTTCAAATGAAGTGCATAAAACACCTTTTACATTTTTGAAATGTGTTTTTATTTATTTTTTCTTACTCATAGTGAGTGTAAAATGAACCAAATCAACAAAAGCATAGCAAGTGTAATAGTGATACAACTTAAATGAATATTTTTCTCGTTGTAAACCTTCAAAGCCTGTATGTAACTTTAGAATCTACCTCGTTTTCTGTTTAGAGCTCTTCCACAGAGACCAAGTACGGAGATCCAGGACTGTGTGAACTGGCTGGCTCATTTGATTGTGCGAACCCAGGAGGAGGGCTCATTGATCAGTCCTTGGTCTCTGATGGCTTGCCTGTTGCTCCAGGCTCCAATCACAACTTTAACAGAAGAGGGTTTGCAGTGGCATGGGCTCACGGAAAAAACACTCTGGCTCAGGAAGCTGGTGCTGGACTTCAGGGGCCGTCTGAACTGGCCTGGTGAGTGGGCCAGATGGATTTCAAAGATATCAATTTATTTTAATCATACTGTGTAGAAAGCAGCAGCATCAAGCTTAGGGTTAAGAACAATATAGGTTTTGCTTATAGTGGGCATTTAATGAAGCTTGCTTTCCCTTCAGTGACCAGCAGGTGGCCTTAGCATATTGCAATGCTAGGCAACCAAACGCTGTTAATGCAGAAGAGTAACTGAGTAGTTTCCTTGCTGTTGCATAGGCTCCTTTTGACCCGGTCCTATGTGGATCACAAAGATTAGGTGAATGCAAGTTGGCACAAGTGTCCAGAATTACTTAGGAGATGTTCAGTGGATTAATGCACTTTAAGTAACTTATCCTAAGCGGACTCCACTGAACTGTCTCACTTCACAGGTGTCCTGTGTGTGGACATTCACACATGCAGGCATGTGTGCACACTTCAACACACACACACACACGCACGCATGACTTTCTGAAGGTCATGTGACCCTCAAACTTGAAACCCGTTTTGCAGCACACACCCCAGACTCAGACGTGATGTCATCCACCGTGGCTCTTCATCACTCCATCGTCCATCATAAAGCGGGCCGTGTCTACCTGGTTCAGGATGGAGACCCTGCGAGCCAAGATCCACTCAGCCCAGAGGAGGGTGTGATGAGGACAGCGGCGGCGGTGCTGATGCTGGTTTCCTACAGGAATCAGGCGTTGCATGTCTTTGTGCGTCCAGGAATACTTGCTACAGCCATCCACATCACAAAAAGCACACAGAAGGGTAAATGTTAGGTGCAGTTGCAGATTCTGAGTCTCATGAATGGACACGTCTTGTTTAACTTTTTTCTGTTCACAGATGAGCTGTTCAGCTTCTTCTTCTTCCTGCGGGACGTCTTCTCCAATGAATTCATCTTCATCCCTGGCAGGGCATCGCAGGTAACAGCCATGTTTGTCGGGATCACGATTATTCTGTGCATCAACTGGGTAAAAGGCCAAGGTCACTGTAGCCTCTCGTTTATCCAATTCCCAGGAAGAGCTAATGAAAGAAATTTTGTGCTTATAGTGCTTCAGTGTTTTGCTACTATCATATTCATACACACTTGTGTATGATTAACAATGAGACAGATTATTATCGTGAGTATATTATTGTTACTCATATTGCATATGTCGCCGTCGCAGGATGGCTGCTGTGTTGCCTGGGGTTACTCCTCATCCCCTACCCATCCCTGTGGCTTGTCATGTCTTCCATAATGTTGTGCTGTGGACATTTACGTGCTTTTTTGTGCAGAGGAGTTTTTTTTTTTGTTTCCTGTTCTCGTGCTGTCCTACCATGGAAGCACAGCATGAGTGGAGGTCTCTTTTTTTCCTCTTGTACCTTCCCGTTGTTGTGTACATTTCAGTGTTTTTCTTGTAACGCTACCGATCTCCGACTTGTAATCCCATGTGATGTCTGTGTTATGTGTGTAAGGTCGGGGGGGGGGGGTTACCATCTCGCTGCAGGGCAACCTGCTTGCGACAAATAAAGCTGTCATTCATTCATTCATTCATTCATATGTCTGCCCCTCCATCATTTAGGACTTTGACGAGGCATGTTCACTTCTGCAGAAATGTGGAGCAGTCCACATGAGTCAACAGGAAGTGACCGTGTTGGAAACAGGGCTGGAAGTGTTATCCTTTCTGCAGAAGCTGCTGCAACCCTTCTTAGACTCATATCAGGTCCATCTAACTTGAGTATCTCTCTCTGTGACTAAGTGTATTTCGTGGAGAGTGACTCTTGTGAAGATTCTTGGTTAGATGTTGTAAAGTTTTTTTTTTTTTCTTATTATGGACCTTCTATTGTATTCTAAGAAATGTCATTAAACATTAACCACTGTTATCAGATAACAGATTATGACTAACAATCATGGCATAGTTTCTAATGACATAAAGAGACATGCTGTAGTTGCATCTTTGAAACTTGAAAAATTATAAATATTGTCATTAAGACATTTTATGACCATAAAGAGTTCAATTTTGTGGGAGCTTATCTGCATTAGCAAAAGTATATCGAAAACTTTTTGTCTTTTAGTAAGACAAATACAGTTTTGTGTACTTCCTGGTTTACATATATTAAGATTATCTTTATTGAGGGGATGCAGTTCATATCACTGAGTCTGAAACTAAAGACACGAGTCCTGCTTATGTGATTTAAAATGGATATTCCAAACATCAGTTTATTTCCATCTTGTGTCTAATGTTTATAGATTTATAGATGCACAGTACAATATTTAATGACTTCAAAGAATCTCTTGCAACTTCACAGTAACCATCCAATGGTGGTCAAGATAGTTTACAACTAAACTATTAACCATTTGGAAAACATTAACATCTGCTAACATGAAAATTATTTGTAACATTGTTAACTTACTATTGACTAAATTGTAGGCAAAGCATTTATTACTTTTTGACCATAATTTGACTTTATTTCCACATTAATATACCAACGTTTTTTTTCCCCTCATGTCCAGCTGATCTTCAGGTACTTGTGTGAAAACGGAGCTCATGTATTTACGGAGAAGCAGTTCCTACCTGCTGTGCAAAACCTGGCTACAAAACTCATCCTCTCAGGTAAAACTAAGTGTGTGGAATGACCTCTGACCTCTAGAGTTGTCTGCCACCTGGTAACTTGCAGATAACTTACAGTTTTGTTTTTTTTTTGTTTTGCAGGTGATCTTCACACCTTTGAAGTCCTCTCTTCTGACACACAGAAAAATGTTCTTTCTGCACTGCGGAGACTGGAGGCAGTGACAAAGTTGAGGGCGTGAGTAATGAGATTAAACCTACAGCCCTGTTTGGTTTTAAGCTCATTTTCTTTGGTGGTTTGAGAAGCTGTCCATAATGCTGATGCCAAAGTTACACATGCACTCTTCTCATCTCAGGTCCCAGCAGAACGAATACAAAGTGAACAAAGCAGCTGTCAGAAGAACTGGTGACATACTCTGTAAGATTATTTGTGATATTCCAGTAAAGATAAAGCTGCTGTTTTGTGTCCGTCTTGAGAATTTTGTTCTATTTTTTACCTTGCTGTCTTTAAAAATGATCAGATTATTTTACATATACAATTACCGATTAGCTTACAGTTGTTTACTACACCCGCCTGAGGGATCTTTCTTATTTTTGTTTTTGTTCCTCTTCTCTCACTGTAGCTGGGAAAATCCCCCCTGAGAGCCTCCACGCTATACCTGACGCAAGACTTTAGTGTCAAGTAGAATAAATCCATCTTCAGTATCAGCTCACAGTCCTGCTCCCCCCATCCCCAAACTTGCCTGTCTCTTCATTACTTCTTCTTCCTCATTGTCATCCCTGTGGTCTCTTTAGCAGTTTGACTGTGTAAAGATGCAAATGCAGTCTGAGCTCACAGGCAAAATACTTGATCCCGGATGCCAGCCAGACTTAATCTACTGAATGTTGGCTACCTCTGTGTCCTTGCTGTCATGCGTTTGAGACCTGAGAGGGCTGAGATGAAGCTGAAAAGCCCTGCAGGATAAATGTTGGTGGCCTATTGCTGATTTAGTTTGACTTTAACCAGAATCAGTAGGTGAATAATAACATACTTTCTATTGCTGATTCTATTTTTTTTTGGTAAATATATTGCCATAGATGTATTATTAATGACTGAGATAATGAATAAGAGAGCACTTTAAAATAAACTTGGTTGCCAGTAAGATTTGGTATAAAAGAATGTAGCAATAAAGCTCTAAAGGCCAAAACAAGCAAAGATGTCAGGTTTTGTTTGATTGAGACATTTATTTTCTTTACATTTCCATAAATGTGAAACAGTTGTAACAAAATGCACCATAGTTTTATTCGTCTTTTCCCACACGTGCTTAAATATAATTTATTTGATTCCGTTGGTAACTAATTCCCCTCAACAGTGAGTGAAAACCAGAAGTCAGAGTTCAACCTCCTGCCCTCCCTGCAAACCAATCAACACTCTGCTGTACTTCTAACCCCTCAGCAGTTAGAAGAAGGCCCCTTATGTGCCAATTAGCCACGGGAAAAAGATTATCTGTACACGGGTGGCACGTCGACCTTGATGCGTAAAGCACTCACGGGGTCTTGACAAAACACCGAGATGTATTCCAGCACTTTGGAATTGAGCCTCTTCTCGCCCTCTTTCGCCCTTAGCCGCTCTTTGTCCCACCTCTCCTTCTCGCCATTCATCTGTGAGAACAGGTTGATCTGGATGGTGCGCAGCGTGGCCGCCAGGATGTAGAAACCTCCCTGCAGCATATGACAGAAAGCGGCCCCGACGCTCAGCGCTGCGCCCATCATGTTGGGCACCGTCTCGCACACCACGCACATGCCCTCCAGAAAGTGTAGCGTGCCTTTCCTGGCCAGGGGTTCGCTCTGATGGAGGTAGCCTGGAGGAGAGGGGCCCTGCTGGGCATGGTTGACCCAGTACCGCGCGCTGTCGTAGAAGTGCGTGGCGGCTCGGCGCAGCGGGAGCAGGGCCAGGTACAGGTGACAAGCGGCTTTGGTCAGAGCGTGGAAGAGCAGCCGCAGCTCAAGCACGGCGTTGCCTGGAGATAAGAAGGTAACAGGGTCAAGCTGGAGTCTAAATTAACACCGTGGCTAATGTCGAGAACCACAAACAGCGTCTGCCACTGGATTAAAGTCTGCTCACCAGCCGGCTGGGCGGCGGGTATATTGAGCACGCAAAGCGAGCTTTCTGCAAGTAAAAGTACCCTGACAACCACCTGACCTAAAGCACAAACCATTCACTCTCTAAATAAAGACTCAAAATTGTTTGTATTGCCCCCTCTCCCCGCCCCGTCATCTCAAAGCAATCAAGTGTGGTTGCCTCATCAAACGAGTTTAATAAAACAATATTAATTATGTAATATATCTTATTTTTTCATTTAAAACGTACAGAAACTGAAGGTTTTGGTTAGTGACGCGATCTGCACCACCTGCGCCCATTTTAGCTATTTGTGTCATTTTGGGACACAAACTATTCCCTAATCTGTAGAGTCTCATCTGCTCAGTGCGTCCACCTTTCGAGGGAATACACTCGAAATATGAGCTACAATAGAATCCACAACCACTTTAACATGTTATGAAGAGTGATTCATGGTCTCTTGTGCCGTGCGTTTATAGGTTAGTGGACAGGTGCCATAAAACCCTTAAAAAGCCGGTTTTCCCTTACCGTCTATAAAGCAGAAAATCCAGAGTAGGGCAATACTCGCTGCCAACAAAGTCCACCAATCCATGTAGCCTCCCCCCTGTGCTGACCCCAGCAACGAAAAGCGAGAAAGAAATGAAAAAGACGAAGTTATGATCTGGCCAAGCCCTGCCCTGCCTCTTTTACGCAGCTAATACCCAAACATTAAGTCGTCGCTTTCTCCGCAGGAGAACCGTCAAAGCGCACCTCAGGTGTCAACCGGCGCATTAAGTCCTAGAAGCAAGGCTACAACTCTTGAACCTACTGCACCGTGTAGCGGAAGTTTTTATTGGCTGGAAGACCCTCCTCGGGCGTGAAAGGTGTCGCCTAAAGAGTCTTTTCAACCTTTGGGACTTTAAACGAGTTTACCCTCTTATTTTTTTTAAATATAAAATGTTATAAGTAAAAATCTTATAAGAATACTTTTCTTCTTGAAGTGCATCTATGCTGAATTTTTTTGTAGTTTTCCCCACCTTTGCCCAAACATCTGCTAAATATGATGACCTCCTAACATTAGTTATTCAGCTGATCTCTGCGCACATTAAAGAGGATCCAACAGTCAGGGGGTTCAAAACCTACTACTCTTGGTGCATGACTCGTCTAGACTTGCATAATCTGAGCACAGATGTGGGGAAATCACTTTCCACAAATACAGTTAATGCAGCGTGGTGTAATGACGTAAACAGCCTATATGTAGTCCAGTGAGTCTGCAGCCTGGGTAACTTAAAACACGAGCAGCTAATTGTGTGTGTAACATTTTCTGCATGCTAAATTTCTTGACCTTGTTTGTATATTACTAATGCAAAAGAACGCAGAACCTTCGCCATTTACGTACGACGTCTCTGCGCGTGCTCGCCCCAGGCTCGCTTGCGTGTCGGCGTCATGGCAACGGAAACCCTCTTCAGACGGTGGTTCACCTGGAGGAGGTATCTCCTTACTGGCTCCGTTAGAAAAGTAAGTCTGACCCCAGGGTAAAAGTTAGCAGTCTGCACACTTTTCCAAAATGATGTGTGTTGCACGTGACCTAAAAGCACGGAGAGTTTTGGTAAATTGGCCACACGAACTTCAGTCCTCAAATCAGCACAGGTAAGAAGCAACCACATTGTAATGGAGACGTGGGCTTTTAATGAAATTAAAGCAACTTAATTAGCAGGTATGGAGTAAGTGATGAGTAAATTCAGTCAGTGTTGTTCTTTGACACTGTGTATCGTTTATCACTACCAGCATGTCGCTGACTCCAGGCTGCTTGTTTTGTCGTGATGTAGAGATGAGCCACATGAAGAAGAAGGGTCCCAGTGGTCTGATCACCGTGCACTCACCTTTTCCTGTCAGCCTGTTAAAATCAGAGGTAATAATAAATAAGAGAGCATCCTCATAAAAGTGGGAGTGTAGTAAAAAGAAAGCTCGGAATTGGATTGTATATTACACAAAAGGAGCTACTGGGTGGCTCAATACCACCCCGCTTCCCATTATGTTAAATATACTGCTGTTAATTAAACTTTTAATTAAAGAGCATCGGCAGTGTAAGTGGTTTTGCTCGACAGCACTGCAGTGGTGTTATGCAGTGAACATGTACACTCTGTGCGGTTTGCACTTCACAGCAGAGTGAGACTGTGACCTTTCACCAAGTAACAATTTATCTCCAGTCTTTCTTCTTCTTCTGTATTTGTTCTCCTGCTCTCAGTATACAGTACGTGCACGCAGTCTATGGAGGGCCTCAAGTGCCAAAGTGAATTAAATAAATAATTAAATAAATAAATAAATAAATAAATATATATATATATATATATATATATATATATATATATATATATATATATATATATATATATATATATATATATAAATATTGAATTATTAATTACACGTAATTAATTAATTAAAATGGGAAATAATTAGTTAAATATATGCATGACTTAAATGTCAATTCATTTTGTTTAAAACATTTAATAAATGAGTTATTTCCAATTTTAATTAATGACAAATTTAATGAATGTGTAATTCATTATTAATTAACCAAATCAGTTAATTCAAAGATGATAGTTTTTTTTTCTTCTTCTTTTTATTATGTTAAAATATCTCGGGGGTTAAATGTGTGGTTGATGTTTCACTGGTTCGGCCCACTTAAGATTAAAGTGCCCTGTATGTGGCTCACAATGTAAAATGAGTTTGACATGCCTGGCTTTCCTAACTGCGCCTCTTCTTTTTCCTTTTGCGTATCATATCTGAACATACAATCTCAGAGTCTATTTTTAAAATGAACGAAAAGGTTTCAGTTTACTGACAGATACGGTAGCCACTGTTACCCGCACTTAAATAAGGACTAAAGGAGGCGCGGTGCCGGATCAGGTTAAATGCAAAACAAAGAGTCTACCCCATCTACTGCAACAATAAAACCTAACAATAAGCACACATACCTGTGCACTGATGCCAAAACCGCTGTCATAAAATGACCAGTGTCATTATTTTTTACACCAGAGTGTAAAAATGCATATATAACGTGTTACGTGTTAATGTAACTGCGAGAAGCTGCTCGTGTTTCCGTGTAGTGACGCGATCTGTCGCAGCTGGGTGTGGTGGACTCTACCTTCATGTACACGGACATGATCTTCTCTCTATGTGAACTTTGGCTGGATTTCAAAAGTTCGGTCTACGCAGGACTCTGCAGTCTGTAAATATATTCAAAGTACTGTATGCTGTGAAAACAAGAGATGTACATTACTGTGTAAAATTCTCGAGATACCCCTCTTTTTTAAATTATTTGCTTAGGAAATGGACATCTTTGGATGTTTGCTGCTTTATATTCTGTTATTTGCCAAGATGATCCCAGAATGCTTCAGTAATGTTGCAGTCTGAACTCTGGGCTTTTACTGCAATGGCAGTGTGTTTGGGATCATTGTCATACTGAAAAAATGAAGCTGACACCATTCAGACGCATTCTGGATGATATCAAATGTTGGATCAATATCTGATGGTGCTGTTTTTTATAAATTCATCAAATTTCACAAGATCTCCAACTGTAGAGACTCACTGTTGTAGCTTCCTGACCGCTTCTGTAAATATTGATGACAATTTTAACCAAAGCTCCAAGCTCCATCTGACTTGTTGCGACTGATTTTCAGACCAGTTCTTGTGTAATTTAGCATACCTCAGCCGACCTTCCAGTGAGACCATTTCTGGTGAGGCTTCAATTAACAGTAGACTGGTCGACTGAAAGGCCAGATGCATCTCTCAGGTCTCGTCAGGTCTTTGCCTTTTCTTTTCCTTCGTTGTTTTTTTCCCTCCTGTTTCTTAAGAACGTGACTTTCATGTACTTTTGTGTTTTTCTAGGCCTGCCACTTTTTCTTTTGTCTTCCCCTTGTCCACTATCCTCAAAAATTTTAAGGACACACGGCGCACTACACAGATGTCTTCACATAATAGCTCTTTGAGAATCAATTACCTGGTGCAATTATACTATTCGATCTGTTTTATGTCTGTCGAACTGTGTTGTCTTTTGAATTTTCCATAGATTCAACTAAAGACGTGAAAGAAATGATGTGTTTTTGTAACATGCTGCTAGTAACAAAGTGCCTAAAGATACAGTTTAAAATTTGTTCTTAGCCATTATGTCCAGTATGTGTATATACAACATAGTTTCAGCCCTTGCATTAGGTGGCTTTTTTATGCCAAAATGTAATAGGTCAGTGTAAGTACCTTAAAAAACAACAACAACAACCCATCACTCTGAAAATGGTAAGATACAAGGATAAAAAAAATGAGTTGTGGCTCAAGAGTTTTGCACATCACTGTAGTTGGAACCATTCATTTATTATTCATACTGTAATTTCAAGCAAACTTTATGCACTGCACACAGTAACTACAGCGTACAGTATACATCTGGTGTTTCAGGAGTGCGTTATAGATGTGAAGCACACCACGGAGAGCAAGAAGAGCAGAAGGAGCAGCTCACAGCAGCGTGAAAGGACGAGGAGCACCTGCAGGTCTGTAATGCCAGAGAAAAGGAATGAGCTGTCTTATGTGCCAGAGTGGGCCACCAAACGGGACTGGCTCTCTTACACCTCCCTCAGACAACTGCAGGTACTGCACTCAGTCGACTCAGATCTTCAAAGAAAAGATGGAAAGGATGAATTCCTGAATCTCTTTCCTTTCTTGTCATTTAGGCAAAGATGAAGGCTGAGAAGCAGCAAGTGAAGGAAATACTCCAGCCATTACAGGAGACAGAAAATGGGTTTATCAAGGTAGGGTACTAGTTTTTATTGTACTGTAGTCCATCTAATACAATGACACAGCTTTTTCCCCCCTCACATTTTATTCTTCATGATTAAAAATACATCCAATATTGATTGAAATGCGTTTTCATTCAGGAGTTGGAGTTTTTCCTCAGTCAGCGTGATGTTACAGAGCTCAGGAGGAGAGAGCTGCTCCACAAACACTGGACTGAACATGTCTGGTTTCCTATCCAGCAGAGAGTGAAAGCGCATGTGTCCAGCTGCCCAGAGGCCAAGAGGCGCCACAGCCTCTACAATCACTACCTCCATGTCTGTAACTCCAAGGTGGTGCTGAAGCTTAAATGAGTTTTGAAGTTAGGTCAATGACTCCTCATGTTGGTGCTAGAGTTTTTGTGTTGTTGTGGACGGCGATGTTTAGGTTTTGTGCCTATTACTGCAAAAACAGATGAGATGAATGTTTAACTTATCTCACTGCCACGTTATCTCTGATCCATAGGGGAATGTCTTTCTAGAGACCTACGATCCACAGGAGTACGATCCTTTACTTCTCAATATCAAAATGCAACAGGTGAACAGCCAGGTGACTTCTGTGACTTGAATATTTCCCTTCAGTATGTTTCATAACAACATTAGAGTGTCTCATGTGTGTGTTACTGCTAATGCATTGATTCCTTAAAGGGGTCATTGGGCCTTCATTTAAATGAAAGACCAACAGGAAAGAGATTCCACTCGTCTTTGGGATCAGGTATCTATATATTTTCCCTTTTTTGTGGGTTTTTTTTCTAGCCAATCGGAAATTTAAGACAAAATATTATACAAACGCTTAGTCTTCAGTATTGGCTTAGTTATATATATATATATATAAGGTACATATTATGCTTTTGTTGTCTGTCATATACTGTTACCATGATGGATGCTCCCAATAAACATGGCCAAAGTTTTTACCTGACACTTCATTAGGTACACCGTGCTAATTCTAGGTTGGACCTGCTTTTTCCTTCAGAGCTGCCTTAATTCTTCGTGGCACAGATTCAACATTTCTCTGAGATTTTGTTTCATACTGACATGACGGCATGACACAGTTGCTGCAGATTTCTCAGCTGCGCATCCACCAGATCTCAATGGTTCTGTATTGGACTGAGATCTGGTGACTGTGGAGACCGTTTGAGTACAGTGAACTCATTGTCGTGTTCAGGAAACCCGTTTGAGATGATTTGAGGTTTGTGATATGGAACGTTATCCTGCTGGAGGCTGCCATCAGAGGATGCACAAGGTGCACTGTGGTCATAAAGGAGTAGACATGGTTAACAACAATACTCAGAGGCTGTGGTGTTGAAAGTTTTCAGTTTCAGAGGCCGAAGTATGACATTACACCATAGCGTTACACCAGTGGTTCCCAAAGTTTTTTTGCTAGGCCCCCCTTTGTTTTACAAGAAAATCTTCGCGTATAAAGAGCTAACATCTCCAAAATGTCAGGAGTAGTTAGTCATTATAAGAAGTGTTTGTGAACTAAAAAAAAAAAAATCAACAATATGGGATACTGTTTGTCTGTGATTTGGACAGTCCAGCGTGTGCTCCCGACGCAGGTTAAACAAATTCTATCATGGAGACCTACCTTGGCACTTGTGCAGGTGAAGTCAAAGGCAAGATATGCTTCATCATATATCTAGTATTTGGCTTGGAAGGAAGTTGGTTTGGAAACATATTTGGCAATGCTTCATCTTCTGCTTTGCGTTCGTGTGGGGTCCCCTCTGCAGTGGCTCTGGCCCCCCACTTTGGGAACCTCTGCATTACACCATAAGCATGGCTCATATAAGTATAGATGAATCAGCGCCTTCATGTTATTTACGTAAAAGTCTGATCCTATCCAAATGTCACAGCAGAAATCGAGACTAATCAGATCAGGCAGCGTTTCTTCAAATACTTCAATCGTCTGTTGTCCAATTCTGATCAGCTGGTGTGAATTGTAGTCTCGGTTTCCTGTTCTTTGCTGACATGGCACCCAGTGTGGTTTGCTGCTGTAGACCCATCTGCTTCAAGGTTTAAGGTGATATCTGTTCAGAGATGCTCTCAAGTGTTTGAGTTACAGTTGCCTTCCTATCAGCTCAAATCAGTCTGGCCATTCTCCTCTGACTTCTGACATCAACGAGGCAATTTTACCCTGAGAACAGCTGCTCACTGGATATTTTCTTTTTTTCGGACCATTCTCTGTAAACTAGAGATGGATTTGTGCAGAAATCCCAGTAGATCAGCAGTTTCTGAAATATTCACAATGCCCATCTGGCAGCAAACAACCGTGCAAAGTCACTGTGGCGTGGTGTGGTTTGTGGCTCAGCTACAGGGGAGCGGTGGAGCAGTGGGTCCAGGATATGGTGTCAGGGGAAGGCTGACCAGCACAGCTGATTTCCATTGTATAATCATGCCTTCCCTATTTGAGTAGGATGCCGGGACCTGACAGGGAGCTGGGTGTACTTGCACTGGAGACAGGCAGCTGTAAAGCTCCAAAAACTGAGTCACTGGAAACTTTGCAAATAAACATTCAACTGCTTGCAAAGCTACGCGCTGTGGGTCCTTTACATCACAGTCACTTAAATCACCTCACTTTTCCATTCTGACGTTCAGTTTAAACTTCAGCACCATCTTCACCGTGTCTACATATCTAAATGCATTGGCTTGTTAGCATGTGATTGGCTAGATATTAGCTTTAGTAAGCAGCTGAAGAGGTGTACCTAATGAAGCCTAGAATGAGTTTATAAATCAGCACAATAATGACAGTTACAGTTGTTTTACTTAGTAAATATATATTTTTTGAACTGTGAATTGTGTAAAGCAACTCTAGAATCCAAGAGTATAAAATGGAAATATGGAACTGAAAATGAGCACAACAGGTACCCTTAATTTTTTGCTGGATTAATTTATAATAAGTACTTCTGAAAAGTACCAATTAGCATTGAGCATTTTCATTAACTGCTCAGTGGTCTAGGAGTTTATCTCAATCTTTTGCTTTTTCAGTGTAAAATACTTTCAGGTCAAAACTTCTTCAAGAGAGATTTTTTTTTTTCCATCTTAGGGCAAAAACTCCACTGGACAAAAGCTGAACGGCGAACTAAAAGTCATCGACCTCTGAGTGAGTCTGTGAAGTCTCAGGCCAACAAACGTCTACATGCCTCATCTAAATATCCAGCCTGTGGGTCCATTAAAAGGCCAGTGGTCGTCGAGACTGATAGAAGCAAGTGTAGCAGGTACTTATATACTGTATTTGTACACTATAGCACCATACTGCTCACTGACAAATCCCACTAACAGTTTAAAGTTTGAAATGTTTTTCATCCAGGCCTAACACTATACCACTGCACATCAGTGCAACAGCCACATCAGATGGAAGGTGCCACCAGACCAGCTGCTGGTTCTCCAGATGTAGATGTCTGCAGGAACCATCAAGTTAACAGTGACTTTGGCCACTGTGTGCATCCAAATAAAAACAAACAAACATAAAAAACCTACTTCACAATTTTCCTGGACATCGTACTCGAAAGACAAACGCAGAAAAATGTTTTACTGTACATACATTTTATTCATGCCGGTGCCGTTTTCGGGATTTAATGGCGTACTTGCCATGAAACCTCAAGCTTACACCATAAGGTTAACCATTGACATTACATTATACAGCAGTGTGCAGCAGTTGTAATATAAAGATACGTGAGACAGTGTGCGACTGTCCACACGCGTGTGTAACTGGCTGATATGTTGTTATATTCTTTAATTAGCAGTGCGCCGGAAAAAAAAAAAAAAGAATTTACAAATCGAAACTGAAATGTAAAAATCCGGTGAAACGTTGAGTCCCGTTTGTTACTTTCCATTTCTGACTGGCGATTAAGAAAATATTGGCAATCATCTCCGTGTTTTGGATCGT
This sequence comes from Perissodus microlepis, assembly GCF_051167445.1. Taxonomy (NCBI): domain Eukaryota; kingdom Metazoa; phylum Chordata; class Actinopteri; order Cichliformes; family Cichlidae; genus Perissodus; species Perissodus microlepis. Next base: position 7,497,707 of record NC_140475.1, read on the forward strand.
TTGAGGTCGCTGAAAAGCTCAGGGTCAGTCGAACAAGCAGGGACAGTAAAATCCCCATTATTGCGTAATGTGCAAGAGCATAAAAAAGGCACTTTAATGGTCCTTCATTACTAGGAAATTAAGTGGTGTGTGTGCCTAATGGAGTATTCAGATGTATTTTCCTCATTTGGTTGGCTCGTAAAGCTGTAGGTCTAGTTTGACGTGAACTTCTCCAGTAGGGACTTCGTGCAGCAGAAGGCGACGGGTTGCTGCTCCTTTGCTCTCCATCTCTTTCTTTATCGTTGCCACGGGAACCTCAACGCGGCCGAGAAAATCTAAAGAGGAAGGAGGGCACTTTTATTTAGTAAGAGGATTAAAATGAGAAAAAGAAACGCATCTCATCGGACAAAAAAACAAAAAAAGTTCAGACCACTGATTTACTTTAATAGAGGAAAACCAAGACTTTAAGTGTTCCTTTAATTCTGTATAGGCAGGAAAAATTAGACAAAAAGCCTAATAATCAACTGTTTTATGCATGAGTGCACGTGCGTGTCCTTTATCCACTGACCATCTGGTGAGAACTGATCTTTCTCGGACACGGTGACGCAGAGGACATCCTGGTAGAGGTCTTTGATGAAAAACTGGCAGTTAAAATTCCACTTTGGGCTCAGAGTGTCGCTGATTGGTCGAGATGTGTAGCACTGAGCTCCCATTGTCAGCTCACAGTAAGGATTACTCTTACCTGAAGAGAAAAGGAGTTAACGGGACTTAATTACAAAGCATGCATTAGCACTGTCATGTTGCCACGGGGCCTCACCGTTGGGCTTACAGGCCTTGAGCTCCTGGGCTTCAATGACTGTTACCAGCAGCCGACCGATTCCGCTGGACTTTAGAGAGCGTGCTAAAATAAGCAGAAGACAGTAAAATATATATGACAAAAACGCAGCATCCATTCATAATTAGGATAATGTTTGAACAACACACACATGCATACTTCAAGGTTCAAATAAGAACACTTTGTTAACCCTGGCAGGGGGCTTGCTTTGTTGTAGATTTTTAATATGCAGACTGAAAAATGTCAACTCTGGATCAACTTGGAATAAAAGGAAGTAAAAATAAAGCACTCCATTCAAGCTCCAGTGCGTGCAAATGAATACTCCAAAATTAAACGATACGATACACGGTATAAATATGACACTGTAGGTGAAAACAGTCCAGTGGTCATAGGGACGAGTCGTAGAGTCTGATTTCCTGAAAACTTGTGAAGGTGCCGCACAGAGACCACCAAACAATCATTTTCAGATCAAGCAGATTCCAGGTCAGATGACACTAAGAAACTGCTTGTCATTATATCATTCAGCTCAAGCCGGCACTACAAGGAAAGTTAACAAGGGAGCAGCGGAGGAGATGATAGGAATACCAGCTTGCTCTGCAAAGGGATAAAGTCAATACACTCAATATTAGCTGATATATTTATGAGCGTGTAGCTGTGTTTACCTTGGTAAGCCTTCTCTCTCTTTTTCTTCTCCGTCTCTATGAAATGTTCAGATGCCGCTTTGATTTTCTGGACCCACGCTGCCCTAATGGAAGCAGTAAAAATGTGTGAGTGCTTCACGCAGAAACACGGACGTGTGGTTACACAGAACGCGAGATTTTTGCACACGTGCCTCTCGTTCAGGGTCTCGGTTTTGAGAGTGTAGACGCGATCGATGTGCGAGACGTGGAACAGCGGCTCGTCGCTGGACGGGTCGGGTGGCATTTTCACCAATACCTCGTTCAGGAAGAGAGGCTGGCGGAGATGAAATGCATATCGGCAAATGCCAAGAGAACGTAAACGATGAGAAATAATAGTTCATCTGTGCATTTATATATATTTTTATATATATTATACCTGAGATTAGCTTACCGTTTTGTACATCTTGAGCTGTATGCTTGTTTTGGGGCTGAATAACTTGTCAGATCCTGAGGAGGAGAAGGGTTTGGCACTGTGTGTGAGGAGGAGGAAATCACTGAAGAGGAAAGCCCACAGCTCTCTGCTGCTTTTGGTCTTGTACAGCCGACCGCTGTGGAGCAACTTGCGAGGCCCGAGGCAATTAGTCAGCGAGTTGAAGACCAAGTGCTGGGGGGAAAAAAGGTGCAGAGAAAGCAAGGCATGGCTGAGGAAAGTTGTTCGAAAATAAGCAAACTGTCAAGTGTTGTAGTTAAGAATGGAATTTTTGCTGTCCCTGCGTAACAGCTCAAGACTTGTCAGACATGAAATGCTTTGCAGAGGCCATATTTAATATAGCAGCAGGGACTCGAGAGTCGAGATACTCGTGTCCGAGTGTCTTTACCTCTATGGGCCCCTCACACTGCATGTGGCTCTGTATCCATTCGAGCCTGTCTGAGTTCTCCTTCTCCCGAACCCCCTCATTGACCTGAGAGCACAGCTCCTCGGCTCGCTCCAGAGCTTCTCGGAGAGGGCCTCGGTCTGCGTGGCCATCTGGGGTGTGCTCCAAGATCTTAAAAAGAAGCACAGCACAGGCAACAAATTAAGAGACATGGAGATGAATATTAAACAAGTGGTAGGCGGGATTCATGGAGTTACATATAAACAGCATTTCTCTGCATACATTTTTGATGAGTAGAGGGTAACGTGTAATCCTCTGCATGGGCTTGAGGAGGAAGCTGGACAGCGGCATTCCTTTACAGCGGTAGTTAGTTGCAATCTTCTGCTCAAGAGGAGGCAGACAGAGGCAGAGATATTTTATTGCATCTGACAAAAGCAAATGTTTTATTTATTTTTCCTTTCACAATATCCATTATCCAAGGCTCGTACTTTGAGGAAGTCTTTAAAGTCAGGCTGGTTGTGGGTCTTGCTCTGCAGCAGGGCTGCGGCGTTGAGCTGGCAGGAGCAGAAGCGAATGTACGGCTGCATGTGTGCGAGCTCCGATGCCAGCAGGTCTCCTATTAGCTGAACGGGCATGTTCTCTCCTCCTGTCTTTTTACGGACACGCAGGGCTCTGGAGGGGGGTCACAGATGATCAGGATGTGAAACACTATTTCATAACCTCACAAAACATAAATAGATGGAGTATCTGATGAGTTCTGCAAGCCTTCAGAGTCTATGGACTTGCAGAAATGAAATAAGTGTCAGTTTTTCTGTGCATTTGCTTTTGATCATTTTCACAGAAAGAGTTCATAAATGTTTATTCTAGCAGAGCAGTGGGGTTTAATAGTTTAGATGTCAGGATGGTTCACAACAATGTCACACGTGGGACCTACTTGAGCAATTTGGAGTTGCACATAATCAGTTCCCTCCAGTTAACAAAGATAACTGCCATCTCAGCTTCAGTTAGACGGCCTGACTCGGACATGGGCTTGTAGAAGACCTAAGAGGCAGAAACAAATGCAAACAGGTGAGGACGGGGAAAAAATGACAGAAAAGTGTTAATAATGTTCAAATATGCCTATGTTTCCGTCGGTACCTCTAGCACTAGCTCAAGATCCTCGACATAGGTCTCCTCGGTCTGGATGAGCTCGTGAATGTAACCCTGCCTTTTCCTCTCCTGAGGGGTCATTGTGTCGAGCGTCATCAGGTCAGCACACCCTACAGGAGCACATCCATGCGCATGCAAACACACGTGCAGACATGCATGCACGGACATGCACCGGCATGTGCATGGCAAACACAAGCACAAACACTTTCCTCTCAATCACTGATGTGGTGTGTGAGAAAATACAGCGAGCGTTCAAAAACATGTTAAAATCTCCCTTTATTATCACTTTGATGACGTCTAATTTACATTTAATGCACAGAGTGAGGCACATTGTAGTCGCAGTACATGAACATAAGTGATGCCAACACTAACAACACTGCTACCAAGAACACTAAGGTAAAGAAAAATAAAGCACCTTTTATGGTGGAGTGCTCACTCCTAGTGATTGCATAGGTGTAAATGGATAAAGTAGCTAATGCTTGAGTGACAGAGCAGTGGAAGACTCAGCTGGTAGTTCAAGTCTTTGAGGTTCAATCTTGGCAAAAGTTGGATGTACAGTTGTGGTCAGGAGTTTACATACACGCATCACGAGCATGAATGTTATGGTAATTTGGGGCTTTTAATAATTAATTCCACAGTGGAATAATTATACAACATACATGTTTAATAACTTTAAAAAACAAGAACTGATTCCAAATGCTTGACTTGATTTTGGAGCTTCTATAATCCACACAATGTCAAAAATATATGCACAGACTCAAACAAGGTTCTACAATAGCTTTTAACTCGACAAGACTGAGGCCTATTAACCTCTCATGATAGTTTCTACTACAACTGGTAGTTTCTCTTTGCCAAAATAAAAAGGTTTGACAACTCTCATTCGATTGACGGATACTCAGAACAATGGGAAAGTCCAAGGAACTCAGAGAAGATATAAGAAGCAGAATTATAGAGTTACACAAGCTGGGAAGATTTCTTGGAGTCATTACTAAACAACTGCCACTACTTTGCCAAAACCCAAACTGTCACCCTCCGGCTGCGTCTACACTAGCTCTGATAAATTTGAGAACGGCGTATACGTCTGAAAACGCTCCGCGTCCACACTTGCGTTTTCATGTGTTTTCACAGAGTTGTTCAGCCACATCGAAACGGCCGAAAACGCTTACGTCCCAGTACTGCGCGTGCGTGAAACGCAAGACGATTCGACCTGCCTTATTTCTGTCTGTCGTTTATTTACTTTCCGGCTCTTTGAAACGTCACGGCAAAATGTCGAGGAAAAGCACCGAGTATTTAAACGGACTAACAATGAGGTGGAGTTGTTGCTGCGAGTAACACAAAAGTACAAAGTTGCAAAAGCGAGTGAGAGTCAAAGAATTTGAAGAAAAGCTATCGGGAGCATGTACAGACTGAATTAATCTTTAATAGGCCTGTCAGAATTGAGAGCACACAAAACAACTGCTGTGTGCTGCCCTCCGCTATCTTAGTTTAATTGGTCACATGACTGCATCACATGACTAAAATGGGTCATCGTTTTCGAAAAGGCTCTGGGTTCGCTATCCACACTGCCGTCTCAGTGTGGACGGAAGGCCAAAACAGAGAGAAAAAGATAAGTTTTCAAACGAAAATGTATTAGTGTGGACATGGCCTCAGATGAAAGGAAAATTAATTAGAATCTTCAAAAACAAGCCAAAAACCACCAAGGCTCAAACCTGACATGAACTAGAAAATATTGGAACACAGTGTCCACAGGGTGTTTTATATCACCATGGACTGAGAGGGTGCCTACTCAGAAAGAAGCCCCTTGTCAAAAACCAACATCTTTAAGCTTGACTGAAATTTGCAGCTGCCCACATGGACAAGCCGAATTTCACCTGGAGAAAAGTCAGGCAAGACAAAGATTGAGCTATTTGACTACAATGGCAAAAGGTATGTTTGAAGGAATAAAGATGAGGCTTTCAAACCTAAAAACACTGTACCAATTGTTCAGCATGGCGGTGGTAGCATTACGCTCCGGGGCTGTTTCGCTTGTACTGGTACACTGGACAAAGTGAATGCAATGGTGAAGAAGGACTAATCTCCAAATTCTTCAGCTTCAACTCAAATCAGCAGCTAGACGGTTGGACACTTTAGTCTACAGGACAATGATCTCAAACACACATCAAATCTGTTTTTGGAATGAATAATGGCCTTCCCAAAGCTCCGATGTCAACCCAACTGAAAATTTGTAGACTACCCTTGAAAGCCGGGTCTGTGCCAGGAAACCAATCAGTTCAAACGAACTCTACCAATCCTGCCAAGAAGAGTGCTCAAATATCCAGCCAGAATTTCACCAGAAGCTTGTTGATGGCTACCAGTGTGGTCAAAGTCTAACTTGCAAAGCGACGTGGATTAGAGAAAATCTAAAATAATTTCAAACCATTTCTTTTTAAGACATTAAAGATGTATGCTGTGCAACCTCAAAATTACGGTACCATTCTAGCCCATGATGAGTGCATTTAAACTTTTGATGATAACCCTATATGTCAGCAGTGTGGTAGGTGTTTCTCTCAGACTACTCTTGATATGCTAATGTTTGCATGTTTTTTTATTTTCTTTTTTTAAATATGTATTTGCTGGTGATATCACAGTTCAGTACAGGGTGGGTGTCATTTTAAGTACTTGGAAGCGTCAATAAATGGCAGAGTGCATAAGCATCGAATAATAAAATCACAATCAATTTCATCTCAGTTGCAGTTCAAGCGATGCGTTAGCAAGCAGCAATCAAGGTTACCGGTGATTTAAGCAACAGCGAGTCTTCACATTGGTCCATTTTTAGCAAGGTTTCAATGTTGTTAGTGCAAGAATGAGTGACCCTGTTAGAATACTCTGCATCATACTAATTTATAGCTTTAATTTAGAAAACTAAACCGATGCTTCTTACATATTATTTTACATACTTTTGTAATCAAACTCTTATTTTCCTTTTATCTGTAGCAAAACTACGCTTTCCACACTTTTGTATCACGGGGGACAAAAGCTTTGAAAGCTCATGTCTAGCTGCCTCTGCCTCGCTCCCTTGGTTAATTAGTTAAAGAAACAGAAATGAAAACAAGGGAGAGAAGAGAGCGAGGGGGGGAGAGGAGGAAGGGGTGTACGGTGAAATAAATTTACATTTAAAGCTGAGAAAGTAGGAGGCCAAAAACAAAGAAAAAAAAAAAAACAGGGTTTGTAACAGAGAAGCACAGAACACCAGAGTCCTAAACGGGTGAGGTGGAAAGTGCGGAGGTGGGCCGTTCTTGCTGGCGGCTGGGCTTCCTGTTGCGACAGGGCAATTCGGGATCGCTCAGACAGAAGGGGTGAGAAAGAGGAAGAGGAGGAAAAGGAGGAAGAAGAGACAGGAAAGCCAGCGTTACTGTCCTATAGAAGAAAAGGAGGGGAAAAAAACAGATGAAGTGGAGGAATGGAAGGGAGGGAAGTGAGATGATGAAGAGATGGAGAGACAGCAGACGTTAATATAGCTTTAATATTAATGCTGGACACTCACATGCAGGCGCATTAATAATGCATTTCTGGAAATGTAAATGTTATTATTCATCGTATCAGCTGCAGACGGCGATTTCTCGCGCTCTTGTTTCGGCAGCGAACCGCCGGCCATACGTGTGGCGGGCGTGTGAGTGACAACGCCTTCGCTGGAATTAGAATATCAGAGCGTTTTGTGTCTGTGGCTTCGACAAGTTCATCCTAATTAAAGATCTCGTGTGTTCACGCTTGTTAACAGCTGCTGCTGTGAGGAGAACACGCAAGCTGTGCATACTAATTCAGGCGCACACCTCTCATTAAGAAATCGGCCTTTTTAAAATTTCTCAGCAGCTACGTATGAATGAGCAGCGAGCGGGATACGCGTGAGGAAAATGACCGCCTTCCCGTGTGAGCAGCTGCTGCGGTGTTGCATTCAGAGAGGGAAAGTGAAGCTGGTGTTTCCAGAAATGTGACCAAAATGATGAAAAATGTGTCAGTTTGAAATCAGATCAGCTTTCGCTCTTTATTATTTTGTTGCCCGGGGTGATTTGTCAGCCGCATCTGTTTTAAAAGAACAGTTTGACATTCGTGGGATATACGCTTTGTTCACTTTGTGGTTGCAAGTTAAATTAGAAGATCAATACCACTCTCATATTAGTCTGCTTAATATAAAAACTGCAGCCAGAGCTTGGCTGGATTAAATTAACTAAGAACACGATGAGAGAGGTATCCATCACGCTTCATGCCCAAAATGTCAAACTTTCCTTTTGATGATTTGAAATTGTTGATGTTGTCCGGGATACTTAAAAGGCCCAATCATTTTGCCTTGTGGAGAAGAAATTTAACATTTTCTATTAATCAATTTCAGAAGCTTTTTATGGGAATGAGCCTTTTAAGTGTAATGGTTATATGTTCACCAATTTCCTCAATGATTGATTGAATCAACTACTCGAGGCTTACCATCAGTGGTTCCATGGTCTGACATGGATAAGGAATCTACTGTACCTGGAGTGAGCCAAGTCAACCAACATTTTTGTTTGTTTCTACAGCTGATAAACACAACTTATCAGTTTCCATGTGTGCTAACTGTCTTATTATTTTTTATTTAGAAAAAAAAAGACAGTCCATCAGTAAGAGGATTAAAGTTTTACTTACATTGCTGGCTGGGGTCTGATTCTGTTGTCATCTTGACATAATTGGTGGGCAGCAACCCTGTTACCCCGTTGGCTTCTCCTTTCCACCAGTCGGGGTTGGTCTTGTCGAGGATGTTGATCAGCTGACCCTTGGAGAAACTCAGCTCGTCCTGATTGGCAGCCGAGTAGTCATACATTGCAATAACTTGGCATACTGAGGGAACAGAGTTGACATATGAAGCTTAATCTGTTGCTGTAGATTTGTAGAATGACCCAATGAGGGCCAGTGTATAAAAAACAGAACTAAGAAAGCCTTAAAGAGACCAAGATGACATTAAAAGAAGGTGAAAATAGTGAAATGGTTTCCCTTGGGCACCAAACACTTAAAAAATACTGGCAGCCTCCAGTCTTAAGCCTCAGCCTCATAGTAGAAGCACCTCTGTGGTATCAATTTGAAAATCTTCTGTGGTTTTTTTTAGAAAATTTGACCTCTTATCTTGACCTCTAGTAGATGCATCTGAATTTCAAAATCCTACGTTACCTTGTTCTCGAGTTCTTGCATTCACAAACTTGAGTATTCACGCTGCCCACCCGGGCGGGCGACAACAACACCCCATCAGCCTTTTACGGCTGAGAGGTTCAACGACCTTTATTTTGGCTCATTCTACCATTTTATTTCTGCATATTTATTTATTTAGCCACAGACATTCATGCACGGACATGCACCAGCATGTGCATGGCAAACACAAGCACAAACACTTTCCTCTCAATTACTATTTATTTATTAAGCATATTTAGCCATAGGCCAGTCCCAACGGTCACCTCAAGAGGAGTTTGTGCTGGATTTTGGTCATTTTTAAGGCAGAGCCCTAGAATGCTATATGGCACTGCCAGGAACACTAGCTGCGTAGCCTGTTTGAGCTAATGCTTGCAGGCTGTCATTGGCAGGCATCTGTTTGGAGGACTAAAATTGTCTGTGACTCATTTCTCCTAAATGCTATTGATATAATTAATGGCAAATACTGCCTAGTCTATTTGCACTACCTGGGCACATCTCATGTAAACATATTTGCACTTGTGTGTAATTCCACGTCACTGCATTCATTTTTGAGTTGCTGTTGGTGATTCATTGTGTGGACTCCTAAAACTAAAAACATCGCCATCTGCTTCTGCTGCTTCTATGATCAGTGCTAAATGCTGAATGTTAGCAGGCTGAGAGAGGAACCATGGTAAAGTCTGTGTCTGCTAAATAACAGCATGACAGAATAAGCAGAGGGTGCTCCATTGTAAATGACTAAATAACAGAAATGACACTGAAAGATTATGTTCTGTCAGCTGAAATTGGAGACAGGAATTTATGATTAATGAGCATTTTTACCAAATTAGTTTCAAAGTCATAGACATGAAAACAACCACGACAGTAACTGCTGGAAAGCTTTTAAGTAATTTCGACCGGCATCTCTCAGCTAAATATACAGATTTAAAAATGTAAATACAAACCTGACTAAAACAAGATCAGTTATAGTAAATCAAATGCTGTGTTTGCCGTGTGTCAGCATTCACCTGGCAGAGGAGAGGGGGAAGACTTGCTACTGGAGGGACCCAGGAGCTTAACGTGAGAGGAATGAAACCAGCCTCTCTGCCGCTTTTTCCCCCGAGCCTGGAGGGGAGAGAAGAGTCAGTGAGAGTGAATCAATCTTCTGCTGGATCGTTTCTGAATCCTAAATCGAAACATTAATTAATTAATTGATTTTTTTGACAGGCAGAGTTTTGAACCTTGAGAACGCTCCCTCATGATGGGAATGTACATTCACTCTATAAATCAAACTAAAGCTCAGCTGAAGTCTCTGAAACAGCCGCAGTATTGCAAGCTGCAAGCTGCTGAGGGTAATGCACAGATTGACAAAGCTGTGGAAATCCTCTGTTCTCGGACACTCTTACTCATATTGACTTATTGTCTGAACGTACTAACAGCAAATATGACTTCTGCTGTCGCACTCTGAGCTTCAACTCAAACTACAGCTGCAGCCTCAGCACGAAAACAGGCAGAGAGAGATGACCCTTCACTTTGATGACCTTTGTAGACGACAGCACTGTTATTACTCCTGTAACCTTCCCGCCCACCCCTCATCAGCTCTCTATTGGTCTGACATGTCAGCAGATACAAACTCATCCTTATAGTTGAATGCTCCTGCATCCTGACCTCTCACTGCTGCACATGAACAGCTTTATAGTCAGCACTGTTAATACTCTTTTAACCTCTCATCAGCTCTCCACTGATTGGACACATCAGCACCTGCTCCTACTTGCAATATACTCGTGGTGGATTAAATTAAACAAGGATATGCCACTCATTTTCCATTGTACCTTAATTTGTTGATTGCTTTTTGCCATTTGACTGATTAACTAGTTTATTAAAACATCCATAGTGATAATGTCTTCATTTTGTTTGCTCATTTTGTCTGTCTATCCAAAACCAAAAGTTCAATTTACTCTCACTAAAAAGACTGAACAAATCTCAGGCGTTTTTTCCTTACAGGACCACCTTAATATTTAAGGAAATATCCACATATCTGCACTGTAACTTCCTCCACAATCATTCTGTTTCGCATCTAATGGCAACAAGTTTTCAATGACCTTTTGTTAATAAAGCTTTTCATTCTCGTCGCCATATAATCCAGTAGGTGTCACATTATAATGTTCTAAATTCCTTTCACAAAGAGGCAGAAATGTGTCATTTGCAACCGGGAGGTGGATTTAGGAGAATAATGACTCATTAATTGTGCTTACACGGCGCTCGGCAGTGCAATTGACCTTCTGCACTTGCAGCCAAAGTAAAAATTTCTAGCTGAAATCATAATTTTTCTGATGTTAACAGTTTCAATTTATCCATGGCTCTTTAAAAAAGAAAAATGAAAAAAGTATAGTATAGCTTACTTGCAGTTCCCCGAGCCACCAGCCGGTGGAGTTCTTGGCCAGGACCACGATCAGTTGCCCCGGAGACAGGCGAAGCTGATGCATCGTTGAGGCCCCAGTGGTGGTGACTGCCTGCGCAACCTCTGTTGACCAACCAGAAAAAGCCAACAGTGAATTTCGATCATTTAAATGTCAAGAGAATAACAGAATGAGTCATCAAACACCGACTGAGTGTCCGCCTGTGTGTTCATTCTCACCAGGTTTCTTGGTTGGACCTCCAGGTCTTGATGCCTAAAGTTAACAAATGAAATGTAAAGCAGAAATAAAGTATTAATTTAATTTGGCAATTTTTTTTCACATTAACTCAGCTTGACTCACCTCTGGCAGTTCTACAGGTCGGACATAGTTGGAGGGAAAGAGCCCTGTCTGGTCCCCAATGCATCCTCGCCACCACTCTCCTTCTTTCTCCAACACCAAAACAACATCCCCCTCGACAAACGTCAAGTCCCCCACCTCTGGGCTCTCATATGTATACAAGGCCACGTATTCTGGTAAGGACAACAATAGCACCAGTTAGGAAACCTTCGCTGACTTTAACTAGACCTTATTTTCCACAGATAAACTACTCTTACCTTCTAGTTGAACTGAATCAGATGTGTCCAACGCATCCACACTATGATGGGAAAAACACATGGTGAAGCAAGTCTTTCAGTTGTTAAAGGTTTTACACAAAAGGGATGTGCGTCTTCTTACTCTGTATTGCCAGCAGTCTCCAAAGCGACGTAACTTTTGGGGAACCATCCCTGCATCCCGTTGATCTGCCCCAGCCACCAATCTTCCCTCTGCTGCAGCACGCTGATGATGTCTCCCTGCGAGAAGCTGAGCAGTGTGGTGATGACGTCTGTCGCCGAACCGCCTGAAAGGCTGAGGTGGGTTTCTGAAGTGGCTGACCATGATGAGAGGGCCCGAGCGAGCAGAGGAACGGAGGACTGAGGAGTGTGATCAAAGGAACAGCGATCTGTCACCATGGGTACATCTAAGAAATCAATCACTAGACGCTCCCCTCCCCTGGACTTGCAACACAACTAATTTCACCTTTGGACCATGGGACATGACCTACAAACGCTAGAACTGCCAACACTGATGTCATCAGACATCTGTAAATATGTGTGTGACCCACAGAGAGTCAGAGAGAAGAACTCCCATCAGAGAAAAGCTATAAATATACAGCTGTGCTGTTTCTGAAGATGTGTGTTGATGTCAGCAGACCTATTTCTGATCATGCCACAGTCTAGTTATACACTACTATAATAACACAGATGAACTAAGAAGGGAAACATGAAGATTAAATGATCTCATGAACTTTTTTCAGTAACAGAGTGATAACTTTTAGCCATGAAGTGAATGTGCTCTTTTGGTTGAATCAACCAGCAACTACAGGGTGGACGTGCCCTTGTGAGGTCAATCTACAACCACCATGGTGACTCCTGTTTTTGTGTGGAGATTGAGAGGTGTGGATCCAGGCGCAGACAATGATGCAGGAGAGTGTTCAAACTTAAAATGAGCCTTTATTGTGGCTGTAAGAATTACTACAAAACCACTAACAAAACCTAAACTGGGGACAGCTACAGAATGATACGCAGACCCTCCGACAAAGAACAGAGGTAACCACACACTAAATATACACACAAGGTAACAAGGAAATGGCACACAGGAGGGAGACACAGCTGAACCTAATTAGACAAGACAACGGGAAAGCATAACCCAAAACACTGAACACCAGACGGGGGACTCTCCAAAGTAAAACAGGAAATGCAAAACAGAAAACCACAATTCCCAGAATAAAACTTAAACCGAACACACAAAACACTGGGTTGCAGACCCAGGACTGTGACAGTTTTTTTTAAACTATAACAACCATTACATCAACATTCTGATTTATCCAATACTGTGATTTAGTACCAGATACTTATTAAGAAATATTACCGTGCCCCATAAGCTTAAATTGCACTTTGAGCTTACTGGTAATTGGCCGGTTTTACAGGTAAGTCCATAATTTGCTGGATAAAGACACATTTTAGTTTTACCTTTGCACACCAGAACAGGGATTTTAAATGAAACAATTAATACATGACTGAAGTGCAGGCTTTCAGTTTTAATTCGAGGCGTTTTACGAATATTTTGCGCAAACTGTTGACAAACTACAGCCATTTTTAATACCCACTCCCCTACAAACTAACACCATTTTAAATTTAAAGATCGTTTTAATACTTGTAAAAACATCATGTTTCCTCCCTCTATATAGTCTGATGGGCCTTTGCTACAGCCACCATCAGCTACTGCTTATTTGCCTTCAGTTTTGTCTTCGGTAACTGAAAAGCATGCTCTGGGTTGTTTTTGCAGTATGCTTTGGGTAATTATCCATTTGCCCCGTAAACTGCCATCTGATTGGTTTTACAACATATGACTGAATCTGAGCAGACAGTACAGCCCTGTACACTTCAAAATTCATCCTGCTACATTTATCAGCAGTCACACCATCAATAAACACTAGTGACCCAGTTTCACTGGCAAACACATCCATGCTATAACATTGCTTCCCCTATGTTTGACAGACAATGTGGTATGCAGACGATCATGAGCTGACTTTTTCAGCCAAATGATGGCTTCCCCAACCTGCTCTGACTTGCTTTTTGGACCTTATATTTAACTTGTATATGTAATTGCAATGCAAACTGATAAAATCTGAACTGAATCAACTTTATCTGTTATTCTCTGCTTCATTTGTCTTGAAATAACAAGAGAAAAGGCCTCACCTGGCCATGAAACTGCTTGCCAGTCAACTGTCCGCTTATTGAGAAAATGGGTCGGTATACAAAAAGTCTGCAATTCCCCAAACAGCTCATGCAAATTATTTTCTTTTTGAAGCTTTTGAATTCAAGCTGAAAGTCTGCATTTCACATAGAGCAAAAACTATAAAAACTGTCTCACAAATTATGGATCTAACTGTATCTTGCTAACATGCTAAACTGGAAAACTTCTGGAAAACTAAAGACCTTTTTAAACAAAGGCAAAAATGAAACAGGGCTTCATTTTTACTGCTGAAGTAGGTCACAGTAAAGTTTACCTGCTCATTATAAAGAATAAGGAGTCATCTAGCCAGGAAATAAGAGTAAACAACAGTCAGGCTCTACCTGTGAAGCATCAGATTGGACAGGAAGAGGGCTGTCACCTTTTTCCACCATATCGGGGTGTCTGGGTAAAACAAGAGGGACAAACCATTAGGGAAGGATCCAAGAAAAGAATAAAAACAACCTGACAGTGCTATGGCATAAATTACAACGACCTAGGTGGCTGTTACAGACTTTCAGTCAGCAGAAAAAAAAGACCCAGACAGTTCTATCTTTAGTGCAGAGGAGCTAAAAGCCTAGAAACAATCTCAATCTGCTCCTCCTGTTTTATGTTACCTTGTGTTTAGTGGTGGTGGCAGACAGGACATTTTTCCAGGTGAAGTGGGACCACTTTGAGTCGAGGCAGGGGTCAGACATTTCTCAGCGTAACTCTGGGGGAACCAGCCCCTGTTTCCGCGGTAACTTCCGCACAACCAGCCAGGCTCACCGACCGTGTGCTCATCCACCTGCATCACGGAAAACACAGTTCACTTGCAGTCAGTCATTCGCAGCGAGGGGATCAAGATAAACGTTTTGTTTCCCTACTGCAGTAATCAGGAGCAATTACGACTGCACAGCAACACAAGTAGTGTGTTTAGACACCCATCACTCACACACACACGCATCAAGGCAGCTCAGTGGTGTGTGAACAGTCCTTAATTCTTTGTTAAATTAACACTTTCAGAATTGATGCTCATTGAGGAAACGTGGATAACCGGGATAATTGATTGAACTTTAACTCCATCAGTGATTACTTAAAATCAAAATATAATTATAGATTTTTAACCAGCGGTGCAGTGGTTAGCGCTGCTGCCTCACTGTGAGAAGGTCCTGTGTTTGAATGCAGCCTGGGACCTTTCTGTGTGGTGTCTGCATGGTGACTGTGGTTAGTCTGCCTTCCTCCCACAGTCCAAAGACATGAGTGGGATTAGGTTAACTGGTGATTCTCAACTGACTATAAGTATGAATGCTTGTTAGCCTCTCTGTGTTAGTCCTGTGACAGATTGGTGACGTTTCTAGGGCGTATCCTGCCTCTTGCCCTCTAGCAGCTGGGACAGGGTCTGGCTGGATAAGCCAATGGATGATTATTAACCAAGCCAAGGGTGAAACTCTTTCTGTATTTCTTATTCCAAAAAGTAGGCCAACACCAAAGCCAAAAAAAAAAATAGCAAAAAAAAAAAATCACCGCTTGAAGCTGAGTTAACCTCGTATTCTAGAACAGAAATTGACACGCTGACAATTTGGAATCGTGGCAAATGTGCCAACGCTGGCAGCTGTACTTGACCGCTGTGTCACCTTTGATAAATCGAGCCACTGAACTGGACCGTGCTTGTGGTGTTGCTGCCATTTGGTGCATTTTTTAAATGGACTGTAATGGAATTATCTAACGAGTCTGACACTGAGCCTAAAAAGCCAACAGCTCAGGTCCCACAAAAACTAATTGATAATCAAAAGCAACAAGATTTTGAGTAATACATATTAAATACATTTAAAAAAGACGAATATCCTGCGTGTTTACAGCGCGGGTGTGTGCTTCGTACCTCTATGAGACAGTCTGCGTCTACACTCAGCTCATCTGCGTTGCGAGCAACAAAGGAGTACAGGGCTCTGTAGGTGGTTAGCTTGGGTGCCAACTTCTGCCCCATTTCCTGCTCTTCTTTCCTCCTCTTCTCCTCCTCAACCTCTTTCCGTCTCTTCTCCTCCTCGGCCTCCCTCCTCTTCTTCTCCGCCTCTGCCTCCTCCTCCTCTCTCCTTCTCTCCTCTTCTTGTGCTTTCTCCTGGGCTGCCCGGTGGCGAGCCTGTGCCTCTCTCTCTTCCTCTTCCCTCTGTCTGGCCCTCTGCTCCTCCAGAAGCCTCCTCTGCCGTGCCTCCTCTTCCTCTCTCTCCCTCTTCTCTTGTTCCCTCCGCTCCTGCTCTCTCTTTTCTTGCTCCAGCTTTGCCTGTCTGTGGGAAGTAAACGCAGCTTAATAAAGCCACATTATGTCTAAGCAAGAGTAATACAGACAAACCCTGAGATTCACCTGGCCGCCTCTTCTTCTTCCTCTCTCCTCCTCCTTTCTCTCTCCTCCTCCTCGCGGCGTCTCTGGAGCTCCCTCAATTTCTCCTCTTTGACTCTGTGCAGGTCGTCCAGAACAGCCTGCTGCCTCACCTGCTTCTCCCTCAGCTCCTGACGCCGTCACAGAATGTGCAACACAAGGAGACATGTAAATATCTGTCTAAGACCTTTGTTCTTATCAGCCTTAAAAGTCTGAAAGAACCACAACATAACAGCTTCTCCACACGATGCACTTAGCATGACAAGATAAATATTGTTTTGCCATTTATGATTTCTCATAAACAGCAGCAACATTCACAGAAACACGCAGGCATGCTGTATGTGCATAGTAAGTATGAACTGAGTTTCTTTTCTCTTTCTAACACAGAAGTTGTGCAGGTTAGACATTCTGTGTGCGTGCGTTTTACCCTCAGGGTGCATCCTGTTTACACAGAAAACACAGACTAGAACAAAACCCACGGAGAGAAACAACAGCGAAGGAAGAAGGCATGGTACCAACAAAAACCTCTATTTAAAAATGATTCAAAAGAGCAGGAAAAGATGAACGAGCAGATCAAATCATTGCGGGATGCAAAGGAAAGGAGATTTAAGATTGTTGCTTGAAGGGGGGGAAAAATGTACAGAGTGGGAAATAAAGCGACAGAGAAAGAGGGTTAACCTTGATGAGAAGGAAGAGCTGGCTGAGGCAGGCCAGCAGAGACAGAAGGCCTCGGAGGACACAGTCGTCCATATCCCCGAGCTATGGAAATAACAGTGTGACGATGGAGGGAGACAAAATGTTTAGACGATGGGTGAGGAGAGCAAAGAAGAAAAGTGTGTCACAAAGGAACGGGCAGAGACAACAAAAATAAAAAGTAAGAAGACACATCCAGGTAGCAGGGAGAAGAAGAAGACAAAAGAGAAAGAGAAGAAGCCAGGGGTTAAAAGCTTTAAAAGCTGCTTAAGAAATAAACAAACCAAGAGACAGAGACCAAGAGAAAGGGAGAGCAGGTGTTTTAGTGCTCCAGTTGTTAACATCAGACTGATGATAAGACTCTGAGAGGACGTCATTCACAGCTATCAAATTATCAGGCTGTTTGATGACTAACGTAGACTTCAGAGACTGTATGTGTGCAAAAATAGTTTAAGTTTCCATTGCCCAAGGGGTGAAACTCTAGAGCTATTGTGACCAGTTGAACAAGATTTCACAGCAAGTTGAAAACGCCCTGTTTTTGTGCTATTTAATATCAAGCCAGAGCTGTGGGACAAAAACAACAGTATGCTTTTGCTTCATTTAACATCAGTGCAATCCATCTTAAAGCAATTTTACCTTATTTTGCTGCACGATTATATTCACTACTATGAAACTTCTCTTGCAAAATATGTTGACGCTAAATAAAGTCGGGGTATGAGAAACCCAACTTTAGCCTTAAAGTTAGTTTCATGAAGAAATAGTTTCAGATTGTGATGAATGATATTAAAGAACTGCCAAGGGAGGCAGCTTAGTGTGCTACATACACGTCTCGGTACAAATACAGAATATAAAGTGCTTCCTATAATTTATGGGTGATATCAGAGGCTATGTTCTTTTTTTTCCCCTACAACTTTGGTCTGAATGAGTCTGTAGTGGCCTGAACCAAACACTGACCTTAAGCTCCTTATTGTACTGCTCCATCTGCGTCAGTTTGTCTGTCGTTTCCCTTTCCAGGATGTCAAGCTGGTCCTTCAGCCTCCGGCAGTTTACAGTCTTCTCCGTCACAGTCCCGGTCAGGGAGGTCAAAGTCACAGCTACAAAGATCAAAGGTCAGAGACATGTCAGACCAGCGGCCAGTGACTAATCTGTGTGACGTGAGAGGAGGCATTTGTCACCCACACGGGAGTTTGTTGAGGCTGATGTTTTGCAGCTTCTCACACAGTCTCTGTTGTTCTGGAACCAGCTGTGAGAGCTTCCTCTGCCACTCCTGCGACCAACCGAGAGGAGAGCGCGTAAAAACACACATGCAGAAAGATGACAGGGCAGAAAACAGAGAGAAACATTTCTGTTAACCTCAAACTCGAGCTGAAGCGCGTTAATCTCTGCAACGCGGGTGTCCCTCTTCTGATTGACGAGGTCCAGCTCAGCCTTCTGAATCCGCCTCTTGCTCTGAGCGTCGCGGAGACGGTCTGAGATCTGCTTGTGCATGTTCCCCTGTGAGACCAGGTAAAAGATATCATGGTGCACCCATGCTTTGATTAGCACTGTGAATTGTAGGTGTGAATATTTATCAGTGTTAATGTAGCCTCACCACAGCCTCTAGCTCCAACTCCAGACTCTTCTTTTTCGCCCTTAGCCGAGAGATCTCCTCTTGCTCCCCCTCTTTCTTCCTGCCCAGCTCCTCTCTTTTCGCACGCTCCCACTCGTCCCTCCGCTGGCGCTCCATCTCCTGCTTCGCTGCCTGGAAGTATGAAGACAGAAGGTTATCAGAGAAGACCATCGATCCCAGACAGCATCACCCGACTGCTCCGGCACTCACCTCCTTCCTCTCCAGCTCTCTCAGCCTCTCCTCTTCCCTTTGTCGCTCCATTTCTCTCTGCCTCTCCAGCCGCCTCTCCTCCTCCAGCCTCCTCCGGTTCTCCAGCTCCCTGGCCTCCCTCTCCCTCCGTTCTTGAGCCTCTCTCTCCTCCCTCTCTCTCTTCTCCTTCTCCTTTTTCTGCTGCTCCTCAAGAGCTAGACGTCGTTTCTCCAACTCTGCGCTTCCCTTTGCAAAGTTCTCCTTCAGCTTGTCCTCAAAGGACACTAAGAGGAGGGGAAAGAAATAGGTGTATTACAAAGTAAGACAGAGGACGTCCAATGGAACAAAACATGCAGAATTCACAAAGCCATACCGCTGCTCTTGTTCTTTTGAGCAGGTTCTATCTCTGCTGTGTCTATTAAACAGGGAGTTATGTAGGGCCCTGTTCCATTAACAAGCTCATTGGACTTAATTCCTCCTCTGTAACAAAAGCAAAAAGAACATTTGTTCATTTATCTATTTGGTTAATTTTTTTAAAAATTGTAAATGAATCTCTGTGTTACCTCAGAGAGGGTGGTACTAGGTCTTGTGGCAGAGTGAGTGGTAGAGGGCGGCCCGTCTTAGCCATGTCCACCAGGTGCATGGCCAGAATGAACTCATCAGCCTGCAGCTGGCCATCCTTATCCACATCTGCCAAGGTCCTACAGACAAATCACACAGTGCTGTGTGTCAATAAGAACATCATGGTGAGAAGATAATGAAGTTAGAGATTTTTCACTGCAAGCATCCTTCTGCCGTTTCTGGCATTGGGACAGTAGTGGAAGGAAACTTGGGATATAAATCAGAGTACTGGGCTCACAGACATTCATCAGCTGATAAAGCGGAGGAGAATGAGGGGATCATCACTGCAAACAAATGGTTTCAGATAATAAGTAATGTTCTTAGTACTGTCAGATATTACAGCTATAACCTTTATAAAGTACTACTGAGTCTTATTACTTCAAATGTGTTATTTGCTCCTTTTGTGGCTCACAGTTCCAATAAAATACAGTACGATGCAAAAGTCGTGAGTTAGCCAGACTTTCCTCTATATTTTAAAGTGGTTTTGAGCACTAGTTCTTCAGGCTTTCTGAAAGTCTGTTTCTTTAGAAGTTGGCTACTTTTGACCTCACTTTCAGTCTAATCCATGTATTAGCCATTTTCAGACTAATTTTTTTGTTGTTGCTGTTGTTTTTTAAGCCACTTAACTCTGACCTATGAATTATTCAAGCATGAAAGAGGTGTGCTAGCTCAAGGGATAAACTAGTGTTTGGTGTACGCATAACATAAAACTTAGCAAATTGTCTGTTTAGGCACTTTGTTACCAGCAGCCTGTGTCAAACTGACAGCGAACAGGCAGCCAGCATCCTGATTCCTTGAATGTCCTTCAAGAAGTCTGGAAGATTGCTTGCCTAAGGAACGTGTTGAAGAATAAACATGGTCATATCAAATATTGACTTTTAAACTTGCTCAAACTGTACAAACTCTGCTTTTGCCTCATATACAGAATTTATGTTTGCATCTATTTCCCATTTCCTAACAGTATAATGAAATGAGGGATAGCTCGAGATTTTTGCACAGTACTGTATAGTCAAATTAGAAATGCTTCAAAGCCAGCTTTACAAGTGGTTAAACTCTTTTAACACAGTCAGCGTTGGTATTTACGTTGTCTGCAGAGCTCAATTTTATTATTGAAGCACATAATCAATTATCTGACCATTAAAGAGTGGTACACACTATTTCACTTAACATAGTTCCATGCTTTTACTTAAGTAAACTCTCCTCTTAACCCTAGTTTACGGGTAAAATTAGGAAATTCTAACCTTTAACCTAAAACAGACTTCACAGACTTTGAGGTCTTGAAAAAAAAATAGGGGAAAGTGGCAAAAGGGTCCTCACTTTACCAAAATGTCCTTACTTCAATGGTCATAAACTGTCACTGGTCCTCACTACGATAGATAGGCAAGAACATACACAAACATACACACATTACACTCACCAGATGGTAGCTAACTGAGTCTGCGTCAGATTTGATGCCATCAGTGCATTTCTAACCTGAGGTCCTGCAAAGTAACACGTAGATCAGATCAGAACAGCAAAGTGAACTCTTACAGTGAATACGTTTGTGTGCTTTCCAAGTTCTGTTAAGTGCAGTTAAGAGCAATTACAGGAGAACGCGAGTGCATGTGTGCAAAGTGAAACTGACCCTAAATTGTTTGCTTTTAAACTCTGACAGGAGCACTCATGTGGAGCCTAGTGGTCCTGAGAATTTCATGTTTGTTTAAATTCATGCGTGTATGTTTGTGTGTGCACAGGACTTACCTGATAAGTAGCCGGTCATGAGCTTGTCTAGTGTGTTGAACTGTTGACGGTACTTGAGTCTTGAGGCCTGGGAAACGGCCCAATCACTTGCGCCCATCTTTGGGGAGTTACTGGCCAAAGATGTGGTGGAGGAGGAATTGGAACTATGGTAAGAGAGAAGAAAGGTGTGTCTATATGTCAACAAATCACCTAAAGGGAACTGAAAAAATATTATTATTATATTATATATGATCAGCCTTTTTCTTTCTCCTTAGACCACTAATTGCTTGGAGACTCCCCGGTGTTATTTCTCAGCTCTTAATTAACTGCAGAGGAAGCTGGCGCAAACAGCTAAGCAGACAATGACTTTTGGACAATGAAACAAGACAACATCATACTTTCGGGTTATCATAATCAGCCATTCGGTGGGGCGCGGTGGTTGAATTGTTAGCACTATCAAGTGGCTGGCTCAAACTGGGTTTACTCTAGGTCCTTATTCTTACAGTTCAAATACATGCATGTTAGTTAACTGTTGATTCCTGGATATGAAGCAGATAAAGTGCTTAAAGTTTATAGAATAAATCATGTTATAAATGTATGGTTACATTTGGCTAATAGTCAGTGAGACAAGAAAAGTGCTATATAAATACCAGTCCATAATGAGTATGCCAGACCACATGATAGTCATGGTTGAAAATTGTAGCAGAGTGGGAACTTGCAACACTCATTAAGGTTTCAGAAAGACAACAGGAGATGCCAAAGCATTGTTTTTCTGGGTGTATATACGCACAGTAATAAGATTGCGGAAGTACAGACCGGAAAAACCTCAAAGAACTATCACGCATCTGTCCTAATATTAGAAAGTCTAACAGCTAGAACTGCAAGGTAAAAGCAGCTGTGGGATTAAACTGCATCTATTTTACCTCTTCGTATTCTGGTGCCCTTAATAATGCTTTCCTTACCACCTACACCTGAGGTCAGGGCTTATTGTGTGAAGCGTTAAGCTATTCAAAACAATGAAATCAGATACTATTTGTGTTCTTTTCCAAACCCACTCAAAACACCGTGAGGTGGACAAAGAATATTAGATATTCAAGAGGACTTGGCTGTCAGAGAAACTGCAAGAGGGCCTTCCAAACCTCAGCAGATATTAAAGTACATCGTACCAAAACAGAGATGAAAGCTTCACTGGCACATAAGTAAAACTACAAACCCCTCCAGTCGCAGTCTTATATTTCATTTTAGACATGAGCTAAAATTCAATTTTGATTTCATTTTAGAAGTGAGCAGGCCAAAAACAAAGAAAAAACATATCTATTCAGTGGGCACAAAACAGTATGAAATGACACACTAGGAGATCATTGATGTGATGGCCTAATTCCCCTAAAGTCACCAGCTAAAAAAAAACCCCTCCCACATATTTTAAGCTGCAGCAGCAATTTGGGCTTATTTCTGGTGACGAAGATTCAAGTAACTTATTTATTTTGTTTGCCTGTTTTATGTTACCTAATATCTTACCCTGAATAGGAATGACTGAAATGGGGACACAGTGGCTTATGGAGACCACAGGGACCAATGATCTATCTACCTTATGTCTAAGTGACTATAGACAGATGACTATATAACATTTACAAAAAAAACCCCATTGTAGTTGTTCAGAAAAATAGTCATGACTAATAAACCTTCATAGCATTCTAAGCATTTAAGATCTATAATGACCTCGCCCATTGAGAATGCTTTTGGATTCCTGTTCTCTGACGTTTTCGACTCTAAACAAGACAACTTCCTGCTATTGCCAAAACCCTCTGATTTCAAAATGTTTTTCCTGTACTCAGTGTTATCTGGGAGTTTCATCTCTGTTTGTGCTCTAATTCTCAACCCTTTCCTGCTGAAATCACGGCATGACTGCATCTGTCTGAGTGCTCAAACAAGCGTGTGTAGATAACAAACGGGATGTTTTAAAACCAGTATACCCTAAATTTAACTGACATAAATATTTCTAAATTCGTCTTTCAGCATGACTTCACTTATGTAGTACACACATGCAGCATTGATCCGAATCTCCCGTTGCGCCACATCTCAAAGGAGCTCTACTGGATTGAGATCTAGTTTGAAAGCATTTTCCTAGAGGCAAAGCACATCTTTATTACATGCTAATAACAGTTTAGTAATTTGCTCAGTAATAATCTCACCTGCTCGATCCCAGGTCAAGTAGAGAGTTGGCCTTTGACATGCCCGTGGACGGGGAGAAGGCCATAGGAGAGGAGAAGCCAGAGAGAGGAAGTCCTGTAAATGCAGTTGGAGACACTCTGTTAATGGTAAAATCTCCATTTGGGAAATTCAAAAGAATGTTTCAGTTTACACATGGTACTATATCCAGAACGTGCACGTCCTTTTCTTTAATAGATCAATTTATGACATTCTGCAAACATGCAGACGGCTGCTGCCCTTGGTGGTACGTACATCTAATCTTATCTGCTCATACTTTACAGTCGCTGCACACAGACCTCAACCAGCAAGGTTATTAACATCTGGGTAAGAGATTGTAGTTGGCTGCAACCACTTGCTAAAGAGAGTCTCAAGAGCTGTGGCACTGGTATATTTTCATCAGAGAGGGAGAGAGAGAAAAATGGAGGAGGAACACCAAATAAAAGGCTAATCTCACACTAACTCTTATTAGATTGCTCATTTCACAGCCAGAAATCGTACTGGAACAGACTGAGTAAGATTAAAGAGAATGGCCACGGAACAGATGGAGGAGGTGAGAAAAGAAGAGAACAGACTGAGATGTAAGAGAAATCCAAACAGAAGAACTGCTAATGTATATATAACATATATGTTCCTACAGTTGATATAAATTAACTTTCCTATCTGAACTGCAGCAAACACTGAGTGTGTGAAAAGCTGCAGTGCTGCATCTCTCTCACACACACACACACACACAAACACACACACACACACACAGATATGCCTATACGAAATGCAAAGCATGCACGCATCACAAGACCAATATAAGACTTGAGGGAGTAGAAAGATAAGGTGCAGCTCTTTCATGTTCCAAGCGTAATCCTCACTGCTTTACTGCACCACTGAAGCTCAGGACATGAATAACTGACCCTTACACATAAAATATTAACAAATTATATGTAAAATCCTGTATGCACCATGCTCCATACTGTTCAACAAAAATCGAATCTCCCTGCAAAGCTGCTAAAAAAGCAGGAGCAAAGAAGTTGCAGATTTCAGCTTTACCAAAAGACAAATCTGCTTATTTCATATCACACACAACCAAGTCATGTTACTGAATTACACCAAACATTTATGTTGGGTAAACTGGGGTTAGTTGATTAGCTGACAGGTGATTTTTGGTTTATTTATTTATTTTTACTTTGCAGAGAGCTGGTTCTGGTGAATCATCAGAAACATTTTCGGTGGTGAAGATGGTGGCGATACTTAAAAGTTTTGCAAGTATGTGTTTCAAAGTTGGAAAATATTTGGAAATATGATTAGGCTAACATAGCTGAAACCATCTGATCATTTAAATGGATGCTACTTATTAGAGCCATACTGATATATGATTTTTAAGACGATAACTGGTCATTTAAAAAGCCGATAATTCGATATAATTGTTTTTTTGTTTTTTTTAAACAAGTTTTTAAGTCAATTTTTGGCAAAATTACTGTTATTCTTCAACACAGTCCAAATTATCTTAGGTCAACTTTCTGGTAATTTCTTTAAGTAGTCTTCAGGCTTTTGAAATTACATTCAAAGCTCTTCTTTGGACGACGGCTATCTTTTGTTCCATTCATAATCTATTTATGACAGGCTGCTAGTAACAAAGTGCATAAAGAGACTATTTAAAATTGTTTTTTTCTCATAAGTTCTAATAAATTAGTCAGGCTCTAATTTTTTTGGTACTTTGTTTTATTTTTGTGAAATGTAAAATCTTCCTACTATACTGGTTTGTTAATCAGCTTTTTGCTGAGTGTCATTTTTAAAGGAATTTATAATATCGGTTTAAGCAAGCAATAAGTGCAATCAGGTCATGGGACCTTGTTATGCAATGTGCAAAGTTATGAGCAGATTACAACTGCACTGGCTTTATTTGCTTGTGAACAAGATAACATTGATGTGTGCCACTGAAATATCGTTGTTAAGTAAAATGAAATGAAATGGCTCTGGAGCATGACTCAATATCTTCAGCCTATGTCATTGCTGGAGCTAATCCATTGATCGTTATCTATTTTGTTTTGCCCAGAATGGTTCCCACTGCAGAACCAACCTGCGTTGTTAGGAACGAGTGGTGGGGTGAGGAGGGTGCCGTTGTGGAGCCCACAGTTTCCAAGCGGGGTGATAAGTGGCAGAGTCACAGGCGTTGGCAACAGGGGTTGCATTGAGGGCATGGGGGGGTTAACTGGGATGGGTGTGAGGATGGGCATGGCTGACATAGCTGACATGGATGACAGACCAATTGACAGGTTTGGCATAGAACCCATTCCTATATGGAGGAAACACACAAAAAAAATCAATCATTTTGTAATTTTTTCAAATGCATAATTATCTCATTTTGGAGAAAAAAAATGCTTGTACCAAATCGTGCTGAGGAAGCGATGGTTGAACCGCAATTGGAAGCAGGAGGCTGCTTCATGACGACTGGCAAGGCGGAGGGCAAGTTGCGTCCTTGAAGTTTAAGTTTGATGAGCTTCATAGCAATGGAAAACTCCAGTTTGTCCATTTTCCCATCACTGTCCATGTCGGCTAAGTTCCTAAAGGAGGGGAAGAAGAAAATCTGGAGTATGTAATGATCCGTGTGTAGCAAAGTGTACATTCCTATTTTTCTTTCCCTCTTTATTGAAACAATAGAAGAAAAATCACTGGGGACAAGGTTGTGGTGGGATTGAATTCCAGTCTCATTTTACACACACACACACACACACACACACACACACACACACACACACACACAGAAAGCGAGTTCTAATTACAGGACGCCCCCGCCCTCTCTTCACTCACATAGTTTACTAGGTGTGGCAGGCTGTGAAGGAAATAAATGCTCAACAGGAAGCTGAACGCAAGCCAGTGTAACAAAATCTTGGACCTACTGACCCACTTGCTCCTGCTCAGCATTGAGTTGTGACAAGGACTTTGCCAAGTTGTCAGTCAGTGCTTACCAAATCTCAGCCAGGACAGAAGCAGGCAGGCCGGACTGCAGGAAGAATTTTCTTGCTTGTTCTCCTGCAGGTAAAAAAAAAAAAACAACCATATGCAGCTCACTTACTGCTAATGACACAACCTCCCGTTAAACAGAAGCAAGTTCGTGGTCTGTTTCTTATGAGAACAGCCTACCTGAGATGTAACCGAGGACGGGGGAGAGGGTCTCAAACTGTTTGTCATGTTTCGCCCTCTCCTCCGGAGTAATGGCCCACACACTGGCTCCACCTGGACAAAACCAAGACACAGTTGTGGTATTTTAAATTCTAAACAAAAAGTGACATTAATGTTGTTGATGTGAGTCCAGCTGACACAAAATATAAGTGCTGGTAATAACAGGAAGTAAAGTTTGAGTTCACAACCTATTTTTGGGCCTTGGCTCTTTAATAATAATCTGAGTCTGCTTGTAACCCCTCTGCACAGGATGCATAACAGCATGCCAGGTTTGAATGGCAAACCTAAAGAGTCATCTAAATTACTGGGTGCTGTACATTATAGTGTTTTTTAAAGATCTGAAGAAGTTAAATTATTTGAAAGGAAAATAGAAAAATAAAATTTGTTAGGCACCATCTAAATAATCAGCTACAAATGTTGTTTGCGTGGAGCTGCTTGAAAATCTTGTAATCTAATTTATGGCATCTAATATAGACAACAAATACACCTTCTATATAAAAGTACAAGTATACCAGAAAGGCACTATATCTCAGTATGAAAGAAAGTCACCCAGATTCTCACATAAAATCAATGAATTCTTATTTTTACACTGCTTCATTAAACACTATTAAATCTGGACAAGTAGTTAGATAAACCTGCGGTCCTACAAATGCACAATATCAAGTGATGCATTGATGCGGTATGCTTGGTATAGCCCCCAGAACTTGGAAATAATCTGTAAGGAAGAAAAATGAACATAAAAGAAGAAAGCTCTACAAATTTAAGCTATTATGGGAGGGGAGTGATCCACCCGTCTCCACAAACAAATTCAAACACATTTAAAGTCAGCGATGGATCCCCGGGCAGATGCGCTAATACAAAATTCAGCTTAGTCTTTTATTCCTCTACCAAACCATACAAAATGTGTGCATAATTTCCAATCCAAATGAGATTTTCAGCTGTGATGAAAACTCTCTTAAGCAGCTCACGATGATGATTAATGTATAAAAATGGTCCAGTCAGCTTTTTTTCACCCCAGCTGCACTCTTGCATATCTCAAGGTAAGTTGAGGGTTGGCCATGAATTAAAGATGAAGTCTGATGTGCTGTGTGACGGATTCGAAACTCAAGTCTTCCTCAATTTCACGGAACGACTTTTAACGGCGGGGGAGTGAAAGATTATATTCAAGGATGATAATCAATTCATCATTAAGGAAGAGCATGAATCCATCAAACCATAACACAATCGGGACATATTTTACGCCTTCTCTCAAACTTCTTTCACGGAACTTGGAAGCTTTGAAGACATTTTGTGGCAAAGAACTGACGGTATGCACCGACGGCTCTCCCCTCATCGCAGCAACTGAACAACAGATGAAGATAAGGAGACAATGACGGATAATAAGCCTCGCAGCGCGTACAGAAGGAGAAGGATGTATAAAAGAAGTGACGCTAGGCTAATGCAGCATATCTAGAAACAGGTTGGAATGGGAAACCGACACAAACACGACTCAACTGGGACAAACAACAAACTTTTTCGTGTTCTTTTTTAAGCTCATCACTCTCTGCTCGACAGATGCGCTTCCTTCATGCTGACAGCTGTTACCATATTGATCACGGTGGTACAGACATAAAGTAAAATGTGCACCAAGATTTCACAAAGAAATAAATAAAGTGGGATCTAGTTTGGGAACGAAGGCAACATTAACTCGCAGTAAGGATCACGATCAAACCCGTTTTCTCACTTTTATAATAAAAATAGCTCAAACCAGAAAATGCTAGAGTCTCAAAGATAACAATCAACTTCTTATTGTTATATTAAATATAATAATATTATATTATTATAGTAAAAGGAGAGAAATATTGAAAGACACCTCAAATTCTAATCACTCTAGTAGATTATAAAATATTCAAACAGACAAAAACTGTCTTTTCAGAATATTAGTATAAAAAAAAAAAAAAAAAAAAAAAAAGGTCTTGAGCGATTACGGGTTCCTGTCTTCAGAGACATGGCTTCCAGGCTCTAATTTATTCAAGTGCTTCAGGAAATACCACCCTGCCCATGATGGAGCTTCCACCCTAGCTCTAACCCAAACAATCCACTGACCTTTGCTTAACATACTTCATATACAGAAGAATGACACAATGGAGTGTAGAGCTTCAGTAACGTAGCCAGAAAATGAAAGTAGAGCAACTTTAGAGTTAAGAGCAAGAAGATCCAATTTCTTTTTCTAAATGTGGGAGCAGATACAATCAAACACTGATAATGGTTTGTTTGTTTGTTAGGAAATATTCTAGCCAAACCTCTGATATGGTTTCAGTGTCTAAACAAACCGACCGAAACCACCACCAGCAATACCTGTTAAGGTGTACGCTTTTCCCCCGATAAAGCCAATGTTAGCAGCACACAGCGGCCGACCCACTTTTAGCCACCGTCAGCAAAATGCTGCCATGAAAAGGAGAAAGTAATTAATCTCTCACAGAGATGTGAGTATTCTTCACATTGTCTCATTGGCTGTGAAAGTCCCCCATTTGAAGCTATTGTAGGTAAGAAAAGGAAGGCGAGATTTAGCACAGTGCCACTGGGACATGTAGCTCGCATGGCCACATCCACAGGCCTGTCAGTCGATTCAGTCTGTGTGTCAGTGAGGGCTGAATGCTATGTGAGTAAGTGGGGCACTGCAAAGCTTCTTACACAGCCATGACCGAATCCATAGGGGTCTTCTGTGGCTTGATACTTATACTGAAAGCATGTGGCCACTCGGTATGACTCCTGATAAAAAGATGGTACAGTTCCGATTTACTAGTATACATAACCTGACACTGAACTACAGGGTTCCACACTCTTGATACAGATTCACAATATTTGCAAATTTCAGGCACTTGTTATGAAATGTGGATTGGGTATGAAAGGATTTTACACTAATTTGATTGAATATGATTTATGCTTTTAATAAGGCCGTACAATACTGAGTCACCCTCATTTCTTTATATTTTATTGGGGAAATGAGAAATGTGTGCAGTAGTTTCATTACGTAAGGCATAAACAGACAATTCTAACATGGCACGCTTAGGCTGTCAAGGTTCTGGGTCATTCTGACCCAGCATCTTCTTTTTCTTGTGTTTTTGTATTATTCTGTATTATGGTTTAGGTTCTGATATCTTAGTTGTGCTGTTCTGACTATTATTATTATCCTTATGTTAGTGTAGTTCGGTGACTAGTCTGCGCCTGCTGTGTTTCCTGTGTTACTTTAAAAGTCCATGTCTCATGTCAGTGTGTCTAGTTTTGCTTCCCTTGTCTCGTTTTGTCTGATTTCTCCCAGCTGTGTTTCCCTCCTGTCTCCCATTTCCTGATTACTCCAGTGTGTATTTAAGCCCTGTGTTTTCCTTGCCCTGTGTCACCTCGTTAATGTACGTTCACACCCTCATACCTGGCTGTGTGTTGTGTCTGCCTGTTAAACCTTGTTGTGATTCCTAGCGTATTTAGTTTTCTGTTCTTTTGCTGCCCTGCAATAAAAGCTGCACTCTCAGTTTAATTTTGCTGTCTTGAGTCGTGCACGTTGGTCCTCCACTCCTGCCTGCTGCACACAGATCATGACATAGGCAAGCTTTCGTGCAACATTTTTGAGTAATTTTCAAGAGGAGTTCTCTGGGACTTTACAAAGCACTTTTGTTGGTGTTGGCTGCCTTTTGTTCATTTCTCTGTCACAATTAGTCCACACAGCGTCATGTTGAGGTCCAGACTCAAACTATGACTGAGCCTTCACCAGCTTTTACAGAAGACTGCAGACACTCAATTTTACCGCTCTCCTGACCTCCTCTGCACATACTGACAAAAATTCGAAGCAAAAATCCTAATTTGGATTCATCACTCCATCAGACCTGCTGACACTGAATTTCCAATGCAGTCTAGTTCTTGTGTAATTTGGCATACTTGAGCCTTTTCTCTCTGTTTCGCTTCCTTAAGAAAGTTTTCTTGACAGCCACCCTTCCACTGAGACCAGTGAGGCTTGAGTGAACAGTACATGGATCAACAGAAGAGTCAGACAATTTTTCCCCAATTTATCAAGGACATTTTTCAAGAAATTAACTTTTAGATGCTGTTTGTCTGCTGTAGTTTTATAGGCCTACAAATGCACACCATGCTGACATATGCCAGGTTTTCAGCTAACACCTATTTGGGAATCACCTTGTTGGTGCAGAAAAACTATTTTATGCCTGTCACTGCGTCATCTCTGACATTTTTCACAGATTCAACTGAAGTCTATAATGTGTAGACACAACACTTGTTCATAACTTGAATTAGGGGCCTTTTTGTGATTGAATGATTCATAGGTCAGTTTTAAGCAAGTAGTCAAGTACAAGAACTGGACTGAAAAAGAGACAAAAAGCAGTCAATGTAAAAATAAAAAATTTAAAAGGCCTTCAGAAAGCCTCAAGAGCACTTTAAAAAATTACAATAAAGTCTGGCTCCTTGGAAACAAAATATATAGAAAAGAGCCATGACTGAGTCAGCCTGTATCAGTGTGAGTCAGTGTACTGTGTTGTCTTCTATACCTGCCAGTAGCAGGTAATAGCAGGTATTTCTTGTTGTCATTAACTCAAAGTCAGTGTATTCTTCACCTTCAGACATTATTGAGACCAAACAGAAAAAAGAAAATCACGTCCCTAACTCTTACGGAACAGGATCCACAGCAACATCATCTACAGACTTTATTAAACCAACAGTACCACGGCTCACCTACTCAGCCGCCTTTACCTTGTGTGCTTTCACTTCCCTTTGTCAGCCTGTGTGCCGTTGTCTAGGTGGCTGCTAAATCCTAAGGAGACGCTCGAGTCAGTACCCCAAACACCCAGCTCTCGTACTCCGAGGGAAACCACATCACTGCTTTTATAACTATTTACATATCAAACACCTCACCCGGGGAGGACAAGTTGATGGTTCAGATAACTGCATTGGATCAACAGTCTCTGCAGAGCTTCGGTGTACGCACAAACACGCACTTCTCCTCTACGACTGTTGCATAAAATTCACCTGTTTTTAAAATTCACTGACTAATGACTGTGCAAATGCCTCATTGCAGGCTCACTGTGTTAATGAGAGTGTAATAGCGCAAATAGCTCTGCCTCCCATATAATATGTTCCCTCGGAGGAGCTCATCATATACCGATTACATGTTTCTTGATTCTCCCCTCCGTGCCATTCAGCTGGATGGGATTAAAGCGCAGAGAGAGGGTAGTTGTACGTTTTGGTGCTCTGTTAGACTGAAAAATTAGGTGTGTAGATAAGACGCACACACAGACACACACATTCCCTCTTAGGGGTTTTCCACAGAGGGCTTTGAGGAACAGTAACTATGTTCTGCGATCAAAGGATGAAGACAAAACACACAAACACACACACACACACACACACACACAAACACTACTGAGAACTGTGGTTCACAGAAAGGGCAAAAACGCTGAATCACCTTCAACTCGGAACAATAACAAAGACAGACACACAGAAAGCAGCTAGATAGACTTTCCTGTCATTTTTAATGTGCTCTTGAGCGATAGTTTTCTAGAGCAGAAGGTCTTTTAAAGTTTTCTTTCATTCCACTGCTTTTTCTCTTCTTCAATCCAGTCCTTGTACCGGACCACTTTCACAGGAATGTTTTGTTTTTACTTGTTTTTTTTTAAATTTGTTATTTGCCACCTAACACTGACGTATGAATCACTGAATCGCAAAAAATGGCCCCTAACTCAAGAGATGAACTAGTGTTGTGTCTACACATAATAGCCAACCTAAAACTATCTAGATGAACAGCATCTAAAACTCATGTCCTTAAGAAATAGGAAACACACCAGGCAAAGACCTGACACAGAACCTGACAGATACATCAACCCCTTCAGCTGATCCATCTACAGTTGACTGAAAAAGGGTGGCTGTCAAGATGTCATTCTTAAGGAAGGCTAACGGAGAGGAATGGGTATGAGGCTGGGGTGTGCCAAAATACACATGAACTGGACTCTGGAGTGATGGTTCTGAGGGAACAGAACATGGATTGTTTACATTAGGGCTGCAACGATTCATTGAGTATTTCGAATAATTCGATTACAAAAAATTTTCGTCACAAATTCTCTGCTTCAACATTTTGTTTAATGAACAGTGGAAGATGACCTTTAAAAACGTTACTGGGGAAAAAGTGAGCACCCATCAACAAACTCTGACTAGAGAAAAAAAAAAACCTCCATCCGCTGTCATGTGTTTTCCACAGTGAAAAATCTGCAGTAATCCTCCAGAAGTTGTATTAAAATATGCAGATGAACTGTTAACTTGGTCTGACACCATGTTTAAATTATAAAGCTTGCTGAAGGCTGACGGCAGCCGTCCTTTTTTACATGGACTCGAACAGGGGTGAGTCTAAAGGGGGGCATGGTGTGCACTAGACCATATTTATTTCAAGGGGTTATAACATTTTTAGACTGAAAGTGAATTTCTATAAAATACTCTCTCAATTAAATTGTGTTAATATTTAAAAATTAAAGCTTTTTTCGCAGGCCAATAAAAATGTCCATGGGCCAGTAAAACTCTGAGCCACTGACCTGAGGGATTTTAGGGTGGACACTGAATTATTGTTAATATTAATTAAGGTCTACACCATCATAATGTCATGTTTTCAGCAGCACAAAAACGTTGCATCAAAGCACAGGGCCAATTTCACAACACTGATATGTTCGCTTCTCCTCACTATAGCCACCACATTCTCCTTTAAAGGCTTACAAACACAAAGTTGCTCATTCACTTGAACACATGCAGAAACACACGTACAAAAACTCAAAGCTTTCCAAGAAGTCAAAGTAAAGATGAACTTTTTATGACTTAGTTTTGATTGCACATTTATTTTTATTTGACTTTACTTGAGAGTATTTATACATTTTTGCATTTAAGAAAATATTTTCTTAAAAAATAAATTTTCATATGGCACAAAGGGTTTTTTTTTTTGGGGCCCCCCCCCCAGATGAAACAAAAAACACTCAAATTTCTAAAATGAAAACAATAATCAGGATATTTTAAAAGACCTGTATTTTTTCTGTTTTGAATATTTACTATTGCTCAATAATAAGACAAAAGTATTTCTTATCCAATTACTCAACTAATCAATGGAATAATCAATAGATTAATTTATTACTAAAATAAATGATAGCTGCAGTCCTAGTTTACAGCCATCTGTAAAACACGGTGGAGGCTCCATCATGGTTTGGGGCTGCAAGTGTCGTGTGCTGAATTTGACGTCGCATCATGTGGAGCGCACCACAGTATTTGTGGCAGTCCTGATGCTCAATCATCAAAAAGTTTTTTGTTCACGTGAAGTAGTGTTTTCAAAGGGAGAAACCGTTTGTCACTCATCCAAGTGACTTCTTCAGTCTCAGCTGACTGCAGGTTTTCCCAACCTTACAAAGAGTACATTTGCTGTGATGTCAGTTTCTTAATCATTAATATGCAAATTGTCAGGACCACTGATCACTGATCAATGGCCATGAGTACCATTCACCATGTTAATGAATATACAGGATATACAGGATCTGCTGCTGCTGACATCTTGGGATGAGAAATCAAACAGAGATTATGAAACTATTTTACTATCTTTTAATTCAGTCACACTTATTTTGAAAGAACCATTTTACAATTACATTATCTTTTTTTAACAAAAGCTATCATGGTTATTGAGATCTTTGAGACTCTTGCATTTCCTGATTTGAGATATTTTTTGTTCAGGAGAACACTGCAGCGGCTTCGTGCGCCTTAATAGGCCTTAATAGCATAAATAGAAGTGACTGTGTCATGATACTGGGGCGGTACACGAAGCAACCAATGCGGAGGGTACAGTGGTGCCATAACAAATATTGACTTTCAAGCTTATTAACTTTTGTTTTTACCTTAAACACTGAATTTCCATGTAGGTTTGCACGTTTCAATAAATCACTGCAACTATTTTCCACTTTCCTAGCAAAATATAAAGAAAGGACTGGTAGCTCTAGGCTTTTGCATAGTGCTGTATAGTGAACCAAGTGTCCTCCACAGAGAATGAAGTCCCAGTCCCTTTGTATCTGGTCAAGTTTCTGGATCGCTACTCCAACTGTGCATGCGTCTTAGTCCACGGAAATCGCTTCTTTGAAACTGATGGGGTTTATAAAGATACAAAAGTCAAAGTCAGAATCAAAGCAAGACAGCAGAGTTAGTCTGGAGCGCTAAACAGGCTGCTGCTGCTGAAATGCCTGTTTTGGTTTGACATGCAACTACAGTGCATATATTAATGAAAGACAATCCTGCCATATTGCTTTAGACCGACCCTCTTTCCAGCAGGGGTTTGTACAAGCTACAGCTCAATAACTTCCCCCCCAAAAAGTAGGATTAAAGATGGTTTTACTTAAAGCCTGAGCCTTGTCTCTGTTTGCAGATCAATATCCCATTGACATGATTTCACACCTCACACGTTACAGTCAAAACAAGCAGTCACTCGTAGCAAAAAAAAAAGGAGTTCAAGCTGACCAAAGCACAAAGCAGATGCACTCGAATGTTCGGTCTTGGCAGGAGGACGGCCAGAGGGAGAGATTAAAGTTTAGAAATGAGGCATAACACAAACAGCCGCTTATTGGTCACAGACCTTTTTCTGCCCTTTAAAGTAAATTCCAGCCCTCATTATTGTCTCAGCAGAACCCCAGATCTGCCCAGCATAGACAGAGATGTTATGAGCTCAAACACATGTCCAATAAAGACAAAAAAACCAAAGTGTTCTTACCATTCATGGTTGCAGGTGGAAAGCACGGGCAGAGAGGGAAGTCCTCTACTCAGCTGGCAAGCCCTCAGACATCTGCAGAGAAAGAGCGAGAGAGAGAGAGAGAGAGAGAGATGTGAGTGTGTTATGTGTGCATTTGAGTGTGTGTGTGTGTGTCACGAAGCAAGGGGGGTATAAGTGAGGAATGCAAGAAATACAAGTGTGAATGGGGAAGACGGCAGAAATGATACACATCCATGCAGGAGCAAAAAAAAAAAAAAAAAAAAAAGGGAAAAAAATCAGCTCCTTGTTAACAAAGCAAGGAAAACAGAGTGAGTGGCCAACATGGTGAGGGATGACAGAGGAGGGGAAGAGGCAGAGGAGGGGAAACGAAAAGGATGGGGACCAAATAACAGAGAAGGCCTACAGACAATGCCAGCACGGAGCAGTACACAAGAAGAGGACAGACAGCTGAAGAATAGAACAGGGGGAAGAAATGATAGTGGTCTGGGAGAAAGGCTGCTTTTATTACTGCCTGCTCTGAGATTACAGATGGTGGCCGTAGTTTGGAAATCTTGATGTATCAGCTTGTTTATTTTGTCCGTGACATTTTGCTTTCTATGTATCTCGTTTGTATACAATGTAATAATAGAAATTTCTGGACCTTAATAAGGCGTATGGATGCTCTTAGACAAATATTTGTGTTTTACTGAGACAAATATAGATATATGACCCTAATAAAGCAAGTACAGTTTAAAAACAATAAGAATTTATCACTGTTTTGGGTGCAGTCAGCATCTAAAGTGGTATGCCAACAGGGAGCCTGGCCCATCTGATGAGATTAATTGTTGGATCTTTGGCATAGTCCCAGGAGCAGATAAGCCCATGCAGGTAACATGGAAAACTAGCTTTATGTGTAAGTGGTTTGATCCACTCATAAACACTGTTTGTGTAAGGCATGTTTGGAGGACTAAAAGTTAGGCTTTCAAGTAGGGCTGTTCGATGTAACGATATATATCGGATGACGATATGAAAACTGTTTACGGCAATATTTTTTCATTGTTTTGATGGTCACTGCAGAATTTATTTCTTAAAGTTCGTGGGCGATCGTGGCTCAAGAGTTGGGAGTTCGCCTTGTAATCGGAAGGTTGCCGGTTCAAGCCCCGGCTCCGACAGTCTCGATCGTTGTGTCCTTGGGAAAGACACTTGACCTGTTGCCTACTGGTGGTGGTCAGAGGGCCCGATGGCGCCAGTGTCCGGCAGCCTCGCCTCTGTCAGTGCGCCCCAGGGTGGCGCCCCAGGGTGGCGCACTGACAGAGGTGTAGCTTGCCATCACCAGTGTGTGAATGTGTGTGTGAATGGGTGGATGACTGGATGTGTAAAGCGCTTTGGGGTCCTTAGGGACTAGTAAAGCGCTATACAAATACAGGCCATTTACCATTTAAAGTTCTCTCTTTCTCTTATATTTAATATAACCACACTACAAACGAACAAGCGACTGTTTTTATGCGACGGTAAAACCATCGCGTGGTTTATTTTCCACATAAACCTTTCACAATAAAGCTGAAGATCCTGTTGAGCTTTTTTCAAAATAAACTGAATCACGTGAAATAGTATGCACAGTGTTTACGGATGAGAAGCTAAAAAGAGCCGTCAGGTGCTAAAAAATAAACCTTAGAACAGGCCAAAAAAAAATTGCGGCCGTTTCAACTTACCGTATGTCTAAAAATGTATAGTTTCATGCATCGGTCAATCACTCGACTCCAGGTACAGGACGCCCAGCTGAAAACACTTCACACAAGTCGAGTTGCCCGAGATTCACAGAATTTACAGACAATGTAGAATTTTTGTGATATATATCGTTGTCGGGACGATAAATGTGTTATATCGGGATATGAGATTTTGGTCATATCGCACAGCCTACTTTCAAGCCTATGAAACCAGCTGCTAAGAATGGTGATGTTAGCATCACGCTCTGGGGCTATTTTGCTGCCACTGCTACTGGGACAATGCACAAATTTGATGAAATAATGAAGAAGGAGGACTACGTCCAGATTCTTCAACTTCACCTGAAATCAACAGCTGGATAGTTGAAACTTGGACACGACTGGGTGGTCCAACAGGAACCCAAACACAAATCAAATCTGGTTTTGGGATAGATAAAGCAGACTAACATCAAGCTTCTGGAATAACAGTCTGACAGCCCCGACCCCACCATATTGAAGGTTTTTATACTATACTTCAAAAGCCCCAAATTACCACGACATTCAAGCTTATTTTGCATATAAACCACACCTATAGGTAGCAACTCTTTCAATCTTGTTGTTAAGATTCTGTTAGCCGCTCCACTTCACTCCATCCATTTCCTCCTTATTTCCTCTCATTTCTCTTTGCGTGCCTATAGCTAACAGGCAGTGTTTCTCCTCATCACTTGTGATTCTTGCCAGGTCTAAGCAATCTCCTTTTTTGCTTTCACTAAGTCCTTCCATCACAACTTTTTCCTCACTTCACCCCTCACTCTGTCTTTTTTTATTTCAACTCCTCTATTTCTTATTCATCATTCATTGAAACGTATCTCTTATGATTCCCACATAGTTTCTTTCCACTCCTACTCCCCTTCCATTCTTATTACACTGTTGCTCCATCATTTGCTTCCCTGTTTTTGTGTGAATTCCTGGAGGGGAGACTGTGGCTATCTTGTAGTATAAATCACTGTCTGTACATGCCGGCACTGCCAATTACTTAAGAGCAATGAACAGCCCACTGAGGCTTATGCTTCGGTATATTTCGAGTGTCTGCGCCAGCGGCTCCGTGCAAACTCGCGCATATACAACATAGGCAACAAATAATTCACGCGCACTAGCAAACAATACAGTGTGTGTGTGTGTGTGCGCGTGTTAGTCCCCATAGGGAAATAGTTCCTCTGCATTTAACCCATTCACCCAGTGAAGCAGTGGGCAGCCACCAATGCAGCGCCCGGGGAGCAGTGTGTAGGGACGGTACCTTGCTCAGGGGTACCTCAGGGTAGCCGTTCAGTGGAGTCGAACCCCCGACCTTCTGATCATGGGGCCGCCACTCTACCTACTGAGCTATCCCTGCCCTGACATTTATGAACTAAATTCCCAATTTTATGAAAAAAAATACCAACTAAAATAGAAACACAGGAAGCAGTTACAGGAAAACAATTGTTTTATAGTGAATGGAGGCTGGCACAAACTGGCTTCTGGGGATGAGCAATGATATAGATTTTAGGGAGTAAAATAATGGGGCTAATCTTCAGCAATGGATTTCACAAACTAGCTCCTTACAGCATGTTAAACAGTACAGTCAGAGTACGATCATCTTTTTCTGCATTACACTCTGCAATAGAATGGTCTTCGCATCAGCGCATTTCAGATAACATATACACATCAATATTTGTCAGTTCTATCAAAAGCAGAAATATCGAATTAACAAAAGAATTCATATTCATGTATCAATGCAGAAGTAATTTTTTGTCATTTATTTGTATGCTTGTAAGTTTTCTACAAGGGCATTTAATTAAATATCTGGATGCAATGCAAAAAATGTCTTACAGTTAGATCTATAACTAAAAGTCAGACTCAATGTTATCGTCAGTTTTGCAATATGTACAGGACTAACACAGAATCGAAATCCCATAGTGTACAAGAGAGCTATGGAACTATGAGAAACAGATAAATATGAAGCATGCAAGATTGTGTCGAAATATTATTAAAGCTATACACATTACTGTAGTTCTTTGTATAAAAATATGCGAGTATACATGTATTATGCACATTACTGCCATCTATGTACATTGTGCAAAATAAGGGACCATATCAATATGAGACTGAATGTGTATTTTACATCAAACAAACAATATGTAATTTCAGCTTTAATTAAAGCGTATTGCAAGCGTATTGCATTAGCTATTTAAGAATTACAGCCATTTTTATACACATTTCTCTGAGCCTTAACAGTAATTGGATAAATCGATAGGTAGATCTGGAGTTGATTCCAATTGCTGAACTTGTATTTGGTAACCATTCAGTAAAAGTATGAATATGAGGTCCAGAGAGGCATCAGTGCAAGTGAGGGAGGCTATCATTAGGCTGGAAAACCAGAGACAGATAGCAAGAATCAACAATCTGGTACATTCTTAAATAGAATGAATGCACTGGTTAGCTCAGCAACACCAAAATGCCTGAAATACCACAGAATTATTTCCATGGTTCTCAACAGCTTCACAACAACTTACAGTACCAATGCAAGAACACTCTCAGGGAGGCACAAACTCCATGAACAACCCAAGTGTTTCTCACAGCAAAGAAAAAGGATATTCTTCAATGGTCACTCAGTCAACACAACAAGGCATACTCTTTAGTTACTGAAGTTGAAGCTGAATACAGAGGCCGACAAACAAGCAGCAACTGAAGGTGGCTCCAGTAAAGGCCTGATAAAGTATCTTAAAGGACCACACACAGCATTTGGTGATGCCCGTGGGTTTTAGACTTCAGACAGTTATTAACTGCTAAATATTCTCCAGCAATCCCCATATTTAAAATTATTTTAGTTGGACCAATTTCTTTTGAGTCTCTAAAAATGGGGGACCGTGCTTTTGCTAAATCCATTAAAGATAAAAGTCTGCACTTTAATCAAATGTTGATTGTTTGACTTAAAATCCAGTGTGGTGGTATACAGATGCAAAATTGCAACAAAGAATATGTGTCATTGTCCAAAAACATATGGACCTGACTGCAGCTTGTTCCACAAGCCTGAACATGACAACCCACGGGTTGTGTGGGAAGTTTTATTTAACAAAAAAAAAAAACAAAAAAAAAAAACGAGATATAGTCTAGATATTATATTCTGGCACAAACTGCCTGTACATAGAAGATGCAGCTCGCCTTTACAGCAACACATTGCGATTAAGCTTGAAGAAACACATTGTGCTGTACTTGCATGCCTCTTTTCAGTTCAGTGACTTTCTGGAGCCTCTGTTCCCTATCTATGACTCATCTTTGCTGGTGTGTGGATTCAAGCATCAAAATGATGATGCAAATTATGTTCTTTGGAAAAAAAGAAAGAAAAAAAAGAAAAGAAAGCAAATACATGGACCTCTCTTTACACCCAGTAAAGATTTACAGTGCTCAGTCTCCCACTTCACTTGAAATGATCTCACTTTTCCTTGTTTTTGCCATCTGTTGAAACTGTGTGGCTAACTCATCACCGTGTACTAAAACCTCATCAGTGTCTCACCCGAGATGAGGTCCTATAAGTAATGAAATATTCTTTTAACACATATATACACAGAAAGTTGGCAGTTTCCTCATCTATGTGTATGTGTCTCTGTGTGTGAGTACATGTGCACTAGTGGAAAAAGTAATGTCTTCAAAGTATTCTATGCAATCTTCTAAGAAAAACTAAGTATCCCTCATGATTAGGGATGCCATAGTGATCTGGTGCTTAGCACTGTTATTTTCATATGCAGTCTGGTTGCTGCCTTTCTGTGTGGAGTTTATTCTATCCAGGTACTCTGGCATCCTCCCCAGTCCCATACACAGGGTTAGAGTAATTAGTGAATCTAAATTGGCCACGGGTGTGAATGGTTGTCTTTCTCCATATTTAAGCCCTGTGACAGAATGGTGACCTATCCAGGGTGTCCCCTTCCTCTCTCCCTATGACAGCTAACATAGACTCCCCTAACACATTCTAAGGATCTTTGAATAACTCATTTGTTTATTCACAGCACCTTTAATGTCCCACTACAGCATTTGAACCAGGTTGAGTTCTGGACTGGGCCACGACTGTCCATCGCAACACCTTGAATCTTTTCTTTTCAGCCGCTCTGCTGTAGATTTGCTGCTGTGCTTGGGATCACTGTCCTGCTACATTAGTCAAAATTCAGCTGTCAGACAGATGGACTCCCATTTGACTCTAGAATACTTTGGTATACAGAGGAGTTCATGGTTAACTCAGTGACTGCAAGGTACCCAGGACCTGTGGCTACAAAATAAGCCCAAATCATCACCCCTGCACCACCATGCTCGACCATTGGTATGAGAGGTTTGTGCTGATATGCTGTGTTTGGTTTTCTCCAAACATGGTGCAGTGCATTATGGCCAAACATCTCCACTTTGGTCTTGTCTGTCCAAGGAACATTGTTCCAGAAGTCTTGTCTAGTCTAAGCAATACTGCCATATTCCTTTTAGAGACTTTCTCCAGGCAACACCTCCAAAAAAAATCCATACTTCTAGAGTCTTTTTCTAACTGTACTCTCACAAACGTTAACACCTAACATGCTAACTGCGGCCTGTATGGTCTGAGATGATGTGTCACTGTGTTAACAAACAACTGAACTGCCAAAACGTCTGCCTCAGAGGTGCTCACACTTGATGATCATCAGTTAATCAAGTGCATTGGATTAGCACCACCTAGCTGCTTCTTACCCGCTTAAATGCTCTTAAAGGATGTACTTAGATTTTCCCAGGACTGCACAGAGTCCTGCGCAAACTTTCTTTTTCACATGGCTCTATGCTATTTGCGTGTACCTAACACTTCCATGTGCAAACATGTATAGGCCTTTAGCAGAGTTTCATCCACTCTTATACACAACCCTGTACCCTGAGGTGTACCTGGTGTCAAATATAACAATATCTCCCATTGGCTAGGTTAGAAAGAGACTCCACTGTTTAAACAGGACATGCTATATCCTGGATGACAACGGCACTGAATCAACAAAAGAGGAAAGAGGACACCCTCTACATCAACAGTGACTGTACCTGCACAGGTTCACAACAAAATGGTACACTGATTGAAGTCCCTTGGATGTCTGAAAATAACTTTAAAATGTCATTATGCGTCTTTGATTTGATTTACCTTGCAGCTCGGCCCCTGCTGGTATGGCAGATGTAGTGGAGAGAAACACAGTCATCTCACAATGCTACTTTAAATCATGCCAGATCCCCAAATGAACTTTTGGACACGAAATACTACAAAAATAATCATAACGGAAAATAAACCATTAAAAATTTGAGCATAGAACAAATTACTTTGCAGCGCAAGTTTAGTTCTAGTTTTGGCGTCTTTAAGAAGCAAATGAAGAACAAATGGCACACACTATTTTCATACTTACACAGGTTGATGTTGCAAAGCCAGCAGTCAAAGGAAAGTGTGTACCGCTAGCCTTGATGTTACGCTGATGTTTAAAAATAACATTGCATTAAACATTTTGAAAGTTTCTAATATGAGGAATAAGTCATAAATCCTTTAAGGGCCAGCAGTGCTGAGGAACAAAATGAATCAAAGAACCTTTGACTCTGCCCAGCATGCTGATTGACACCTGTGTGCACCACACTGGACCGGTCTGACGTGAATATCAATGTTTCGGCCTGTGTGCGCGGAGTGTGTCCAACACACCCTCCTCACACAGAGGGGGACCCTGTTCTAGCGGACACAGCCCAGGAAGCTTTGCGAAGCCTGAGGAAGAAAGAAGCCTGTGTGCATGCGTGTGTCCTGTGTGCATGTGCTGGTATTTTCCTCCTATTCACAAGAGAGCAGACGCACACAAGCGCACACATGCCACACACCTTCCCCCCAGTGTGCTGCAGGTGAAAATTGGGGACGCTTCCGACAGAAGAATCATTCTAATCCTTTTGGTACGTTTATGGGTCAGCTCAATGAAATGATTCACCTTATTTTTTTCTTTAACTTCCTGCACACTCCCCCCACCCCCGACAGTGAAAAACACACACTCAGCAGCACCTCCAACCTCACCTTCTTCCCCACATACTTAAGACACAATAATAATAATAATGCCAAATTAACCTCAACACAGCATCCATGCCACTGTAACTGCTATATGAGAATGGACTCTGAAGCACATCAGGT
Source organism: Perissodus microlepis (assembly GCF_051167445.1). Lineage (NCBI taxonomy): Eukaryota > Metazoa > Chordata > Actinopteri > Cichliformes > Cichlidae > Perissodus > Perissodus microlepis. Next base: position 7,540,764 of record NC_140475.1, read on the forward strand.
TCCTCTTTCACCACACCAGTGAACACGCTGGTGTATTGTACACTTATGTGAACGTGTGGATATTACGCAACGCTTTGAGTCTCGGCAGGTGGATATGCAACACTCCCTTCTGGGATAAAGCACAGATGTCACAGAAATTGCAGTCACATGGACTTTGCCACTTCAGCAAAGAAAGTCTCCTCGTTCTGTTTTCACTGAGGGCAGCAGAACACACACATAAACACACGCACACATAAAGCAATCTCTATAATTAGTCTTTGCTGCAGTGATTCAACACATACGTGCATAAACATCCAAAGCTGCCCCAGTCATCTCATATATAAGAATGGAAATTCCCACCTTTGCTCAACTATTAAACAGCTGATGACACTTTTTTATATCAGGAAAAATAAAGATAACAGACGCATTTGACGGGCTTCGAACCGGAGGCCCTCCTCGTGTTATATTTTCCATCTTTTAACGGAGGAAGCGCCAAATGTAAGTCACCTTTTAGGGAAATTGCTGGGCCTAAGAAGGTGAGCACAGACACCCAGCAGACCGTTAAAGTGACTTTGAGAAATATCACATAGATTTTCTCCCTCAGGTTAAACACAGCAGTGATTTTCAGCGTGTTTAATAGTCACGGGGAAGCATGTCATTTCCTTTAATTAGTACCTGAGGGAACACAGGAATAACCTAACACAGGAATAAAAACAATATGCCATTCCCTGCTTGTTGTTGTTGCACATAGTATATATATTATTAGACAGTATATATCTAATAATATACATAGATAATTATATTATCTTGGAAAAAAGACTAGTAATTTAAAGCCTAAATCTATTTTGACTGCTTTAAAAAATAAATTTCTCTTTAAATCCAGGTTAGTTTTCCTTTTCCTCTTCTCTGCCTTATTCAAATAAGCAAAATTAATGAGTAAACAGTGAAAAGATCTGAAGAACCAGTTTTCAGCCATACGGGGTGCTCTTCATCCATAACGCAGACAAAAGACTAGCACTAGTGGCTCAGAGACAGGTTTGAGAGCTCCACATATTTTCAGGATGAAACATTAACAATGGGCTGTACTGCAGGTAGACAAACCTCGTTGTTAATACGCTGCACTGCCTCGCCTTTTTAAATGCTGGGTTTAATAAAGCAGGACATCCCACTTACCTTGAAAGAACAGGTAGAGGGGAAGAAAATCTTCAGCGACAGTATCCAGCAAGTCATGCATTTTGTTCGGTATAAGCGTGGTAATGATTTCTATTCTTTTACCTGTTGCGGTAGAATAGCGGTGCTGATCGGCATCCAGGCTGACGATCCAGCTAATGAAGAGGGGAGGATCGATCCAGCAGCCGGGCGGGTGTGGACTGGAAATGGGCGTCTTCAGTTCCAAGAGTCAAGCTACGCGGAAGTGCGCGGAAGACTTCCGGCTTTGTCTTTCAAAGATAAAACTCAAAAGGGAACGAACTACTGTTCAACTCCTTCAGATGTACAGTGCTCTGAAAAAGTTTTAAGTATATTTTTCTAGGAGAATGTGAAAGAAGTAGAGAGATTTATGAAAACGTACATAGACACATAGAAAAAGAGAGGCAAAAACCACCTTAATGACCACCTTCTATTGACATATTCTATATTCTTCAGCCCTCTCTCAGGCAAGCCTTCTTGTCATTTCTTTAATAATAATTATCCAGGCTTATTGAAGAACATTCATAGCTCTTTCTTTGGATTTTGGCTTTCTTTTCTTCCATTCTCCATCAATATGACCCCACATTGCTTCAGTATTGTCCACTTCCAAGCTCTGGGGAGGCCAATCCATGATTGATAGTGTTCCATTGTGTGTTTTTCTAATCACATATGCTTTTTATTGCATTGGGAGTGTGTTTGGGATCATTTTCAAGCTGACAAATTAAACCGTTACCAATGAGATGCGCTCCAGATTGCATAACATGGTAGATCAAACTCTGACTGTACCTTTCTGCATTCATAATCACATAATTTTTCAGGAGCTGTGTTTGACCTTAAGTACATAACTTTCAGATATGGTTCATCAGCTGTACATAGTCTTTTTTTTAAGGCCTGCCACTTCTTGTTTTCTATTAGTCCTTTGGTTATCCAGGTAAAACTCTCATTGAGATTAGAAATCATTCTTCTTTTGTCCTCCAATTGTCCAGTTTCTTCAAATGTTTTAAGGACACCATGCCAAGTTTTAAGTAATAGTTCTTTGGGAACCACCTTGTTGGAGCAAAGATACTATTTTATCCCTGTCAAACGTATTTACCTTTGGCATTTTTTGTGCATCCAACAAAGGAAATGGGAACAAATGATGTTTTTATGACTAGCTTTTCGTAACAAACTACGTAAATATGATAAATGACAAGAAATTCTCAGTTCTTGGAAGCAAACTATCTCGAAATACTGTAGATGGGTGACTAATTAAATGAAGAACTTTCACACTCTGCCCCTATTGAACTCTTAGATGTAAGGTTGTCTTGAGAGATTAGGTTTATCCAAAGGTGAAACATTTCCATTCTGATGCGAGTGGTGGCTCAGTCCGCATTCTGCAAAACCTCACTAAATGCTTTGCTGTGCATTAATGAAGTCAAGCATTAGGCCAGGGAATTTCTTTAGGAACAACGATGAGCATCCCTCCAGTAGCGTCCCAGAATCAGGGAATTTTGAAGGGAAAATTTAAGTATGCCTATGTTATGCAGTTTTCTGCTCTTGCTTTATATTTTTATATACTTTATTACCTTTACTTAAGTAAAATGTCTAAATACTCCAGCCCCCCACCCTCTACTAAACCATTATCCAAAGATTACATTAGAATTTTTGTGCAGCTCCACTTCTCACATTAATCTGTAATAGGTCACAAGTCTGCACATAAGCCTGAAAGTTGTTATCTATACCAGTCCTTCACACTGATTTTGTCTTGCAGTAGACATTTGTGTCTTGCTCACAAATCACTTTTTTCTTTCATTTGTCACCTGTATGTTGGATTTTCAGCCACTTATATTAGTAATAATCAAAATCTACAAACAACTTATACAAAACATAACAGAGTGGCACCCCAACAGACAATTTAGTGATTTGTCTCTTTGATTTTTTTATTTTAGTGAACTGGGGATAGAATTGCTTTTTAAAATCCCTATAGCCATGTAGAAAAAGTCTTTTACTCACTTTTCTTTTAATGGTTATATGGTTTGTAGAGTATAAAAAGTCCACAAAAGGAGTAAATGTTAGTATTGAGCACCACCAACAGCCCAATTTTGGCATTACATCAAAATCATACACCAAGTCTAATCTTTAAGCTTCTAATATGAAAATTTCAGCTACAATTAAATATGCAATACTTAGCAAATGGGTTAGACACATACACAAGAAAAGCCAAATATTCAGGAAACCTGACAAAAACTTGTTTAAAAGTAAATATTATATTGTTAATTAGGCACACTGGACTTTAGTAAGAAACTGATCAAACATAACATTTAAACACCAAGACTATTTTTTTTGGTTGGGAATACAAGTATTAATCACAAACACCTTACATTGGTTAGCGAGCTAAAAAATTTGCTCGCCGCTGTAATATTTACACACACACACACACACACATATATATATATAAATAAATAAAACACACCATGACAATATGACAGGTTCGAGCTTTCAAACCTTTATACAAAATGTACATACAGTGAGCTATCAATGTGTATATTACCTCAAATATGAATACATACATTTATTTGTGTTACAGGATCAGTTTTAGTAATTTACATTATTGTTGCCATTCTGGAAAATTATCTGAAAAATTTTTGTATATACATATTTACACATTAATGACGTATTTCTATTTTTGCTCATTTATAAAGTGAAATACATACATATGTAAAAAAAAAAAAAAAAAAAAAAAAAAAAAAAAAAAATAGTAAGTAAGTAAAGTAAAATATATAAAACAAAAAGCAAGAGAATGATAAACATTTTACAAACAGTCCAGGATACCTCAATGGATAAAAAGAAAAAAGAAAAGGGAAAAAAAGGAAACAACATCTATGAAGTTCAACATCCAAATGCTTTGTTATAAATTAGAGTACTAAAAGGCTGCTACAGAAGGGAAATAACACATGTGGTTCCATGCTGCAAACATTTGCCCTGAAAGCTTTTGGTCAATATGAGCCATCTTTTCAGGCTTTTAACCCATAGCTCTACTATATTTGTATAGATTGAGATCGCTTTAAAAAAAAAAAAAAAAGAAAAAAAAAAAAGATTGAACTCTCCTTCTCCATCAACAACAAAAAAGCTTTTCACAGGAATTAAGGCAACATTATTCAAACTTAATGTTCTATACAAAAGACATTTTTTTCCATTAACACTCACATTCCTGTTTAACATCCACTTCACTTTCTGCACTTCCAGCTGGCACATGTTCCTGCTCCTCTTTTATCTCCGTGTCCTGACCTACAGTTACCATGTAGTAATCCATGTATCCCTCAGTGTCTGACTCGGTTTTTATGACAGTCTCACTACTTAGAGATGCAGTTTGCACACATCCATCAGAGGGCTGTGATGACTTGCTTCCATTATTGCTTTCAGAGGTTGGACATGCGGTATGCCCAAGGGAGCCTGCAGGATGACCTGGGACTAAATTCTTGGCAGCCTCAGTGTTTAAGCCAGTTCTTACATCATCATTACCTTGGTGATAGTTTGTTTCAACATCCAGTGATGGCATATTGCCATAACGTGGATCATCTTCCTCCTCTTTAATTTGGAGGTTTCCTGGAAGAAAACCGTCACAACCTACAGTTGTGGTGGTACTGATGGAGGTAATCGTAGGGGTATGTGTAGAGGTGCTCATGGGGGCAATTGTAGGGGTATTAATGACGGTAACTGGAGGTGTAAAAATTGGGGTAATTGTTGGGTTAATCACAGGGGTAACCATAGGGTTGATTACAGAGGTAATCATAGGTGTAAAAATGGAGGTAATCGTAGGGATGTTCATGGGGTTGACATTCATCTGCATTATTGTCACTGGCTGCATTTGGATTGCATGATATGTTGCTGGCTGCACACATTGGTTTCCATCCACTCTATGAGCACTTTTATTATTTTGCAGATTTTGTGTTAAGCTCTGTGGGAGTTTGGGTCCAGACAGAAATGGTAACTTGAAGATCTTTTCTATTCCAGTATTTCGATACTGTCTGATCATCGAATGGAATTTGGTTGCAGCAGCGATTGAAAATTCCCAGCGCCTGTGATGCTGTGAGCTAATCTCAAAGTTATAGTCTAGGATGTCAAACAAAATAGCTGGGAAATACTGGTTCCTTTTCGTTGCTGCAAATTTCTGTATTTCCAACAGCACCGATGATGTCAGTAACTTCAAGTTCAGCTTTTTTTTGTCCGCTGATTTTGATGAAACATCAAGGTCCAGACCTATTTTCTTGCAAATAGGATAGAGATTTTTCTGCTTATTCTTTGTTAATGTCACAGCACTCAGAGTATTACTTAACAGCATGGCTTTTTCCTTCTTTGCTTGCATTTCCAGTTGTCTTTTTCGAACCGTTTCCTTCCATTCATTTCTCTGCACAGTGGGAAGCTCTTCTTCTGTACTCTCAATGACTTGAAATGTGCGAGGTGGCTGAATAATAAAAACTTCGCTGAACCAGGCGGGCTCTCCATCATGTGGATTCACTCTGTAGAACTGCACTGAAGGATTCATGTCTAGACTCTGCTTGTCCAAGCTGAAGTTGTGCTCAAGAACATCATTGACAAGCTTGTGCTTTGTCCCGCACAGTTTCCTGGCAAAAGAATACACCTCGCACATGACCTCCCACGTCAAAACACATGTGTCGAGTTTAAGTTTTGGGTGAGCTTTGTCCACACATAGGCTTAAACCTATTTTCTTGCAGAGAGGGTAAGTGTTCAATATTGTTTCTACTGATGCAGAAGAAGAGGTTTGATCATCTGGAGGCTTTTTTACCATGCTGCTTGCGTTAGTAGAGATGACGCTGGTCACGGCAAGAGGATGGCGAAGCGCATTACCAGAGTGAGATTCATCCTGGACAAGCTTGCCATTTTTATCTTGATGACATTTGGGGCAATCTGGAGTATATTCCTCAAAGAAAACTGACAGAGGGAGTTTAAAAAGCTTTTTCTTTTGAGGCAGGCTGAATTTTTTTGACTTCAGTGTTGTAATGGTTTGCATGAGCTGCTCTGCGAAGGCAATGTGAGATAGCTCACTGTTCAAATTTAGATCAAAATTATACTCCAGGATCTCCATGATGAAATCTTTTGTGGATGACAGCATTGCTTCGGCAAATGTGTTAACTTCAACCATGACGCCGTTGGTCAATAACTTTGGGTCCAGATTTTGCTTTACTCCAAATCCGACATTAAAATCCATATCCAATTTCTTACACCTGGAGTAAGAATACAGTGGGCAATGTTCTCCATGAGGCACTGAGAGGATGCGTTGAATTTGATTGATCCGCAATCTCCATAGAACTGAATTTAGGTCATTTTGTTGCTTGTCAGTGGAATTGCTTACATTTTGGTGCTTGACTGTTAGAGTAGATGCAGCACTACATATTTCTGCATCTGGCTTGTATTGGCAATTCAGTTTCATGACTATTGGATAATCTCTTCGTGTGTTCTTTTGCTTTGCTTGGGCTACCCAGGTTGCCACATTTCTATGATCATTTGCAACAGGAATTTGTGCAAGAATGTGTCTAGCAAGTTCAGAATTGACATTTTGCAAATCAAGCTCAAAGTTGTGTCTGAGAACGTCCAGACAAATCTGCTCAAATGTCCCACACAATTTTTCAGCAAAGTTTGTCACTTCCATCATTGCTCCTTTGGTCAGTTTGTTGACATCAAGTTTGTTTTTCTGTTGACTGCAGCTTACATGCAACTTCAGACCAATCTCCTTGGAGAAGGGATACAGGTTCACACTTTCCTCGGATATTGTTTTTGGTGGACCAGCTGGTAAACCTGGTATAGTTGACACATGTGGGTCTGGTCTAGTTTCACCATCTGAATCAGGGGGATGTGAGGGTTCAACATCAGACTCATCCAATCTTGATATGCTGCTGTCCATGCTCTGGTATCTCGTGCCTATTGAAAACATGGAATCGGGGAGTTTAAATACCTCTTTTGAGAATTTGACTGGATCTTCACATTCCTGAAGCTGTCTTATTTTATTCATCAGTTCACATGCAATGGTGTATCTGTGGCTATTGCTCTCTAGGTCTAACGCAAAGTTCTTCTCAAGTATCTCCATGATGAATTCCTGCTGGGATGAACTCATTGCCAAGGCAAACCGAGCAACTTTATACAGAACAGAATTGGTCAGACAGTCAGCACTCAAATTTTTCTTGGGTCTAAACCCAATATTGAATTCTAGGTTAACTTTCTTGGGCCTGAAGAATGGACAGTACTCTTTGTCTAGGACTAGGAGGATTTGTTTCACACGGTGAGTACGCAGCTTCCACATGTTACTCTCCATTTCCTTTTCCTCTTCTTTCATGTCAAATTCATTTGGTACATCCGTTGGAATCTCTTCCTCCTCTTCATATTCTAGCAGCCCACTTTCATCTGGCTGACTTGGAGATGGCGGGTCCATATCTGTGTCTACGATTGCTGAACTGAAGGAACTATCAGTGGTGGTATGGAAAGGAGCAGAGATGCAAGATGATGTTGGGTTTTCTATGTCATCCTCATTCCCGCTGTTTTCTGAATCTGTGAGTGTGTCTGCTTCTATAGGACACATGTAGCAATAGCCCACTCCTACTGTTTCGTCTAGACTCAAACCCATTTCATCAAATCCAATCCTTCCTACACTATCATTGGCATAATCACTTGACACCATGGCCCTTTTCTTCTTTGCCTGCATGTCCAGCTGTCTTTTTCTGATCGTTTCTTTCCATTCATTTGTCTGCGTGGTGGATTGTCCTTCCCTTTTAACCCCAATAACAGGACATTTGCGAGGTGCCTGAATAACAAAAACATCATTGAACCAGGCATGCTCTCCTTCTCGTGGCTGTACTCTACAGAACAACATTGAAGGATTGAGGTCTAGAGTCTGTTTGTCCAAGTTGAAGTTGTGCTCAAGAATATCATTGACAAGTTTATGCTTTGTTCCACTCAGTTTCCTGGCAAAAGAATAAACCTCACACATAACACCCCAGGTCAAAGCACGTGTTTCGAGTTTACGTTTACGGTGCGCTTTACTCACGCGGAGTCTTAAACCCATTTTCCTGCATGAGGGGTAACAGCTCATTATAGTCTTTCTTGTTGCTGCAGAAATAGAGGTTCGATCATTTTGAGTACTTTCTGCCTTTGCATCAGCACAAACATCTGACCCAGTTTGGGGCTGCTCAGGGACGCGACCAGACTGCGATTTATCTTGATGATGCTTAATTCTGTCTTGATAACATTTGGGGCAATATGGAGTATATTCATCTACAGATTTTGTGTCAGGCAGTTGAAAAAGTATTTTCTTCTGAGATGCAGCTAGTTTCTTTGTCTTCATTGCTCCAGAGTTTCGCATAAGCTTCTTTCCAAAGGCATTGCAACTTGCCTCGCTGTTCAAATTTAAATCAAAGTTGTACTCCAGGATTGCTGTGATGAAATCTTTTGTAGATGACAACATTGCTTCAGCAAACGTGTTAACTTCAACCATGATGCCATTGGTAAGTAACTTTGGGTCAAGATTTAGTTTTATTCCAGATCCTACATTAAAGTCGATGCCCAATTTCTTACATCTAGAGTAAGAATAAAGTGGGCAGTGTTCTCCATGAGGTACTGAGAGGATGTGCTGAATTTGAATACGTCTCAATTTCCACAGCGCTGAGTTGAGGTCATCTTGTTGTTCAGTGTCAGTGGTACTGCTTACATCTTTGTGTACATTTTCCTCAGTAGAATCAGCTCTACATGCTTCTGTATTTGAGTTATTCTGGCAATTCAGTGTCGGGAGAATTGGGTAATCTCTTTTCGGGTGCTTCGATTTCCCATGGGTTACACGGGTCACAAGATTTCTTTCTTCATTTGCAGCCGGAATGTGTGCAAGGATATTTCTTGCAAGTTCTGAATCGACACTTTGCAAATCAAGCTCAAAGTTGTGTCTGAGAACATCCAGACAAATCTGCTCAAATGTTCCACACAACTTTTCAGCAAAGTTTGTTACTTCCATCATTGCTCCTTTGGTCAGTTTGCTGATGTCAAGTCTGTGTTTTTGTTGACTGCAGCTGACATGAAGTTTCAGACCAATCTCCTTGCAGAAGTGATAAGGACGGACATTTTTCTCTGACTTTATTTCAGGTTTGGTTTCAGTATGTGGCTTGGGTTCAGTTTCATGTAGATGGACTGGTAACTCTGTTGTAGTTACATCATTTGGACTTAGTTTAGTTTCAGCTTGTGAGTCAGGAGAATTTGAAGGAGCGATATCAGATTCCTTCACATTCGATCTGCTGCTGAGGTCTGGGCCAACAATGTCCATTCTCTGAGATGTCATTCTGAATGACGGAACAGGACGAGGAAGTTCAAAAACTTCTTTAGAGAATTTGACCGGAACCTCGCATTTCTGAAGCTGTCTTACTCTACTCATGAGTTCACATGCAAAGGTAGGTTTATAAGACTTGTTCTTCAGGCCTAAGTCAAAGTTCTTCTCAAGAATCTCCATGATGAATTCCTGCTGGGATGAATTCATTGCCAAGGCAAATCGAGCAACTTTATACAGAACAGAATTGGTCAGATAGTCACCACTCAAGTTTTTCTTGGGCCCAAACCCAATATTGAATTCCAAATTTGCTTTATTGGGCCTGAAGAATGTACAGTACTCTTTGTCTAGTACCAACAGGATTTGTTTCACACGGTTAGCACGCAGCTTCCACATGTTACTTTCCGTTTCCATTGTCTCTTCTTCCATGTCACATTCATTTTGCATATTTGCTTTTGAATTGTATTTTCTTCTTTTCTTCAAGCTCTCGTATAAAAGTTCTTCCATAGTCAGCTGTGTGGGAGCTCTTTTAAAGGGATTTGTCTCAAAGGAAAACAGCTCATTCTTAAAATGTGGACTTATTTTAGTACCAGTGCTCTTAAGTTTTTTTCTCCTTTTCAACAGTTGGGACACGCTGAACAAAACTTGCTTTTTGTCCTGTTGATTTTGAAGGTCAAGTTCAAAATTATGCTTCAGGACACTGAGAATAATAGAGCTGTAGGATGCAATCAGTACTCTAGTAAAGTCTACCAGTTCTACCATCATACCATTTGTCAATAAACCTGGATCAAGGCTTTGTTTTGCACCACTTTCAAAGCGCAAACCAATTTCTTCACAGTAAGGGTATGAAAATGGGAGAACATCTCCTCTGATTTCTTCTTTTAACTGCGCCCCTAAGCACTCAATTTCCTCTTCATCATCGCTGACATCAGCATGTAGTCGGTCAATCTTTTTTTCAGATGTTTGTGAGCAAGGAAATTTGCTTGTATGTCTACCATTATCTTCTTTCTTCACCTGGAAACTGAAATACTGGCAATCGGCTCCCACATTCGGTTCTTTTTTGATGCTTCTGGCACACACTGGCACAAAAGAAGAACCAAAAAGAGCAGCAATGTCAAGTTTTTCTTTAGGAGGCCTCCTCATCAGGTCCTTGAGCTTGTGTGAAATCTGAGCTCTAAAATGAATCCGTTGTTGCTCATTTTCCAAACCAAGATCAAAATTGTTCTCCAGAATGTTCATGATAAAGTGGCTTTTACCCTTTGTAACCATTTTAGCAAAGTCACAGATTTCAAGCATGACCCCGTTTGTCAGTAATTGTAAATCCAGTTTCTGTGCCGTGGATCCAACATTAAAATCTAATCCAATTTTATTGCTGTAATGGAATGGTTCGGGGCTTCTTGAGTATTTTTTTACGTGCATAATCCGCCATTGCCAGACAGTGTTGGCATCCATCCTTTTGCTGTCCTTCAGTCTATTTGGGTTGGTGTCCTCCATCTTCAGTTCCATTTTCGTATCTTTGTGCCCCCTATTCCTGTATGGAAACAAAAATAGTATACATTATATATGAACCATAACTCATTAACTCAGTCTAAATGTACCAATTTTCACACTATAACAGCAGAGAAAAATAATAGTGCACTTTATTCTACCCACTTCATTATAATTTTGTAAGCTTTGGGTTTTGATACCGGGACACAGACATACTGTAAGACTACAGCTAGCTCAGTACACTGCAAGCCACAGTGTACAACAGTGTGCAGGACAAAAACAAAAAAACAAAAACGCACATATCGATAGTATTTTAACAGTAGTCCTACTGAATCAGAGCTTCATTAACTTTGGCACTGGTCCACATGTGAAACAAACATGCTTACGCTGCCAGCTTCCCTAGATATTTCTTTATTTTTTTCCCCATCTTTTACCTTTATCCTTGAGCATATTATCTGTTCTCATACTGGACATAGGGCTGCTGTTTTGAAACTTGACCCTGAGCTAAGAATATTTATTTGTGCTATATTATTTATTTGTGAAATTTTACATTTTAATTATATTATCCAATTTATACCAGTGCAGATCGGACTTTTGGACTCTTACTGGCTATGATAACAGTAAGAGGCCATCCTGAGACGGCCAAAGTGGGACAGACACTTGTAACCAATTGTTGTCCGAAGCTTTGGCCTATTTGTTAATAGGGACTGAGTTCAGGGCCACAACCATTCATAACATGATCAACTACCTTAAACTAAATTGGTGGGAAAACTGAGGATTCTGATCTTGAATTATTACCTAGAAATTCAGCAATAATGGCTTTTAGCCACATTGCCCAACCCCAGTTACGTCACAAAATAATTCCCAAAAGCAGCCCCCAATTTTTTTTAATATCATGAAGTAATGTAATTATATTTTAATATCATTATTAATGGTTTTTAGCATGAAGATTTTCATTTTGCTTTTGCAACCCCCCTCAAAAAAAAAAAAAAAATAATAATTTTTCTTTTAATTTCTATAACTCTTGGGTATTTGATAACATCAAATAAGCAATGCAGTGGAGTTTTTTGCACTCAGAAATTACATTGCGTGTACTCTTTAGGCATAACAAACCTATTAAATAAGAATTCCTGCATGCAGACTTTTTGAATATTTACATGACTTCATTGTACATTGTGGTGGCTGTAGACCAATCATAACCTTGATGGTTCAATCTCTGCCTGCTCCAATCTCCAGTCTAATTGCCTAAGTAGTCTTGGGCAAGATACTAAACCTCTAGTTGCTGTCTGATCCATTCATCAGGATATGAGTGTGTGTGAATTAATAATAATAATAATAATGGATACTTTATTGATCCCTGCGGGGAAATTACTCTCTGCATTTGACCCATTCACTCAGTGAAGCAGTGGGCAGCCACTAAGCAGGCGCACCGGGGAGCAGTGTGTAGGGACGGTACCTTGCTCAGGAGTACCTCAGGGTACCCGTTCAGTGGATTCGAACCCCCAACCTACATTAGGATGTAGGCGACTCATTTCTTAGTTAATTAAATGAAGAAAAAAGTTAAATTAACTGACTAGTCTAAAACCAAGAAACAATCCTCCTGGTAGGATGTGCCCAGCAGCAACCAGGAGGTGCACCCAGGAGCTTTAGCTGTCTCTTTTCGATGTGGAGGAGTAGGCAATTGACGTGTGAACCCCTCTCAAATGACTCAACTCCTCACCCTATGACTACGGGAGCGCCCATCAGACAAAGCTAATTTCTGATGCTTGTATCCGCGATTTCATTCTAATAGTTTTGACAAACAGATGATGCCTAGATTATCATATTTATGGTGTTTCTCAACAACGATGTGCCATCTGGTGGCAGATGGCTGCATAACATTTAGGACAATAATTTACTAGCACTGAGCATCAATTAAAATTTTAACAATTCGATTAAACGACTAGTAAATTTGGCACAGACTAGTGACAACAGCAACAATTAGTCAGCTACTCGACTAGTTGCGCACATCCCTAGTGTGAATGTTAGATAAAAAGCACTTAGGTGTAGAAAAAAAGTGCTTAAATGGTTGGGTGTGAATGAGGTTATATTACGTGCTTTAATTCCTCAAGTAGAAATCTGCTACATAAGAATCAGTCCAAGTGTTCACAGCCTTGTTAGTTTGAGAGCTTTTCATCTCTGGTGCATGTTTCATTTCTTGACAAGCTACTGTAATTGGCTGGAATACCAAAAGCAAATGGTAGAAATGTTGTTTTTTTTTACCTTGAGCTAGGTGCAGCAAAACTATGAAATATGCACACCAGCCAATTGTGCTATACTAATGTGCATGTTACTGAGTCAGAATCCTTAAAAATCAAAAGGCTTTCATGCTTCATTCTGCAACCTCCCCATTTCTCTACACAACAAAACACATTGTCTAAAAGGTGCAGTTTCCAAGTGGAAGCTGTGCACAAAAAAAAATTTAATTTGGTCCCTCCTAGACATATTTTATTTATAATTTATTTCAAGGGGCTGTATTATACTCCTGCACTATTTTGCAGGATATATCAGAAACTTCTTTTTGTCCTGTTTTGTCTTTTTTTGTGTTGACGAAAAGAAAGTAAAAAGTTATCCAAAAACCTACAACATTTTAGATGTTGATGATCTGTGTGTGAAACTTCAGTGTCCTTAAGCTGGCTACTTACTCTGCCCGACATCAGCATATCCAGCATGTCTGGTACCTGCTCTGGTCCCTTTGCTGTCATCCAAGTAGCAAAGAGACCGTGTGGATACACTGTAGCCCTGCATGAAAAATGAAAAGCTTATTTGAAAAATAATAAATGTATTGATTCTTCAGCTCTTCCTTAAAGAACGATAAACACATGCAGCCCTGTTAGACACCATCTCACAAACACATGTGTTTGTGAGCTACACTTCAGTGAAAGTGGGGCCGTTAACCAGGAGAAAAACAAACCAGGTGTTCCTTTGACAAAAGGACAAACTGGGGGTATTTTTTGTCTACCACGGCACTTAAACGAAAAGATACAGACTCTTTAAAAAATGAGCAAATTCAACAATAATTAGTTAAAACAGCTTTACTGAATAAAAGTGAAACCTTTTGGACAGTCCTTTCCAAACAAAGCATTTTGACCAGCAGATGGCGATTATTTTGACTGCACCAAATGCTTCTGAACACTGAAGTGCTTCACAATAATTCACTGAGCTCTCTGGAAAAAAAACACAGTCCAATTACTATTACTAAAAGGATGCCATCCATGTATTTAACACGGCAGCAGTGCCAAAAGTGGTCCAGCGGAAGAAAAACCTAATCGAGGGTTTGCATTTACTACTTTCCACCTAAACATGGCGATGTGAAGTCGTTACAAACAGCTACTTCAACGGCAAAGCGACGTCAAAAAGGAGCCCGCAAACAGGATGAAGCTTACCCAAAGTGTGCACAACATTCACACGGCCGTGGTTCTCACTTGGTAAAACTACGCACTTCTTTGCGGCACAACGTTTGAAGGATGCAGCGGAGTTGAAATCCCTGAATTTCAGGAGGGAGACTATAGACGCTGCACAGCTCTGTTATGGAAGTGACGTCACAGCAGAGCGCCACTACTTCAAAATAAAAGTGCAATACTTGATAGGCAAACTCAATAGATGAACCAAGATTTGTTAAAAAAACAAACCATAGATCATTTTACCCAAAGAGTTATGCTTGAAAAGTTGCACACAGGCTTGGATTAATCTTTAAAAAATCTTGGAAATGGTGAAATTTAGTGTTGTAACTACGGAACAGGATTAGGGCCACTGGGAAAAAAAATGTGGACACGTCTTTTTTTTTCTTCTTTTCCTGAATTCTGAGAAAAAAAGTCAGAATTCCGACAAATACAAAGTCATGGGCTATTTATTGGCATTGTTAGGCTCAAACTGCACAATCCATAAAAAGTTGTTCTGAGTGATCACCTTTATTCTATAATCCATTATTATGATGAAAATGTTCTCTTTCAGGGTGAAAATGCATAAACCTTGAGGACGAAAGGGGCAGGGAATTATCTGGTTAATATAAATTATGATGTTACACAAGAATAGTGGGTTTTAGCCCAAATGGTTACGCAGCGCTCACCATCATAAAAACACCAAATGAGGGACATGCAACAAAGACTGAGGCATTTACATGCATCCAACCAAACTCTAATATATACTCAAGAAAAACTGCAAATTAAGTCTACTGGAAGTTTGTTTTTCTTGTGTGTGTGTGTTATCAGAGCTTGTTTGCATGCATTGGGATACTTCAGTCTTCTCTGGATTTTAAAAGCGTGACTTTCAAGAACTTTACTGTAACTAATTAGTTAGTTGCATGAATAAAAATGTACAAAAGTCGAATACATTAAGTGGTACAACCGCTTAATAAAGGCTGCAGTTACTGCTGTGTCACCTGCTGCTGTCGTAGTTTAGTTTACGCTTGTGAGACATTTATTTTGAAAGCACATCAATTTGACCTTAGCTCTATGTCTGGGTTTGCTGAATCAGTACAAAGTTAAAAAGTTAAGTTAAGTTTTCTGAGAGGCCCATGTGAAGAAGGGATGCAGTCATTTGTAAGTAATTGCATTTATAAGGCTTGTAGAACTTGTGAAGGTAGGTGGTCAAGGAAGGCGCTCAAGTGTTACACAATCTGATATTTTCATATATTGTTTCAGCTGATGAAATGATAGCTCAGAACAGGACAACTGTCAGCACATGCATACTCACAATCCATGAGATTTAAGCAAATAACCATAAGCCACCAGGAGTCTTGATGCTTTAACTGAATTTAGAGATAAGCACAAAGAGCAATACACTACCACTAATCAATACTGCCTGATATACAATAATGGCATGTTATAGTACTTTTTAGTAGTTTTATAAAAGAAAGATAATCAAAAGGATCTCCCAAACAGGTACTGGATCAAATTAATAAGAAAATATTACATTTACAAAGTAAAATTCACCATCATGTAATTCTTTTCTATTATAAAATTACTAAAAGTGACTAACGAAAGGAGAAAAAATGCTTAAATATTTCAAAGAGTCATACAGAAACCTTTTATGTAATTTCTGCAGCCACTAGCAGTAAAACTTGGTCATCTCTTCAGGCTTTCAACCCAAAACTCTATTGTTTTGAATCCTTTCCTTAGGTGTAAAGTATTCACATTCCCCCCGCCCCGTTTTTTGTTTTTACTGCTCTCAGTTTTTGGACCTACAGTTCACATCCTTGTTGTGCAGCCTCAATTTCTAATCCACTTTCAAAGACTGAAAATTAGGCAACTAAACTACACCCAGAGGATCCTGCAGCTTCATCATGGACTAAATACTCAACAAGCGTCCAACTCCATCATAATATGGATGATATTTTTTCTCGGTGTCCAGTTCTGGTATCATGTTACCACAATGTAGATCATTCTCCTTCGCCTTAATATGTAGCTTTGCTATTGCAATAATGTTACACATAAGCTATAGAAAAGGTTATTTGACTATAAAGCATATAAAAATATAAATAAATATATAAAATACAATTTCCTGTAGTCAATGCTTCAAACAGTTCATGTACAAAGGTGCCTTAGGGCCAGTGAAGATTAATAAAAATAAGGGACTGGGGAAAGGTGGTAGAACTCTGAGTGAAAACTCAGAAAAGAGCATTATTTCATTCAAGGAATGCTTCACTTTTAAAGGCTCAGGTGGAAATAAATAAATATTTGAACTCCTGGGATGAATAACTCAGAAAAAACATTATCGTAAATTTAAAAATTCAATCTTAAAAATTATTTTTCCCCTTTTTCTTTAAGTACCAATGCAGAAATGTCTTTTAGTGCATTCTTCCAGTGGGCTGCAGGTAATGTGGGCAGAAAAAAAGCAATCTGATTAAATGAATGGCTGTGAGGAAATGGCTACTTTCTATTTTCTCTTTCACGACCTCATTAAACCCGTTTCTTATGAGTTATTAGCCTCTGTATCACCTCTCACACTGTATTTAAGCAGAATGGCCTTCATTCTTTTATTATAAGTATGCTTTAGGGTAATGGGCACCTTGTGAGTGCCAAATTTAAAATATGACTTCTCAAACCAGAGTTTTTTTTTTTTTTTTTAAATAATAACATAGGTACCTTTTATTTAATCTACTGCATGTTTCTCTTTCCAAACATCTCCCCACTGCTTCTTAAAAATTTCTTCAAACTGAAATCACTGGACACAAACACAAACTAAATGCACAGAAAAGCTTATAACAAATACAGATTTGTCTTTCTTTGCTGACGATTAAATGTAAGAAACCAAATCCAAGCTGAGAACGCCACTAACGTTTAATGGAGAAAAGAAAACAAAGTCACTTTCAGTGAAGTTTTACTATATAAATGTCTTAAATGATTCACTCAGCCGTATAAACCAAACCAACCAATCAGAATTAAGTATACAGTATATACGGTTTTCAATTCAAGTATAGCAGGAAGTGACGTCGAAATCATTGTGCCAGCCGTCTCAACAGGCCTTGGCGCTAAATGCAAAACAAAAAATAGTCCTTTGCCATTCAATGCTGAAATTCTGGAAATCCCGACACCTTTTAGTTTATAACTCATGTAAATTAAAAATCAGTTTTGTTTTTGTTTCCCCATTGTATATGATTGGCATGTAGTGCTATTCTGCTAGCTGGAGTTAGGTTCAGAAGGCTCTGAATAGCTGGTTGGGTAGATAACCCAGGTGAAGAAAGGATGTTTGGGCTTCTCTCTCCAGGCTTGCCAGCTCCTGGACGGTTGGGGCCAGAACATCTACGTGACCCTTGTAGTTACCACCTAGACAAAGACGACAGGTTTCCTGGTCAAGCTCAACACACGAGCAGACATAATAAATACTACAACCTGCCTCATGATGCTTTAATGCTCATTATAATCCTTCCAAACAACAGATATATTTTAATGTGCATATGCAACCATTCCCGTAGTCTTGTGCAGACATGTTATCCTTCCTTTTTGTCACACATACCTCCCATCGCTCTGCGCTGCCCATAGGTCACCTTTCCATCAAACTCATCCACGGGTACTTTGATGTCTGGCTCACACTGGGTGATGGTGCACTTTAAATGTTCCTCGATTTCTGATAGGAGCTGTGATCAGAGGAAAAAGGGGAAAAAGAAATGACACAAGCAGAGTTTAAAGTGCCTGATGAGGATGTGTGAGTGAAAGTATGTTGTGTGTAACTTTACTTCCCAACTGGTTTTAAAGGTGAATGTATTGGATTATTAACCTGGCACACCCCAAACCTAAGAGTGATTATGAATGCATGTGCTGCTTATACAGTCCTTTCAAAAGAACTGCTGTATCACACATGTGTTTGTATTTCAAACAGTAAATTGGAGCTGCTGTATCAACCAGACTAGTTTTGTGTGCATCTTTATTCACCTCTTTTTCATTATACCAGATGGTGCATCCTCCATCCTCCTTCAGTCGTGTGTTGTAGCAACCTCTGCCTCGGTTCGGGCAAACATGGTACCACACCTGCACAGGTAGAAAAATGTACTTAAAATCATATACAAAATTCAAACTTATATGGACTAAACAGACACCTATGGTCCACCTTACCTTCTCTTTCTCCATAGCAACTAAGGAGATAGCCAATCCCATTCTGTAAGTCGAAAAGAAATTACACAACATCAATGCTAGGTAGAGATTACATTATAATTTATTGTTTGTCGTCACTCAGGCATGCCACATGAAAGTTTGAGGTGGCAATGATGATGCAGATGATCTGCTCTTGTGACCTTTAAAAGGAACAGATTGAAGAGAAGAAGACGACAAAAGGAAGAAGAAAGAAAGGAAGTAGACGACTTTGCCTTTGTCATCTACTTCCAGATTGACTTTGGCTGATTACTCCTACTTATTTAGGAACTGCGTTCCATTTCGTTAATGCTTTCACCTTCATAAGGGGCAGCCGACTAGAGTGATAGTATCCTACGTTTATCGTTGTTTAAACAAGAACTGTCTTTTTGTTTTGAAAGTGGCGACTTGCTAGAATGATAAATTCTAACCTTGTTTTTTTTCCCCTTCTTTCAGCTATTGTAGTACATACAGGGATGACTGTCCTTCCATGGAGGTTTCTTCCTGTTAAAAAGGAGTTTTTCCTTCCCACTGTTGCCAAGTGCTTGGTCACAGGCGATCATCTGATTCTTGGGGTTCCTTTCTTTCGTTATAATATTGTAGGGTTTTACCTTAGAATATAAAGCAACTTGAGGTGGCTGTTGTTGTGATTTGGCGTTATATAAATAGTGAACTGGTGTAATGCCAATAAAACTGGATTGAGTTGAATTAAATGCATGTTTGTTTTGCCCTTTAAAATCTAGACTGTAATTGGCCTGAATTATGGAAGATTTTTACTGGTGGAACTGCAGTTTGAATTTCCTGATTAACAGCAAGTAAATAATAAATACATTTATACATATATTTTACCAATACAACATGCTCTTTCACACAAACATGTGAATATTAAAATGAATAAATAAGTTAAGTTATAACAAAATAAATTCAGTAGGTACCTTTCAGCTCTTCCCACTCTGCCGATACGATGGACATAGTTCTGCTTCTCATCTGGCAGAGTCACGTTAATCACTGGAGGAAGAAACCATTAACATAAATATATAAAAATATATATAGCAACTCTTCTGTAATGTTCACTGAATATATAATTTTTTATTTGTAAGGTAATATAATTTTCTAGCAAGCATCCATATACCATAAGGAACTCCGTGGATGTCAATTCCTCTGGCAGCTACATCAGTGCAGATCAACAGCCTCACTTCTTTTCTCTGAGAACACAAACAATCCTCAAAAACACTGACTGGTTGCACTTTGTTAACCTCCTAGGACCTGACGTCCACATATGTGGACATCACATTTTGGGTTATTTAGACCAAAATACTCAATTTTGCTCTACAAGGGCCTGATATCCACTTACGAGGACTTTATACTGCTACTGTTCTATCAAAATTTTAAACGAATATCCTCATATGTGGCTCTTATTTTTCTTAAAAACCAAAATAAGGTAAAACAAAAAATCTGGTAATTCTTTGTTTTTACATTCATTGGGCCCCAATATGCCCAGATATCAAAGAGAAATTAAAAATGCATGCCGTGGAAGAGTTCGGGTCTGAGGAGGTTAAACAGCATAAGCAGGTTATGATTTTTGCTTTGTTTTTCCTTTTTTTGTTATTTTACCTTGAAGCGCTCCAGGTTATTTTTCCGCTCATTAGGCTTACGATCGCCATGGAGGCAAACACAGGAAAACTGGTGACCTTTGCTATTTGGACCTGAAGAAGACACACATGAACTCAGCCATTTGTAACTGGGGAAAAAAGACCAAGTATTCATATTTAACTGTGTCTTTTTTCACTTTCTAAACTTCTGTAGTGGCTCAAACAAAAACATCTAAATTGTTCCAACACAGCCTACCTCCTCCTTGCTGAATGAAGTACTGCTCCATGTTGTCACAGTCAATTTTGGTACGACAGAAGATTATAGCCTGGTCCATTTTGTGTTCTTTAATGGCTCTCACCGTGTACTCGCCCTTCAGGATCTTGATGGCCTCTGACCACATTTCTGACTCACAAAAAGACACCCACACGCCTTTACTGAAGTTCATATTAAGGTAAGTGTTATCTGTGTTGTTTATGTGATGTGTATACTGACTGGAGTGAATGGACAATAATGACATTTTACACTTTCTATCAGGGTGATGAAGATGAGCGGTCTGAACTGTGCTGCCCAACTGCACCTACCTGCAGTATTGGCTCCTGGTTTGGTGTTATCATTTGAATGAACTTCATCAGTCTACCCAGAGAAACAGAGGAAACAGCTAAATCACCACAACTCTAAACTAAGACAAAGACATGAGAACAACATACATAGTGTAAAATAAAAAGGTGATTATTCCTCCACCCAAGTCTGAAACACAGCCGAATTGCTTAACTTGATGTTTCAGTACTTTTCTGTTTATTCAGTTTCCTTCCCCGAGCATGAGGAACTCACCCGGATGTGGTTCTTGCCGAGGCGCTCCCACAGATGGTCGCTCTTAGGATTGACGGGCACCACTACGTGGTGGACAGACTCCGGAACAGAGTCCTCCCCCTTCAGATCCACCCAGGTGGGAAAGTGCATGATGCGCTCGGATAACTTCTTCACATCGAATGAATGCAGTGTCGCTGAGCATACAATGACCTGGAAAATAAAGAGATCGTCACCTAAACTACTAATGCCAGCAAACATCCTTCTACTACAACATCTATCACAGTACACAGGTTTAATTTCACACATGTAATTTATGCTCAGCATTACCTGCAGTCTCTTGCCATCAGAGGTGACCTGGGGGATTTGATTATGGATCCTGTTGATGAAGTCCGTATAACCTGCTGACAGGAGGCCATCCTGAGATACACAAAAGACACAAAATAGTTAAGGGATTTTATGCTATATTATATATATCAACCATTAAAAAAACCCCAAAACAAAACATATGTGTAATCTATAAAAAAAAAACAAAAAAAAATTCACATACACACTCATCCAGCACCAGAAAGCGGACTTCAGACAAACTCAGTTTCCCAGTGGAAATGAGGTCATCCAATCTACCAGGTGTTCCCACCACAATGTCAATCTAATTATAAGATGACACCAGAGAAAAAAAAAGAGGAAAAATGACATCCGATTAAAAAACATATTTCAACAATTTGATTTACAGTAATTAAAACTAAGTCAATGTTTTTTGTTTTTTTGGGGGTGGGAGTAGGCGTAACTGTACGTGTCACATACCCCCTGTTCCAGAGCAGCCAGCTGGTCTTTGGCAGCCACACCACCAATCACCAGCAGCTCCCTGCAATGACAGACTGACAAATTACCAAAATAGCATGGCTCCATCTGGTGGTGTAAATATCGCAGGCAAATGATGTTTTTAAAGGGATGACAGAATAATCTGTATTGTTACTAAAAATGCATTTTTATTTCTTTTTTTAAGTCGAGGTTTTGTTCAGTTTGTGTCACTCAGTGTCGATACCACCTCCATGCTGTCATACCTGAGTTTGGGATTATCCACATATTTCTTAAACTGTGTGACATTGTTGAGGGTTTGTTCAGCCAGTTCTTTAGACGGCTCAATGATCAGGGCTTTGGGTGAATTTGAGGATGTTTTCACCTGACTCACGTTGGCACTGCCTGCACAATCACAGAAGAAATATTGTACTTGGCATACTCAAATTTGAAAATGTACCTTGTTTTAACACCAGTGAGTGAAAGAAGGCATATACCGTAAAAGGAACAATCTCGTCTTAAGTGCCTGAAATGAGGTTGAAAGCACACACCTGTCTGAGAAGATTTGACAGCATGACCCTCTGGTGCCTGGTCCAGGGCAACAAATCCACTCTTAGGGGGATGTTTAAAATCTTCTCCTCCAAAGTTAAACTTTAGCTCTGCATTCTGTAAAACAGAAAAGATGATGGTGTCAGTCAGGCATCCGTTTTTTATGTTCTCTGCCATCACTGTGTTGTCTTATCCGTCGATACCTTGAGCACACAGGAAGCAAAGAAAGCTTGATTCTTCAGATTTTGAGGGATTTCAAAAGCCACACCCAGGTCGTTACCTGATGAAAAAAAAACACAACATAAACCAATTATGAGTTATTTCTCTATTTCTAACAACTTTGAATAGGTTATTTATTTTTCATAATAGAAAAACTGGGACCATACCATTTTTAGAGAATGAAATTTGGCTCTTTTCTAGATCCAGGTAGCATCCAATAGTGTCATGCATGGTAAACTCCTAAAAAAAATAGCAAAGAGAACCCATTTAAAAAAGCATTCCCAAATTTCTTTAAACGTGTAAATAATATGATCTTTCATTATCTGTTACCTCCCCATAGCTGTCAAACTGCTTGTTGTTGGATTTCTTTCCAGTCCCACCAAAACCAAACCCATATTTATCAGTTCCTAGAAAGAAAAACAAAGAGTCTGGTGTTAAATTACAGTAGTGCCCTGGTGAAATAAATTGTTTAAAGTGGAGCATTTTCTGCTGCATTAATACTGTAGATGGTAGAAAAGAATACCCAGGTCCAGAGCCGCCTGACTGGTAGACCAACCCACCCGGCAAAGGCCCTGGTCATGGCAGGTCACCTCATAGTAGTACTTCCCTAAACAGAAAAACTAACATATAAGGACTGATAATAATTTACACTTTTATGTTTCTTGATCCATCATATGATTATTTGATTCTCTGATCACTCCCTAAGCACTTCTGTACATCACACACCTTTGGTGACACCTTTAGTGGAGCGACAGCCATGCCACTCTTTGAACTCCCTGCTCTGGCAGCACTGTCCATCTGACCCAATTGCTAAGAAGAAAAACATTAAAAGGCAATGAGCAGATGTTGTTTAAAAAATCAAAACAAAAAGCTGGAAAGTGACATTTACATAAACATTGCATGTTTATGATCTGTTCTTACCGAAGGCTGTACTGCGATCATAAGGATTCATCTGCCAGCTGTTGAAAACTGAGACAAAACAAAAGAAGAGCAGGTCAAACGCCTGCAGAACACTCTATACTGTCTACCCAACATTAAAAGTCTTAAATTATATGCACACACTTAAGATGGCATATGAATCATGAAGCCTGAAACCAAATAACTGATTAAATATTCTCACTGGCTCCTCCAGTTTTAATAGAGGCTCTGCCCTTTTTGCCCTCCTGCTGATCCTTCAAGGTCTCGTACACAATCTGGATCACAGGGATACTGAAGGCCTGAGGAGGACAATGGGAAACTGTCATGACTCAGTAAGTGTGAAAATAAATATATACAGTGTAGACATACAAAGAAAAAAAAAAAAAGAAGGCATTTCTCCCAAGTTTGTGTCGCTGTTAAGTACTTACTCCTGTTTTGCCACTGCCAGTTTCCGCAGCCTTAGAAGACAGAAAAGTCAGATGTCAGCCTCGCAGCAGAGTGCAAATATCTGTGAGCCAAATGTGTCCAGAGAACCAAGCTTACCATGAGCACATCTCCTCCACCAAGGATGAGGGGGATGGACTCCGCCTGGATGTCAGTAGGCAACCTGAAAACCGATTATATATTTAGTCAGTTTGATATCAAATATTAAAATGTAAGCATACAACAGCATGCATGATTTTGCAAATTTGTAGCTGGACTCACAGCCAGTCCATCTCTTCCACAGCCTGCGCGATTTCAGGCATTACCCCCATTTCTGTTACATAAAAACACATATTAAATGGTTGAGTGGGCTTACGTAGCTTCAAAACGGCAGTTGATGTGTAAGCAATTTAAAACCGTAACGTCAAAATTAAGTAGGAATGTAAAAATCTCACCACCAAACGCTGCCATTGCTGCTGCTAGTACAAGTGCAACGCAACCGGATGTGCCGGTCAGCAAAGGCTCCCCCTCAACAGCCAAGCAAAATTAGTTCCGGATAGTGAACAAGTTCGTAAAAATAAAGCGGGGGGTTGAGAAAAAATGTCGCTTGTGGACTTGAGATACAAAAGCTAATATTAACATTTATAATAAGCCAAATAAAATCACAAAACCGCTTTTATAGACGGTTAGCAACAGTTCAATTACAAACGCGTTTCTTTATAGTTTGTCCCTGCTTGTCGCCGTAGATTTCTGACAGCTGTAAACATGGCCGAAGAAAGCTTAATTGAGGGCGAAGAAGAAAACATTTTATACGATTTACTGGTTATTACTGAATGGCCACCAGAGACGGACACTCAGGTTGGTAGCTTTCACTTTTGCGGTTTTTTATTCACGGCGTAGCTCTTGTGGTGAGCAGCTATCTGTAGAAATGACCAGCGAAACACAACCGCCTTGAGTTTCGTGGGGTCAGCCGCCCAGAGCCACGTAGCACAAATACATGATAAGTTGCAGTTGGTTGTCTTGATAAACAAAGTTTCACCTTTCCGTCGCACGTCATACATCACACAGCAGAGCAGCGAGTGCTCATTTAGCACTAGTGTCCTGCATACCTTTCATTTACCTGCAGCTTTTATAATGATCTAAAATCAAAAATCTGCTCTGTCAGAGAAACGACCTATCACTAGGTTTCATTAAAACTCCAGAATGAAATTGGAAAATCAATATCAAAATATGACAATCGCAGCTCATCTGTTACTATTTTACATTACAGTTGCGAGGCAACAAGGAGTACAGCACCTCTCTAATTGCAAAAGCTGTGACAGGTAAGTTCTGATTTTCGTTGCCATGGTGTGATAATATGCATGCATGCATGCATATGTTGCATATATACAGTACTTGCCCGAAGCAGTTACATTCTCACATTGATTGTAGCTATTCTAAAATGATCAATAAACTTACCAACAGTCCACCACGCCAATCTTTATATGTATTTTGCTTGATGTTCTTTTATTTATGACACCAGAATACAGTATGGAGATCATAGAGGCTGGAAGGCATACAATCTTCTTACTGAGATATTAAAGTCCATCCAGCATCCAGTACTGTGCAAAAGTCTTGATTCATGAGTTCATCTTGAGTTCATCTATTTTCATATTTGTGATTTATTGAAACTGCAAATTAAACAAAATCTGTGAAAGTCTATTTTCCTCATTCAAAAATGATCATATCATATCATGTGATAGATCATATCATATTATATCATATCACAACATGATGCCAGAGTCTGTTATAGATGACAGTTTCTCTTCATATTCTAATGTAAATGCTTCCAGAAACATTGATCCTGTTTGGCTTAATCTCTGAGACTGAGGCTAGTGTTGTCCAGATCTCAGCTGTTACTTTAAGCTGTGCAACTGAGGATTGTGTGTGGAGTTCTCTGATGTTTACATCAGTTTTTCCCCAGGATTTTCAGGATTCCTCCCACCAGAAAAACAATCTCCATGGTAATCTGAATCTCCAAATTGGTCCAAATAGTCAATAAAAAAAATCAAATAAACAAGCCAGTCACATTTCTGCAATTGTAGTCATTGTTGAATAACAGAATGCTATAAAAAATAATAAAATGCTAGCCTAGAACACTATTCTTAAGAAAACCCTGTTTAATAAACATCAAAATTTTACTGATAAGGCATCATTTTTAACATCATTCTGTTTGAGCCATGTCTCTTTAGCGTTGCCTCCTTATAAAAGAGGAAAACCACTTGCTTCAGTTTGGATGTGAGTGAAGTAAAGCTGAGTCTGTGCTTGTGGCCCAGAGTCTTAAATTACAAGCATATGATAGCATTAGTGTAAATTTTAAGGCTGATAACATATGGCCACGTGTGCTAGGATCTCAGCAAGTAAAATCAGTAACAATGAAACAAAGAGAAAAAACTAAACTTTACGTGATCAGACATTTATTAATAACTACCTGTCATACATTTCTTACAGGCCCTTTCCGCTTGGTCCTTCACTATTTGTGGTACAGGTAAGTCATTATTATTTTAAAAAGGATTGCTGTCTGCTCCAGGCATGACTTGATGTTATTTCACCAGTGTAACAACATGCTGCATAAAGCTGTGACTCCTAGTGCTTAATATTAATCCAATTTTTACAGATACGCATATTTGATAACAATCTCAAACCTTATGGATGAAGTAATGTGATTGTTTTTCTTTGGCTTTGACTATGAAAATCTTGTGTCGGGAAGACTTTTAGTAATGTGATGTACATAGTGACAAGAACTTTATTCTGATTTTTTTTCTGTCTTGGTAAAAATATTTGAGTATTAAATGCGCTAAAAATTAACACGCTTCATTGCTGTTTTTTAAGTGACGCGATAAGCAGCAGCACTAACAGTGCTACTGAACTGTAAAAGGAACCGTGTCAACTCTTTTACTCAACAGATGTAACTTGGCAATGCAGATTAAAAAATATCATAATTTTAGTTTTATTATAGGTGAAAAATAAATTATATTATTAATTATTGTGATTTTTAAATAATTAATAATAACATAGTAAAGCTAAATGACGATACAGCCGTCAACATATTGACATAAAGTCAAAACATTTCAAACAGAAAGTTCTTGGTATTTGAAATAAGGCCCCTTGCTTGTCTGCTATGTCTTTAAAAAAATATCAAATGTATCAGAATTTGTTACAATGTACCTCATGTTTCAAATGAGATGTTCAAAATGTGGACTTTTTGCATACTGTTTTAATCAGTATGTCCCTCTGAAAAAATGCTGCCCATGCATATATGCTATACCGTCTACCATCTTAAATGTTTAATTATAAAGGGCAATAAAATGCATTTTTTTTCCTTTTAGGTGTGTATCTTGAATATATATTTATAGTGCTATAGTGCATTATATTGCTAACTAAGATGACAGCTTACTGCAACCCATAACACAAGTCAGTCATTGGCTTAGGTCAGGGGTGTCAAACATAAGGCCTGGGGTCCAGAATCAGTCTGGGAAAGACTCAAATTTGGCCCACAAGTTGGCCAACTAATTTACCCGCTGTTGTGAAAAGAGAGCAGCCAAAAGTAGCTTCATATTGACCCACATGTTTTGTAGGTAAATGTTACAGCAGTCTGAAAATATTCTTCTCACACTCTCCCGATATATCGCGCTAACACACGCAACGATTTTTCCTGCGGTAGATTCTGTAATTCTCTAGCACCAAGGCCTGCTTATCCTCTCAGCGGGTGGTTTGCTGGCAACATCAATAACCTTATTAAATATTTAAGAACTCCTCCAGCCATGTTTATGTCCCAGTTCCCCTTCTCTTTCTGTGGATGAGAATGTATTAGCAATTGTGTTTGATAGAATGAGGCTGTTGTCCACATGCTGTGCTATTTGCATTTGTTGAATGGGGGAACGTGTTCTGCCGAAAACACTTTTACACATATTTATATTTGTGTTTAGCAATTGTAGAAAACATATGTGCTGTGGCTAATGTTGCTAACTACTGTATTCAAAAACGAGGCTGTACAGACAGGAAAAAAAATCTATATAAATTATGAATGAACCCCCCCAATACCCACCCACAATACAAAATTTTCTGTCCAGTCATTGTACCTGTTTGATTTCATAGCGATGTTTTTGCATTTGTTAAGTCACTTAACGCTGACCTTTGAGTCATTCAAGCATAGAAAAGGCTCCTAACTAAAGGGATGAACCGTTGTTGTGTCTGTTCAAAGGACCAGTTTAAAACTGTAGCATTATCAAGAAAGCTCCTCACTGTGAGTGAAGACAAAGTAAACTGTGGCCAGGACGATTATGAAAATGTTCATAATATTTAATTTAAATCACTCTCATCCAGCTGAATATGAACATTTTAAAGACTTTAACAAAGGCAAAGCAGGTAAAGCTAAAGCTGTCCAGAGCTCCAAGCCAACCATAATCCAGCAGCCTCAGTATGAGCAACATATCAAAGCAGGAAAGTTGTGGAGTTGAGTGAAAAAGAGAAAGACATTGATATGGTGTTATTGTCTGACGTTATGAACATAATGGATGCACATAACTGACATTTGGTTTATTATATACAGTAAATCTGTTGCACCTGCCTTTGTTTTGGTAGGGAAGAAAATTGATCGATGAATATCCTGACAGTTATAGTTCTTGGAAGGAAAATCAAAATCAGCAAATCCAAGTCACTCATTTTAAAATGAGTGACTTGGATTTGAGTTGACTTGATTTTAATAAAATAACATAATGTAGTTACATCCAACAACCTATATAAAATCACTTGTAATATAATTTGTATGCACTAGACCTTTTAGGTATAGTACTCTGTTAATGTACCTACTGACTAATGTTTAACCTGTTATAATTTGTTTTCTTCTTCTCGTTTATTTGACCTTGTGTTTCTCAGCCCCTCCAGCTCGTCCCTGCCTCTCGGTCTTGTCCGCCTGGCAAACAAGCAGATCAACTGGCAGCTGGTGCTTGCAAGGTGCAACAAAAACACACACGCTCACTTACAGACATGCTCCGTCTCTGTAATCAATACCTGAATGTGAGCTACTTTGTTGCTGACACACACTAAGTCTTTCTCTCTCTCCCCTTGCCTATCCCCTCAGCCTATCATTTAATTGCACTCATTACAACAGACAAACCAAGTAGAAAGGCAGTTTTTAATTGACTATCGATTCCACCATCCGAGACAGTGAGAAGCGTGGTCAAAGATGCTGCAGATGTCCATTAGTTTGATATGGCTGATTTCTGTCTGCCCCTTTTCTCTCTCATTTTATTTCCTCTGAAACTCTTTATGCTACGCTTAATGCTCCCGATTATTACTGTTCCTTCTCTCTTTCCCGTCCTTATCATTTCAACCCCCCCACAATATCCCACACATAATCTTTTCACTCTTGAGGGTCTTCATCTAATTTTGATTTATATTATAATCAATAACATCTATGTATGTCTTTCTTTCTTTGCTCTTCTGCTTTTCTTCTGTTCTCTTTGATTTTTTTTTTCAGTGATTCCTGACCCATTCTCTTGTTTTACTCCACAGCAATGGCAAACTCTTGGCAGTGGTTCAAGATCAGTGTGTGGAAATTAGGTAATTACTGAACTCTGTCTCTGTCTTTGAGGCTGTGTGTGTGTGTTTGTGTGTGTGTGTGAGTGATAGTCTTAATTAAGGGGGTGATTTATCACATCTCGCTTTAACAAAGAAGTCCAATGTCAGCTTGCATTTAAAAGATGAAAACTGTGTTTCGAGCATCAGTACAGAGTGTAATCCATCACAGGAAAATATTTGAATCAGTTTAGTGTACTTTCGTAGCACCCGTTTGAAAAAATTCAAGCTAACAATGAAAACACCAATGCTTCCCTTTTCATTTGTGGGTGTATAAGGAAAGCGATCAAAACATACACACACATGAATATCTGTGTTCTTTTTCAGTGCTTGTAATTATTTCCTGACATAAATCCAATTTCCCCGTGCGCAGAAAAAATGCACTCAGTCAGCAGTGTGCTTCACTGACATAATGTAGTGCTTTAAAATGAGCAAAATTTCAAAATGAAAATCTATAGCCGTGAACTAGATATATTAGGATGTCTTACTCTCTGGAGACTAATGGTACACTCATTGTAAAGCGTTTGCTCCACGTGACCCTTTGTGTAATTGGAAGTCGGTTTCATACATGGAGCAATATGAAAAAGCTGAATGTTTCTGTTTCTCAGTATGCTCAAATTTAAATGTAGTTGACCTTTTATGATCAAGAGCAGTCAGGTCTCTTCACTTTTGCCTCTGCTTGATAGCGTGGGCTACTCTTTTGTCCTTTTTTCACACTGTTGTTGTTTAATCACAACATTTTATAGCTGCGCTTCATGGCATGAATTGAGTTGTGTGAGTGGGTGTTAAGTCAGCTCAAGGCCTTATCCCCTGAGCTCCTTTAAGAGTCTGTCGAAACACTGCCTACCCCCACTTGTCTGCTTGATCTATTGAGCTACTTTAGTTGGCAGGCCGTCAGTGGCTGTTATAACCCAACTTATACCAGTTCGTATAAGAAGTGTATCAATGTCTCACTGTGCAATGCCACCTCTCCTTACTTTTTTTTTCTGTGTGTGCACGTTTCCTCCTCAGGTCTGTGAGAGATGACTTTGGCTCACTCATTGGGAAGTGCCAGGGTAAGACCTTGTCCCTGTGTATTATCAGTCACATTCTTGTTCCTGGTAAATGACGATTAAATCGCCATAACTCACTTCACTAAGCACTCCGTTTGTTTTATAAATGATGATGGGGGTTACTGTTGTAGAGTACAGTATGTGTGCCCTTGTACTCCTTTATGTGGTATGTCAGATGCTTTAAGTTTATTTAAGAGATCTGGTTTGTGTGTGTGTTTTCATATACCATGTAATGAACTACTCTAGTTACACGTATATGAATAGAAAATAATACAATTTTACTGTGTTAATGCCTTAAAGTCTAGAACCCAAAAATCCAACCTTTAGTTGCTTTATTGTTGTTTAATTTTGTATTTATTGTTCTGTTAGTCTGAGCGCAGGTGACTAACTCAGAAATAGAAAACATTTTTAAGGCCTCTGGTGGATAAACTATGCACCATCAACACTCTCCTATCTCTTCTTTTCTTTAATTTTTTATCTCTTGGTCATAATAAATGCCAGAAGGAAAAAGTTGGTGAACATCTGCTTTAGTTCTTCTGTGGTTTATGAGCCCTTTTGGTGCTAGTTTTTAATAATGTAGGTTTATTTTGTGTTTTCAGCTTAATAATGGCGTCCTTAATTTGCATCAACATCCCATTGGACCTCATGTTGAGAGTTGAACAGCTATGAAATACAAGTTTAATAAGTGAACGCATTTGCCTGAATCTGAGAAAAGCATAAAAAATCTTGAATCAACTCCAGACTTTTTATTTGCTTAATATTTCATAGCATAACAAGGGAACAGGCCTCACCTGGACATCAAACTGCTGGCTGTAATTCAGTTAAAGCTGAAAGTCTGCACTTTGTTTGAGTTAAAATACACTTTAGTCTTGTACAAAGGCAAAATTGCTTGAATTGTTATTGCACAAA
Source organism: Perissodus microlepis (assembly GCF_051167445.1). NCBI lineage: Eukaryota > Metazoa > Chordata > Actinopteri > Cichliformes > Cichlidae > Perissodus > Perissodus microlepis. The sequence continues at coordinate 7,572,215 of NC_140475.1, forward strand.
TACTCAGGATTCTGATTGTGTATTAGAAATGGTATACACATCTCAAGCCTTGCAGCTGACTGACAACCTGTCCAGTCTGCCACCCCATGATAGCTGGGATACGCTCCAGCCTCCCAATGACCCTGGACATACTGTTGGTTTCACATTAAGTTACTGGACATATTAAATATCCTAGCTATACTGTTTTAGGATTAGGAATCAACCAAATAGCTACTGTGGCATCCACCTCTGATGTCAGTATGCCTCTGAAAGCAGGCATTACACTAGTAGAATACAACCAGTGTGGCTAAATAATAAGCATTGTGTATTTACAGTGTAAATATAGCTGTTTTTAGTATTATTTAGAACCGTAGCATGTGTATACAAAACCTCATAAAATCAAATTGATGTTAAAAGCAATAACTGTAAACGCTGTAGGTATTAAAGCTGATTTACATCCCCTGAATAATTAGAAGAAATTATGTATTTGGATCAGCAGTCCTTAATTTGGAGACTTGTTTCTACAAATGATCCCACACAATCCTTCAGGGCAGATTGTCAGATTTTATAGATGCATAAATTAGAGTACTGTGATGACGTTGAACTGTGTCGATTCACTGGCGTCTGTGGATCACTGCAGAGTAAAGCGCTGTTATGAATCTGCTGTGAATGAAAGCAGGGAAACAAAGGAATCGGAGCTGCTTCGTGTGGCATCTTTCCATCTGCAGCTATCAAAAGTCCACTATGTGATTGAGGTTGACTCTTAAGCTGTAGTTCTAAATTCACTGTATGTAAATTGAACATTATGTTATGCACAATATTTGTTGTGCTTCTTAACGTCTGCTCTGAGCTTGGAGTGTGTGTGAGACTGTGTGAAAGACACGTGAACAGCATCCGGGATAATCACCTCGGTGTCTACATGATCGCTCATTAAACGCAGCCTTGTTGTGACAGATAAAAACAGTTAGTCTTAATTAGACGATGAAATTGTGTGCTGTGTTAGTTTTATTGCTGTATCTGAACATAGGTAAGCCCCAACTTTCTGTGAGCTCAGACGTTTAAAACATATAATGCTGAAGTGTCTTGAAATGCAGTTGGACAGATTTAGATGTTTTATATTTATGGTTTGTTTATTTTTTGTTGTTTTTGTTTATTTAAGCCTACAGTGGTTATGGTGTTATGTAACAAATCCAGATATAATCCACCCCCCAGCACTAATGGACCACTTGGTTCATAATTACCTTACTCAACACCGTTTCCTACATAAGTGTAATAATTTTGATCTGATAAGCTACTGAATAATACTACATTTTAAGGCGCTATATCTAAGTATTTTACTCTGAAAGTTCAGCCATCCCTGGCCCGGACTCATGATCTACTTCTCCTATTTTGGACAGGGCACTATATAGTCTGCCCGTGAAGAGAGTGCACTTTAAGACTGTGAAATCGAACTTGGCTTATAAAATGCTTACATATATAAGACCTGTAGGTCCACTCAGCGACCACTTCAACAGGTCCACCTTGCTAGTACCCGCTTTTTGCCTTCAGAACTGCCTCAGCTCTTTGTTGCATTCAGCCTCAGTTTTCTGTCTGTAGCTGAAAGGAGTGGCACCCGGTGTGGGGTGGATTTTTTTTTATTTTCTGGCTGCTGTAGCCCATCTGCTTGCAGTTCAATTTCATACATAAAAGATGGATTTAGTCTACATTTGCTGCAATGCTGGCATGTTTCCCCTGGGAACCCACTGCTGTTCCCACTGCTCATGCTGATCACAAACCTTTCAGTGCCTGTTGCAACTGCAGTAGAATTGAGCTCAAGCCAATCAAACACCCTCGTCTTAAACCAGGTTCTCTTTCTGACAGAAGCTGTCAGGAGGGGGTAAATCCAGGCAGGTCTGTTAGAATAACAGGCAATATAATGGGATGGTTACTATGGCTTCTAAAAGTGTCTGAACAATAAATTGACAATACTGGCGTCAATTCAAATATGAGAAGTGTCGCTGCCAGATTCCCTTTGCTGTCCTTTATGTTTCTGATATTTCTAGGCATTACAAACAAGAAGGCATTGGTCATGAGTGTATACACTCTTCTTTCACTTTGTTAGGTACAGCTTGCTGGTAATTGGTTGGACCCCCTTTTTCCTTCAGAACAACAAGGTGCTGGAAACATTCCTCAGAGACTTTGGTCCATATTGACATGATAGCAATCACACAGTTGCTGCAGATTGGTGGGCTGCACATACTTGTTGTGTTCATCCCAAAGGAGCTCTATTGGGATGAGCTCTGGTGACTGTGGAGGGCATTTGAGCTTTGTGACAACAGACATCAGAAGTAGTAGAGTGTGGTCATAAAGGGATGGTCAGGAATAATGCTTGGATATGCTGCAGCATTTAAATCATGGGGGACCAAAGTGTGCCAAGAATCGCCACCACCAGCCTGAACTGTTGACATAAAGTGAGATAGATCCATGCTTTCACGTTGTTTACGTCAATTTCTGACCCTACCATCCCAATGTGGATGTATCCAGGAAAATTCAAGTAGATAAGCAATTTGTGAAATACTAAGACCAGCCAATCTGGCACCAACAACTAAGCCACATTCAGAGTCACTTAAATCGCCTTTCCTCCCCATTCTGATGTTTGGTTTAAACTTCAGCAGGTCTCTTTACCATGTTAACGTTCCTCAATGCATTCATTTGCTACTAGGGCTGTTCGATATAATGATATATATCGGATGACGATATAAAAACGTCTGTCGTTTCATTTTACGCTATCATTTGTTTCGTGGTGTCGCAAAATAAACTGTTTACGGCAATATTTTTTCATTGTTTTGATGGTCACTGTAGTGGCTATATTCATTTCTTAAAGTTCTCTCTTTCTCTTATATTTAATATAACCACACTACAGACGACAAGCGCCTGTTTTTATGCGTTGTGGTTAGCAACAACGACGGTAACACCATCGCGTGTCCGCTTGTTTATGTTCCACATAAACCTTTCACAATAAAGCTCAAGATGCTGTTGAGACTTTTCAAAATAAACTGAATCACGTGAAAGAGCAGACTATTTACGGATGAGAAGTAAAAAAGAGCCGCCAGGTGCTAAAAAATAAACCTTAGACTCAAACGTTAGAACAGGCTTTTCCCCGCAGCACGCCGTGTAATAAATACTCACAAAGAAAACGGCAGCCATTACAACTTATGTCTAAAAATGTATCGTTTCATGCATCAGTTAAAACACTCGACTACAAGTACACGACGCGCAGCTGGAAATACTTCCCGCAAGTCGAGCTGCCCGAGAGTCACAGAATTTACAGAAAATGTTACATTTTGTGATTTATATCGTTATCGGGACGATAGAATTCTTATATCGGGATATGACATTTTGGTCATATCGCACAGCCCTAGTTGCTACCATGTGATTTATGGTTTATGAGATATTTACGTTAACAAGCAGTTCAACAGGTATACCTAACAAAATGGCCAGTGATTTATTTATTTTTTTGGACCTATAGCTGTGTTTAAAATGGCAAACAAATCACAACATGTTCTGAATTCCAGTTTTGTGCCCATATTTTCTTTTTCATTAATTTTTCATGTTTTATTTTTGTTTTTGTCATCTCTGCCGCACCTTTTCAGTCTGCATTGTGTCTATATTTGTTCTGTTCCGGCTAGTTGTCATTGTGGGCCGTTAATGGTTCAAAGTGTGGATAACAGTAGCCCCTGGGCCTGTGTAAACCTCAGCCTCCCTACTCTTTTTTTTCAATCCATTTCATTGCTTTTTTCCCTCCATTTTTCTTTTACTTCATTTCATTTCACGGAGATTTGTCCTAATGGATTTCACTGTGATCCTGCCTTTAATGGCATTTGTGTTTAATGGATAAGTGTGTGTGGTGTGTGCTTTACCGCCTTTTCTTTTTCTTGTGCAGTTGTTTTTGTGTGTTCGTTTCAATGCGTCCACACCTGTGTATCACTCTGCCAGTCCAGTCCCCAACCCCCTCTTCAACTCGTCCTCATTGCCTGCTTCTGTTACAGCGGAGTTGTCTCTCACCTGCGTGCATAATTCATAAGAGTTGAGTTCTGATAAATGCATCTGCAAGGCTTTAGATGGAAGGCTTCTGTTGGGTCATTGGGTGCAATTCTCCTCAACTTCAGCATCTGCCATCACTAGAAAAATAGACAGTAGCATCCAATTTTCCAGCTCCCCAAAAAAGCCATCTATGTGGAAATGGAGCCCTCTCAACTGCAGAACAACATACTGTATACAATTCATAATGGGAGACAAGATGGCAAGAGAGGCAGTGTGAGAGGGAAATAAAAAAAAGAAAGAAAGAAAGAAAGAAAGAAAGAAAGAAAGAAAGAAAGAAAAAAAAAAAGATTGAAATATGGAGCCAAAAAGAGTAAAAGAAAACTAGAAAAGAGTAGCAGATGCACTTGGTACTTATGGTTTTCATAACGGCTACATGTTCTTGTCTGCTCCTAAGCTGAGTGTCTCAAAGGTGTGTTAAATCACGCACTTCCTTCCTAAGGTACGCTCTGATACTTAGGCCTTCAAATCTGGGGAGCTATTGTGTCTCTCAGTGTGTCGGATTCATTGTTTTCCCCCTCTCTTTTTCGCTCAGCGCCCCCCTTTCTCTCATTTTCTCTCTCTCTCTTTGTCTGTCTCGCCTCCCACTTCTTCCCTTTGTTCTTCATTTAAAATTCTAGTCATACAATATCCAACGCCTCCATTAGTTTGCAGTATTGCCCACCAGGGGTTGCAGCAGCACTCTGCAGCCAAGAAATTCAGTACAGGAAAACGCCAATAGCGCTGTTATGTGATATCAACAAAAACATAACTTCCTTTTTAGAAATTTATTGCTTAGACCCAGCACCCGTGGTATCATATTATGTTTCACACTGTTCTCCAACTGCAAAAATCTGAGACTGCGCTAAAAGTTGCATCTAGTTTAATGCCTGAATGATTATTCTGCTGAGTTTGTGCTCATGTTTGCACAAGTCTTCGCCCATTTACCCCCCAACTGCTCCATACTGTTTAATGTGGCGATCAGGTATTCAAAACCGGCTCAGGATCAGAGGCCTGTCAGACTGCCCAGGCTCTTCTATCAGAGGGAAGGATGACAGCGAAGCCTTGAGAAAATGCCAGCAGGCACGGATGTGCTTCATCACAGTGATATGGTTACACTCACAGCACAGCTGAGCCAGCAGATTGCTAAAGCGTAGTCTATACTTCAATAAAAGTTCAATTTATGGTCTCCGTTCTCCTCCCCACCTTTCTCTCTGGCTCTACCTTTATCCTCATCTCCCAATACGTGTGTGTGTGTGTGTGTGTGTGTGTGTTTGTGTGAAAGTCTGTGTGCATGTCTTTGATAGATAATTACTGAGTTTTACGTTTGAGTAACCTTCCAAGATGATCTGGATCGGACCTTGCGCACATTGTGTTGATGTGTCGCATTAGCCTTATCTGACTCCTCTCATCCATATTCATCATCAGCACACGTCGGATCACAAGGGATTATTCGCAGAGTTTCTCATCTGACTTAATTTGTAATCCTTGGTTCCTTGAACGTCTTGTCATTCTTCCTTTCTGTTTTACGTTCTGTTTCATCACCTGCTACAGTGCCGAAGGACCCAAATCCCCAGTGGCGAAGGGTGGCATGGAGCTATGACTGCACTCTGCTGGCCTACGCTGACAGCACCGGCACCGTGCGCCTTTTCGACCTCATGGGCAGCGAACTCTTCGTCATTCCGCCGGTAACAGTCCTTCTAAGAAAAAAAAAAAAGTCAATGTTTCAAGCTGTGTGTGTGAGTCAAAGTGAAAACCAGCACCTTCCTGTTCTTAGTTTGATCCCCCTCTTAGCTCAGGATCCATCAGCACAACCGTGCAAGTATCATAGTCAGAGTTATTCCATGATTCCCATCTCCATAGTTTCTTCTATTTTCTCAGATGATCCCTTCGGCTACAGTATGTTATATCTTATTTCACTGAATGCATTTGTGGTATGATATATGGAGGAAAGCATCAGTTTTGAGTTTTGGAAAATAGTTTCTTATTCTGACAAAATGATAGAACGCTACGGGAGATTTGGTGCTACTTCTGGCTGCAGGAGGATTCAGGCCCGTAATCTTACCTCCAGAGATGGGCTGAGCTGTGCTGTTTCAGTGCAGCACACATTTTGCTGGGCACTTTGAGCTGTCTGTCACTTTTGAAGAAAATGTCTCCTTGTCAGACACACTCTGTGCTCTCTTTGCCCGTCACTTCTGCTTTCTAATTCACTCTCTGTTTGTTCTTCTCCATTGTGTCCCATTTCTCCCCCCATCTTCATCACCTTCCCTCTTTAATTTTTCATGCTAGCTTCTCTCTGTCTCCCCTAGAACCTCCTGTATTTCTCTCCTCTGTCATCCTTGCATGTGTCTCTCTTAGTACCTCTCCCTGCACTTTCAAGTCCATGTGCCATTCCTCCCTCAGTTTAATGCCCTCTGTGTGCTGCATATTATCATTCTTCTGTTTCTGTCCATCGTTCCTTTCAATTTTTCTATCCGCCCTGTCAGAGATGGCGAGCGCAGACGCCTGTCTTCTCCCTAGCCACGCACTCATCTTTCAAAGCCTGTGATCCTCATTCCTTTAGTGCATCTCTGCTTTGTGCTTGCACACTTGCATCAGAACCCCCCCCCCTCTTCTGTACTTTGTACTGTTCCCCTTGTTTGTCACTGTTAAGTTCACACAGTGGCGACTTAATGCTATTTCTGGAAGGGATGATAAAAAAAGTCAATTTGACAGAAAATGTACGCGTGTATGAAAAAATGACAGTTTCTTCCCTTTTTCCCCCACGACACTCAGCTTTTGTCTGTCTTCTGCTTCTATTGTTTTTCATTCCCTGTTTCATTACTTTCTTTTTTAAATCTTTTGCCTGTTTTTTTTTTTTCCTTTGGCAAATGCAGCTTGTGTGATGTAACTTTAGTTGTTTTTTTAAAAAAAAAAATAAACAAGTAAAAAGAAAAAATTTGTGAGGGCACAAAAATCAATACTAACAATTAAGCAAATTTTACATATTTTGATGTCGTTTGATACGATGTCAGTGATTCTTCTTTGTTTTCTTGCTTTTTAAATCCAGGTGGCGAGCTTCCCCGGGGATTTCAGTTGTGCAGTGGCAGGCCTGATCTTCCTGGAGTATACAGCTAGTGCTCAGTGGTCAGCCGAGCTCCTCGTGATCACATATGGTGGCAACCTCAAAAGCTATCTAGTCAGGTGAGAGACAAAAATGCTGGATTGAAACTTCCTTTTTCCATTAGGCTGGGTCACACTTTGATTTTATGACTTGCACAACACCTTTGACCCATTAGAAGGCCTTTCATTACTTACTCTTCACATTACACTTCACCTGCTCTCACCACTTAAATTTCAATTATCACTTTTTATGTACTCCTCTCTTTGTCTGACTTTTTAATTCCTCTCACTGTCTGTGTTTCATTCCTATGTATCACTGAGCAGTAAGTCATGACAATAACTGTATTTTGTTACAAAAAAAATGGAATATCACTGAATGTGTAATATGGAGTATGTGGTGGACTAAGGGCTTAAGTGGCAATTTCTTCCTCTACATTTTTGCTCCCAACCTCTGTGTGTTTGTGTCACTGTAATTTAGCATTAGGCCAGGTCACCGTTTCAGAGTGATGATGATGCTTATTAACCATATGTGCAATATGTCAGTTAGAGAGTCTGTTGTTGAACAGTCACAACACAATAAACCTGCATAAATGAGCCTTTTCTTCACTGCGCTGCCACAGTTTTACACTTTAGAACCATACAGTGTGCTGAATGATAATTGCAAATTGATGTGATCAAGATCATTCACAGCAAACAGATAATTGTCAGTTATCTTTAACACCTCCCAATTAGAGATGTTGGTGCATTTCCAGTTTCAAGTGCCTGCTTATTGTTTATTGCTATCTAATTTCATTGCATTTTTTCAAGCTAACAGCTCTCTTAGACGAGGAGACCTTTTCTGCTTTGTTACTATATGATCTAAATGCATGCATTCTAGCATTTATTCATTCTTATTATTCATTCTTATCACTTTTTTTTTTTTTTTTTAAAGCTTTTTGTGGTGTGTCTTAATACTATACTATACTTGAACATTTTAATACCATTTCCCTTTTCTTGCCACTCCTCATGCAAATGGGCATTTTGAATACTTGATTAATGACATTCTAATAGCTATGTGTTTTCCTAATAGCTGTGCACGCCTTCCTTTTAACATTATCACTGTTGCATTATTTCAGGGTCCCCCCCCCCCCCCCCGATCTTGTTTGTTATTGTGCTGGCTCTCCAAGACATAGGGTGAAAGTTTTAATGTGTGTTGAATCTTGATAAGACGGCTTTGAGCGTGCATAGCGGCGTTTGCTAATAAGACGAGGGAAAAGCTGATTTATTTTTCTATTAGAGGCAGATAAATGGTGTTGGATGCTTTTGAAACATCCAAACTGTTAGTGTGTGTGTGTGTGTGTGTGTGTGTGTGTGTGTGTGTGTGTGTGTGTGTGTGAGAGAGAGAGCGAGAGAGAGAGAGCTAGAGAAGGAGAGAAGGGAGGTAATTAAGATGTGGGAGACATTTGCACCAGATTTCCTCTGAAAGTGTTTTTAAGCTTATACTCACTCTTCCTCTTCATATGACTGCATTCCAATATTGTCGCTCAAACAGTTTAAATTAGAATTTCAGAATTATAGCTGAGGTTTGACAATAAGTCACCTCTCTCACCCTCTTACACTGTGCCAGCATTTCTTTTCTGCGTGTGTGTGTGTGTGTGTGTGTGATTGGTTCAAGTATTACTGATGTTGTGGGGACCTTATTTGTTTTCATCATCACAATATAGGGACGTGTCTTCCTTATGGGGACAACATTAAAAACCAAGTCCCTTATTAAATAGTGAAATCATCAAATTTTCAGATGCAGACATGGGTTTATGTTAGGTTTAGGTTTATGCAAGTTGTGCTTTTGTGCATACATGTATCTCTTCACATGCATGCTTTACTGTGGTATGAAGACGTGCATATGTAGAGGAAGCCAAAGTCTAGGAATTGTGCACATCCCTCGGCTATTTCCCTCGTTCTCCCTTTCTTTCCCTTCCTACCTTTCATAGTCTCTTTCTCTCCATACAATGTACACTGAGAGGAAACATTTCCCCAGCGAGATATCCAAACACAAATTACACGTCATCCCCTCTAGCACCAATCTAATTTAGATTGCCCACTTAAATTTGATAATTTATTTTGCCATGTCTCATTTTAATTGCAGCTGGGAGAGAAATTGCTCTGTCATCTTCCTCAAAACAGCTTTGTCGCATCATTAACACTTTCCACATGAACACTTGTGTTTTGATTGTTTATGTGCCAGAGTTCAATTATAGGCAACTTGCTATTTTAATATCATCTCTGTCGCTCTGTGTCACCCTCTCTGTTTCAGCATGGGAACCAATCAGAACTTTCAGGAGAACCACAGCTTCAGTTTTTCCTCCCATTACTCCCATGGGATCACCTCATCTATTTACCACCCTGGCCACCGGTATGTTAAACGTTGCCAACACCCCATCAGCCCAGATATCCTGTTGAATAAAGTTGAAATAATAAGTATTTTGATAAAGAAAAAAGAAAAGCTTTGAGCTTTTAATTTATCATTGGCACCCTAATTATTGCCCGTAGCCTCGACTTGACACCCTTAGACATTTTATTCTTCTTGTGGCCTCTGCCATTCAAGCCCACTTCTATTAGAGCCGCGTTTCATCAAGAGTGTTTTTCATAGCTTTATATTCAGACATCTACAGACATCCTCATAAATCCCTTGAATCAATTTTTATGTTGAAACCCACTGCCGACCATGCGATGCAGAATGATTTCAAAGCCTTTCATCATTTGATATCTTGGGCCGTCATCAATATGCTCCTAAATATGTATTATATTGATCAGTGAGCTGGAACTAGATTTGTTTACTGCATTAAACAAACCTTTATTTTGCTAAAGGTTGCTTTGCCGAAAGATATACGATAGAATGTATAAAATAGATTATCACTTTGGAAGTCCAATAAATAAAACATTCTTGTACAGAAACACACACTCATATATGTATATTCTGCACAGGCAGAATATGTTACTCTATGGCAGCGGTCCCTAATCCCCGGGCCTCGGACCGGTACCGGTCCGTGAGTCGTTTGGTACCGGGACGCGAGAGTTGAGGCTCAGGTGTGAAATGTATGATTTTCAGGGTTTTTATCGGTTTTCAGCGTTATTTTGTTATCGTTTTTATCGTTAACTCTGTTTTCCTGGGTCTTTTTACCTGTGTTATGAATAAATCTTCTTTTTTTTCGGTACTGGTACTAGTGTTATTTTGTTGTATTTATCTGCGGCACCTTAAAGGCCGGTCCGTGAAAATATTGTCGGGCATAAACCGGTCCGTGGCGCAAAAAAGGTTGGAGACCGCTGCTCTATGGAATAGGTCCAAGGGGTTGCTCAGGGATAAATTAACCAATTACTTTAATGTAGTACCTGCAGGAATTTCCTGTGGCAGCCGAGCAAATGTGGCCTTTTACACTGGTAGAATTAAAAAGTCTGGCTTATATCCGTGACCTTACTGTTCTCACAACGGCACCCATTCTGCACAAACCAGATTTAGTTTGGCAGCTTAATGGATTTTGGCAGCTACTGTCTAGTGTTTTGCCAATTGATAGATGCGATAAAACTTTAATAATTCCATGCGGGAACTGGGTTAGCATCAGAGAGAATATGATAGATAAGGAAGGGAAGAAGGAGAAAAAGGTGATAAACTGGGTAAAAGAGAAAATATTTCAAAAACTGAGTGTAATTATGAAAATGGTGCATAATTTATTTTGTAATGCGGGCACACGTTTGAGTGAGTAGTATTAGAGAATGTGCATCAGAGGGACAAGAGTCTGGCTGAATCCTTTTTCATGAAACAAGAAATCAGAGTATAGAAGGAAATCATATTGGAGGTTTTGCACACTCTGTCCTGTCCTCAGCTGAACTATGGACACGCACACACATACATAGTGAGTGCTTATCAGTATCAGTATGACGCATCGCCCTCCCTACCCCGGATCCAACGCCACCTCCAACGCTTACCTCCCCTCTGATGTGGACATTGGGTCAGTTGGAGGCGCAGTCGAAAGATTGCAGCGGTCCCAGATCAGATGTTGCTTGTCTGTGTTTATTGTGCTATGGTGTGTTGATATCTGTGCATTCCTGTATTATCCTTTTGTGTTACACATTTCGATGTTTTTTTCCTCGCTACCTAGCCTGACCTGTCTCCCCAATGTGATGTTTGTGTATTGTATGTACGGTCGGCAAGGTCTGTCATCTCGGTTGTGGGCAAAAGACCTGCAACTGACAAATAAAGGCTATCTCATCTCATCTGCCAGTTTGCAAACTCATCTGTGAGATCTCAGCTCCAGCAAAACAGTCTATTTCTGTGCACCAGGGGGCAGTGTTGAGCTGAACAGCAGTCCACCATTCACGCCTATCTCTGAGTTCCTGATCAGTATTGTGTCGGGCTCTTCTCACTGCAAAGAGAGAGCCACTATCACTGTGGTGTTGCTTGTCTTAACTACTGACCCACTGATTCCAGTCGGACTTTTATCCGATAAATAAAACTGATATTCCCCGGTTTGCTAAATGGTGCTTTTATAGTATGAATTTTCACTGATCCCTTGGCTTTAACCCAGGCTGAGGATAGCTTCACAGTGACAATTTTAACTTTAAATCCTTGATATGCAGTTTAATTTGAACTCTTGGGGCACAGTCGCGAAGGTGGTATCCACAAATGTGTGTGTTCCTGTTTTTCAGATTGCTGCTTGTAGGCGGCTGTGAATCAGGCGATGACAGTGCATCCAAGGCCTCTTGCTGTGGCATCACAGCCTGGAGGGCTCTTTCTGGCTCACCACACTACAAGCAGGTCACCAGCTATGAGGACGATGTCAGCATGGCAAGGAGTCACACATGCACACACGTGTTTATGCAAAAAAATAGATATATTTATGCAGTATGTAACACATTACATATTCTGTTTGTGTTAGAATCAGAAAAGAGGTTTCTTCAGGATTCCCAGTTTTAGACTCTTTTCCAGACAAGGAGATGAAAAGGTAGGGCTGCCCTCCTCTGTGTGCCTGATTGAGAATTAACCTTAAGTTGTGGAAGCTGGTGAATATTCTCTTTAACATGATATGTGTGTCATCATTGGTCAGGACGGTGTGTTTCGCATGAGCCTGAGCCCTGACGGCACCCTGCTGGCTGTCATCCACTTCTCTGGCCGTCTGTCTCTCTGGGACATCCCGTCCCTTAAACAGAGGGCCACATGGAGTCAGGACCTGCAAGTATGCCTCTGAGTTACTTGTGATTGAAAGCATCCATGATTTTGCTTAAGTAGAGTAAACCTGTGTGCACTTCCATTTGTGTGTCGTGGGAATATTTTGTACATTAGATGCTTGGCTTACTGTATTAATGTAATCTCTTTCTGGCCAAGGTGTGTGGTGGGAAAGATTGCGTGAATGTGTGTGTGCTTCCGTCAGGCAGAAAGTGACATGGCAAATGGAGAACTTATATTTGCAGAATGCTTTGCGGATTTATGCGGCGTGTAAGCATGTTCTGCTTCATTGCTGGCACAGTTTCTGTCTGTGTGTGTGTGTGTGTGTGTGTGTTAAAAGTGTAAACAGGGTTAGCCGATTAATTTCTTCTCCCATCGCTCTCTTCTTCTTTTCCTCCCTTTTTCATTCCTTCGTTCCTCCCCGCAGCCAGGATTTGAGGAGATCAACCCAGAGTGGAAGACATCGCTGGAGAGAAGGAAGAAAATAAAAGGTAGTTTGGCCCGAAGGGCGAAAGACAGCCTAGTTGGCTGCTGACATAGCAGTCCAGCCTGGATACAATTTAATGATCTTTGACGTGCCTTATTCACCTAATTATACAGTTATTAAACATACAACCATATAGTGTGTGCCAAGGATAGCAAAGGCTGCCCATGGCTGTGTATGGGTGCGTTTCTGTGCTTGTGTAGTTTCCCGTGTGTGTGTGTGTGTATTCTGTTTGTGCAGCTTTGACAGTTTTGGGCCAGTAGTGATGACAGCTGTGACAGCTTCTGTAAGCAATAATCTGTGTGATACTTCATCTCAAGCATGACAAGTGATGTCACATGTCCACATGTGTAAATATATCTTAGAGGAGAAAAGTAATTCAGAAACACTGTGATCCCAGAAAGTGGGGCCACTGATGACAAAAGCTGTACAACGCACGCTCAGGCAAACATTTATTACAAGTAGGGGAACCATCTCTTCTGTTCTGTTTAGGTCAGCTTCCTCTGGTAGACAGTCACATCTTTAACACTACCCTTATGTCTCGCTGTCGCAGATAAGGAGCAGTTCTATCCGCTGGTAGATGTGAGCTGGTGGAGTGACAACGTGCTGATTTTGGCCCGCTGCTCTGGCTCTGTCACAGTCTCTTCTGTCAGGACATTGCGCAACCTTCTGGGGAAATCCTGTGAATGGTTTGAGCCCTCACCTCGAGTCACTGCTGCACATGATGGGGGCTTCCTCAGCTTGGAGGTAAAAAAAAAAGAAAGAAGAAAAACATGTAAAGATAGAGGTGTTCACGTGGTTAAGCAAACAGAGTTTGTACGATGGTGCAGGCCTCATGAAAGCATCCTTTTGCAGTAGTTAGATGATAGATTTTGGACTTCAGGGCTTTAAAAGGCACATGGGAGAATAGAGGACAGTTCTTCATCTCTTTTATCAGTTTTCTACACTGCTTATTGAGTTCAGTGTGGCACAGGCCTGAAGCCTATCTGAACAGGCAGTGGTCTGGAACAATGAAAGAGACTATATGGGCCACATGTTTGTCATGAGGACATCACTTATTTCATGAAAATTAAAGAAAAGTGTAAAATGGGTGTGACTGCACATTTTTAATAAAAGGTACACCTACTAACACAAGTGTGTGCTCAGGTCCTCTGACAGCTGAGGTGATTGTGTGTGATTCATTTTTTTTCTGCTAAAAACTACATCTTTATATCCCTGCAGGTATTTCCAGTTTTCTAGTGTCATTGTGTGAAACAATGTGTAATTGTGTATCTGTAGTGGTAAAGGGATGAAAAATGATTTCCTGCATCTTCATCTTCAGACAAAGACCATGATATCACATCACCCTGCTCTTCTCTTTAAGTCGTGTGCTTTTTTATTTTTTTGAAATCTGATTGCGTAGAGCACAATAAAAAGCGAGCAATTTCTTTAGCTGCTAACTCTGAGGAAAGGTTTCATCACCCTGTCTCAGTGCGGAGTGTGTGGGGACGGGGGATGGGCATCTCTTGTTGTATCTTACAGCAGCGTGTGCATTGATAATGCCCTGAACATGGGGTTGTGCGTATGTCTCTACAGATGTGGAGTATTTTCCCTGTTTCTGTTTTATGATGATTGCTGCGCACAGCTGTTATACAGGTGCTAAAGTCAAAGGAGCTTGCAAAGAAAAGCGTCTGGACTTCTTTAAGATCCTTAAGATGCAGATGGACGTGTTGCTGGGTCTGAAATGCACCGGGATGTCATGCTTGGAGCATGCATTTCAGACCCAGCAACACGCTCAGACAAAAACTGGTTCACCCGAAAGACAAAACGCCAAAACACAGACTTAACAATGTGGTGTATGCTGTACAGTGCAGCGAGGAATGCCCAGACCTCTACATTGGTGAGACCAAACAGCCACTTCACAAGCGCATGGCACAACACAGAAGAGCTACCTCCACAGGACAAGACTCAGCAGTCCATCTGCATCTTAAGGATAAAGGACACTCTTTCGAGGATGCCAATGTTCACATTTTGGACAGAGAGGACAGATGGTTTGAAAGAGGAGTGAAAGAAGCCATCTATGTCCACTGTGAGCGACCATCTTTGAACAGAGGCGGGGGTTTACGACACCAACTCTCTGCCATCTATAATCCAGTTTTGAGATCCCTTCCCAGACGCCTTAACGCCCACTCACATCCTGGGCCATCTGACCTCAGGAATTCGCATGATAAGGTGGGGCCAGGTTTCACAATGAACACACCCGAAACTCTGGCTGATTGGGACCCACACCCAGTTTCACACCTTGGCTCAGGCGATTAGAGGATCATCAGGGGGTCCTTTTGTCCCTCTGTGGGGGGATACTCCCACTAGGTTTATATCTGGGACTCTCCACCATTTGCCCTTAGAACTGAAGAAGCTTCTCGGATGAGAGGTGAAACGTCTTCAAGTAACTTAAAGAAGTCCAGACACTTTTCTTTGCAAGCTCCTTTGACTACGATGACCTGGATGACTGAGAACCTTCACAGACATACAGGTGCTAAACGTGTCACGTTTTTATGAGTGAAAACCCAGAGGGGCATTGCTCCAAAATCGGAGTATTTGCCACAGTGCGCAGTTTTAAAATGGGCTCCCAACTGAGGCAATCACAGACCTACAGATCAGGTTAAGACAAGTGAAAGAAATCACTTTGGACAGCTAGGATTTAGATTTTTCTATTGAGCAGCTTGACCTTGTTGCTGTTTTGTGTTCAGACAGCCTGCTGAGCTAGCATGAGGGTGTTAAATTAAGTGTCCTTACCAACTTAAACACAGCTAGATGTAAACTGTGCTGGGTGCTTCATTTATCATCCGCCATTGAATGCTGGCACCGACGTGTCCATATGCAGCATCAGAAAGTCACTCTGGGCAAAAGACTGTAAATCTGAGGCTCAGTCAGTTAGAAATGCGTCTTCTTCTGTTTCACAGCCCTCATCTTATGATCTGGGCCAATGAAACAGATGTATTTTATGTGAAAAGACAACTGTGGCTTTATGATCACTTTTAAGCCATGTATTGGCAGTGTCATTCAAAGTCTTGCGCTTCCACCCTCATTTCAATTTGTCTTGTGTTTGTTTATCAGTGTGAGGTGAAGCTGGCCCAGAAGCGTGGGCGCCTGGAGAGCAGCCTCAGTGGGGGAGCCAGCGAGGATGAAGAGGGAGATGATGGTGGAGAATCTGATTCAGATGAAGAGTCCTCAGCCAAAGCCCGCTACTTTGGCTACATCAAGCAGGGCCTGTATTACGTGACAGAGATGGAACGGTTCGCTCCACCACGGAAACGCCCTCGCACAGTTATTAAGAACTACCGTCTGGTCAGCCTGAGGTCAACCACTCCGGAAGAACTGTACCAGAGGAAGGTAGGAGGCTAACACGGCTTGTAAATAAATGCACAGTCTGATGAGAAAACGAACTCTTTGGAAGCAATACGTTTGTGGGTGTCACTCTAAAGGCAATAATTGTATTGAACAGGTAAAAGCTCACATTGTGCCCCACAGTGAGGATACCCTGCTATTTAGTCAGCAGGGTGAGAGCTAAATTTAATAAGTGGGTAGCAGATATAAGTTACGTGGGGTTTGTCTCTTGAATTTCAAAGACTTCCTCTGAAGCCTGAATCTCTATGGTTACATTTTATGTTTCACTTTGAATTGTGAAAGTGGTGGATCATGAGACCTTTGTATGGCTGCAGAATAAATCCAGCCCCTCTAGTAAATGGCTATCACTGAAAAGCTTGTGATGAAGCCTGTTGAAAAAGATGAATTTCCATTCAATTTTCTGGAGCCATTTATTGTATGTTCATCACTAAACAGTGAATCCTGGCTTTGATGATCCCCCGACTGATCTGTTGCCGATCCCCTGCATGAATCCTCCTGCAGATTAGGGATCTTTGATTCAGTTTACCATGCATCTCTATGCGTCATTACAACTGCAGATTTTCCTTTTCACTACTGCACATCATGCATATAAAAAATATGGTCAATTTCCAGCTCGCCTATGCATGCTTATGTCTCAGCTCTGGTAGTTGCCACCTACGCCTCTCTAAACTGTTGCTTTCCAGTGTGCCTTGGTTTTGACAGGTCTGTGGATTGCATTCTCTTACTGTGCACCTCAGACAAGGAATATTTAGAGAAATATCTAAACTTAGACAAACTTATGTGCAGGGATGGATTTCATGACATTTATTGTGTATTTTACTTTATGTTTCACTTTATGTTGCATTTGTTGCATGTTGTGGGTCTGTATGGCTGCCAGCTCTATCTTGGTAAAGAGATTTTGGGACTTCCTCGAAAATAAAAAATAAAAAGTTAATAATTTAACCATAAGAATTGTTATGATATTTGTGATAATATGGTGATTAACTCAACTAACTAACTAAATCCACAAAAATCCCAAATCTGTGGCCATCTACATTTACAACTTGCATTCAGAATCCAGTCAAAGCCTCGTTGATTTCAAAAAGAAATTCAGAAATTCCTCCACAAATAGTGACGTACTTGCTGCAACAACAGTGATTTACTTACAACAGTGATTTACTTGCAAAATGACATAGGTGCTTGGCAACCATGCTTTTATATAGGAAAATAACCAGTAGACAACCAGCTGAGTCGAGTCCACTATCGCAAAGAGGCACATCACACATGAGTTGCAGTCATCGGTGCAGACTGACCCAGGTGGCTGCTGCCACTCATTTAGAGCTGCTGAAAGTTTTAGTTGTCGAACTGTCCAGACGTCTCGGTTGAAAACTCTCTAGCATTACATGCCTTTGGTGCATCAGCTGTGTGCTTGGCCAGCAATTAGGATGGTGGTAACTCAGTTCATATTGACAGTAAATGCAAATAACTTTGGTATTGTCAAGGGAACCATCTTTAAAGCTGAACTTGCTATTTTTTGTTTTTTTGAAACATTCAGGGAATAGGTGCTGTTTGTAGACACACAAGGCAAAGTTTGACATTTCCTGTTGCAGCTGTGTTTAACAGAGAGTTCTCAGAGTGAGGTCGCACAGTTTTGGTGAAAGTACAGAGTCAGATTTCTCTTACTGTTTACTTATTCATTGCGGCACACGCAACAAAATGCTTACGTGTTTAGGTTGTGAAGAGCTGTCGTCAGTGCTCATGCTGAGGTGCCTTCATGTGTTGGATTTGAAGCCTCAGCAATCTAAACAACAATTCCAGTGCTGACGTGCAGTTCTCTGCCTTGTGTGGTTTTATAAATTCATACTGGAAAAGAAATTAATATTACCTACTTAACATGTCAAATATACTCCATTTCTAATTATACAGTCCTTTATGTAAGGCCTTTATCATATTAACACTGATACTGAGTCATATGTGCCTCAGTGCTGTGCCGGTTAATTTTTTTTTTTTCCAATGTTGGATATCACATTTAGCATGAAGCTCTTCATTTCTTTTTGCTACTTAATTTAGCAGCATCTGAAGAATGTCATCTGAATCCATTTGCCATTGACTGAATTGTAACGGGCTGATCTGCAAAATTGGTTTCTGACTAAATAAATCCTGTGCCAGCTCAGTGAAGTGCTATTGTTTTGTTGGATCGGCTCCAAAGTACTGTTGAAGAGAAATGAAAACCAAGCAAGATGTTCAGCCTGCTTTAAGGCTATTTTTCAGACAGGGGATTCTCTGAAATGCTAATTGCTGCATTAGAAATATGGCTGTTGGTGCTAGTTGCTACAAATTGCAGCAAAGACAACAACATGCTTTATCATAAAGCCCAGTGAGAGTGGTATCGGCTCTCAACGGGCGCAAGTTTGAGCACGGTTCATCAGTCATTTTTATGACCCATCATCCACTGCCTTCTTCATCATTGTCATCATCATTAGATGCCATTAGTCATCACCATCAATCCTAACAGTGGAGAGTTACAAAGTAATACATCATTATTATCTCTTTGTAACACTTGGTACTAGCAGCACCATCCCAGCTGCTGCTTCTGCTCTCCTGTTTGATTTTTTTACATTTTTTATTTGTTTGGTTTTAATTTGTACAACATGTAGCTGTATAAGGAAAGCGAGAGGGACATATTTATTATATGTGTATGATTGAGTTTAATGTGTGCATGGATATGTTTTTGTTTTTTTGTTTTTTTTGCATGCGTTTTAATTCCAAGTTATCGCTTGTCTTATATATGCTTAGTTTAATTTGATATTTCAGTAGCTACGCACACACAGACACACACACGCAGACACTTTCACTCAGTTGCAGAAACCAGAATGACCCGATCTCTCCCCAGAGATTCACCTCAGCCAAGGTCTGTGCTGCAATTGACTGTGAATAGACTCGAACAAGTGATTCCAGGTTATTTCCTCAAGTCAGCCTGTTCATGTGTTTAAGAGTTTGATCCATTTGTTGGCGTAACCCTGATTGTATGAGTAGAATACTGGCAGAGCTGCTAACAGTTTTATTAGCTGAATCCAGAGAGAGAAGGAAACATTTTTGATGTCCTCCTACGTGAGGTTTAACTGTGTGGGGTTCTTATTGCCCTCCAGGAACCACAGTCTGGATAATGTGTTGCTTTGTACTCCTACACAGAAAAAGAGATGGATACTCAGTGTGTCTGTCAGCCAGTGTTCTGCCACATATGCACTTAAGCACAAATTGAGTGGGCTTGCAAAAAAATATCCTTTTGATATTGGGCTGAAAGATTTTGTGAGACATTGTTATGACAAAAAAAATCTTTTATTATTATAATGTGCTGACATTTATTCCTGGCCAATAAAATATTATTAATAATGACAACATCAACAATAAATAGAAAGGGACAGTAGCATGTGTCCATTTTCATAAAAACTCATAAGACCATTACAGTTAAAATAGGTGATTGTGCTGTTAAAATGTATTAATGTGGAAGCAGAAATGTTTCACAGAATCAGTTTGTCTGACTTGTTCACTGCTTTAGATTAATATCATCATAATCTGAATATGATTTTTAGCTAGCCTCTGCATGGTAAGTAATATGCTTTTGCATGCTAAATAAAACTAAATAAGGGTAGAGCTTCACTTTAAAATACTTACTAGCATGTGTTGTAAAATAGAAGCTAATGTCTGATGAATTTATTGGCAAGGTCATATTATCAGCTGTGTGACGATCTATTGGCAGTGACATTGTAAAGGATGACACACAACATTTTTAAAAAGGGAGAGTAAAAAGGAAGAGAAACACCCTTCAACCATGCTACGAGAGCTGACACTGCAAGGTCTGTCCACCAGAGGGCAGAATACCAGAGGCTGTAACACGTGATCTGAGCAGCCTGGTAGTGTGTGTGAGTGTAAAACAGAAAATAAGTAACGACACATAGCAAATGTTAGGGTCTGCTTATGTTTTTGGAGTCTGAAAGGAAAAAAAATCGGAATATCAAGGAGTATTTAGATCACCAAACACGGCATTAGTTGTTTTTTTTTTTTGTTTTGTTTTGTTGTCCCGTTTGGATCTTTAGCCATCAGAATTGTTGTCTTAAGGCCAAGAAAGATGCCAAGCGGATTTATTTTACCAAGTGGATCATCATGGCCTTGCCATATTGGTCCATTTGATTGACCTTTATTATAATTATGTATTTATTTTATTTTATTTTCGGTTGCTACAAACCGGACAGACATGACTGGGGGATAGGACAGGGAGAAAGAATGAAAGAAAGAGAGGGAGAGAAAGAAAAACAGAGGGGAGAAGTGGCTTTTTATTTTATTTTTTTTTGAAAGATGGTGCTGATGCTTTGTGTCATTTTAAACGGCTTCTGATTTCTCCTTTATGTTTTCTAACTCGGGCTATTTGATTTTTTTTTTCTTCAGATATCCCCAGACATGAAATTCCCTTCAGACATTCTCCTTCTCCCTCTTTAGCAAACCCAATTCAGTCTGTGTCACATTGCGCATTGCTACACTGATTGAAATCTGCATGTTCCAGCTGTTCCTATTCAGTCTTTGGGTATTCTGTGTGCATACAAAACGGCTGCGGTGTAGGCATAGATTTATTCAATACCTTGACATCCTTGTCCTTCAGTGTAATGGAAAATATGTCTGTGGACAATGGTCCCTCTATCTTTTTTCCCTTTCTTTTTTTTTTGCAGTGGTATTTTGTAGAAACATATACTTTAATGTTTTCTATTTAATTACATTGATTTAGGAACCCACAGCATGAATCATTTCGATACCCCTGGGATTAGGATTGAATATAGCAGAAAATGAAACTAATTGATCTTTGTTTTTGGGTGCTTTTATTCAAATTTTACATTAGAAACACATAGTTCCTCTTAGTCAGAGGTGCTGCCTGGCCAATTCCAGGACTAGCTTCTCATTATTTCCTTTTATTTCACAAACACTCATCATCATCCCTACTAAATCATTGTTGAAATGCTTGTCTTTCCTGATGATATGGATTTGTTTTAGTGCTGTCTGTTCCACTGTCTGGAAGAAACATGCATAATTAAAGAGCTCATGTTTATTGTGTTTTTGTTTATCTCGTAGATTGACAATGAGGAGTATGGTGAAGCCCTGTCTCTTGCCCAGGCATACAGTTTGGACTCTGACCTCGTCTACCAGAGACAGTGGCGGAAGAGTACCGTCAGCATAGCCTCGATACAAGATTATCTGGTAAGACATCAGTCAAAGGAGACACATACATGTGAGGAAATGAGGAGGAGAGACGAAGGATTGTATCAGAATTTCTGGTGTTAATCACGGTATATTTTGTTGGTTGGCAAGGGGGGAAAAATTCAGTGCATTTATGTGAATGAGTGGGAGAGGCACACACTTAAGTGCAGCACAAGTCCCCATACTCTATTTCACGCATCATTTTTGCCAATTTATAGCAAATTTTTTCACCCTCCCATCCTATTTCTGTATCGTATTTTATCCCATCATTTCTTCTGAACTCACTCCATCTTCTTCTGTTTCCTGCATCCCACCTAGAGCAAGATCCGCAAGCGCTCATGGGTGCTGCATGAGTGTGTGGAGCGCGTCCCAGAGAATGTTGATGCAGCTAAAGAGCTGCTGCAGTATGGCCTGAAGGGAACCGACCTTGAAGCCCTGATAGCCATAGGAAAAGGGGAAGATGGGGGCAGGTATAAAAACTTATACTCTTCACTCACCATAGACTTACTCTGCTTGTCTCATTTTGTTTATCCGCACTTCTTTTTTCTGTCATTTCTTTGCTGTCTCCCAGGTTCATCATGCCAGGCGACGTCGACCTCGATGACCTCCCTTATGAAGACATCCTTTCAGATGAGCAGGAACTGGAGATGAAGAAGGAGAGGGAGAACAAGAAGAGACGAGAGCTGCTGGCCAAAGTTGACTTCAGCAGGTACACAGCCAGTCAGACTGCCGCTTGTTTAATCAAACAGCAGATGGACACATAATTGTCAGGGCAGACCAGAAATGCTGGCAGTTTTCCGAATAAACAGAATGTAAGAGAGGGTTCATTTAAACCTCCAGCTAAACTGGTAGTTTAGAGTCGAGCTGGCAAGCACGTCTCTTGTTTTAGTATCTTAGTTACTAAAGCTAATTACAATCTTTTTATTTTATAGTGTGATACTGTTTTTTGACTAAACCATTGGGAGTTTTCGAGATTATTTTTCTACTGATCTTTGAAGACAAGGAGCTAAAACACCAGCTTTGTTCTTAGAAGCATTTGCTGGGTGGGTGGACTCATTTCTCTAGAGAGGAACCTGATGCTGACCTGTGTGAGTCACCTTGTTGGCAGGTTGTTACTTACTGTTTCTAAAGATTAAATTAAGTTGTTGTTATTCCCTGTATCAGCTAAAATATTAACTGTACTCCAAATGCTTGTGGGGAAAAATTGAGAAATTGTGATTTCAGTATTTAAGGTGTAGACCAGGAAACTGGGAGGAGGATGAATGGGTTAGAGTGCTGCCAAATTTATCACTGATTGTTTGACTGGGTTTCACACCAGAGAGGGGATCATAAAGGCAGGGATGTTAATGAGTTTGAGGAAAAGAGAGAGTGAGCGAGCGAGACAGAGAAAAAGCACTGGTGGAGATTAGTGGGTAATCTGCTGGAGGTAATTTATGCTTTTGTTTTCAAGTGCCCAGGGATAGACTAATGAAAAAGCCTTTAGTGATCACTAATCACCTCTCATAACACACATGCAAACAAATTCACTCATCCATGTATCAAGAAACACTCTTAAGCTAAATTACACACAACTACTGTAGTGACCAGCCACAAAAAGGATGCGCTGGGTGCATGAGTTAAAGCGCTTGATGCACATTTAAATTCATATCCGTTCTATGTTTTTGCAAACAGGCTTTGTGCAGGCGCACATTTCAATCTTCTGTAGCTGGATCAGGCTTTTTCTTTTGTTCATACAGTAAGCAGTGAGCCTCCTGACGGCTTTTAAATGAGGAAGAGCCCAAGCATCGTAATGTTAATCCTTTGTAATAGCTGCCCTTCACGTCGCTGTTCATTTTTTTTCCCTCCCTTTGGCCATTTGTTCATCTATATCTTACTGTGTAATAAAACTGTTATGCTTTATTGGAGAACTGCACTCCACTGCAGCTAAAGAAAAGATGGAGGATAAGAAAGAGGACAGAAGAGGTAGTAAAAAAAAAATCGATAATGTACAAACATTAAAAAAAAACATTAAATTAAATCTTCGGTGAATAAACTTATTTAAATATACCAGTTTTTCTCCTTTATCTGTCTTTGATGCAGAATGTCTGCCAGGCAGCTCACACACGTGTCCCCAGAATGTGTTTTTGTGTGAGTGTGTGAACACATTCGGGTTCCCCCACTAATGCATCTACCCATGTTGCCTTGAGGCCTGCGGCCGAGGCCTGAGACAGATAATAATTCTCTTAATTTCTTTTTAACTACACCACCATTACAGAAATGGCTCAGTATCGATCACAGCTGCTTCACAGTAGTACTGCGTCTGTGCGTATTTTGTGTGGGTGACACGCATGTGTAGATAAGGACTGTATTTAACTAGTAAATGTGACTCAGAGTGCATCTTTAATCCCGCAGTGTGTGTGTGTGTGTGTGTGTGTATGCTTGAAAGACATAATCAACAAAGATTTTTTCTGCCTTGCGTCAATAAATTAAAATGTCATCACTTTTAAAGAGGAAAAAATGACTTTTCTTTGTCAATGTTATTGATCACTATGTAGAATTCTTATTCAGGAATGACTTTTTCAATAATCAGACTCAAACGCTCTCAACTGCCCTTTGCTGTCCTGTATAACATTAGTTTCTAAACTCTTGGGGGTCAGGAACATCTAGAAAAGAAACAAAAAACATCTCAAGGATCTTCTTGGCTTATCGTCACTTGACAATGTGGACAAAAACAATTTCATCATAGTCATGAAACACTGGAGCAGCACTTTGTCTTGAAACTGCATATACAAGTGTATGTGGGCTTTGCCCAACAAATCTACATTTGTTTTGTGGAGTTGGAGTGAAAATAAATACAACTCGTTACCAGTGGATGTTGAAATCCACCAGGGCTTCCCTTTGGCACTACCTCTGTACATAACTTTTATGGACCTTTTTATATTTTGCAGTATCCAAGACATGGGCGTGTCAGGTGGTGTCAGGTTCGTGTTTGCGCTTTTAAAGACAATGTGGTTCTATGGGATTAATAAGCCATTGGACTGAGTATACAGTGGCTGGAATAGAATTAACACCTCCAAATAGGGCACCATGGTTCTTGGCTCACTTTGCGTTGTGTCTTGCTGTCCCAAGTGGAGGAGTCTTGGGGCTTTGTTCATAAAGAGAAGAGTGGAGGGGGGAAATTGAATGATGGATTGGTGCGCCATCGACAGTGATGCAGATTTTGTACTGCTCTGTTGTGGTGAAGAGAAAACTGAGTGTGAAAGTGAAGCTCTCAATTTCGTAATGAATCTGTTCCTACCTTCAACTTTGGCCACAAGGTCTGATTAGTGACCGAAAGAATGAGATTGCGTATAGAAGCAACAGAAATGAACTTTCATTAAAGGATTTCTTGGCTTGACCTCAGATGGAGGGGTGAGGAACTTGGTCATTCAGGAGGGACTGAGTAGAACCAATATTCCACATCTAAAGTATTCAGTAGAGGTGTTTCGGACTGATTAAGAAGGCTCCTGAATGCTCCCTAGAAGAAGACTGTTGGACTTACTAGCTAGGTAAGGAGCACAATAAGCTTGTTTGGTTGGTGCAAATGATTAAAAACTGCAAATAATTCCTTTTAATTATGCAGCATATTACTTAGATTTATAACAAATTATTTTGCGGATCCCTTGGAGTCCCCAGATTCCGTTTTGAGAGACAGCACTATTTTAAAAAGTCAAAAGATGTTTCTCTCTCAGTACTCAGTTTTTTTTTTTTTCTAAAAACCAAATGAAACGATGGATATTGATATACTTCTCCAGCCCCTTTTGTTATTATTAGCTGTCTCTTGTTGGCAGTGTGTTGCATTTGCCAAAATGCATTCAGTTATCCTGAAATGTAGTGTCTGCCAAGCGCCATTATAACGGCTACTCACACTTTACTCATACAACAAGATAGGCAATACTGCAGTTGTATCTGTGTGTGTGTGTGTGTGTGTGTGTGTGTGAGAGAGAGAGAGAGGAGGAAATTGTGTGAAGAGAGTAGTGTCTGCTGCAAGGTGTTTATGTTCTTATCAGGTCAGAGTCGGACCTCAGTCAGAAGTCTAATTTTCTCATTTGTTCCAGCTTTGGACTGTGCTTGTGTTTGTGTGGAAGGCTGTTTATGCTTTTATTGTATCATCTAGATGTATTAAATATATGTGTGCACATAGATCTTGAAGCAGTTAGTCTCTTTACCTTAGTTTACCACAGTTATTTTTTTTTTAATTTAAGAGCTATTTATTATAAGGGCAATCTGTTAAAAACACATAAAAACCTTTATAAAGACTCGTGCACTGTGCTGCCTTTTTAGTGTATAGCCAGGTGGGTCCATTTGTATGTATAACAGTGTATTACAGCTAGAGATGGCACGATACCACTTTTTTATGTCCGATACCGATATTATAAATCTGGATATCTGCCGATACCGATATGAATCCGATATAGTGTGTTTTTTAATCAATAAAACGTTTTTTTAATATCTTGCTGCATTTTGTATAAGTTCATACTCAAGTTTAAATAAATAACAACACTAAAGCTATTCTGTTATACCTGTATGTAAAAAAATACACTGCGCCCAAAATATTTCATAGTTCAGCAACACTGATCAGTCTAATAAACTTAAACCTACTCCATCCTCCCTATTCTGGTATTTTAAAGAGTACTTAGCAGAAATATTAAGCAACCTAACTAATAGGGTTGCAAACTCCCAGCAAAAGAAAATAGGGAACCACCCTCCACCTCATGATGCTTAATCGATGTAATCAAATTTAATTTGAAGCAGGGTAAAATTCACAGAAATAAATTATTTTTCAAGAATAATTAAATAGATTCAACATCTTTCTTCAACAGAATTGCAGACTGCACAGATGGTATCTTCCCAAAGGAAAAAGTACTATAGCTTACTAGGGTATATTAGACTTAATAGTTACTATATACAGCAATGGACTTCTATATATTTTACATCAGATTAAAACTTTGGGTGTAAGAGTCAGATAATTATTTATTAAAAGCTAGACATTTTAAATGAGAATAAGAAAGAAAAGTATGTCTTTGTGCCCCCTTCTCCCTGTTCATGCCCTATCGGCCCCCCTGGCTAAACTTTGCTAGATCCGCCCCTGCACAGTTACCAGCCGTCAGCTACGTAAAAAAGGATCCTGGTGTAGAAAGTAATATTAAATAAATTCTAACAACAGCATATCAAGGTTAAACGTGCTGCTGTTGTTCAGTCGCTGGTTTCCTCTTTCTGGCGCGAAGTGGGCCAAAAACTAAGAAGAGAGACGGACTCGCGACAGAAAAGCCGATCAGCTGATCATTGATCAGTTTAACGATTGAAGTAGCAGCAGGAGAGAGAGAGAGAGGCAGTCGCTCCATATATCGGTTGTTAAGCTTAACATGGGAATGCTTTACAAACATTCAGAGATGAACTTACACACTTGCTTTACTTCTCTCTGGGACAACTTCCTCGGAGATGAAATGCTGGTTTGGTGGCGAGACTACAAATACACACAGCTGCTCTATCACGTGATGCATACTGCTGCTACGTGCTACGGTTATGAGCCGAGTTACACCGTGTAGCAAGTTTTGTGAGGTGCTTTTTTTGATATTTAATGGATCGGATTACATTTTTTATTTCTCGCCGATATCCGATCCAGTAATTTGGGTCAGTATCATACCGATACGTAATATCGGATCGGTCCATCTCTAATTACAGCACACACTGTTTATGCTGTATCTCAGTGGAATTCAGCTGTAAGATTAGCAATTTAAAAGCAAGAGATGTCGACCTGAATCAAACATTCAGCCATGTCTGCAATACTGCTCTAGCACAATGGTGTTGCTTAAATTTTTTTATCAATGACCAGTCTTAAACTGGAAATTATATTCTGTATTTATTATTGTTATTATTATTAATATTATTATTTAGAAAATTATACATTTTATTAAAAAGATATATACATAAAGTCTGTATAGATACCGTTTTACAGTACTGACATCGGCATGCTTACAGCTTCTTAAAGCTGCTACCAGCACTATGGAGTTATTTCTATACATTCATGTGCAGCATAATGTTTCCTACTCCGTGCTTGACTGTGGCCGTGTTTTTTGGGTCACACTCATCATTTCTCATCCTCCAAACATGGTGGGTGGAGCTTATTCCTTATTCCATCTGACCACAGCACCTTCTCCCAAGCCTTCTCTGAATCATTTAGATGTTCACTGGCGAACTTAAGAAGAGTCAGGGGGACCTTGTGGGTGCTGTAGTATTTCAGTACATTGGTGACTGTGGTCCCGGCTGCCTTCAGGTCATTAACAAACTCCACCAGTATAGTTTTGGGTTGATCCCCCACCTTTCTCATCGTCTTGGTCTTGCATGGAGCTCCAGACCGAGGGTGATCGATATTCATTTTATATTACTTCCATTTCCAGTTAATCACTTTTCAGCATTTGATCATTTTTTAAAAATCTTATTTTCATAATGAAATAAATTAATCATTTTACAATGCCCCCCAAACTGCAATAACTTTGATGATCTTCTATCTCTTAAACAACTGAAAATAAAGTGTTCTGCTCCTCATATCCACCTTTACCTGATATACTTTACCTCACCAAACAAAAGCAGGTGCAACAGATTTGTATAAGAAAAAACAAATGGCAGGTACTTGCATCATTTCCCAGCAAATTTAGGAAGTCACCAGTTCTAAACATTCTGGAAAAGGTTCAATGTCAGCAGCACGGCATTGACCAATTTCTCTTTTTGATTTGTCGCCATAATTGCTCTCATAATTGCTTCAGTCTTTTTTACTGTTCACAGAGGCTCAATTCAGGCTGCCGTCTTGTGGCTGGCTCTGAGCTTTGGATAACATTAGCTTTAGCCAATTTTCCTTTTATTAACATCTTCAAACTGGGCGTATTCATCTGGGTGAAGGTGATTTAAGTGTTTCATTAGATTTGTTGTTACGAATGTTTTCACGATTGTTCCCTTACGGTTTATGGGCTGTGGATGTCTAATCCTTTGACATTTTTTTATTTATTTATTTTTTTTGGCATAACATTGGTTAAATACTATTCAAAGATGAGCAGAGACCTGCTGGAGTGCCAGTGTCTCAGTAGTGTTGTACATGTGTTGTGTATATAGAAAAGGTTAAACGATAAGAGATCCAAAAGATATCAAGTAGCTACCGAAACATTTTACTTTATTGAGCAGGTAGATATTATTTAAAGAAAACAAATATGCCCAGAGGATCAGTAATATCTTTAGAACATACTATATCACTTATAGCATGGCTAACAGTACATTTTGACACATTCTGTATTATTGCATGTCATTTAATAAACTATGTCAGAGTAATAGAAGAGCTTAGTCAGAACTCCTCTCAACCAAATGAAGTTACAGAGATATCCTGTCACCTCTTTTTAGATTTCAGAGCCTTTCTTGGAAGTTATCATTAAGCCATCATTCAAAACCTCAGGAGAGCAGATGGCTAAAATTGCTTTCTAACATCTCATCTCTCCTCCTTCCCTCGCTTGCCACCACTCTCCTTCCTCCATCTCCACTTTTCTTACGTTACTCTGAGGAAACAAAGCACGGCAGTAATTACCACTAGTACTAGCACTAAGCCGGCGCTCTTTGATGTGCCAGAGTGTGTGTTGAGCCAGTGTTAATCTCTGTTAGTCTGTGTAGAGGACCCCGATAAGACCCGATAGCACACTCTGTAATGAGGGATTTGGGATTAAGACAGCGGTGGAGAGGTCAACTCCCCTGTGGTCACATCGCAGTTGATCCAGGTCAAGTTTATAAGAGGGGTTGCATCCTGCTTCACCTGGTTGGATTGTTTCTTTGTGAATTGAACTTGGAGGGTGTGTGAGCATGTGGTTAAAAAAATGTTTTATTTTACCGTATGTGTGAACCGAGGGGGTGTATCTGACCACTCCTAGCCTTTTTCAGCCTTGCACTCTCTTTCTTTTGGTTGTACCTTGAGTGATTGAGTTTTAGGTAGAGCCTATATAGCACAGTGCCTTGGTGTTTGTGGCCATCCTCTTTATTTATGGTTGTGATTAAATGACATTGAAAATGGATTTGGTTCTCACTGGGCAATCGCTCACCACATTGACGGCTTGCATCCTATACATAACACCTGAATGAGTGGCTCTTGTGGTCATAAGGAGTTGATTTGTTGCTGTTGGAAAATGATTAGGTTTAGAGGGCATGGTATGGTATTGTAGTCACCAGTCCCCAGCCTTATTATATAGGTCCCCGTGGGCTTACTGTGTAAGGTCAATTTACAGTTAATTTAAAGCTAGGGTGTGAGTTAGTGCAGACGACAGACTGAGCTTGGCGTTTGATTTGATTGCAGTTAATTTCTGTAGTCAAAGTCATTGTGTTGGAGGTCTCATGTCAATTGTTTTAAATTGTTTGTGCTGGTATGGTGCTGATTTGCGTGTTTAAATATGATTGCATGCTTAGGCTGACTCTGGAGCAGAGGGAACTGTGTCGGAGCAGACTGAAGCTTCTCTCCTACCTGGACCGGCTCGCCACGTACGAGGTAACAGCAATCAGCCCTTTGACTTAATGAACTCTCCACATTTTCCCAAGTAAATGGATTTCATTAGGATTGCAACTAACCACAGTTATCCTTATCAATAAATTTGCTGTTTACTTTTTCAGCCTGTCGAGTAATTAACTTGATGCATGTTTGAAGACTAAAGAGAATCTCAGTAAATATTCCTTTTGGGAGAGCTGGACCCAGTGAACTTATTCAACTGTTGCTTAATATTCTGTTGTTTAGCTGGGGCATAATATTCTCCCGAACAAGAAACCCATTAATTGAATTTCCAATATTCAGCCCCAACAATTTTAATTTTATTTACATGTAATGAAGAAATTAAGTAAATTGAGGCTCTGTGGATCAACAACGCAATATCATCTTCCTAGAATATTTAAATGCGATGCAAAAAAACATTAATTGAAAAAAGTCAGTTTTTTTTCATCATATTTAACACTACTGCGAGCAGTGACTTAACGGGTTTTGATAACTAAACTCAGGAGAGACTTCAGAGGAAAGAGATTGCATTTGAGGAACCATTAATTATTATTACATTTGTATTCAAGTAGAGTTTATTTAATGAGTCTAATATTAATGAAGAAGAAACTTTGTTTTCATTGTAGTCTTTATTTCATAGTTGTTTTCCTACTGGCAAACTAATGCGTTCGACTTTAATGAGCAGTCCGTTCAACGCTAATAGGCTTTTCTCATCTGCCATCTATGAATATTTATACTTAACCTCCATTTTTTAAAATTGAAATTATGTCCATGAAAGACATTTTAAGTATGTGAAGAATTTATAGATGATCTGGTAAAAAGCTAGCACTGACACCGAGAAGTATTATTTTAACTTCACTACTAATAGGAATCCAATATCACTGCTTCAGCGCTACATAGATGGATAGATAAGTGCTTAAAGCAGACACTTGCAACTACTTAAAACTGTGGATTTCAGATTCACAGTGAGTAATGTTAACATGCAGACCCTTATCACGGATGAACAGGACCCTACTCGCTCCCATACAGGAGAGATGAGATTTTATCCTGCTAGATATTCGACTCAGACAGAATGACGTTTCTCTCTTCATTCGGACATTGTCATGGTAACTGCAATACTCGTCAGATTCCTTTTGCCCCGATGCATTTTCTCTGGCTGTCTATGAATATGATATTAGCGTTTTTATCTTCCCGACTTGGGCTGGCTCTGTCTGCATAGGACCCCATTCAAAAGCTATCCATCAGACACACACACACGCCTCACACACTCTTCTGCACAAAGACACACACACACACATGCTCTGGCATAATGGATGCTACAGAGATTTTATAACCACAAATACACATAAATCCCTCTTTCCAGGACAACAAATGGTCCATCCTGACATATGCTCACACACACACACACACACACACACACACACACACACACACACACACACACACACACTTGGATGACTCCAACTAAAAGGACAAGACAGCTGTAAGCCACAAAAATTAAATAGTATCTCTGTTGGCTTTGCTTTAGTGCCTTCATTGGCAGTCACATCTTCTACTTGCACTTTCCCTCGCATCTTTGCATCTTTACTCTGAATTCCTTTCCACTCATAACATTTATTCTGGAAAGATAACCCTCTGACTCACAAATTTCTTTTCATGAACTGTAAATGTATGTGTGTGTGTATGTATCTCTGAGTATTTTCTCTTTCTTTCTCTCTTGCTTTATACTTTCCAGGAAATACTTGGCGGCCCTCATGCAGCGGAGGACAAATACGATGCAGACTTCTTCAAGAAGTTCCGAAGTCAAAACATTGTTTTGTCAGCAAGAAACTACGCCAGGGTAACCTTGGCCTCACACTCCCATAGAATGTCTCACTAATTATCTCTTTGCATCTTTTCATTTTAACTGTATGCGTCTTTGTTTGGAGCTAGGGATGTGACTGATTCTCTACTTTAGATCAAGCCTGCAATTTGGTTAGCTCGTTTAGACACACACGAGGGTAAAATCGAGGCACCAATTGACATTAAGCATTTTCTAACATACATTTTTCTGGCCACAGGAGAGCAACGTGCAGGCTCTTGACATTCTTTTCACATATCACGGAGCAGAACTCCTCCAACATCGACTAGCTATCCTTGACAACTTTCCGGAAACCACCTCTCCACACGAGTACACCACCTTGCTGCCGGAAGCCTGGTAAGACGTGCACAAATACGCACTTACAAGAAGGTCCATGTGTATTTATATATATAGACACAAATGGTTTACCAAGCGCTGCACTCTTGCATTATAGATGGGAAAAACTCATGGAGATGGTGTGATTTATTTGTCCTGCAAGAGTAAATGGAGGAAGCCTTTCTGTGTTGACTTTTGCTGAGACTCGGAGAGAACCAAATGAAACGACTCATTGAAAAATCATGTTTACTCCGAAAGCTAGAACATGCATTTGAAGCTTGGTGTGGTTCAAAGTGATATGAGCTTCATAACCAAATATCTGCAAAACAAATATAATCTGTTGGCAGGGACAAGATTTTTGGTACCTGAAATGCACCCAAAATCCCTGTGATGTCTTTGTATTGAAGAGTCATGTTTGTGCAAGCTTTGCATGCAGGTAAATAGTCTCCATAAAGAACAAAAGTAGGATTTCATTTTTACTGAAGGAATAAACGCATCTTGCATGGGAGTGCCTTACTTTGCATGTAACAATATTTACGTGGCTTTTGTGTTGTGTGCTAAAGTGGCATCCACATGGACGACAGGACTCAAGGTTTCCCAGGAGAAGAGTGGATTATAACAATATGCTCTGAGTCGGTGGTTTAATTTTCTTGTTGCTGATGAGACACGAGTTGCTGTTTCCCAAACCGCTGAAGCGAAGGTGTTGAAGTAATCCAAATGTATTCTTTAGTCCCCTTTTACAACAATTCACACTCTCGATATAGAAACTGCATTGTTTAAAAAGAAAAAAGAAAAGTATACCGCCACTGGGATTTGCACCCTTTCTAATGTCAGAGAATCCACAGTCACACCTTTGTAGAATGCAAGAGTCGCACATCCCTCTACATTTTAAATTAAAATGACCTAAAACTGGAATCGCACCTCAGTCAGAACGTGCACTCAAGAGTCTTTCTCACATTCTCACAGTGGGAATCTTTGTCATTAAAAAGCACACACATACACAAGTTTATTCTGTCACTGCACACATGTACGCACAGCGCCGCAGCTAACGGGCTGGCAGAGACAGCAATGAAATAAGAGGAGAGAGACTTAATTGCTACTTCTAAATTTACATTCAAACAAAGCCGAACACCTTCAAATGATACAATACTTGCTTGAACAAATGCAATTGTCTGTTATTACAGTGTTATTCCCCCTGGTTTTCACTCTACACTGCCTGTTTTGTTTTTTTTGCTTTGGGCTTGGAGAAATGCTGAATAGGAGCGAGGAGTGATGGAGGGTTGTTTTGGAGGGAAGAAATCATTCCTCACCTCTTTATGGTTCACTAATAGCAGTGACTGGATTTACTGATGGGCGCAGCCAGTCATTCACCGTGCCTTTTTCCTTAAATCGTAACTCGTTTTTCTATTTAATCCTCGATCCTTCATTTTAGCTTCTGTGAAAATCTTACAACACTGCATCCAAAAAAGTACGATGATAAAAGGTAAATGCACAAATGTGCAAATTATGTAACTGAGTATAAAGGCATAAGAATGAAAATCATTATTTTTTTATATGTACAGTATATTTGAGTCATTCTGATTCCAGCAACTGTCCAAAAAGTTGCTAC
Organism: Perissodus microlepis; assembly: GCF_051167445.1. NCBI lineage: Eukaryota > Metazoa > Chordata > Actinopteri > Cichliformes > Cichlidae > Perissodus > Perissodus microlepis. Next base: position 7,605,970 of record NC_140475.1, read on the forward strand.
AGGATTAACAAACAAAAAAGACTGGAAAATTGTCTAATCCTTAAAAAGGAAAAACACCTGGTGGAGCATTTAGCAACTCATTAGCTCAGTTGTCATCAAGTTGGCAAGAAGAAGAGGCAAAATCGTTCAGAAATAAAGGTGGGAGTTGGGGTTCACCCCACTCTTTGGAAGATTACATGGTCAGATAGTTCAGCAGTTCAAAGAGATCATATTCTTTGGTGTAAAATTAAAAGAAATTTGAGGATTTCATCATCTACGTATGTCTTATCATTAAAGGATCAAGAGACACCAGAGAAATCTCTGAAAATGAAGACAAGGCTGAAAACCAATTTTCCCGTTACCTTTGGGCCCTCGGGTGCCCCTACGTAAAAAAAAAAAAAGGACCTGCTTTTTGTGGTAAAAAGAACTGCACAGACTCAGAAACACTTCCAGAAACCATTTGCCCGCTGCATCCAAAAAAAAGTTCAAACTCAGCCATGCAAAGACCATCCTGTAATATATTCTCAAGTGCTGATATTCAGCTCATCTAATATTAACAAAGGTGGATTTTTGTTTTTGAAAATAATCCAAAACCTTCCAGCTTGGCCATGCGATGGTCTGCAACTGGGGGAAATCTGCACATCCCTGGGGGACATGGTTAATGCTAATCGATAAAGTTTTGGAGAAAAGTTTCAGTGAAGGTCTTGCTTATTTCAGCAAGACGATACCAGACAGCATCCAGCATATAATAGCAGAAGGAGTCTGCAGGCTGCCTGCAGCCCAAACCTGTCACAGAGTGAAATTTTGATATGGAAAAGAACCAAGGAAAATACATTTTGAGCAGCTAAACACAGTGTTAAAGGAATGTGATGCAACGCTGTTGTAAACATGGTCCTGGCCCGCCCTTTTTGAAACTGGCATTACATTCAAAATGAGCATATCATTTGTAGAAACAGGATTTTACAGATATATTCTCTCTGTCACTGCTTTATAAAGAAACCATGTATTTGGGGGTGGCAAATTCATCACCTTAAAAAAAACCCTACAGATATAGATATCATTTTTAATATAGTTTCCACATACGCACACTACAACACAGCTCCCTTTTATTAGCCGCGACTGAGTTTGTATGGAGGTCAGGTGCTTGTGGCTCTGCAGTGAGCATCCATCATGGCTCTGCCGCTGTGGGGCAGTTTCCTATTTTCCCCAGCTTGTGAGCACCAAATGCTGCTCCAACAGCGCTCGCTCCCACACTGCAGCAGACGGAGCCAGCTCAAGCCATCTGTTTGGTGCTTACTCCCTATATACTGAACTTGCTTCATTGGAAAGGGGGGGGTAATACTCTCCTGTAATATTGATTAGGTCTGTGAAGGGACCTGTAGACTTGGAGAATACTGCATGTATTTTTTTTTTTAAGGAGTCTTTGCCTGTAGCTTCAAAGGGTCATCTCTGTGGAAACCAAAAATAAACTCCAGCTCCAGGTTTGCTCTGCATCTCCTGTTTTCAATCCTGCTCCCCTGCCTCTCTGATGCGAAGTAGATCAGGGATGCAGGCACAGAATAATTCATTCCTCCTATCGATATCTGGCCGCTCACGCCGATATTTACTTTCCACTCTCTAACTAGGCTGTCTTTAATGAGGAAAGAGCACCTGGGAGTTAGGGAATGTCATTAAAAAAAAAACCACAGTGAATGAGGCTGATTTTATGCGGGACTTCTCGATCTCTGTTATCCTAGTGTTGAAGTTCCAAGCTTAATCAATGAACTGGCGCTGGAGTGTTGGTGAAAAACCCTCCTGCTTTGGAGTGTTGACATAAATCAGAGCTGCTGCTTGCTTCTTATGTATTTTGTGATTGGAGAGAATTTATGACCGTGCTAAAAACTGCTGCAGCGTGTGTGCGCGCTCGGCCTTTAACTGCACCAAAGCTGTAGATGATTTGTAGCCCACGCTATCTCCTTGAGTTTTACAGCCACAGTACATATTTTTCTGTCCACAAACAAATAGATAACAAGAAGCCATGCATTAATCCTAGCAGAAAAAAGAAACAAACCCAAAGCAAAACTGCTTTTGTTCAGCCCGGCGTCTTAGCATTCGAGTCGTTACGGTGTCTGTGTCCAAGCGTCGGAGTCCTGTCAACGCTGACACGTGAAGCTACAGAGTCATTCTTCACTTTGGCTTTCTTTTTTTTGCGTGTCCCCTATTTATCTTCCTTAGACCTGTCACACTCAAGGAGACCAGGAAGAAGTAAAGCTTGGGACCAACGTGGCGTTTAGAAAATAAAACTCCCCGCTATTTACAACTGAGGCACGATTCAGACTCTCTTCAGAAGTTCTTTGACTTGTTTATTGTTGTGATTTTGTTTTTTTGCCTCCTCCCATTTCTTTTTCTTATTATACTCTGCTCTTTCCATTTCCCATATGTTGCTTGCTCTCTAGTTTTGCTGTAGTTTATGGCTATGTTTACTTTGAGACAGTAAATGCCTTTGCTGATTTACAAGGTCCCATTATGCCTGGGTGGGTAGATGTCGCGTGTTGCGGTGTATTGCTATTGGTGTGCTTTTTCCTAAAAACTGACCCCTCTCTCTTGCTGTCTTTCTCCTTCTGTCCTCTCGTATATCTTGCTTTTTTCATTTTCTTTCATTTACAGTCTGGATGACAGAGGTGAGCTGGTGTTGATTCCGTGGGACGAGCAGAGACACAGAGAGATGGACTGGTGTGAGGCAGAGGAGTGCAGGTAAACAGGTTACATCACCCCTGAGGCGAATGTACTGATTTCTAGCTCTGTGCATAAAATGTTATTAAAGCCAACAGTTAAACAAATGTGACGTAACGCGTCATAATTAACTCAGCCCGTGTCCGGGATAACAAAGCCCCTCGCAGTGTAGAGTTGTTAAAATTCATGCTCCAAACGGGCCAGATGCTTGTGCTGGCATCATTTTGTGAAACAAAACATGACATCCTATTATCCAAATGTTAAACACAGCCATAACCAACTAATACCAAATCTTGTTGCACTGCCAATTTATGCCATTTGCCTGCTTCTGTAGGGAGGCCGGGCTTCATTTACAATTTAATTTTTTGTTTTTTGTTGGGAGTCTGTTGGGAGTCATAACAGCAGTTGCACACTGTGGTATATTTGGCCAGAAATTAGAGGATGAATGTTTGATAATGTGATTGGAGCAACATTCCTGGCGACTAGGTTTAAGGCAGTGGTTTTTTTTGGTGGCTATGTTATATCTCTGCTCTTCCAGCTTCTGTTTCCCTCCTTATCTCTCTCTCCGCTCAACTCCTTTACCATTGAGTCAGGTGATATTCTGTGTTTTTCTTATCAAAAATCCTACAATGTTAGACTGTCTTTTAAATACTAATATTTGGGCATCCCTCCCCGTGCATCTGGTTCACAAATGTGTTACTTTCATTTAAAAAAGGAAGAAAAAAGAAGCAAACAAACAAGTAATTTCCTAAAGCAGCAGGGCACTGTAGGTTGTAGATAAATCGTACATTTTTAGGGGAACATTTTCAGCAGAGGATCAGTTGCTTTTGTGATTATTCAGAGCAGCACGATCCTCTCTGTGCTATGTTTTTGGGTAACAAAATAGGTTTATGGCACAGGAGTAAGGCTTTGACTTTTGGCTCCATAAAAAAAGAATTGTATCAGTGCATTGTTTTAATCTGTTTGTAAGATTTTTTTTTTTCTTTTGATAAACACATAATTATGAATTATCGCCAAAATAAAAGTCCTTTTTTTCTCATTAACTGTTCCCGCTCTAGCTGATTAGCTAAAAATCATTAAAGGAATAAAGTGAAAATGCAAGGGAGCACAACTCTTCATCCATGTCTTTTTCTTTTTAAGAGCGGTGCTGGAGCAGAATTTGTTTGACGATGACAGTTTCCTGTATGACGAAGCCTCAGACCTGCTGAGATTTCGCACAGCCACGCCCTCCATAGAGCTGCTTACTGATTGGTACATTAGCAGAGCCCAGGATATCGACTCTTGCTCCAGACAGGTACAAACATTCTGTGTATCCGCTTGTAGCTTACAGTCAGTCACTATATGTTTGTTTTACTATGTGAAAGTGTTGAGCCACCCCTCATTTCTTTCACATTTTTCTAGGAAATTTGGCAAAACCAGAGTTTCAACAATTCTAATGAGCTTGAAAGTCAATATTTGGTATTCTTACCAATTTTTCTTCAGCATAGCCTGCACTGCCTTCAGCAAGCTTTCTTTTAATTTCTTTTACTAAGTAGTCTTCAGGAATAATTCCCCAGGCTTCTTGAACATTCAAAAATCTTCTTTGGATGTTGGCTGCCTTTTGTTCTCTGTCGAGATGATGTTGAGGTCCGAGCTCTAGGGAGGCCAATCCGTGACTGTTAACGTTCCTTTTTATGTTTTTCTATCCACATGTGCTTTACTGGATTGGGAGTGTATTTGTGTTCATTGTCATGCTGAAAAATGAATCCATTGTTAATGCTTTCTAGATGGTATTGTATGGTGGAACAAAAGGAAACTCTGATGGTAGTTAACTCCATCATTTGACAAGATCTCCAACACCACTGGTTGAAATGCAGCGCCAAACAATGATAGAGCCTCCACCGTGTTTTAGAGATGGTCTTAGACACTGACTGTACCTCACTCCTGACCTCCTCTGTACATAGTGTTAATGATTTGAACCAAAAATTTCAAATTTGTATTTATCACTCCATTAGACCTCTTGCTGTCATACCATTCTTTCTTTCCACTAGTCAAAATATGCCTAATAATGCAATTTTTGTATATATACAAAGTTGTCTGTTATGTGTAGACACAACATTCATTGCTTGAGCTAGGTGTCTTTTTTATGGTTGAACGATTCAAAGGTCAGTGTTCAGTGGCTTAACAGACAAAAACATTCTTCTGAAAATAGTCGAGTACAAGGACTGGATTGAAAATTAGTAAAAAAAAAATGCCAAGAACTGTTGCTCCAGAGCACTTTAAAACATACAAGAATTTCTTACTTTGACCTGGAAGCAAAATTTAATGAATGATTGCATCTTACCCTTCCTATGACAGCAGAATTTTTACCTGACCTTGCAGACTGTAATAGCAATAAATGTTTTCCCACTGACCTCTCATGGCCTTACAAAGCCTTTATTTGTAATTTCAACCTTAACCCTCAAGGATCCAAGCTGTTTTAGAGACTAAAATGATCAGGTGACCTCGCAACTTTTCAATTAGTTTGTTCATCCCTTATTACTGATGCAAATCATTTCCAACTGGTCACAGTTCTTCTGTTAGGGGAAACCTTTTACGTAGACTGTGAACGTTCCTTCTGCTCGATTGGATCTTACAGCTGGGCAGCGGCAGAAAGGAATTAATAGACATCTGGCTATTGAAAAGACAATTGGTTTCGCACACTTCTCTTAGATGATGAGGGCAGAAAAATATGACAAGCTGGGATTCAGACTGCAGGGGGTATGTTGCCTGTCTCCATCAGTCAAGGTCACTTTGATCTGATCTGTGACAGTTATTATCATATTTGCCATATGCACCTCTAATGAAGAGAACCCGAAGCTTATGTCATCCGCGTTCTGATGCTGCAAGTGAAAAATAAGACTTGATAGGACTTGTTTAGTGGAGTAATGGGACGTAAACGCTAGAGCGGCCCGATCTCTCCACCCACACTATCCACGCTGCAGCTCCGTCCCCTCTTTACCTCCATCAGAGTGATGGATCAAGGTTGTCACAGCACTCTCTTTGTCTTTGTGAAAGGACTAACTAGGGTGCAGTCATATCTTTCCCCTTCATTTCTCCGTTTTATCCCTTCCACTTGCTGTAAAGAGGCTGGCGAAATAGAGATTTTGGGGTCCATTGCTCATTTTTGAAGACAACTGCGGAATCGCGCCTTTCATCATCCACTCAAGAGAGAAGGAAAGGGAGAGATTCGAGTGCATGTGTAAAAGGAGGCCTTTGTTAGTCTCAAGGAATCACACCAATTCCCTCTTTCATTCTCTCCCTTGTTCATTTTTAATTAGACCTCATCTTCATTTGCTCTATCACATCTTACTCCAGGAATCTCTTTGGACTGTCCCGAACTCTCACGTCTCTGGTTATTTCACACATTTCGTTTTTTCCTCACACGAGCAGCAGTGACACAGAAATACATCAGAAAATCTCTGCTGCCATTTGCTGAGCGCGCCCCCCCCCCCCCCCCCCCCCACCACAGCCACCCCTTCTCCCTGCCCTTTTTTACGTTTCGTCTCGTTTGTTCTCTCTTATTGGCACCCTCCTCTCATTCGTCATCTGGCCCTGTTTATGCTTGGGAGAGCGTTTTAATGGAGTAAAATGGGGCTTGATTAAAAGGAGCCACATCAGAGGAAGCTGGAGTGTTCTAAACCAGTCACAAAGTGGCAGGAGGCGAGACACTGATGGGAAGATTGACAAGATGACTCAGAGAGAGACACGAGCTAGGACAAGCAGAGAATGGAAGTGCAGCCGAAAGAGGAGATAAATGCTGGGCCGATGCAACAGCCCTTGTTAGGTTAGTGTATTACAAACACAGAAAGAGGAGAGGGCAGCACAGATAGGTGTGGAGATAAAAAGGGAAAGCAATCTCATGGAAAGAGCTGTCTGTGGGGAAGAAAATCACCAGTTATAAGGGGGTAAAAGGGTAGGAATAAAGGATATTAAAACCAAGTGGTTGTTGTGCTGGCAACGAAATGGCACAAAATGAGAAGGTGGCTTTGAAAACAAGACAGAGCGCGGGGAGGCTGGCATACAGAAAAGGCAAAGGGGCAGGCTGGGAGTTCAAATGGAGGCCAGTGTGGTGACTGTTACTTTGAAGAGGTGGGAGGGAAGGGAACAGGATTAAAATTGAGCAGAGCTGATGAGAAAATGTAAAAATTCAGTTTGAAAGAAAGGAGTGTGATAGGACGAGGGTGAGAGACAAAGAAGCATCAAATTGAGTTGGAATATTACAGTGAAGAGTGAAATCTGCCGTTGTGGCGAGGGGGGGAGAGCACAAAGAGAGAGGGTCGTGTTACAGAAAGACGAGGGGAGGGGATGGAGATGAGGTCGTAATTAAAAAGTGTGAGATTTCAACATCTGAATTGTCTGTGCTTAGCTGGGGAATCTATCTCTGGAGAGCAGGGAGGAGCGGAAAGAACGAGGAGGATCTTCACTCACAGTTAGATCAATAGACTTCCCCCTCTCGTTGTATCTAATTGCTCAGACTCTGAGTCAAGGTGATTTGGGTTTTGGGTTGGATGTGTGTGTGTTTGTGGGGATACTTTTTGCAAATGAAGGCATGCAGTTATTTATTCAACAATAAGTAATGTGTGTTGAGATAAGCTGAAGACAACAAGATTGCATTGATTGTGTATCTGTGTCTGTGTGTTTGTGTGTGCCTGTGGGCACTTGTGCCTTTGTGTAGGAAAGATGCAGCAAGGACGTGTGCGCTGTCTCTAAAAGGTGTAGAAAAGGCAATCATCACCGCAGGACCCAGCAGCATCTGCTATTGATTGGCTAACATCCACAGGTGGCCGAGCATCAATTGGCTGGGCGTATTGCCGGCATATAGCTGGTTGCATATTGATTGGTTGCTCTTCTGGATGGAATTGTATCGATTAGGAGCAGCAGGAAGCCCAAAACCTCAATGTTTTATTGCTGAAGGACTAATGATTGGATATTAGTAATGACTGACAGCTGTTATTTGCTTTTGGATTGGACGGGATATTGTTTTTTTCCACGTCCCAGTCCAGTTATCTCGGCAACAATTTTTATTGAACGAACATTGCTGTAAACAGGCTTTTTATTTGCCTTCTGCCCAAGTGTCTTGGTTAAGTGGTTGTGTGTGTGTGTGTGTGTGTGTGTGTGTGTGTGTGTATACACAGTTTGGCCCATAAGTATTCAAACAATAATGACTTTTGTAGTTTTGTTTCTGTACACCAACACAATGGATGGTAATTGAGCAATCCATAAGTGACTGAAGATTTTTAGCTTTAATTCAAGGAGTTCAACACACCTTCATCAATAGAAGCACAGAGGCTTTAAAACAAGGCGAAAACCACTGGTTGCACAGAAGAAGAGGAAATTCAGGTCAGACTTTGCAAGAGAACATCTCAAAGAGCCTGCACAGTCCTGGAACACATTTTTTGGGCGTGTGAAACCAAGATTAATTGATTTAATTTCTATAGATGCCCCTAGAGTCTTCTCATCTAACTCACAACATGAAACTATTAAAGTGTTCCATAAATTACATAACATGCTCTCTGTTGACACATTTTATTGCCATTCAAGTTGCGGAGTCAGCAGTCTAAGCAGACACGGGGTACCAATGTGCTCTCCAGCCAGGTGAGAGATGTAATCTCAATAGCGTGTATTGGGATCTCCTCCCAGTAGGACATACCTACTCCAAGTCAGATGCCTGAACCAACTCCACTGGCTCCAGAGTAGCGGCCCCTATAACTAACCTATTCAACCTGTTCCTGTGAGGGGGTGGTGTTGACCCAAAGAATACATGGCAAATTTTTCATCACTGTTGACAATTATGCTGTTGGTGGTTTATGAACGTGTTTCTTTTGTTAAACAATGAAAGTGCTGATATGCTCTTTATCATGTAAGCTAAAGGCCTGAGACAACAGATCTTTGTACAGCTGGCTGGAAATTCGTTCGTTCTTTCTCCCACGTTGCCAAAACGGCAGCCACTGAGTGTACAGTGCATTGTTTCACACTCGACCGTTTGACCTTTATCAGGTCTTTTATCACAACACCATCTGTGTACTTGTGATACACAGTGTGAACGAATGCATGCACTGAAGATATTATGGAAGTACGAAAGTACCCAATCTGAGGCACAGTAACAGCGTGTTTAATATCTCACTGACAGTGCTCTTTCCTTAAAATGTCCAAGTATAGGAGACGCTAAGAAGTTAGTGAAAGTGTGATGTTGACCACTGATCTTGTCTTTTTATTTTTCTTGTTCAATGTACTTTTAAGTAGAATTCATGTAGTCAGCCTCCTCTAACCTTTTTTCAAGCGTGTTTTCTGTTTCTTGTCTGTTTCTTGTCTCAGGTGGACTGCGCCCTGTCGCTGGTGCGTCTTGGGAAGGAGCGGGAAATCCCCGGGCTGGAGCGATTATGCGATGACTTGGTCACCATGGAAACACTTGTGTATGAGACATCATGTGAACTGGGTCTGACTCTTAAAGATTTTCAGCAGCTCAGCGACATTGACAAACTCTGCCTGCTCATGAAAAACGTACGTGACTTAATTTTCCACCTGCTTAACTGCACACTGGGAAAGGTTGACCCCCACCACAGAAACGGTTATACTTTTAGCTGCACAAAAACATGTATGCACAGCAGGTCTGGTAACTGAAAAGCTCTGTACAAAAACTGGAAGATAAAATACCAATAAAAAGTTTGGACACATGGGGTACGTGTGTCCAAACTTTTTACTGTTTCTAATTGTCTTTGTTTTTATCTTCATTATAATGAATGTCATTCATTTCATAATTTCTTTCCTTTATTTATCCTTTTCGAATACAAATAATTTCTTTCTTTCTTTTTTTTCTCAGTTGAAAAACATTGTTTTCCTCACGCGACGCTGTTAAATTGCGTTTCCCAGCCCGCTTGCTTTGTTTCACAGCCTGTCTGGGTGTTCATTGTCTGAACAAATAGAAAGCTTGCCTCCCATTTCCATGCCATTACATTTCTTCATACAGTTCCACTTTATAGCTACTTTATTGTCCTTGATTGTTGCTTAAAGAAACATAATTTATGCTAATTGCAACTGGAATAGGCAACAAACAGAAAAATTTAAAAGACTAATTGAACGGCAGCCTCCAAGTAAATTAGTTCCTTTTCATTCCTGAAATCACTCATATTTGATGATACGAGCTTCCTTTCCAACAGCAACATGAGCGCTATGAAAGCTATTCTATATAGCAGGTACTACAGTTACAAGTCCCCTTGGAGTACATAATATGAGCTGTCCTCTAAATTGTAGCTAATAACTGCCAGCTTTAGCCTATGAGGCCCATTGCCAGTAGTATCTGCCACACAGGCAGGCAGCCAGCAAATGTTGTTGACTGCACTAACACATGCTGTTTGACTGGTACTCCCTCTGGACGCTCTGTGTGTGTATGTACATGTGTCTGTGTGTGTGTGGTTGTGTGTGTTTGAGTGTTTACCAAACTCGCCTAGATTAAATCTCCCTCTTTGCCTGCGTCTGATGTCTTTCTTTATCAGAGAGACAGTACAGCAAAGCAAAAATGTTGCGCGTGGGTGTGCAAGTTTGCATTTAGCATTCAAGTATTTATTATTTATTTATTTATTTTTTTGAATCTCATTTTTCCTGCTGATGCTCTCTTATCTGTATATCCTGAGTCAGAGCTGTCGCAAGGTGGGTGCAAGGCCTTGCACGAACTTGACATGCATCTGCTCAAATCACATCGCAGCCCACATACTGCAGCTATTATGGTTCAAGTTCAGGCTTAATTGCATGGCACAATTTCATGTAAATGCAGTTTGAAGTACTTTGCAATTTTCTAACAAACATTCAAAAACAGAGAAAAAAAAATATTTGACTAACTTTCCTTGATGTTCCAAACACACGCACACACACGCACACACTCATGTCTTATCTGTAACACAGCACCATCATGCAGACATCCCATCATTCCCAAATTCATTCTGCAGCTTGATAAACACACAACAGTGTCAGTATTATTGTCTTGGTTAAAAGTTTAAACTTTTGGACTACATTCACTTTTAACCCTTAATTTGCCAGAAGAAGCAAAGACTAGCTTTCTGGGGATATGAGGTGAATCGTGGTTGCAGAAAGCATTCACAAGATAATGCTGTCTGAACATGGACAGGAAAAAAATCAGCTGTGTCAAGATTTTACAATGTACACAAATGCTTCCTGAAAGATCCGGAATGATTTCTTTCATTTTACAGCCAAACGTAAAAACTAAAGTACATTAGCAATGTATAAATATTGGTCAATAAACGGTTAAACTTTGTCTTCATTTTGATATTGATTACTACCCAGAAAGACACATTAAGACAAAGTAAAACCACCTTTAGTAGTAGTTGTGTCTCCTGGACCGCTTTACGTAATGATGATACTCACACTTATATACACACACACATGCACACGCACACTCATAGTCACAAGCTGAGAACAATACCAACCATGCTGTTGCGGCTTGTAACAAGGAGCACTGCAGCAGATGGTATGACCCCCACAGAGCCTTGATCTCAACATCTTGGATTCAGTCTGGATGCCATAAAGAGACGGAGGTATTCGAGATGGCATAAATCCACTGAAGAACTGTGGCAAGTTCTTCAAGGTGATTAGAACAGTTTATCTGCCAAATCCCTTCAAAAAATAAAGAAATAAAATGAGTATGAGTACCTCTTAAAGGCAAAGGGTGGCTGCATCAAATGCTTATTTGATTTTTTTCTTTTTACTGAAATCCATATAAAGTTAATTGATCAATAAAAACTGATAATGGCTTTTTATAAAGCATTTTATAGCGTCATTACTTTTAGTGCCCTAATGCCAAATGCCAAAAAGCCTTCACTGGTACAGCATCACAAAATTGCTGCTCCCAAAGTTGGCTATTGGAGAGGATGCTGTAGGAAATTTATAGGTGATTGGTGCAAAATCTGTCTTTCTCACTGTGGGAATTAGCTCAGCTTGTGCTATGTAACTGCTTGGTGTTTGGATCAGAAACCTGGTGACATGTCAGCAGGCTCTCAAAAGCCAGAAAGGCTTAGCTCAGTGAAATATGTGTGTCTCTGTGTTTGTAGTTTAATCAGTGTGTGATTTAGAGAAAGCTCAGACCCCTTGTTATTTGTGATCAGTGCAGTATTTCCATGTAGTTCACAATAATTTTTGTGCAACTGACTGATTGGCTTTCTAAATTTAGCCCATAGGAGTATATGCTATATGACTGCAAACAGAAAAGTATATAACTCAGTAATAGTCTTTTATATAAAAGAAAACAAATGAATTTAACAACCATTCCACCCAGAGGTTCTCCTTTATTGGAAGAGCTAAGTTCATTTTATTTACATATTTCAAACATATAAATGTAAAGCACAACAAATGAAGAGCATAAAATCAGTGACTAGAGTTTCTTAGGCTAAAATTCATACCAGTAGAATACTACTGGTATGAATCTATTCAACACACTAGGTCACATTATTTTTAGTATCCTGCCTGAATTTCATCTTTAAGTATCTTTAATGTCTTTCTGTTATCAGTCCAGCACCGAGCACTACGTGAAAGACTCCTTCCAGTGGATGGTGCCATTCCTGCATCGCTGTGAGGGACAGAAAGAGGGTGCTGCTAAATCTCTGCTCAGAGAATACCTGGTCAGCCTGGCCCAGGAAGACCTCACCCTGCCCCTCATCATTTTCAAGCACTCCAAACCTGATGCAAGTATCCGTATACATACACACACACACAATGCACAAGTGTAGTCGGCGTCACACTTGGGTAACCATAAATGGAGAGACGGGAAAATGAAAGCACATCCACGCAGACATTGCAGCTCTGGCTGTTTGTGTGATGTCAAGGCTGATGTTGTTGCCCCTGCGCTGTAAATGCTGTATTTATGACCCCATAAGGACGCAGCCAAGGACAGGTCTCTGGGCCATTAGAAGCCATGAACCACACACACACAAACACTCCAGAGGAAGAAAATGCTTAAATTGATGCAATGCTTCAGTGTGTAGGTACAAATAAATTACGGGGTCAATCACACATTGATATGCACATACTGACTCTTATTCTTCTCTCCTCCAGTGCCAGCAGAAGATTATCGGGGACCCAGACCAGCTGATGGAGGTCGCTTTGGAGTGCATCTACAGCTGTGAGAGAGACGACCAGCTCAGCCTCTGTTATGAAATCTTGGAGTGTCTGCCACAGAGGGGCTACGGGTCAGACGCACGCATCCACGCACACAAATCGCACACACACGATGCCATGCACAATAATGCACAAGTCAGCAAGTCAGTTGGGCATATTCTGGTAATGACAGAAGTAAGCTTTATACATTAGATAAGCCATGATATAAGGATATTAAAGCAGTCCGGCGCTGCCTCGCCCACAAGAATACATTGCTTCCAAGCAACCCACCTTTTTCCTTTCCTTTCACCTTTCCATCTCTCTTAGGACCTATCAATAAACCTAACTACTGCCTTAGGTGCTGCTCCTCTCCCCTTGTAACTTTCTTTCCCTCCTCCTCTTCTCTCTTTTACGCTTAGCTCTGACTCCAAGGAGCCATCAGTTAGCGTAGCTACAGTCTACACAGTATTTCCTACCTGATGGTATTGCTGTCTCTGCCTTTCTGTCCCCCACCTCTTCTGCAGCACATTTTATTTCATATAGCAAGAGAGGCTGTCCTTTAGGTTCCCCATGAGGCTGTGTGGGTATGTAGTGCATTTGAAGGAGACTGAGCGGATAGTGAAGGGCTGAGGGGGGGAGGGGGGGGGGCCATTAGAGTGTCAAGAGTAGCTGAAATTAATCCTAATGACTTATTCTTGGAAGAATTATCCATCCAGTGTGCACATTATTTGAGAAATTAAATGACCACTTTTGGCGAGCTTTGTTGTTTATTGTTTGCTGGCTACAGTATGACAGCCATGCTTTTCAGCAATTAGATCTTTTTCCTTTTGCAACTGGCTCACGTAGCTCCAGTTTGATATGCATTGCTGTGAGTGGCATGTATTTATTTCCCCTAAATAATGCCACAGTGGGGGATAACTGTACTGAAACAAGTCACTGTTATGGGCAACAAGCAATGTTTGGTTGGGGACATGATTTCAGCCGCAGTGCAGCCTTCCACTAAACTGAGCAAGTGTAACGCAGACAGATAAGCGTGTCGGTTTTACATTTTAAAGTTGTGAATTAAAGATAAATGTCATGGTGAGGTATCCATTATCAAGCTGTCCTTACAATTCACAAGAATTGCCACTCTGAGAATATTTGTCAGAATTTAGTTAAAGTCGCACACACAGATCACCCAAATGATGGCCACATAAGTCGCAAGGTCACATCTGTCATTTTATGAGGAATAACCTGTGAATTGTGATGGATTATGAGTCAGATGAGCTACTACATCATTGATGTTCTGGTTTCCACTTTTCCTTATCATAATATTCCATAATATTATTAATGTAGACTAATCTAAGCTATTTGCTGGGTTAGTTTATCTAAATCACAAAAATGTATTTTCCCTCCTTAAAAAACCATGAACATAAACCTTTTTTATGATCTTATTAGCATTTCTAAGCTATCAGCAACAAACAAATTGTTTGATCTGTTTTTACCTTAATGGCACACTAGCTGATCCTGAAAAGCTACTCAATAATGTATACATTGCTAGCACCCGTATTAATATTACTTCTTTTACTATCAGTGAAGTTTACATTGATAAATGTAGCTATTTTATTGATTATACTGCTATTACTTTACAGTGTATTTAGCTAGCTATTTTTTTTTCAAAGATATACTTTAACCCATGATCCATTTAAATGTGAAAAAGCTTCTCGTTGACAAATTGTTAGCAGACTTATTATAGTTTTGTATCGTCTAATGACGTTTTATTTATTTATTTTCTTTGTTTTGTTTTTAGTTTAGTTTTTATTAGATTCAGTGTTAATTTTAGTCTTTTTAATTCTTCTTCTTATTGTTATTATATGTAGGGATATGAACGAGGCAACATTTATAGAAATCAGTGCAGGTATTACAGTAAAAACACAGAACCGTTTGAATGCTGTTGACTCACAGTCTTGTAAACATCCAGTCTCAATAAACATGCCCATCAAAGCCTCATCAGGCATATTTTAATTTAATTGAATAGAGTTTTCCAAGTTTGCAAAATTGTTTTACTTAGTTAATTTCCCCCCCCCAAAAGAGTTTATTTCATTTATTTCTTTTTAAAAGTACCAAGAAAGTACCAAGTAGTTGATCTTTACAAAAAGAGCACAATGACAAACTTTTTTTTCTCATGGCGCAAAGTAAAAAGAGGAGAATATTTAAATAGGATGCAGAAAACTGATTTCCTTATGTTTGCGACACGTGGTTTACTGCTAGTTGAATTGATTTTTAATGCCGCTTGATATTAAAATGAAGGAACTGATTGCAGCTGTTTCTAGAAACCTTTATAGATCGCCCCCAGTATATTTTACTGCATATTGAACAAGTTACCCTCTTTATGTCTCTCATTTAATATTTAATTGCTTTATAATATATAATAAATTGCAAGTTTTAATGAACACTCCATAAAAAAATCGCTTTATGGTTACACTTTTGCTTTCGGTGAGCATAATACCCATATATGCATTTCAGACTAAACATTTCCTTTCTGCTAGACAGGCCAGCTTTCTGCAGTGTTTGGTTTAGGAGTGCTGCAAGGTGCTATACTGTATATGCAATGCCTTCAATTTAGCATTTCTCTCAGGAGTGATGTGTCTGACTTAGTAAGCTGAAAATTGCTACCCCGGCCAAGAATATTACAGATTTCTGCAAGCTAGGAGAGAAACCATGACTTAGTAGTTTCAACCCAATTTTCTGATATTTCTTGTGAGACAGCTTAATTAGGTCTAAATCTGCTCAGAAGAATGTAACGTGCGTTCACCCTTAGAGAGTGGGAAATCCAAAAATGGACAAGGGATTAGACAGTGATTGAGGAGAGGGAAAAAATAGAATGAGGGAGAAATGGGTATTAAAAAGAGGAAGAGCTGGAGGTGGAGATGCACAGACAGTCAGAGATGGGGGTGAAAAGCAGAGAAATGGAAAGGTCAGATGTTTTTTTTTTTTTTTTTTTTTAATGAACAAATAAATAAATAGATACATTTAAAAAAAACAAACAAAACAAAAGCAAACCCTCACTCGCTCACTGACACACATTCACATTCACATTCACTGATGCTCATAAACAGAAGGTTGTTTCATCAGGGTCAGTACTCTAGTGCGGCGCAGTCCAGCCTGACCCAGAATCCTTTGCCTCAAGGCAAAGCATCATGGGGTTTTATTTTTAGTGGAAAATCAGTCACTGGTTGACCACATACGCACACATTTACGGTACAGTGTAGAAACTATACTGCCATAAATACGCACACAGGCATGCGCTTGGGGATTAGGCGTACACTTTATGATGCAAATCTTTTTCCTACTTTGCGTTCTACTTTATTTATTCCAATTTAATTTTAGTAACACAGACTTACAGAGAAGTAACAACTCTTTTTGTGTGTTTTATTGTTCTACAGGCCACAGACAGACATCACTCCATCACTCCACGATCAGGTGGACAAACTTGAGAAGCACTTGAGGTAAAGTAATACAGTCTGTCAGCTTTCACTTCCTCCTCTCTCTTGTCGTCTTCTGTCAGCATAAGCAGTTGGATTTACAAATCAGAGCTGGTTCCAGACTTTGAGATATGAGGATTTGCTGCTTTTTCTTTTTCTTTAATAGACTCGATTTAACATCGTGTGTTTTGATCATACTTTTAAAAAAAAAAAACTTAAGTATTCACACTCCAATATTTCTTGTCTGTATTTATTGGCAGGGCACATAAATTGTTGGGAGGAACAGCCCTTTAGTTTTTGTGATTATTGCTGCAATGCTTGGGAAATGTTCAATGTGTAGAAATGCTTATTGCTTCCCTCCCTTTATATGTGCCTGATTGGATGGGGGTGGTGGGTGGGTACACATACAACTTACGCACATGCTCAGTATCAAGAGTCCGGTGCGTGTCCCATGGCACAAGCTCAGGCAATTTCTCTGTTACAGGTTTAAATCGGCCGTGTGCCTCTGTCTCTCTTTCTCATCCACCCTGCTCCTCAGGGTGAACTTGCAAACACAAAGCACTGATGAGAAGGAAGGATGAAGGTGGGGATTGGGGGAGGGAAGGAGGGCAGGAGCCTGAAGGAAATGGGAATGTGGATGATGATGAAGAGGAGGAGGAGGAAGCAGCAACAGGAAGCAGCGTTAAGGCTCAGTGTGTCCTTTCACATACAAGTTTACTCACATATTTGCACACAGACATAGGCAGCTATGCACAAACACACCTCGGGGTGGGAGGTGGGGGTAGTGTGTTCGTGTACATTTGTGTTGAAGCGCAGTGACTCACACGCTCGTATCCAGATGAATCAGGCAGTAAATGCAAAGTGTCTTCTTACCGAGCGCCTCCAGAATGAAAGCCGTTTTCAGCCGCTGCCACTTGCTGGTGCATTAATATGTGCATAGGAACATGCAGACCCCCCCTCCTCCGACACACACGCACACACACATGGACACTTCACACTTGAGCAAACATGCACACACAAACACAGTTGTAAATATCAGGGCTTGTTGTATGTCTTACACTCACACACATAGCTACACACACACACACACACACACAGAGGCACCTGTTTACTATGGTAATGAGTTGCAGCAGAGAGTGAACATCTGTAGCAGCACGACCCTGTTGAGGCTGGTGGTGCCATGCTAATCCCTCACCGACACACACACACGCACACACGCTTTCACTGTTTCTCTGTCCCTTGGTCATATAAGACTGCATGCATTCACGCGCTCCTAGGTGCTGTCACTTTGACGTGTAGTTTATCACGCTGCTCTTCAGTCTTGCTCTACGTTTGCTCCATCTGCACCGCGGCTCGCAAATGACTTTCTGCTGCCAAAATAATAAACAGCTTAGAGTTTACATGTCTTCTGTCTCTCTCCCTTGGATCGCTCACAGGTTTCATTTTGCCATGTTTTTGTCTTGCTTGGCGTTTCCAACTGTGACGCTTACTGATGCCAGTCATCCTGTCTTTGTGTTTTTTGTTTTTCCTGAATTAATGTTTTGAAAAATTAAACTTTTGTTTTTTCGTTGTGGTTTCATTGTGTGATTTTGCTAATCTTAGTTTGTGTGATCATATTAGTGGTTTCCCCCTTAATGACAACAGTGATTACATGCTATATTCGTCCATCTATTCCAATGTCTAACAGTGTGGTTGAGGTTCTGGAGAAACATGGTCTACAGAAGCCCATCTCGTATGTGAAAAACAGCCAGAACAATGACGAGGAAGCCCACCAGCTAATGGTCAAACTGTGTCGTCACACCGGCCGCAAGTATGAGCTTTGAAACGTACACATGTATGAATAGACACATAGAAATAAATGCCACAAACATGCTGAACCTTTGTGTGTCCAGAAACCCTCCAGTGAGTGAGAATATGTGGAGAGTTCTACTACAGGACCTGCTGGATATGCAGCAGAACGTTTACACTTGCCTAAAACCAGAGACGTGCCATCAGGTAAAACACTTCAGTAATATTGGGAAAATTTGTGTTGGCAAGGTGCATCCAGTATTCACTCTGATTTTAATTGGGATTCTAATTTTAGCTAGAGACAGGTGGATCTCACTGAGGAACCAAAGACTCCTTTTTATATTTATTTATTTCACTCCAGATGAGTTCATAATTTTCAAAACTGACATCAGGCTGTACTGTGGAAAACTTGAAATTAGCAAGTGTGATCACGATCTCATAACAAAAAGTTTTATTGTGGGTTTTGTAAACTTTTTGGCAAAGAATATTCACTTCAGCTGGCTAATGGGACAAACGCTTGTTTAGAGCAGTTCCTCATTAGCGTTATCTGGTTGTCCATTATTTATATACTGTTTTATGCAAAGCACGCATTATCCATAGATTGTTAGGACTTGTACTAACATTAAACGTGTAATTAAATGTGTTAATGTGCCTGCATTTTCATTTTGTACCTTCGGTGACACTGTGGTCTATAATTCACACATTAAGCTGCATTTTACCGCTCTCAGGGAGAGTTCAGATAAAATACTAGAGTGCTACAATGTTACAACTTTTGTTCGGTTAAACGCTGCCTCTCCCTGCATAATATCTCTCCTCCTCCCTGACCACTGCAGGTTTTTGTCGAGTCCCTGCTGTGCTCCAGCCGAGTGGAGAACATACGCCTGGCAGGACAGCTCATGCACTGCTCCAAGGTACATTAAATAAGACGCTCCTTCGCAGAATTACACTCCAGCTTCACCCTGGGTTGTCCGAATATTAAACTGCTTATTAATTAAATTAATTAATTTCGCTGTCTCACTAATCCCCACATTTCGTATTAATGTTTCCAGGTCAGTCAGGATGTTCCTGTCAGCTTGTCTTTTCGGGGTAAAGGTTATGCTCTGAAGGTGGCCTATGACAACAGCGTGGAATTAGTGCTGGCTGCTGCCAGGGAGTACTTCAACTCGTCCAAATTGCTAACAGACCCCTGCATGGGGCTGGCCAGGTGAGCAGGAAAAGAGAGAGTATTTCCTTTCCCCAGTTCTTTATCTTTAAGGTATTAAGGTAAATTTATTTCAAAACTTGTACAGTAACTACCAAAAAGAAGAAGTGTTTATTTGCTTGTGATGTGTGAGACACAATGTTTGCTTCTGTGGAGGTAGGTGAATGTTATTGCACTTCTATGGCACTTATGACCAGGAACAAAATAATGGTGTCTCATTATAATTTTTTCACCTACTACATGAACTGTATACACAGTGCCATGAGTTTTTGTCCCCTAATGATTTCTTAGGTTTTAGCTTATTTGTCACTCTTGCACGCTTTGGATCCTCAAACAAGTAAAATTAGACAAATATAACTCGAGTAAATAGAAGATGCATTTAAATGATGATTTCATGTGTAGGGAAAAAAGATATACGAAAACAACCAGTTATTATTTTTATGGGGAAATTAGCATTTTCTCAATTAATAAATAATTCAAATTATCCTTTAAAAAAGCAGTTTTTATTTAAACAGGCTATATTTCTCCAATATTAAAACTGATTGATGATCTCAAACGTTTAAGTGCAAAAACCTAATAAATTAGGAAGGGCCCAATACTTTTTTACAGCAGTGTATGTAAGTGCATGTGTGTGTGTTGCTGGCCCTCTGATCTCAGAGGGGGGCCGGTGGGTGTCTAACCTTGCCGTCTGTTCCTAGTGGGGAATTGGGACAGTAATTGGGTCGTCATTCATTTATAGGAACTAATACAAAGACCCCCCTCCACACGTTTGGACATCACCATCAATTGTAACACTTCCACTGTGTGTGCATGTAAATCTGTGCACGTGTGCGTTATTTGGGTGAGGGTGTTGGATAAAACATGGTGTGTTAAATGTCTGTGGTGCTTTGAAATTAATAGTCCACACATACTGGCTGCCCACCAACTAATGGTCAGACTGTGTCCTTTAGATTAAAATAACTGTTCCACAGACACACATTTTACCCTGTGTGCTAAATAAGACACACACTAGGACAGTTAAACAAACTACACCTGACTTTGCCCTAAACAAGTGTGGTCAGTAGCAACAGGCAGAAGGACAAAGAGACTCGACTTAAAATAACACGGGGATCCCCTAAAACCGATAAAAATCTTTGCATCATAATTTTCTGGGAATAAACACACAGAAAGATAAAGAAAGAAAAGAACAAACATGATAAAACAGATTAGTACATGAATGAATTTACATATATATAAAATAAATATTTGTAATTATGCAAAATATAAAAAAGGGTATCCTTTGCAGTGATAAAACAACAAAGAAATTTAGCTGCTAGCATTGACAGAGCAACGAGCAGTTTAGAAGGGCACAGTCACCATGGTAACTTGAGCCGATCAGGGTGCAGACGGCTAAGTGATGCAGTTTTTCGGACAACTTTTACAAAGGAGACCCCGAGTCTATAGACTGAATTAGTTTTTTTTTTTTTTAAATCTTCTTTATTTCAGTTTTATTTATATATATTTTATTTATATAGCACTAAACCACAGCGATAGCCACCTCAGAGTGCTTTATATTTGTAAGGTAAAGACTCAAGAATAATTGAGAGAAAACCCCAAAATCAGACAGCCCCTTATAAGCAAGCACTTGGCGAAAGTGGGGAGGAAAAACTCACTTTTAACACAAAGAAACGGGGAAGGTCAGGGTGAAGGGAGGGAGACAGGACAAAGTAGTGTGGAAGAATAATATTAACTAATGATTAAACAGAGAATGGTGTCTGAACACACAGGGACTGTGAAAAGGTGAATGAATTGGATATTACGTAATTGCAGGAAAGCCGTCCTACATATTTGTTTAATATGTACATTGAAAGGCATATCCATCCAGAGTAAATATCTGGTTAGACACCATGTTAGACACCATGAGTACAATATTTCCACTAAGTAAAATGGCCTGCATTTGTATAGCGCTTTACTCAGTCCCTAAGGACCCCAAAGCGCTTTACACTACATTCAGTCATTCACCCATTCACACACACATTCACACACTGGCAATGGCAAGCTACGTTGTAGCCACAGCTGCCCTGGGGCGCACTGACAGAGGCGAGGCTGCCGGACACTGGCGCCACCGGGCCCTCTGACCACCACCAGTAGGCAAACATGGGGTTAGTATCTTGCCCAAGGATATTTGGCATGCAGTCAGGAGGCAGCCTGGGATCGAACCACCGACCTTCTGATTAGTGGCTGACCATCATCAAGTGACCATCATAGTGACCCGAAAGCTTTTTAATTGTCAAAAGTTAGCATTAATATTTGCTGTTGAGGCTGCGTAATCTAAATTCAAAGTAAGTGAAACATTACTTAACACTAACCTGCCACATTTAAAACTGGTTTGATCTAAATTTGATCAGTATGGTCCGTCAGCTTCGCTTGAGGTAAACACTTTTTGATCTTCTTCAAAAGAAATGTGAGCCTTCATGAGCAGGACTCACTGTGGTCATCTGAGGGTATCCCTGCTCCTTTTTTTTAGCTTTAGCTTCAGCTTCAGCTGTTATTAGCTGGCTTAATTTGGAAAAAAAAATCATCCTTTACTCAGAGTGCTTTTAATGCCTTTGAACACTGTTTACTTTTTATTACTATCATTTTCTGTTTCCTTACACGGACTTTGATGACATTTCTAATATGTGCCTCACAGCTAGAAGATTAGGGCTTGAATCCAGCAGCCGGCTGGAGCTTTTTATCTGTGAGGGACGCGTTCTCCAGGGTCATTGTGGGTTCTCTCCAGATCCATGGTCCAAAGACATGTGCATTAGTTTAATTGGTGATTCCAGATTGTCCATAGGTGTGAATGTGAGTGTAAAGGGCTCTGTGACAGACCGGCATCTTGTCCTGCTAAGCAGCAGAAAATGCATGGACAGACTAAAAAGAAAAACAAGTGTTAGTGTTGGGTGTTAAAAGTAAAGAAATTCTTTATTTTGGAAAGGATTTCTTGCTTCTTTTGCTTTTTTTAGCCTGTATATTACCAGCTTCAGTGGTCTGAGCAGTTACCATACTGCTTTTGTCTTTTAAAAGTGAAAGCTTTTTCCTTATCATCCACTAATTATATTAGTTTAGCATTTTTGAATGATTCTCTTTAATATTTCCATTTCCTGTGTATTTTTGCTTCCCATCTCCTGTTTAATAAATGTGTTTATTTTTCTATGTTGTTCTTTTTCCCAATCTGCTTATAAACTGCTTCCTGTAACACATTAAGTGTTACTCCTTCGTTGTCATTGTTCCAGAGGTAACTTCTAATAGCTTGTTGAATTTTTTCCCTAAATCTTATATCCTCTAATTAGGATTTCTTTAATCTCCATAAATCATTACATCTCCTTGTTTTCATATTACTGGAGCATGATCCTTAAGTCGTACTACTTAAATAAGCTTAATTTAATGGAGTTATGTTGCAATTTTTGTGAAAACATGCAGCTCAAAATGCTTCATATTGCAAGAATAAAACAACACAAAGAAGAATATGAATTAGTATGATGCCACAACTGTTATCATAACTGTGCCAAGAAGGACTGGCTGTGAAAAGAAAGAAATGAGGAATGGCAGTTGAAACCTGTCACGTTATAGTCTGCATACATCAAAGTTTGATGATGTATCAAAGTTCATTAAATTGGAAGTCCCCAGTCTGCAGACACTTTTGTGTTTTGTCGTTGTATGTTCCTTACTTTTTACCTCTCAGCCATAAAAGGCTGATGAGGTATTGTTGTCATCCTGCCGGGCGGGCGGACAGCGTGGACACCCGTGTTTTTAAATTGGATAACTCGAGACCAATGCGACATAGGACTTTGAAATTCTACTCCATCTACGAAAAATCTCAAACCATTTTGAGTCCCGGTAACCTTGACATCAAGGTCAGATGAAGATGTAAAGTTTTCTGAAAAATCTTGTGAATGTGATAACTGAAGAATGTAGTCACCTAGGGTTTTTTTTTTTTTAAATTGATGGCATACATTTAGCTACTAAAAAACTGAAACAAGTTTGAATCTCAGTGATCTTGAACTCAGGGTCGAGGTTAGAGGTCAACTTTTCTGAAAATCAATTAGAATTTTCAAATGTATACCATGGGTGCATCTAGGTTAGTGGATCTAATGTATCTAGGTAAAGCTGTACTGGTGGCTGCCAGTGTTTTCTCCTGTAGCTCAGGAGGTAGAGCAGGTCATCTACTAATTGGGAGATTGGTGGCTGCTCTAGTCTGAATGCCATATATGTTAGATAGAAATCACCTATGCAGAAGAAAGGCGTAGCAAAAATGCTTGTGTGAGTGGATGTGAATGTATGAACGGTATGGATGTATAAAGCACTTTTAATGGTTGCTACTCATGCAGAGTAGAAAAGCACTGTATAGGAGCCAGTCCATTCACCATTTACCTTCTCTTTCCCCTCAACCCTTAAGCGGGGATTGCTGCCTCTCCATGAGCCTGGCTCTGCTGGTTCTGCTGGAAGCCTCTTCCTGTTAAAAGGAAGTTCTGCCTTCACCAAGTGCTGCTGATAGGAAATTGCCTGATTGTCTCTTTAAGATTGTGGGGTCTTTACCCTACAATTCATAGGGTCTTGATAGGACTTGATGCTTAAGTTGTTAAAACATCTTAGTGAGGAAAAAGAAAGGAGGGCAGATGTAGGCCCAGCAGGGATGATTTTGATCCTTTTTGTTGCTGGTTGTTTCTGTCGTACGTGTGAAAGCTCCTCTCACAAGTCCTCATATGAGTAGGAAAGAACCTGAGTGTATATGACACAGAAACGTTGGAAGATAAATGGGAAAAAAAAACAGGACGTCAGTACACTTCTGTTTGATGTTCTGGTGCAAATGAAGGGCAAGGTCTGTGCTGCTGTGCTCCATTGATAACTTCTTTGCAAACTTGTGTTCTCGTGTGTCTGTTTAGGACAGAGTAGTTAATCTGGAAATCACAGTGTACATGCTGCAAAGCACATCATGACTCTTGAAAGCGAAATAGATAATTTTTTTTTTCCACTGATGTCTTTTCTAAGGCTGTGTCAATACACAAACACACTCACACACGCTCGCCTGGAGATACTTCACAGCACGAGTACATAATCAGTATGCCCTCTTTCTGTCTCTCATTCGCCCATCCACAGCCCTTTCCTCTGCTCTCATCCTTGCCAGGACAAACCTCTTGTTCCTGGCAAGAACAGCAGCCATGCTCAAAGAGTGGGGAGCTGCGTGTGGAGTGCTTTCCAGAGTGTGTGTGTGTGTGTGTGTGTGTGTGTGCGCGCGCGCGCGCGTGTGTGTGTGTGTACTCTACTCAACAGTTTTGAGTCACTGTGTTTTTAAGAAGTAGAGGTTGCATTTCTCATTACACTTACAAGGATTATGAGACATTTCTGTCAGTTGTCTTTGTTTACCCACCACGAGAGTAAAACAGTCTTGAGCGAACACACATCCCAAGGACAAGTTCTCTCGTCTCCGCTCAACTGGTGCTGACGTCAGAACTCTTAAGCTGCTATTTTATCTGGGATTTGTGGTATTTGCAAATTAATCATTTTGCTTTTTTCTTCCTCTTTCACTCGCTGGTATATTTTACTTTGCTCTGTATACACTTGCAGGCACACACAATTTGCGCATTCAGTGTTATATATGCGGCATGATGTGCTACATAATCCTATTAAGGGTAATGAGTGCCGCTCGCGTTTCAAGAGAAAACTGTTCTATTGTAGATCTGTCAAATTAGTCTAGACTTTGTATTTAAATCCATTTGAAAAGTGTCGCCATGTTTCTCATCATGATGTTGAAACTTCACAGACTTCAGGCTAGATAATCGCTTTTTTTCTACAGCTCTGAAATGTGTACCAATTTAAGTAAAGCCCCTTTAGTTCTTCCCACTCATTTTGTCAAGCGGTAAGTTGTGTTTTGCAAAGTTTTCTGCAATGCTGTTAGATTAAATGGACCAAAGGTAACTTTTTAGGTGCATCAGCTTTCACAGATTTAAGCAATTTTCACTTTCTGTGCTTAGAAAAGTTAAGTTTCTGTACTCCTAAAATTCAGACTTCCTCTTTGTGTCACAAGGACATATGATTGGGTAGCAATGGAACAGATTATTAGTCATTCCCTGCTGTTTTAACTGCTTATTATCTTCATCAGGGGGTGTCTCCAACTGATCACAGACTGTCCTCCATCCATCCAAGAGGAACTGGACCTCATCAACGCCCTCAGCCAGCTGGAAGACTTCAACGTCAGCATTCTGCCCCTGCAAGGTAGCATGAAGCGTTTGTCTGTCTGGGAAGCTGGGAGATTTCAAATGTGCGCTTTTGTATGTATCTGAATGTGTTGTCGGTGCGTTTGAAATGGTTAGACATTCAAATGTTCTCCTAGACGATTAAAGCACACCGTTCCCCACCTCCATCGCCTCGGCTCACTGTCCAGCCTGTCTCCCTCCCTGCTGTCACGTTCTCCGTTCCTCCATATGTTGCTGTTTCTTGTCACTGTATCAAAATATATTGTTATTTATGGATCGACTGTTGAGCAAACAACATCTGGCCAATGGCCTAATTAGGAATGAAGTGTTTAGTTTGGACGTGTGCGCTCTGTCTTACACACAGAGACATGCACACACACTCTGGGACACAATGTTTTATCCTTCAGCTGTAAAGCTGACCAATCTATATTCACCTCCATGTTCTTGCTTTCGTTCTTTTCTGGCACCCTACATCTGTGGTTCCAGGCTTGCCTCCCTTTTAAAGAAAACTGTGGCGCCAAAATAAACCAGCTTGGCCCCTCAACGCCTCACCTTTACAGCGAGGTGTTGTTTGCCCCCAAGGCCTCCGTGCTCTCCCTCCTTTGCCCCCATCAAATCGAGCTGCCAGTATAAAACCACTGTGACAGAGAGAGCCATAAATTGCACGGTCTCTCGTTCCTTCCCTCCCTCTCTTGCTCTCCGTCCCTCTCACCTTCTTTCCTCTCTTTACATTCATCACTTACCTCTGGGGTTTTCTCTCTTTTTCCTAGCTCCCTACTTCCTTCTCTTCTTCTTGCGGTGGTCTCGCATGAAGTTTTCACTGCTCGCTTAACGTGAAGGGCAGAGGGCAGAGCTTTGGAAGAATATGAAAGAAAAACAGTGAAAAAAGAATGAAGCACTGCAATGGAGAAAAACAAACTGTTGTAAAAGAAAATGTGAAAATCTTGTTTTATTGTGACACATGCATGCATTAATTATTATGTCTTAGGTCAATATCAGTGCTTAGGGGAACATTGAATTCATGGCTTTGAATCAAGGTCATACTGAAAAGAACAGTTTCGTTTTCTCCTCAAAGTAATAGCTCTACTCTAAGTTCCCGTTCTCACAGATAAACATGCACAAATATGAAGTCGGAAGGATTTGAACATAGGTAATCCATCTTAGGCTGTCCCCTGCAGCCCTCCTATAGAGCCTAAGGCGATGCTTCATATAAACCACCCTACCCACAATTCCCTCTAGGCCTCGCCCAAAGTCATTCAAAGCCATAAAGATCCTCAGCAGGGTGCACAGAGGCCTGCAGAGGCTCTAAAGATGGCATTTCTCAGGGTTTCAATACAACTTTAAAGAAAAATGGAAATGCATGTGAAAATGTTTGAGGTGGGGTTTTTTGAAAAGCACAAACTCCCTACTGTCCTGCGGATGATATGTGCTGCAGGTTGTTATCAGTGAAAAATGATGTCAAACAATATGCAATGAGTATGAAATATCTAAGACTGGAGACTGATTGTGAAAGATCAAAGGCTTGCCTTGTTGTAGTTTCTAAGTCTCTCGCATATTGGAAGAATGGAGTAATGCTAACGCTGTAGAGTACTACATGGATATCCCAAACTTAAACTGTAAATAATATACCTGGAGTATGAAGTTTGTTTTAGTTTCTGTGCCACATGCAGCCCAATTGGATCTCGAGTGATATTACAGCATTAATAAAAAAAAAAATGTTCACTTTCTTTTAGTGTAAAGAAGTACATTCTGGAAACGTTCACACTTAATGAACCATCCATTTACAAAATGGATGATGAACAGCCTCGGATATCTTAAGAAAAAATAAGAGCAATTTCCACAATATGTCTCAGTTTTTACACAGTCATACTCATTGGAATGAAATACTACTGTCATAAATCAAAGAAATGTGTCTGCACGGCTCCGCGGCTTAACCATCTACTCTACACAGTGGTGTGGCACACAGGTAGCATCTGAGACAGGGACAAGGCTGTGACACTTAATGATTCACAGGACTCTCATTCATTTAAAGGACGTATTTGGGATATATTCTAATTATTCTTATGACTTACAACACAATGCTTCCTAATGTACAACATATTGAAAAGTTCCACAGTTAATTAAATAACTAAGACCACCCTCATGCTTTTTTTTTTAAGGATTATAGCCACAAAACCAAATGCTTCAACTATCTCATGGTCTGATAGATGCTTCAGAGAACCCCTTTAATATTAAAACCACTCAAAATGCCTTATGAAAGATAATATTTTAGCACTGGCATGTGAATGACTGCTGTAAACTCATGTTTTAAAGTGCACACAATATTTTTGTCCAATTTTGGTTTGTTATATATATATTTTTTTAAATTCTGAAGTGGCTGCATCCAACAATTACTGCCATATTTGTTAACTATGTGTTCAATTTTCAGTATAACTGGGCAAAATAGGAGAAGACAAACACAGTTTTTTTGGACACTTGAATTTGTCATTGGTCCCACATGGATGGATTACATTAATCTGTTATTCTTGAAGCTTACTTTGCTGTTTTTTTTAAATTACTATTCAACACGTACCACATACAATTTTAAAACTGACTAGATACATGGAAATTTTGACACATCCACACCCTAATTTTAATAATATTTAATTATGCAGAATAAGTCAGCAGTATCCACCAGTCTATCACTGAACTAGGGCTGGGCTACATGCGTATGAATTATTCAGCATTATATTATTTTCCTGGCATCTTGACATCTGCTGCTTCATCATTCACTGTTCATAATTTCCTATCGCTTTGTCATCAGCCGTTACTTGTTCCAGATGGAATATAGTTATTAGCAAAACAAGTCTGAAACCCATCCCCGCTGTCTTCCGTGTTCCCTCCAGTGCGACTGCGATCAGACCGTCTGTCTCTCATAGAGGAGTGCATCGCCCACTGCTCCACAGCTTACAAGCAGTCCACCACTCTGCTCAACCTGGCCTCACTCCTCAGAGTTTCAGGTACTTGCAGACACGCATGCACACTCACACATGATCAGGCACTCTAACTCTAAGTTTTATCAAGCTAAAATGTGTTTGACTATAATTTTCAATAAACCAGATCGAGGCAGATTTCCAGCATAAGAAAAGTCCATCTTCATAAGAGGTTTATTTATGTGTTCTTATGGCTTGCAAGCACGCAATCACATAGTACTGTGCAAACGTTCTCAGCCAGGTCTACTATCTTTATATTTTGCTAACATGAAACAAAATTGTTTTGTATTTTTTAAGTGGTCCTGAGTAATTGTTCTCCATGATTTATGAGGAGCTTTCAGAGTTATTTTTTTGGACATGGGCTGCTTTTTCACTCATTTTTAGTGCAGTATTTGTACCTGATCATTTTCAGAGGAAAGTTGTTTTTTTTTGTTTGATAAGTCACTTAACAGTGATCCATTAATCATTGAAGCATAAAAAGGTACCTCCCTCAAAGGATGAACCAGTCTTTAGGCTATTTCTTTAGTTTAGTCAAAGATAACACAGTTTGACAGGTATAAAAATAGTCTTCTTTCACCAATAAGATGATTCCCAAAGAGTATTCATCAAAACCCTGACCTAGCTCAGTGTGGTGTGCCGTGGATCATTAGAAAATTTGAGGTAACTGGACAAGTGGACGAGAAAAGAAGAGTAGTAGGCCAAAAACACCCGACCAAGTGAGGAGTATCAGGGGTATGCCAAATTACACAAGACACTGAAATGAAAGTCAGCTGTTTGATTAAGGGATGAATAATAATTTAACATTTTTAGTTAGTCGGTATGCGGGGAGGATGTCGGGGAGAGGTACTACAGTGAGTGTCTGGAGCCATCTGTAAAACATGGTGGAGACTCTAGCATGGTTTGGGTCTGCTGTGTTCTCACAATTTATGGAATTCTGAAAAGTGTCGTCAGATTTTGATCCACCGTGCAGTAAAATCTAGAAACCATCTGATTAGTACAGCTTTATTTGTCAGCATGACAATGATCCCAAACACACTGCCCATTGTAGTAAAAGAATACCTGGATTAAAAAAACAACACAAAACAATAAAAACACAATGCAACACTATCTGTTATGGATCGACTTACCTAGAGCAGGGCCCTCAACATTATTGAAGGTTGATGGTCAGTGTGGAATTATTTTGACAGAGAACACAAAACAAAAGTCAGCCAACATCCAAGGAAGAGCTTTGGATGTTCTTTAAGAAGCCTGGGAAACTATTCCTGAAGACTGCTTGGAGAAAAAATTATAAATTTGTCTAACAGAGACATGGTCGAAACAAATATTTACTTTCAAACTCATTAGAATTGTATACACTCTGTTTTTGCCTTATATACTGCATTTACATCTATGTCTGTATATTTCAATAAATCACTGCTTCTATTCAACATTTTCCTGGCAAAGTAAAAAGAAATGAAGGGTTGCTCAAGAGTTTTGCACAGCATTGTATGTATACTGAACGAGCAAACCTACTTACCTTGTGAGCTCGCAAAGCTGCCTTTTTTTCTGCTGTCAGGCATTATGCAGTTTGACAGTAAGAGACAGATTCTGTACAAGGCCATAAGGTCTGTATGTCAGCATTTGAAACTTTGTCAAGAGGCCTGCTGCTGCCTTGGAAAGGCAGCCTATTTATACATTTAAGTTTACCTGAAGAAGTCTTGATTTTGTTTTGTGGTAATTTTGTCTCCAACGTAGTCTCAACAGTGCATTCACTGTTCAATGAGTTGTTTATGAGACTGGCACGACAGCTGATCTACAGAGACTCGGTTCTCTTCATTTTAATCCCATTATTCTGGAATTGGCTGCAGTTAGAGTGTGATCACAGAGAATTCTCAGTGAATAGCAGCTAAAAAGCTAACATAAATATTTATACCTGCTTATAGACGTGGCCAAATTTGTTTAGAAATTGGAATTTTGGTAAATGTAGTATTGACTGTATGCCTAAATTAAGATGAAACGTATTTTTTTATGATGTTTTTTATTTTTATTTTTTTTACAGGGTTAAAAAAAGAAACTATTTTGCTAATATATGCTGATTGGTTGGTTAAAGATACATGACAGGACAACCTCCGTTTATGACACCCTTTTCTAAACTATAACTATGGGGAGGGGAATTAAGTCAAAACAGAAACCTAGTAGAATATATAAGTGTGACAAGCAGCTAGTTGTGGAGGTTTAAGGTGACAGAAATGCTTCTCATTTGGTGCATGAAATCAAAAGGCCGAGTGGCTCAGAATGGTTTGTGGCCTGATACTTACAGAAGGTGTTCTACTATAGTCAAAACCCTGAACATTCAGTTTAATTCATTTTTGCACAGTTTTATTTGTACGGCACCAGCTCACAACAGCAGTCACCTCAAAGCTTGTATAAGATAAAACACCGAAAATACTAGAGAGAAAACCTCAGTAAATAGACAACACCTTATGATGAAGCACTTGGCGATGGTGGGAAGAAAGAACTCCATTTTATCAAAAAGAAAACTGCAGATAACTGTTTTTATATATCTGTTTTATATTAATATTTTTTGTTGTTTTATATATATTATATCTATTTATATATTTTTTTATATCTCATGAACCCATTTTTAGGCTACAGTCTCATAGATCGTAGCCCTGGATCAACAGGCAAAGCCCCCTGTAAAAGTGGAAGTTGCAAGATTGAGATTTCTACTTAAAACTTCTCTCCTTCTAAGATGTTTAGTTGTTGTGCCTGTCTTAGCTACTGTCTAGGCACCCCTTAGTCAGCCTCTTTGAAGCTGTTTATTGTCTCATGCTGGTTGAAAGTCTTGCAAAATATAAAAGCATTGATCTGTCTTTTAATGTTGACATAAACTTGTAGGGGGTATTCATCTTAATGACGTCTTTTTTACTTCAAAGTTGTCAGACTCATGTTTTGTAATTTGTAATATCTGCAAGACTTTGGCTATTATCCACATGATACTAATAGTAGAACTGAAGTTGTCGAAGAGCTATGCCTAAAGACTGAGCCAAAGGACAGACTTCAGTCCAATTATTTTGCATAACCTAGCACGTCTTTGACTGCTAATGAATGTGCAGTAGGTGCGAGAAAATGGGAAGTGAAATGGAGTTTATTCTCAGTGCACATTGCAAATCCTTCCATGTGAAACGCAGCTCTTAAAGCAAAAACTACAGTCACAAATCAAAGAAGGTTAATGTACTACATTTCAGCAAAGAGGTTTTAATTTCCTTAAGATTTTCACTCTTCCTCTATACGTTCGCTCAAATCGTACGACTCTACCCTGTCCTTCATCCCGTCATGTTTAATTTTCTCAAGAATTACCACGTTTACAGACTCTCGACTCGAAAAATCCTTGTGCAGTGTATTTGCAGTAATACCAAAAGCAATTTAATTCTTTATGTTTTCGTGGTATTTTTCATATCTCCTGCATGTTTTTCAGACCGCTGAGCTGTAATTTTAGCGAATGTGGCAACATGGTAATGGAATCCATTTAATACGCAAGATGTGACATGCCGACTGCAGTGCTTTCAAATCTTTTTTTTTTTTTTTTTTGGAAAGAGAACTACAAGAAAAAAACATGAATAGTAGAAGCTTGTATACTTTGACCATTTTAGTTCCAACCCCCACTTTTCCAATGCTGAAAAAGTAAAAACCAACTATGGGGAAAACCAAGATGTCCTTTTCTGCACAAACTGCACAAACTTTACGTCTCCCTCTGTTTACTGTTCATCTTTTAAGAATATAAGATAGACAGACACATAAAAAAGAGTCAGTCTTTCATGCTTCTTCCCTATTTTGTCTTCTGTCTCATGGATTCATGGTCCTGTCGTTTCTCTCTGAGGCCTGTCACCAGCTAAAGGAAACCTGCTAACTGGTCTTGTGGCATTTCTGTGTCTGTGCTGCTCACATTCTGTCAGCAGGAAACCCTCGCTGTGTGGTTTCAGAAAGGGCGGAAAAAAAGAGGCAAAGGGAGATGAGAAGAGCAATAAACAAATTTTTAAATAAATAAATGCAGGAGGGAGGCTTTTGAAGGGTGCGTAGCTCTGGGGCTCTGTGGTGAATATTTAATGCAGGTATCACCAGCACGCTGGTTAAAAACCCTCAGGGTTCGGTTCCTGCCCCTGCAAAAAAGTGATCCATGAATCATTTCATTTTATGGCGTAGAGGTGCAAACGTTGTTTATGTATGAAGTAATCGCTAATTATAATATTCCAAATGTAGCAAATTTTTCCGACTTGGGTAGATGATTGTTATAATCCACTGCAGAGTTAGATTAAACTACACACGCTCCTATTTGTCCTCTTTCGCACATTTTCATTAGAGTCTTTGGTTGGACCATCAAGGACAGGTAAAGGTTTCAATTGGATTTCCAAGATGTCTGATTTTTAGATCAACTTGAAATAAATGCCAGGGAATGTTTTGATTTAAAGAAAAAAAAAAATGGTGGAAAAGAGCACAGGGTGAACAAAGATGTGCCGCCACACACATACACAAACCTTGTCTATATTGAGGTCTTGACAGCTTTTGAAGATGCCATTTCACCAGTCACCCTGAAAATATTTGACAAACACCTCTTTCCCTTCACAGTAAACACAGCATTTCTGTCATCACACGCACACACACACGCACAAACAAACAGCCACCGACCAATTCAGTGCCATCACATTTCTTCATCTCAATGCCAGTTCTTTGATCTTCAGCGCACAGGTTTATTCAGAAGTTGTTCCTGACCGTGCCTCTTTTGATCGTCCCATCCTCTGCCTTTTGTTTATAGAGCTTACACACAGATCAAAGGTTGTCCTGAGCTGCCACATGAATGTTAACACCGCGCTCAATCTCACGAACACTGAGATATCAAACTCTGATTTCTGATTTCCTTTTAGCGTGGTGGTACTTTTACTGTTACTTCGTACCCTGTTTTGGAGATGAACAGAAATGGCAATAATCTCATTTGTGGTTATTATGTAGTCTCAAGCCCTGACTGCAGTGCGGCTAATATTTGAGGATATTCTTTTTTCAACCTAGAGCCTGTGTGTGAGTCTGCTCACAGAGGGAAATTTAATATGAAATTCATTGAGACAGATACTGTATGTAATATGCAGCCTTATGAGATTTGCGGTTTAGTTTTTGAATGTCGACATTTGTCAGGATTAAGAAAACAAATTCAAAAGACTTTTAAAAAAATGCATTTGAACTAATAAATGAATATCTGTGTTTGCATGCCTAGGGGAAGATGAAGCAATGAGAAAAGGCAAAGTGCTGACCCTGCTTGCAGAGCAAGCTCTGCAATGTCTGGACTTCAAGGCGTCGTACATCCACTGTCAGGACCTCATGGCTGCAGGTAACTGTGAAGCTGTGCTCAGACCAGTAGAGGCTTTAGGGAAACTATAATATATGTGATATGTAAGTAGGATTTAAGTAAAATGACCACTGAAATATGAGAGAAATGTTTTACCTCATTGTTGATAACTGGTATCACTCTTAGACGGGGGCGTTAATTACTTTGCATGTTAAAACCTTACTAAAAAGACGCTTTTTTAAATTTTTAAGCTTGTTACAACTCTCATGCAGTATGACAAGAACAGAAGAAGACTGACAGGCAATAGCATTTAGCAAAATCCATTGAGGTTGATGAACAATGGAAAAAGACAGAAG
Source organism: Perissodus microlepis (assembly GCF_051167445.1). Taxonomy (NCBI): domain Eukaryota; kingdom Metazoa; phylum Chordata; class Actinopteri; order Cichliformes; family Cichlidae; genus Perissodus; species Perissodus microlepis. Next base: position 7,640,102 of record NC_140475.1, read on the forward strand.
TCTTCAGAGAGAAAGGGGATTATTAATGATATTTAAATGATAACAATGGGCATTAACTGGCATCAAACGGGTGTCCTGGTTTTAAATACCTGGGTGGTGACTGTGATATCAAAGTATACTGACATCCAGTTAAATGAGCTACAGTGCTTAACAAATTTAAAGAGAGCATTAAAGTGCTTCCACATACAGGTGGATTAACCATTACAGACACATAAAAATGGTTTTGGTAATTACCAATGCTATTAATTTAATGGAGTTGTGTCATAAAACCTTTATTTGGTGGTGGTCTAAAAAATGGCTATAGGTTCAAACATTGGAAGTCAACTGAACTCCCACACTGCACACTCCCTCAGCATCTCTGAACAAAGCTGGTCCGACTTGCAGTTCTCGCATCAGAATATTAAAAATGTTTTAATATATGAACGTCTTTAGGATCAACCACCTCCATCAGAGAGTTTTTGATGCCTCTGATGACACTACAAGTCAAATAAAATTGTTTCAATTGATTATTATTTCTGCCACAATCAGTCCTCTTTTGTTTATGCCATCTTAATTAGTTATACTCAGGACGCCTAAGTTTATGAATGCGATAACTCGAGAACGAGACGATGTAGGAACTTTAAATTGATACCATAGGTGCATCTACTAAAAATCTTGGATGAGTTTGAATCTCTGTGTCCTTGACTTGAAGTTCAGAGTAAGTTTTCTGAAAATCTTATAACGTCAGAACAAGGTGACTTAGGATTTTGAAATTTATACTGTAGGTGTGTCTGCTAGGAGGCTAAGGGGTAGTGTACGAGGCCGCTATTTTCCTTTAAAGTCCTGCTCTGACCACCTGTAACGTGCACGATTTCACCACAGACCTCAAACTTGCACGGAGAGCAAACTTCTACTTTCAAACTGATCCAAGTTTAATGTGTGAAATCATAAGAGAGCTGGATGTCCAAGTATGTCCAGTTTTCAAGTCTGAAGGCAGTGTGTTAAGCTAAGAGACAGAAAGGTTGAGCAATCATCATTTTTCTCAACACTGAGACAATGGGGGTGGGGATGTCTTGTTTGATGCTGTAATATTTTCCACCACAGAAAAATTAAGTCCAAGGGGGAAAAAAACAACTTAAATTTCACTGTGTTGTTCTACAGTCCTGAGTAATAGGAGAGTGCCTAGATGAGAAAAAGGTGTCTTAGAGAGAGAGAGGGTGTAATCAGATAAGCAACAGTATTCTCTCTCTATGAACACAGCAGGAATAATTGAATCTGTTTGTAAAAACGAAGTCAAGGCGGCGTGTTGGTTTCTGGCTATGATGAAGCTGGAACAAATGTAGCTCAGTTGTTATAATGTTTCAGGCTGATATTTTCTTCAAGGAGAAGTGTGCAAAAGTAAAGATTTAAGTATTTGTTAATGTCCCAAGGGCTTTGAAAGTTACTCTTTCCTGGCTCGTTATACAGGGTGGGCCATTTATATGGATACACCGTAATAACATGGGAATGGTTGGTATTATTAAAGTCCTGTACGTGGCACATTAGTATATGTGAGGGGGCAAACTCCTCAAGATGGGTGGTGACCATGCTGGCCATTTAGAAGTCGGCCATCTTGGATACAACTTTTGTTTTTTCAATAGGAAGAGGGCCATGTGACACATCAAACTTATTGGTAATGTCACAAGAAAAACAATGGTGTGCTTAGTTTAAGGAGCTTGGAAAGAGTCCCAGATTTAAAGCCAGTGGGAGTTTCCCCCAAAGAGGGACAAAGGACCCCCTGATGATCCTCTACCTAATCACATGAGCCGAGGTGTGAAAGCGGGTGTGGGTCCTAATCAGCCAGGGTTTCAGGTGAGCTCATTGTGAAACCTGGCCCCACCCTATCATGTGATTTCCTGAGGTCAGATGGCCCAGGATGTGAGTGGGCGTTAAGGCGTCTGGGAAGGGATCTCAAAACTGGATTATAGATGTTCAAAGATGGTCGCTCACAGTGGACGTAAATGGCTTCTTTCACTCCTCTTTCAAACCATCTGTCCTCTCTGTCCAAAATGTGGACGTTGGCATCCTCGAAAGAGTGACCTTTGTACTTTAGATGCAGATGAACTGCTTAGTCTTGTCCCGTGGAGGTGGCTCTTCTATGTTGTGCTATGCGCTTGTGAAGTTTTTTATTAGACTACGATGACATGGATGACTGAGAACCTTCACAGACACAATGGTGTGCTTGGTTTCAACGTAACTTTATTCTTTCATGAGTTATTTACAAGTTTCTGACCACTTATAAAATGTGTTCAATGTGCTGCCCATTGTGTTGGATTGTCAATGCAACCCTCTTCTCCCACTCTTCACACACTGATAGCAGCACCGCAGGAGAAATGCCAGCACAGGCATCCAGTATCCGTAGTTTCAGGTGCTGCACATCTTGTATCTTCACACCATAGACAATTGCCTTCAGATGGCCCGAAAGATAAAAGTCTAAGGGGGTCAGATTGGGAGACCTTGGGGGCCATTCAACTGGCCCACAACGACCAATCCACTTAATAGGAAACTGTTCATCTAGGAATGCTCGGACCTGGCACCCATAATGTGGTGGTGCACCATCTTGCTGGAAAAACTCAGGGAACGTGCCAGCTTCAGTGCATAAAGAGGGAAACACATCATCATGTAGCAATTTCAAATATCCAGTGGCCTTGAGGTTTCCATTGATGAAGAATGGACCCACTATCGTTGTACCCCATATACCACACCAAACCATCACTTCTGTTGTTCCAACAGTCTTGGAGGGATCCATCCAATGTGGGTTAGTGTCAGACCAATAGTGGTGGTTTTGTTTGTTAACTTCACCATTCACATAAAAGTTTGCCTCATCACTGAACAAAATCTTCTGCGTGAACTGAGGGTCCTGTTCCAATTTTTGTTTTGCCCATTCTGCAAATTCTGTGCGCCGATCTGGGTCATCCTCGTTGAGATGCTGCAGTAGCTGGAGTTTGTAAGGGTGCCATTTGTGAGTAGCTAATATCCGCCGAAGGGATGTTCGACTAATGCCACTCTCCAGTGACATGTGGCGAGTGCTACGCTGTGGGCTCTTGCTGAATGAAGCTAGGACAGCCACTGATGTTTCTTCATTAGTGACAGTTTTCTTGCGTCCACATTTTGGCCAACACTGAACCAGTTTCACGAAACTTAGCAAGCAGTTTGCTAACTGTAGCATGGGAGATGGGTGGTCTCGTAGGGTGTCTTGCATTGAAATCTGCTGCAATGGCCCGGTTACTGCGTTCACCAGATATCAACACAATTTCGATCCGCTCCTCACGTGTTAACCTCTTCGACATGTCAATGGCTGTGAACAAAGAGAAACTTGTAAATAACTCATGAAAGAATAAAGTTACGTTGAAACCAAGCACACCATTGTTTTTCTTGTGACATTACCAATAAGTTTGATGTGTCACATGGCCCTCTTCCTATTGAAAAAAACAAAAGTTGTATCCAAGATGGCCGACTTCTAAATGGCCACCATGGTCACCACCCATCTGGAGGAGTTTGCCCCCTCACATATACTAATGTGCCACAAACAGGACTTTAATATCACCAACCATTCCCATTTTATTACAGTGTATCCATATAAATGGCCCACCCTGTACTTTTTAGATTCTGTTCTTTGCTTTAATGTTCTGGATATTCACGGATTATTTTACAATATGCATTTTGTGTTTGATGCTTTGTCATTATGTCTTGATCGGACTTGATCTTGTAGTTACATTCTCTTTTTGTTTCCCTCCAGGTTACAGTCCAGCATGGGAGGTGTGCAGTCTGCTCGGTCAGTGTGACGGTTATGGAGACCTGGAGGCCCGGCAAGAACTGTTAGCCTTCTCTCTCACACACTGCCCCCCTGACAGCATCCACGGCCTCCTGGCCGCCTCCAGTGACCTACAAACTCAGGTAAACCAGCCAGGCGGTTTATTAACAGCATTGTTATATAGTTTTCATGTTCGGCTGCTGCTGTCATTTTGTTTGCCCTTTCATGTGTGTCCAAAATGAAAATGGTTTGTGTAGTGAGCTTTTGAAGCAAATACGTGCAAGAAGAGAATTTGTGATGGTGGGAAAGTTGAAGGCTTCTAGGAATGAAAATTGAAATAACATAACCAGTGGTAGAGCAAAGTGGGCGCATATGACAGTAGTGAGACACTACAGCTGCTAATGGGAGTGAAGGGGGAAATATACAAGAGGGTTACCAGCAAATCACAGGTTGGTTGTCCAGTATTAACAAACAGTTACTGTAGCAACAAAAATATGAGAACAAGTCCTTTAATTTATATATGGGGCTGGATATACGTTAGCATAAGCATAGCATAAGCTGAACAGACATCTTTTTAAGATTTAGGTAAGATGTGTGAGTAGCTTTTCAAACGCATTCAGAGGAATATCGTTGCCGTTACTACTAAAAGAATTTACTGTTGACTTCATGTGTTTGTGCCTTTAAAGGGGCGGCTTTGCCATGGTGACAAAGCAGGTAGAGGTGATGAGTAAACACATTTTTTGTATTAGCCAGTTTAAAAAAAGACGTTTGATAGAACCAGCAGTAAAATTAGGACTGCTAAGGAAGTTTTTAAATGATCAATGTAGACAACAATAAAAGTGCCTCCCAAGCCTGTGAGTCAAGGACCTTTTAAGATAAATAAGATAATTAGACATTAGTATACATATACAGTATACAAACGTTAAATCACCAATCACATGGAAGCAACTCTGTGCTTTTAGTCATGTAGACACGGTCATGACTTCTTGAAGTCCAAACAGAGCGTCAGAATGGGGGAAGATGATTTAAGTGACTTTGAATGTGGCATGGTTGTTGGTTGGTCTGAGTGTTTCAGAAACTGCTGATCTACTGGGATTTACAAAGAATGGTCTGAAAAAGAGAAAATATTCAGTGAGCAGCAGTGCTGTGACAAAAATACCTTGTTTGTGCCAGAGATGAGAGGAGAATGGCCAGACTTGATAGGAAGGCCAACAGTAACTCACATAACCACTGGTTACACAACCAAGGGATCCAGAAGAACGGATCTCTGAACGGACAACACGCCAAAGATGGGCTACAACAACAGAAGAGCATTACAGGTGTCACTCCTGTCAGCTAGGAACAGGAAAGAGAGGCTACAATTTGCACAGCTCACCAAAATAGAACAACAGAAGATTGGAAAAAGATTGCCTGGTCTATCGTGCTGCAACATTCAGATAGGAGGATCAGAATTTGGGTAACCGACAAGAAAGCATGGATCCATCCTGCCTTGTATTTTTGGCATACTTCTTGACCTTTTAGTCTGAACACGCTTATCCCTTTATGACCACAGTGTACCAGTCTTATAGTTACTTTCCGCATGACAGCACACCATGTTGAAAAGCTTAAATCATCTCAAATATGGAGGAAACTGAATTTGTTATTTCTGGCAAAATAACTCTAATCTCTTGTTTTCCTCCTCCCTCTATCCTGCAGGTGTTGTACCAGGCTGTTAACTATCAAATGGAGCCTGTAAATACAGAGACTGGACGAGAAGTTGACGAGACAGACTCTTTAAAGGTAAATGTATTTTTTTCTTACAACCCCCTCATTCTGTTTTCCATCACATGCATGTTCTTGTTTGAACTGCCTCCTCTATCCCTGTGTGGGTTTGTTTCTGTCCTGTTCAGTTTGTGTGTTTTCCTGCCGCTCCATATTTGATGAGGTGTAAATCTAGTGTTACGGTCCTCAGCTCCCTTGTTTTATTTATGCCTTCCTTTCTCCTCCCCTTCAGCACTGCCAGCTTTATGATGCCTTGAGTGGGTGTTAATGTTTCATGACTTGCATTTCATCCCCCTTTGTGTGCAAATAGGTGCTCATTTGAAGCTGTCTGTTATCATTTTATTATTGTATTGATGTCCCTCACTTGTATATATTTAAGCTGCCCAAATGTGTTCTGTGTGTGCACCGTGGGCATGTATTTATGCAGCTTTCAGTGTATGTGTCTGTACTGAATAGTTGGCTTTTAATATATCTTTTCATCATACGTATATGTTTTCTTCATTTCATGCTCTTACCCTTAATCCCTTGCTAAATAAAGTATTGATGAAAGGCACTAAATGATTTGGCTCCAGCCCACTGGATCTACCAAGATGGCTTTGTAAAGATTTTTAAATGTATAGAAAACAGCACTGTATTGAATTTTGTGGTGTACTTATTAATATACATTCAAAAGGATTGCACCTTTCATTTCCAAATACTAAATTTTAAAGATTTTTGTGGAAGAGGAAGCTCTCAGAGAGGATTAATAACTAAATACTGATGCTGCTTTGAGAAGGGTAGTTCATAAGACCAACAGAACACAAATACCACAATTGTGACTTAACTGTGACAACTTCTGTGACTACCTTACTCTGTTCAAAGTCAACAAAATTGACCACTTTTGAAGCACTCTATCTATATCTGAAAAATGTGGGTTAGGTGGCAGACGCTCCGTTTCACCAGCTAATAAAAAGTGGAGATACTAAGAAGTCCAAAACAGTTTTGTTTGGTTTCTATAAGCATGGAAGGATGTAGAAAGGCTGGGATATGGAAGAAAATTAGGACAAAATATTCTTTTGATCATAATTTTGACTGTAGAAATCTGAAGGAGAAATAAGTCAGGAATCCAGGACTTGTGTCAGAATTCTGACCTTTTTCTTGGAATTCTGCTTTTTTTAAATTCTAACTTTTGTGGAAATTCTAAGGGAAAAAATTTAGAGAAAAAAACCCAAACATAATTCAAGCGTTATTTTCACAGTTCTGTTATCTTAGAACTTCGAAATAGTCAAAATTGCTGAGATAAAAGTCATAACTCTTTATGACTCATCTTTGAGTGTTTAGCCAACATAAAACTTATAATCTTATTTTGAGATGAGCTGAAATTAGCCCATACAGTGGTGTGCCTCTAAGATATATACTAGGTGTGTTTCGAGTGGATTGTCTCATCTAACTCTGTGTTAGATGAGATAAATGCTGTTGCTTTAAGAAGGAAGCTTTTGCTTTTTCAAGGAGAGAATCACTGAATAAAATTTTTAATTCAGTTGTATAATCTTAGTGACGAAAGTATTAGTGACAGAAATACTTGTTGTATTATGAATCTGTTCTACGTCTGTGTAGAATTTTCCTCTGCCTGTGTGACTTTTGGAAAGTTTTCTGAACAAACACACAATACAGAATGTGTGTTTCAGAACCAGAAGGGCCCTGCTTGAATGCATATTGTAATTCCTCTATGCACCACATAAATAAACCAGTAAAAGAAAAAGAGCCCTGCACTTATTAAAATGGCTTCTCAGAAGTACCTAATAAAAAATAGAATAGAATATTCATGGGTCTAATCTAGCAGTGCAGATCGAGCGATGCTGTGTTTTTATTTACAAAAGGAGGTGTTGTATGCTGCACACTGTTCTCAAATTGTAAAGCCCCTTGTCGTGGATACTTCTACAAAGGCTCCAGAGTGACACAGTAGATTATGTTTGCCATTAATTTTTCTTCTCTTTCTTTCTTTTCAGCCCCAACCTCGTGTGGGCTCCTCTGTGGGGACAGCAGGGGACCTCCTGCACAGGACTACAGCGAAGACCATGGAAGTCCTGACTACTACAGGACTGAATACCAAGGCTGTTTTGACTGCAGTCAGTGACCACCGCTGGTGGAAGGACTCACTCAATTACCTCCGGCCGCTGCATGTAAGAATCCATCGACTGTGTTGTTTTATTAACTCTTCGCTGCAGATGAAGATTTACTTTTTGTAAAGTTCTTAATGGGTGCACTAACCACCTTGTAGGTTTAAAAAATACAGTTTCTATGCATTTTACTGATATAAATGTATTTATATTCTGTGTAATAATCATGATCAATTAGCCAGCAACAGCGTAGCAGCAGTTATGGATGCATCCGCCTTGTTTTTAACTCTACAGACTAATGGGCTGCATAGACCGATCTCATGTCTGTCTGCACTCCCATACCTCACATACTTTTGCTCGCAGACTTCAAAAATAACCAATCAAGAGCTCATCTCCTGTATAATTAATTGGCTCTCCTGTTGAATATTTCAATATCTGGTGGCTGCACGGGCCCGACGGTCGCCCCGGTGGAGATTGATGGCGTCTCTGGTGTTGGCAGCAATTGGGAGGGGTGATCATGATTGCGGCTTTCTAAAGAAAGAGGAAAAATTGCATAGATGTTAGCTGTGGGACAGGGAAAAAATATGACAGTGTTGAGGGCATGTTGTGAAAGTTTAATGATGTTTTGATGGCTCCTCAGGGTCGTGGTTCAGGAGCCACTAGCCAGGAAGGGGCATGTGAGAACGCCAACTTGGAGCGTCAAGGCTGCAGCCCCTTTTATCAGGATCTCATTGAGGATCCCTATGTAGACACGGTGAGTGGCTTAAGACCAGTGTTTCTCGTAGCGCTTTGCTTCGTACATTCTTATCAACCTTCTTTCTTCTTATGTTTTGATTTCTCACCCCAGGGCATCCTTTCAAATTACAGCAAAAACTGCAGGAGTAGGCTTATGACTGGGCAATTAATTAGATTTTCTTGCTATGACTTATACATTCTTTAAAAAGCAGTGTTGAGACAAAATGAATATTGATTTCAGACTGATAATGCCAAGTACTAACAGAAGGGACTTTGGACTACTGGTATGATGCTAAAAATAATCCAAAAGAAAAGAATGTCAACAGAAGGAATTATAGGGATACAAAAGAGTAAAGGTAAGAAAAGGAGTAGATTGACCTTTGTACCTGGGAAGTGGTCGCCTCTGGGCTATGACTGGGCTTTTCACTCAGAGACACAAATCATACGGAGAGCTGAAAGAGCGGACGGGAGGGGAAACGGAGAAGGCCGATACATCTCCTCTTATGACATTTTAATAGGCTTCTCCAAATCCCTTCCTTCACTTCATCGCCAGCATTCATCCATCTTCCATCATCCATCTACCAATAATTACTCCCCACATCCATCTGCCCATGAGCTGGCTGATCAATGGGATTAGTTTTTACCTTAACAGTTGCAATGAAGGGAGTGGGGATTGAGGAGAGACTGATTGAGAGAGAAAGAGAGACAAATGCAACGGGACTGAAAGATGGATAGAGACAGAGTGGCGAAGACAGACAGGACACACTCTGCGTTGAAGCGATAGCTCTGAGACCGAGCAAGAGCAGAAACTTTATTGTCCGCCTCTCAGACACATGAGAAATAACTTGTATACAAGAAACCTATAAATGACTTTTCAAAAGGGCCTGGTTTTGAAAAGCTTTACTTGGCTCTGAAGTTCATTTGTTCACTCAGTCTCTCATCTGTCTGACTCCTTGAGAATGAAGATATTCAGTCATCTTCATCATGTCTCGCTGTGCTTTTTCTAGTCTGCTCAGATATGGGGAGGGAGGGTTGCCTTAATATAAAGAAAAGTACTATATCACTCTTCCTTTGTCATTCTTTCTTTTAGAGTCAAGATGTGTATTCGTTCTACAAAGAAGTGCCTGCAGAAAACTTTGCTGAGGTTTTGCTGAGGACTGGAAAACTGGCTGAGGCCAAAACTGAGGGAAAAACCCCGTTTCCTGCTACAGAAGGTAAGCATGTGGCCTACATAGACATAGATTTTCTAGTAACGGGTTGGACCCACTTTTGCCTTCAGAGCTACCTTAATCCTTCAGGTCACAGATTCAATAAGCTGCTGGAAACATTCCTCAGAGATTTTGGTCCATATTGACGTGTTAGCATCACACAGTTGCTGCTGATTTGCCGGCAATACATCCTAAATGCCAATCTCCCGTTCTACCGCATCCCAAAGGTGTTCTATTGGATTGCAATGTGGTGACCGTGGAGGCCATTTGAGTAAAGTGAACTCATTATTATGTTCAAGAAACCAGTTTGAAATTATTTGAGCTTTGTGGCATGTTCTGCTGGAAGCAGCCATCAAATGATGTGTACACTGTCAGCAGCAATACTCAGGTAGGCTGTGGTGTTTACACAATGCTCAGTTGCTATTAAGCATTTGGTGGTCCAAGGTGTGCCTAGAAAACATTCCCCACACTATTACACCATCACCAGCAGAAGCCTGAACCGCTGATGTAGGAGAGTGTTGTTTATCTCACCTGTTCTTAGCTGACAAGAGTGGCTCCCAATGTGCTCCTCTGCTGTTGTAGCCCACCTGCTTCAAGGTTAAATGTGTTTTGCATTCAAAGATGGTCTCTTGGTTGTATCGAGTTGTTCTTTGAGTTACTGTTTCCTTCCTGTCAGCTCAAAGAAGTCTGGCATCAACAAGGCATTTTCTCCCACGGAACTGCCGCTCACTGGACATTTTCTCTTTTTCGGATCATTCTCTGTGAACCCAGAGATGGTGGAAACTGCTGATCTCAGTAGATCAGCGTTTTCTCAAATACTCAGACCAGCCTGCCTGGCCTTAACAACCACGCCACGTTCAAAGCCATTTAAATCACCTTTCTTCCCTGCTCTGATGCTCCGTATGAACTTCAGCAGGTTCTTTTCATCATGTTTACATGCTTAAAAGCAGGGAGGTGCTTTCATGTGATTGGCTATTTAGGTATTTGTGTTAACAAGCAGTTGAGCAAAGTAGCCACTGAGTTTATACAACAAATATATTGCCATAAAATAGTATGTAAAGTCTGGAATTTGCTTCTTTAGTGCCATTTCTTCTGGATGAAGTCTGTTTCCTGGGTCTTTCTCTTTCTCTTTCTTTGTCTTTGCCTGTTTTTCTGCTTCCTACACTGAGCACTATGTTTGAGTGCTTTAGCCAGGAAAGGGTTTCTAGGGGGAGTAGCCACAGTACTGAATCATTTTTATCTACGCACAATTTGTGGATGGTGGACTTCTCAATTTATAAACTCTCATACAATTCCTGGTTTCCATTTTGTAAGAACTTTTTTTTGCATCAGCAGAAGCTTCTTTCTCCAACCCGAGCCTCTGATTTATTTTTGGTATTCAGGGTTTCTGACTTCTAATTTCATAACCAACCTTTAATAAAATTTATAACCTCACTGTTTATTATTCTTGGTGTACTACAACTCAATTCTACTCCAGATTGGATTTTGGAATCAGGCTGAATTTGAGTGGAGTTTTTGAGGGTTTTTGAGAGCTAGTTGTTCAGACTTTTTGACCTTGTCTGTCGCTGCTCACTAAGTCAATGTGCTTACCACGGTTTTTGCTGTATAATTTAAATTTGAAATGGTAGTTATTGGTACATTGATTTGGCAAGATCTCAACTGTCAGGTTGCTTGTAAAAATTTTCCAGGATTTAAAATTATTATTATGATAAAGCAGCTTCCAAGTGTTTGATTGAGGCTGAATTTTGTTTAACTTGAGCTTTTTCCTCAGCGCTACATCTTAGTGAAGCTGGATGGTATTTGCACAGCGTAGTTGGCTTCATCCTTGACACCCTGCCCTCTTCTCTTCTCATCTATCTTAGCCTGGGAGCCCATACATGGTCGACTAGGGGACAACACGGGAAGAATAGCCTCACTGATTAATTAATGTATCCGCACGCATCCCACCGCATCAGTAAATAATGCTGCATCACTGCAGAGATACTAGAGAGATAGCATCAAGTCAAAACATCAAGGCCACACTGCATGATGGATCACAGCTGCTCGCGAAAATCAATGACACTACAAAAATAAACGTGTGTGTGTCTGCGTGTAATACAAATGCATGTAAAATTCCACACTTTGACCAACGCATGGATTTCAGCAAATCCAACTTCTCTGCAGTTGCCGCTGTCATTCAAATGAATATCTCTCTTTTCTTAAAAGTCACCTTCCCTTCGGAGCAGCTGCAGAGTGCGACGTGTCGAGAAAGAGAAAAGCCACTCTGGACAGCATCGCGTCCGATAACAACCTTCGATTAATGACTGGTGTATCGGCCCGCCGCGCTGGCTGTCCTTAAAAAACAGACTAGGAGATGGCCTTTAAGAAAATAAATATATCGATTTTTCACCTGGCCTAGATAAGTTGGAGGTAATTAATGATGACACAAGTGGAAAGTGACTCAATGGGATTGAGCTGAGTAAGGTGCAGACACAAGCACTTGATGTGAAGACAAGTGGGGAGAAAGAGAGAGGTAGAGACACACACATATTTGCACACATGACTCCAAACTCCACTGACACACAGCATGGAGTGCTGCCATTTGCCAAATGTTGACCAGGCTCTAATCAGTTGTTTTTCCCCACACTGCCTGCACAGGTGAAATAGTAATAGGTTAGTGTCTCACCGACCTACTAACAATGTGCTCGATTTAGCTGACACAGGAGCAGGAGTGTGTGTGTGTGTGGATGCAGACACACAAAAACAGCCCATCTAATGCAGCCACTTTTCTGTGTGTTGTCTCTATCACTTTCTCTGCACTCACTCACAAACGCGCGCGCGCACACACACACACACACACACACACACACACTCTCACAAGAAGAAATGTTGTATGCTTTAAAGGCAGGGTTGTCTATTTAGTGTGTGTGTCTGTGTGTGTGTGTGTGTGTTTACCCCTCTGGTAATTCCTGTCCCGATGGTATCTGTAGCTTTAGAGAGGCGTGTAATCAGCTCATTCTGAGGTGTAGCTCATTGAAACCCGTGGGGTAGGAGAGGTGGGGAGAGAAAAACGAGCAAAGGAGAAGGGTGGGCACACTGCTTAAGAGAGCTGTTATTTGTCCTTAAACTAGTGCATTACTTCGCTGCTGCTCGCACATGCAACACTGTGCACCTTCAGCCATGCCCTTCCAACCATGTGTGTGCACATATGCATATTAGTGTGCATTTTGTTCTACAGTGTGACTCTTCCTGTGCCCTGCCTCCGTCTCCCTCCCAGTGTCCATGCTCTACTTTTCTCTGTCTGTTTCATTTTGTCTCGGGCTCTTATCACCAACGCAGGCTTCTGTTCTCCTTGGGTCTCAGACTACAAAGTGATTCTGTCTGATCCTCTCTGCTGCTTCCCGTTGTTTCCTCAGAGTCTGTTCGCTGGTGATTGATTAACTGAGAGCATCCATGCGCTTACAGTGTTTGGAATTTATCAAGTTCATCTACATATTTTTAATTGTAATCATGCGAGTGCTGTTGTGTGTTTTTGGTCTCATTGTGTCTAACTATTGTGGCCTAGAGGGAAGCTGTTCGGGTTAACTCCATCCTTGTGCCCAGAGCTCTGTAGACACTCCAAAACCCATCAGCCTTAGGGGCACTGCATAAACATGGACTCGTTCCCAGTTTCATACTCGTGCTAACTTTGAATGGGATTAGTTTTTGTTCACTTATGAAAAGCTAATCAATATGCATACTAATTAGTTCTCAATCATTAAATGTTTGCTGCTGCTGTACCACCATAAACCCCACAAGTTCTACACGTCAATGCAGAATTTAAATTTTAAATGGTGATCGTGCAGCAAACATTTCAGTGTTTTAAAAAAATCTTTGTGATTCTGTTTGGGATTTTTAATGCTGTATCTTTGTAATATTGGCAGGAAAAAAAGAACAGAAAAACTTCAGTCCCATTACCAGTCATGACAGCACTGTTGCCCTGCCAGTGATTCTGAGTACTTTGGCACGGTCAGTTCATGATGGGCTTTCAAGTCCAGAGTACAGAGCTATAGAAGCCGAAATTTCAGTGGCTAAGCAGCCATCTGCCCAATGTAGGGGTTAGTGTGTGTGTCGCCATGGCAGTTCAAAGGCATTTAAGTTGTGTCACATAATAACATGCCTTGTATCTGAATAACTACAAATAAGCCTCAAAGACTTATTTATGCTCGTAAGGGAAAACTTAGTGGAAGGCACAGCAGTTCAGTAGTTATGCTATCACCTCACTACGAGAAAGTTCCTGGTTCCCAGTACACTGACTTCCTCCCACAGTCCAAAGTTATGCATACATATAAACTGGAGGTTAAATGATGTTTCTAAAATGTCTTTGGATGTGAGTGGTTCAAGTATATAGAACCCCGTAAAGCACTTTGATTGATCAGTAAGATTAAATAAATGCCAGTTCATGTATTAGAATGTGCTCTGAAAGCCTGCCTTTCATTATATATAAGATAAGATAAGATAAGATAACTCTTTATTGTCATTGCACAGTCATACATAGTACAGTAGTACAATGAAATTGGAAAACTGTCCTACGTCGGCACTACATATAACACAACACGACACGATATGACACATCACAACGCAACAAACAACACAACACAGTATATTAACTTAGTATAAAAAAAGAAGAATAAGTGTATGTGTATTGCACACTGTTATTATTGCACATTAATTATTATTGCACCTTGTTATAAATATAAATATTATTGTTATTGTTTTAAACATTGTTACCTCCCCCCTAAAAAAGTCCAGGGAGGTATCCAGTCAGGTCAGCTATTTACATTGATAAGGGCTATTGCCCTGTTGTAAAAGCTGTCCTTGAGTCTATTTGTTCTGGACCTCAGCAGCCTGAACCTCCTGCCAGACGGCAGCAGCTTAAACACCCGGTGTCCTGGGTGTGTGCAGTCCTGTAGGATGCTGCGTGCCCTCTTGAGACAGCGAGTGCTGTACAGGCCCTTCAGGGAGGGAAGAGGATGTCCAATGATTTTTTGGGCCATGTTGATGACCCTCTGGAGTGCCTTTCTGTGTGCTGTGGTGCAGCTGGAGAACCACACACCGATGCAATATGTCAGCACACTTTCAATGGAGCAGCGGTAGAAGACGGTCAGCAGCTCCTTCTTCAGGTCCATTTTTCTGAGGATTCTCAGAAAGTGGAGACGCTGTTGGGCCTTCTTTAAGACCGCAGAGGTGTTAGAGCTCCATTGGAGGTCTGTGTCTATGTGCACACCCAGAAACTTGAAACTGGAGACCCTTTCCACGCACTCCCCGTTGATGCTGACAGGCTGCAGCTCGGACTTCCTCCTTCTGAAGTCAACTACCAGTTCTTTTGTCTTGGTGGTATTGAGGTCAAGGTTGTTATCTGCACACCAATCTGACAGCCTCTGAACTTCAGCTCTGTACGCAGTCTCATCTCCCCCTGAGATGAGCCCCACCACGGTGGTATCATCTGCAAACTTGATGACTGTGTTGTCTGGGTGGGAACTAACACAGTCATGTGTGTACAGAGTGTACAGTAGGGGACTCAGTACACAGCCTTGTGGAGAGCCGGTGTTGAGGCTAAGGGCTGAGGAAAGATGAGGCCCCACTCTAACTCTCTGTACACGGTCTGAGAGGAAGTCTCTGATCCAGCGGCAGGTGGTGGAAGGAAGTCCAATTTCCAGCAGTTTAACTATTAGTCTGTCCGGGAGTATCGTATTGAAAGCAGAGCTAAAGTCAACAAAGAGCAGCCTGGCGTAACGGCCCTGCACTTCCAGGTGAGAGATGGTGGTGTGGAGCGTTGTAGCGATGGCATCTTCAGTTGATCTGTTAGCTCTGTATGCAAACTGGAGCGGGTCGAGTGTGGGTGGCAAGCAGGACATGATGTGACGTCGGACCAGTTTCTCGAAGCACTTCATTATAACAGGTGTTAGAGCAACTGGTCGGTAGTCGTTGAGGCTGCTAATGTTAATATACTAATATGCTAATATACAACGTTGTACATATAAAATCACATTACATTCATTATGCTTCAGACTGCGACTGTGGAATACATGTTGGAAGCTTTTACCTTGGTCTGTCATATGTATATACTGGTGTCGTTTTCTTCTGTAGCTGCTTTATACAATAACTTATATGAGGTTCATATAGATTGAAATAATAAGATGAAACTTGCAATATGAAAAGAAGAAGCCTCAAGCTTAAAAAGCCGATATATAAACTGTATAACCAACTGTTTAGTCAGTTCATCTATATACTGTAGGCCTGAAAGTGTAAGATCAAATCACCAAATTACAAAACAACAGCAGGTGTGATTGAGACCAGAACAAAGGTTACGATCATAGATGGGTTTGGTCTGAGCCATATCTACTTGCAGGAAGAAAAGAGGGGCGATCAGCCTGTTACTTGACGCCCTTCATACATATTCTGTTTTATTTTTTTAATGTATTTGTGTTTGTGTATATATATTGTGTATATATACTATTTTAATATAATTTAGACTTGATCACAGAACTCATTGGCGCTGTCCCATCACAATAGAATCTCATGTTTTTACTACCTTCTTTTACTCATGCAATGCAAATAGCTTAGTTTAGTTAAGTTTGTGTTAAGTACTTAGTCTGCTTTGTTTATAGACCTGTTGAGGCCTGTAGTGAATCTCAGTCTAATCTTTCTCATAAAGGCTGATGTTGTTTTCACCTTGTGAGTCTGTCAGTGTTTAATCATAGCTAAATGTGGTCCTGCTGACAGCTTGTGTAGCTGTGATTGAACTGAGATGGCTGTGTTAGAATTGGAGAACCCTTTTGGGGGGCTAGGCTGCCTCCCTAAGAGAAAGGTGCAGCATACAGAGTTGCTGTTGGTAGCCACACAGAGGCAAATTTTGCATTCAGGGGATTCACTATTAAAGTGCACTTTGATTAAGTTTGTGCTCATCTGGAGAGCACTTATTAGAAAAGGACCCGTACTTTGTCTTTGACTAATAAATACGATCTGTATTTGAAACGGGTTGTGTGCTTGCAGAAACCTGCACATTCATAGCCAAGTCCACTGTATACAGGTAGATGTAGACATACATGCAGTAGTTTAGTGTGAAGGTGGACAGAAACCAAACCTTTCAGGGATTTTAAGGTTTTTTTCTTCATTTGTGTCCAATATTCCTTCTTCTAGTCTGTAATCAGTAGAGGTGGGAATCACCATACATCCCACGATACGATATTATCACAATACTTAACGCACGATACGATATTATTGCAATTTTTTAAAATATTTTGCGATATTCAGATTCTGTACATAAAGGTAAACTTTATCAATATTCATTTTATCTAATATCAAAGTCTCGCACTCAGTCTTTCTCTCATTTCAGTTTTATTGTTGACAAACTGAACGGTTTGTATTACAGTCTAGTCCAACTTAACTGAATGCAACCATCTGGTACAATTATAGCTATTCTGAACTATGCAATTTATGAAAACTATGCAGCCCCTTCAGCAACTGAAGAATTTGAAAGTAAATTAAAACAAAATATAATTTTACATTAAATAAAAAAGTTTTAAACTTAATTAAAATAAAACATGTTTATTGCTGCCAAAAAACAAGTTAAACACATTTGGACAGTGAAGGAATGTCAGGATTCTTGCTCAGAAAAAGGATCAACATGCTCTGAAGTCAGAGCACTAAAACCTTTTTTGTAACAAAATATCGATTTCTGCTGTCCCTGTATCGATACATTATTAGCAAACAAAATATCTACTATACTATATCTAATATACTATATCTACGATACTACACAGAATCGATTTTTTCCCCCACCCCTAGTAATCAGTGCTTTAAAATCGTCTCACCTCTCTCTGTCCTTTACAGTATTGCTCCAGCTGGCCAACGATGCATTTCCCAGGGACATGATGCTGGCTCTGTCCTACTTACTTGCTCTGCCTCAGGTAGGGGGACACTCGCACATGTCCTAGTAACAAAAGGAGTTGGATTTTATTTTATTGAGACCATCAGATAGTTGAGCTAATGCATTTTGTCTGCACGATCTATTTCATTTGACATTTTACACCTTTGATTTGACCTCTCATGTTGTTAGACATTTCACAAGTTGTAAATATGCATCTCTCTTTGTGTAACAGTGTGAGAACAGTCCACCGTCATAGGCTAGGCTGTGCAAAGACTGAAAACAGAGGCGAGATGTAATGCAGTAGTCTACTTTCATCTCAGGCCTCTTGATTTAGAAAATGCTGAAAGCAAAGAGTCAATTTGTGAAAATGCCACTATGATCGTTTGTCTTGCATGTCCTTATATTTGTTCTTACCTGCAGGTGCTGGATGCCAACAGGTGTTTTGAGAAGCAGTGTCACTCGGCCTTGTCGCTCCAACTGGCTGCCTACTACTACTCCCTGCAGATCTACTCGCGCCTCATGCCCTGCTTCAAGGACAAGAACCACACTCTTTACCAGGTCAGTGTATTTCTGTGTATGAGGGAGTGTTTGGGTGGTTGAATGAATAAATGTTCTGATGTTACCTTGGGACAACACTAGATGCATGTCTGTGATGTTGTGTAGCCAAAACTGTTTTGTTCCACAGCTCGGAAATACACAAAGAGCGTTTCAGAACTGGGGTGTTTGTTTGCATGTCATCTTTTATTTTGAAAAATAAAAATCTCTATGCTGTTCTTGTGTATGACTTCTGCCCTGCCTCATCTGCTCTACAGCATGACTTGGCTTCTGTCAAAAATAGATTTACCACATATCTTTAGTCAAGTGGTGCAGAAAGCTGCTTTTGGGATGCTTAGAAAATGCACTGCAGTGCAGCTGTTGAACGCACAGACAAAAGAATCCAGTTTTAAGCAGCTAGGACACAAAATCTTGATGTGCTGTGAACAGATTATTTTTTGAAGATAGGTCTTGAAACTTTAGAGCCTCAGTGCAGGAGTTAGCTCTTTAGGCAGTGCATTTTACTGGTTGGGAGGATCATTGCAAAACAGTGTTTCACCTGTGGTTTAAGTTTGTTTCAAGGTTGCTTCAATAACGGGTGGAGTGAATATAGATGTGTGTATGGCTTTTGAAATGAAATTTTATGTATGCTTTTGTTTGACATTTATTTAAGGAGGAAATACTATCATAGACATTAAATGTCAGAGCAAACTGTCCACAATCACAAGAAATGCGTCTGTGTGAGTCTGGGTGATCTAACAGTGCAAACGTGATTTGATTTATAAATAAAGATTGAGCCAGTTAATTTCAGTAATAATCAGCATTCTACCATAAGCAGCACCGATTTCAGTAAGTCACAAAGGAGCAGGTGAAGAAGGACAAGGAAGCCAGTACTAACCAGTATAATACAGTGGGAGTGTAGGTTTACTGCATGTGTGTTTCTGTCCAGAAAAAGCATGGCCATTCGCATCAATGAGAGGCAGCTGAAGGGGAATCAATATGTTTAGATAGGGCAAACCCCTTTGTTAGAAATTGATGGACACTGTGTTGGGTCTGGGAGGTCGGGTAAGTCTGACAGCTCAGGTGGAGGTCTGCATTATTACAAACTATACCTCCTTATGAACCTGAAATCTGTGTGTGACTGGAGGGTGCGAGATCCTAGAGTTTTTAGAAGACTGGAGACGAGGCAGATCAACTCGATCATATAAAAACAATGAAATGTAAGAGAAGATGCATAATATTATCATCCAGTGTAAGGTTTATGCCACATAAATGCCCTAAATTAACAGTACTGTTAATTCCTAAATGCATTATTTATGTTTCTATAAGGGTTAATCCAGTAGTATGTGCAGTCTCTTCAAATAAAATGATATTTTTAATGCAAAAATATAATTATTGTAATTATCTATGAAGTTTTGAATTCACTGTCATACTGTCAACAGAAACATTGTTTCATTGGTTGAATATTATGCTTGATGCAGCGTGAATTCTGTTTGTCTGCCGAAGTAAGGAGCAATATATAATTTTCAGTTTTAAATAGGTTTTTTTCATGTTTTCATGACACGTGTACTCACACTCATATATACACACTCACCTTTGTTTTCTTTTTCATACAACATGCATTCAGCTCTATCCTAGCCCTTGACGTTTGCCATTATACTTCAGTATTACTCACTTTACCAGTTAGCGGTTCTCATTCTCATTTGATTCCTTCAGTTATCTTTCATTACAAATAAATTAATGGATTTGAAGACTATTTGCTGCACAGCTTAATTTTGTTATGACGATAGAATAGTGGGATCAGCGAGACTACAGGCACAATTGACGTGGTTCAAATGCCGCTTGGCTGCGCAGATGTAGGAGGACAAAGTAAGATTTTTAAAAAAGAGTGACAAAAAAATGCCAAATAATAATTAGCCATCAGAAATGGAACAAGCTGGGAAAATGACTGTAATTATCCTTTTACACATCTGAATACTAATGCAGTTTAATTGTGCTTTAGTTTAAACCAGCAATGCATTGTGTACCAGCTATTGCTCGTGAAGAAGTTTTAAGCATGTTTCTGTGTGTACACAGCATCTTCTTTTTCTAAGTAAGGCAAGAAAAACAAGAGATCAGAAAATGTGATTGAGAAGTGAAAGAAGAGGCTGCAAAGTGGGGGTGGGGGTGGGGGGTGATTGGCAGAGAATAACTGAAGAAATGGCTCTGACCTTTTCTTTGAGTGGATCCTGGCTCTCATGGGTTTTAGTTCAGGTAGAAGAAGGGAGGTAAAATGTTGAAATAAAAGAACAGAAAAAAGGAAAGAGGCCAGCAGAAGAAGTGGATAAGTGTGTCCCAGTTGACATTCAAGGTTAGAATTGCACGCTCTCACATTCCCGCTCACACAAGCACACCAGTAAGTTGCTCTCCGCGCACACACTCATCCGCACGCAGTGACGCACACATCCTTCCTGCATCCTAATGGCAGTAATCACTCCCTGAACTCCTGCCTCAAGTGAAGTTCAAGTCCATTAACTTAAAATATATACAGCTTTTTCCTTCTTCTCCACACTTTAGCAGTTGTACTTTCATTTTTAGCTCATTTCTTCATTTTTTTCCTTTTTCTTTTTTTTTTAAAGTTGTCATTTCCTTTTCCTTTTTTTCCAGTCTTAGTATGTTCTACAAGAGTGAGTGCTTGTTATCATTATGTTCCAGGTCTCGTCTTCGCTCGCCTCTCTTATTGAAGAAGTAGTGGCCATTTTTACCAACAGTGAAAGAAGCGTTATTGGAAAAAAACTTTCAACCTATCTACTCTCTTTCTCCACTTTCACATATTTTTTCCTATTGGATTTTTTCCCCTCTCTCCTCTGCTGTGTGCTTTTTTTATGTTTCCTTTTATGCCCCACCATTGTCAGTTAAGTCAAATGGTTTGCTTTGTTGGTATGACATTTCTGGTTTATGTGTTTCCATGATGCTTCTCTCCATCCACATTATGCTGCTCTGTCCGCTATCGTTTCCTGTTCATTCTGCGTTCGGTTTAGGCTTTTTTCCCAATAGGCCTGCCTCACTCTTGTTGAATCTCAGGCCTCTCTATTTACAATACTATCTTAACTCTGCATGCTTTATACAATTTTCTTGTGCTTTCTTTAGCTCTTGCTTTCTCTTATCTATTAAGGCGCACATTGTACTTAATGTGATATTGCATTTCAGATATGTATGACAGGGTGCGCGTATCTATATTTCATGCGCATGCTTGCTTTGCATTGCAAATGAGGTTATGGGGGGAAAAAATTACCTACCAAAGCATGTGTTTTTTTATATTTGGGCATACGTGAAGCATTTGCGCGCCTGCTTTTGTTTTTTGCATTCATGTATCACAGTTGGCACACATTATTGTATGAGCTCCAGTTTAAGATCTGTTTTCCCGTGACAGCGGGGGGCGCATTTGTATGTGCGTTTGTGTGTTGTGGTGTGTCACGCTGTCTCAAAGTGTTTCCCACTTGGTACTTGAAGAGCAGTAACACTGTCTCAATAACTCTCACGCTCTTTCAATTCTCTTGTCGCTATCACATAATTCCATGCCCAGGCAATAAGACGCCAAACACTCAAGCCACTGAAGTCATTCAATTGCAAATAGAAATGGAACTCTCTGTGGATTTACTCAAGGTGTTTGATGTGTTTTTAAAGCCTCAATGAACAGCTTGTTTTTATATTTTATTTTTTTTAGTATTATGTATAATACTTGTGACTGCTGCTTGACATTTGTTTTCACTGACATCATTCATACAGAGTTGCTTGGGCTTCCCATAAATATGTTAGCAAGAGGTTAGCGTTAAATATGCAATAATTAAAATCAACACCACAAGTTGGTATATTGCTATAAATACTGAGTGTTGTAGGAATCCTAATTTTCCCAAGAATTATGCAATATTTCTATAATATCTGATTTATAAACCTGACACAACTCTAGGGGGAGTTGTTGAGTTTGAGTGTTACAGCAGTGTTTCCCAACCTGTGCTGCGAGAAATGGTCAGGTGTGCCGTGGAAGATTATCTGGTTCCGCCTGATTAGTAATGGGCAGAAGAAATTACATGCTGTGAGACCACGCTGCGCGTAATAGCAATAGGTAAATATTTAAAAAGAAAAAGTAGTCAATCCGACCCAGATGAAGGCCCTAGCATGATTAGTGCTTAGAAGAAAGCAAAAAAAGGTATACTGGGGACAAACCGAGCCAATTCCGCTATACTTGGTGCTCGGGGAAAAATGATCAAAATGCCGTGAAATTTCCGTGACATTTTTGTTTGGTGATAAATTATCTGTTTGTTAACCATTGTTTAACATTAGACTTAATAATAATTGTTGACATCTGACAATGTAGCAGTTTTGCTAAGAAGAAGCTATGAAAAATATAAAATTACATAAGATAAAAAATATCTGATGTATTTAGCAATGTATTCAAAACATTTAATTTACAATCATATCATTCTTTTCTCTTTGATTGCCTCTATTTATATATTTAAGGTAAAAAATCACTGTAATAAATTTGAGATTCATTTATTAGCATTCAGCATGTTCACTCAAGGTAAGGCCAAAGTCTTAGAGAGACTCTAAATACATGAAAGTATAACTGATATGCTTATTGTCCATCATAAAACGCTGAGATGACATTTTCTGTCCAATTTTAAAATAGGAGTTTACCCATGTTAGCCCTGTTCAGCTGTTTTATAACACTCGCGGCCTTTACAACTCCAAACTTCTTAAAGATTCTGTTCCCACTATTGACTTTGAAGGTCCTTAACTGTTACTTTCCCATCTGATTATGGCACCCAAGCATGACGGAGCGACTCGTGGCTTTGCGATACGGAGGCTGGGTTTCCATTATTCCCTAAGGCTTAATGAACCGATTTCCATTTGCTGCCACTGGAAGTTTTCATCAGAGTGGCTCAAGTGTTCATTTGCTAAATAGAGGTGCTCCTTATGTTAATTGCCCTGTTTATGGTGATATTGCAAAATAGCCTGTTTTTATGTAAGTGTTGCGGTCTGTTTACCTGTGCTTGTCAGTTTTGTAATGTGTGAGTGTGTGTATTATTGTGTGCGTTTGTGTGTGAGAATGCATGTGCTTTGCATAATTGTAGCTGCGAATGTGCATCTGCTGTATGGCAATGTGCTGACTAGAGAGATTGAGATTTTTCACTCAGCCATTTATCTTTGCCTGGAGCTGCCATTCTCTCGCTTATTGAGTATTGATCTCTCACACACACACACACACACACACACACACACACACACACACACACACACACACACACACACACACACACACACACACACACACACACACAGATAAACATTTAAAGCATACCCAATTGTACTATATAAACACAGAGAGCCAGAGTATATGATCCGGAAAACCTGCTTAGGTCTTTGTATATCTCATTATGACATTTAGTTTTAGAATAAAAAAATCCCACTTTGTATTTGAAGATGGAGTCACTGAACTGGAAAAAATATTTCCACAGTTATTAACTTTATAGATTTGTTTCTGATTCAACCTGAAAGCAAAGCTCAAAGTGCTCTCTCCATAGCATTATGATGGGTTTTTAAACCAGCACCTTGCTTACATCTACAAACTTTTGATACTGTCCAGTTATTACATAGGGATTTTTTTCTTTTTTACAATTTCAAAAACGTCCACAGCAGAATTCCAGCTGCCAGTTAAGGGAGGTGACCTTGAAAGTGCTGGACCGCTGTGCCAGTTCACTGTAGCTGAGTTAAGTGGAGTAATGAGTTGGAAAGCACCACGATTCCAATGACTTTTCCTTCCTCTTTTTGTGCACATATCGCAATGGTACAAATTGCAGTCTTGTAGCACAATCATTAGCAGTCTATATTTTACCCATGAGAACTCTGTAAAGCAGAGCCACTGCAGAAAGGGTCCTATTAGACAAATATGTCCTCTAAAAGCACTGTTGCAGCTGACTGGGAATGTTTCAGACCAAGTAGTCTCCAAACCTTTGATTAGATGCATAAGTTTGACTCTGCTAAGTTACTCCTACTCCTCTTGCTTCTGCTGCTTTTCTTACGATCACTCCCCTTCATGGTGTATTGTGACCCACAGTGCAGCCACGCCTATTTATGGAGTAATTATTCCTTCGGAGGTGATAACTCATTTTTTTCCCGCCCTGTCTTCTCACTAATTATGCGCACATACTGTATACACCATTTACAGAATTAGTGCTAATGAGGCCACTGACTGTATAGCTAAGTGTTAAACAAGACATAAATAAAACTAATTACATCATTACTGGGATACTGTCTGGAGAGAGAGAGGGGGAGACTCTTTATGACTTCTATTCAATCCTTATCACAGAAGGCAAGAGAGAATGTGTTAAATACTAGGTTAATCAGAAAAATGTGCGCATATGAGTGTTCTGTAAAAAAAAAAAAGAAGAAGTTACTATTTTGTTATTGATTGCACTGTTGGACTTTCAGACTGCTCGGAAGTTGAGAGGTAATATAGTTTCACCCACATTAGTGATGCAAAGGAGGTGTTGTTTCTCGCAGAAACTTCTTTGCCAAACATCTAATTATTTTACACTGGAGTGAGTTGAATGACAACCAGTAAATGCTGGGAGGAAATATAGCTTAGCAAAGTAGAACATAAAGTACTTTGAACTTACTTGTTTAAAAAAAAGTGATGAATCGATAAATATTCATCACTTTTTACTCCCTGGAGTAAAGGAGACGGTCTATACGAAATAATAAATAAATGGAGAAAAAGTCACATGCTTCAAAAAAAGGGAAGGAATGCCCATTTGCTCACTGGTTGACAGGCATGTGCCGTATCATATTTATATCATAATATAAATGTATGATACCATGATGACATAAATGATGTAGCAATGCCTTTTAATTACACTTCCCAGCAGGCAAAACAAGGAGACTAGTCTGACAAAACACAATAATATAAAAGCGTAAAACAGATTAACTTCACCAAAACACACCAAGTACAGCCAGGCTAATAAAAAGGAGACACTTGCAGTAAAAAGGAAGAGCAAATGCTGCCTGGATGTTACTGATGGAGTTTCATGGTGGAAAAGGAGGGCTTTAAGTAACTAGTTTAAAAGCTTGAACCAAGCTACAACATCCCAGACAGCTTTATTATGTAATAATACCGTGCAGCTCCTGAAGACTTACAAGGCTAAATCAATTTTAAGTGTCAAGCACTTATGTTATTCTTTTGTTCTTACATTTGATTTATGCTATTTATGTAATGCTGCTGCTGTAAATAAAGTCACACTTCATCTGGGTTGCCAGACCATAAGTCTGGAAAAGAAAGATGCAAAATGTGCTTAGTTTGGTTTGCACTAATAGATGCTGCTGTCTGCAAGGTCCAGTCACAAACTAGAGTAAATAGTATAATGTAATATAATGTTTTTTTTCTATATCATCATAAATGCAGTGCATATCACAAACTTTCTTGAAATATTGCATTATTTCTTATAACTTTGAGGATATATTGCTGACCTGGTCACAGTTGACTGCTAAATTAGGCTGGAATAAAATATTAAACACTCACCATACGTGGAGCACAGATTTTAATGAATGGCTGTGCACTGAATGCATTGTCTGGGTGTGTCTTCTCTGAGGTCGGTATCAAAGACAAAAACGTTGTGGCACTTATAAAAGGAGTGTCCGACGTGGGTAATTTGGTCAGTGTTCTTTTGTTCAGATTTCCAGTTGAACCTCTTAAAATGTGGATGTTGAGGCGTTGATGTTGATAGTGATAAATGCCAGTCATCTAGTGTCGCACATGAGGTTGTAGATATTTATGAATCCCAAAAGCTTATATGTTAATAATGCCATTGATCCCCTGACTTTTCCTACGGTGAAATTTTCTGGGTATAAGTGGATGAGATACCATAAAATTTGCAACACTTATTCAAGCTTGCAGCTGTCTGTCTGCTTTTTAATCTTGACATTTGACCTAAAACCGCTGTTGTGCCTGCAGCCTCACAAAGCTCATCAGACCTTGTCAAGAACTGTATACTCAGCCATACATTTTACCTGGATTTGTACAATATGGTATACCTTCTGAAAGTGTTCCCATGCAATAGATATAAAACATGTTGAACACGCTCATATGACTTCTCATTGCGCCAGCGTGCATCAAAGTTTTACATGGTGCTATTATCTGCAGGCGAAACACTGGGAGGTAATGAGGAAAACGGCACTGAATGATAGCACATTAATATTTAATCAGGATGGCGAACTTGACAAACTCACAAATATCACTATGAAAATATTTTATTTCATAATTCAAAGGAGTTTTTGATGGGTACAGAGTTGTGACTGAAGTATAATAACATGGGAAATTAAGACTGAAATGAGAGCAGAAGCGTGTTTGAAAAGATTTGGCTGTGTGACAGAGGCTCTTTATTTTTACTCTGTTCCCTCTTAAGAAGCATCACAGTAAGGTGATGGTGCTGGTGGGGGAAAGAGCCTGCAACACCAGTGGAATAGCTGAAGGGAGAGGTCTGGCTCCCCCGTCCCTCCCAGCTGTGCACACACCTACCTTATTCCATTATATTTTACATACGTTTTATACGTTCTTCTCTTTGAAGGAGGACAAAATCCCGTTTGAAGATATTTTAAAATAATGAAAAAAGCAATCGCATACATAAGAGGAAAAAGAAGAAAGAGCAGAGGTCTTACTTGCTTACTTTGAAGATAACTGGGATCGTAAAGAATACTTATTAGAAAGACGAAAGATTTCAGAGATTCTTTAATAATGAGTGGTGAGGGATGGAAGTATTTTTTTATTAATTTTTTTAAATTCAAGGGGAAATATTTTTCAGAGAGGTAGCGGCGAAATCCTGATGGGGGGGAAAAGCACAGAGAGAGTGAGGGAGTTAATGCAAACAGTATTTCATCATGTTCTTCAAACATCAGCCTGTCCATCACAGTTTTAGCAGACTTTCTTTCTCACTCTGTGTTCTTTCTTTTTTGTGTCATTCTCCTTTCTGTGAAAAACGGTGTCCAAGACGGTGCCAGCATTTAGAAAAAGAAAAAAACAACTCCCCCGCCCATTCTACCCTTACTTTCCTTCTCTCATCCCTTGACTGCCTCCTCTGACTTCATATCTTTCCTTGCTCCACTTTTAATATTCTCCCCTTTCTACCTCTGTTCCTTTCCTATCCTGCTTTTGAACAGTGAATCCGCCACCATGTCTGCTGCTGAGGCCACATCTAAAGGCACACAGGGATAGCGAGAAGAGGAAGAGACGCAGAGAGACAGACATACACCTCTGTTTTCAAGCTCACACATTTCCAGCAGCCATAATTACCTTAGGCAAATAAGATCATGAAGTAAACCATATCATCCTGCTGGGCGACAACATATAAGGTGCCAAAAACCAAATTCAGGGGCTTATTTAATTAGAACAGAGGCGATGAGAGAGATACAACATTCACCTGCCTGTAAGTTTATACACAGGGGTGCACATAAGTGGTCCGCAGGTGCGCATTCAATGTCAAAATAAAAGACGCGCACCAGATAAGAAGCTGCAACGCGCGTTCGTGGACATATAAAAGGCACTGTTTTTGTCCGCTAGAGTGGGATGTTCACGGCATATTCTGCACCACATCTCTGTGCGTTCATCATTTGTTTGAAGCCAGCTCACCTCCTGCAACCACTTTTCTGAGAATACGTGCTTCTTTTGCGGTTCAGACTCCTTCTGACATTTCTTTGGAGGTGGAGGAACACCAAAGTAATTGGTGGCACAGGGGGTTGGGAAGCATATCTGTAACCGGAAGGTCGCTGGTTCGATCCCCGGGCTCTCTGTCCTGGTTGTTGTGTCCTTGGGCAAGACACTTTACCCTACTGCCTACTGGTGTTGGCCAGAGGGGCCGATGGCGCGATATGGCAGCCTCGCTTCTGTCAGTCTGCCCCAGGGCAGCTGTGGCTACGACCGTAGCTTGCTTCCACCAGTGTGTGAATGTGAGAGTGAATGAATAGTGGCATTGTAAAGCGCTTTGAGTGCCTTGAAAAGCGCTATATAAATCCAATCCATTATTATTATTATTATTATTAATTGCTTAAAGGAGCTTGCTTCTTCGACATCTTTAAGGGTTCTAAACAAATGTCTGTCCTCCTCCAGAAAATCTTATGTACGCAATCGTGCGTTGCAACTTCTTATCTGGTGCGCATCTTTTATTTTGACAGCGAATGCACACCTGCGGACCACTTATGTGCACCCCTGTTTATATGACAGTTTCAATCATAAATGTGTCGCCACAATCTAACTTCCTATTGGCCTGAATCAAGGTGACAGCTACGGTTCCTGATACATTTACCTGTAATCTCCCGACGTGGAATAGTAATAGGTGTATATTTGAAATTGCGTGATTTTACTGGGGTGTACCAAGCAAATTGATATAAGTCTGGACCAAGTTGGTCTGCCCCCACCTTTTTTCTAAATTATTGCCATTTTTGAAAATAGCCTCATTAGTTTTTCACAGCAAAGCAGCAGAAACCTGTGAAGTTTTACATACCATGCAGTGCAGCAGTGTTTGAAGCTCAGTGTGTGACACTGTTTAATGATGAGCTTCAAGAATAGTGTGCATTTGGTCCAACATGGCTCTAAAACCGTATAGTGCACCCTAGAATTTTATTTCAAATCAAATTATGGGGAGGAAAGAGAGACTCAGTTTGTCTTTGCTGGATTTTATGTTAAGTTGCGCTATATACAGAGCATGACTTCTGAACAAGGTCACAAGTTCAAAGTCATTTGCACAACAATCTGTGGTAATTGGACATTCGAGTGAATTAAATTTTTATTTTAAGCATAAAATACAACCATGTTAAAAAGAGGGTTTTAAAGCACTCTGTGCAGTCCTGTGAAAAAGAAGTACACCATTGTTGCTTCCATAGGAATTAAGATAGTAAATAGCAGCCAGGTGTACAATACCACAATATACCCAGGTGTGGATGTACAAGCAAAGGCACAATTGGAAAACGACTGAACAAGAATGGCTTGTTTGGTCAAAGTTTCAATGGCCTAGTCAGCATCCACATGTGGCGCTCTTCCGCATTGTTTCCTTTATCCCGTCTACCTCCCTTACCCCCAACCGGTTGTGGCAGATGGCTGCCTCCTTATTGTAGGGTCTTTACCTTCAAATATAAAGTGCCTTGAAGTGACTGCTGTTGTGATTTGGTGCTATATAAATAAAACTGAATTGAATTCCCGAGGCTGCTTCTACTGAAGGTGTGTTCCTGTTAAAAAGGAGTTTTCCCATTATCCTCAAGTGCTTACTCATGGCAGGCCATCTGATTGTTGGGGTTTTCTCTCAGTTATTGTAGGGTCTTTAGCTCACGGGGCCTTGAGGTGACTCTTGTGATGTGGCGCTATGAAGCGATATGATACGATGAAAAGAAGAAGGGAAAAATGAAAAGAAAATGAATTCCTGTGGCAGGACCGTAAGAGAGCGGTGCAAAAACATCAATGAACTGAAGCAACGTTGTAAATACGAGTGGGCCAAAATTCTTCCACAACAATAAAGTCATACAGGAAACAATTACATCATGCTGTTGCTGCTAAAGGTGGTTCCACCAGCTGTTGAAACTATAAATTTCTGTAATGTAATATTAGAAATTGAAAAACTACAAACCATCTCCATTATACAGCAAAAACCATAAATTAAAGCCAAGCAGCCAAACTGCTAAGAGACCCACAGTGCCTGTACTTTTTCATATACCACTACTCCTTCTTCTACTGTTGAAGTCTAAAGCAGCCCCTGGAACCATGAGGGTAAAAATGTGAAATTTATTTTGCTTCTCACAGGCTGATCCAAAGGAGCTGATTCGATTGGTCACACAGCACGTGTCCTCGTATTCAGATTGGCCCGAGGAGCTGCAAAAGCTGATCAGCCAGCTGCATATGTACAACGAGCGTCTGACAGACTTTACCCAGGCACAGGTGTTGCAGGGGCTCGGCCGTGGTGTGGACGTTCAGCGGTTCAGCTCTGATGCTGATTACAAGAAGGAGACTATACTTGGTCTCACAGAGTAAGTGTGGCTTAAATGTTGGTACTTTTGGATTTGCACTGTAATTGGAAAGGTGTGCGCTTTTTTCCTTTTCTTTGTTTCTACTCTGAAAGATTGTTCATACCACACACTTGGACATGAGTGGGAGATAATGTCAATTTCTGCTTTAATTAAATGAAATCTAAAGACTTTCTTTCTTTCTGTTTTTGTACCTGTGTGTTTAGGACACTGGATGATGGTGTGTACAGAATCGCTTTGTCTCTGGCTAAGCGCTACAGTGTTCCTCTATGGGAGGTCTACATGACCCACCTCGAGTTCCTCTTTACAGATAGCGGGTATACACACACACACGCGCGCGCACGCGCTCTGTTTAATTACATTTGTGCACACCCATCAGTCTGTCTCTTTGTTTCCATCTTCAGATTTTAAACTCTGAAAAGTGTAGCAACGCTCCCTTTCAGTTATAACAAAACTTACCTACATAAAAAGCCAAAACACCCCAGGCTATATCAAACATGTTGTGAATGTGTGTGTTTGTGTTTTGTGAGTGAGAGGATGTGAACCATAATTTATTTGTTCTCTGACTTCATAGCTGGGTGTCTGACTAGCTCTGCACCTTTGCTTGTTTTTACAGAATGCCAAAGCTGAGGTTGTGTATGTGTGTGTTGGTACGTGTGCACACATGTGGCTCCGTGATAAATATCCACCTGTCACATTCCGATATAAGGAAATGGTTTATGGATTCCACTTAACAATAAATTACAGCCTATACTTTTCTCGAACCTGATCACAGCTATTCTGTGTGTGTTTCCTTCAAAACCTCAAGATCATGACAAATGTGTGAGGAATATTCTGCATCTGCAAAAGGCTTATTGATTTAACAAAAGGATGCAGGGAATGTTATAAATAGAGAAGAAATTTAAAGGGAAGAATAAATAGAGTCAAAACGTGTGCAAAAAGAATTTAGACTTTTATTGATCGTTGTAGGCAAATAAATTGTTTATGTTTTACAAATCCCACATGTTTAGGAGACGCAGTCAGCTACAGTGCAGTGCCCAACAACTGAGTCCTTTGCTGAGGCCTGTATTTAAGTAGCATGGTTCACTTTACTGGGCTAACAGTTGACCTCATTGCCAGTTTGCATATCAACACTTTAAACAGTACTTTAAATAGTACAGTACCGTGCAGAAGACTTGAATCACCCCTCATTTCTTTGTGTTTTGCTTCTAAGTTGCCTTTTATGTGTTTTTTTTAAAGTGGAGGTCTTTCACAGATTTTCTTTAAACATTTATGTATCTTAGCCTGGTGTCCTTAAAAAGAATTTGCAGAAACTGAACAAGTATAAGACAAAAAGAGGAGGTAGCAGGCTTAAAAACATTTTCATAATACGTTAACAGTAGCTGATAGATAGATAGATAAGTATTTATTGTCATTGTCAGAGAACAATGAAATTGCGTTTGGAGCTTCCGTACAACCCATAAATACAATAATAAAGAAAATAATAAATACCCCTTAAAACCCAAGTGTAAATATTTAACCCAGTGTGACTCCAGTGCAATAAGACAATCCTTAGCAACAACATGAGAACATGACAAGTAATGTTCATAAGAAATTCAGACAAAGACCTGAGAAACATGACAAAGTACAACGTACAAAGTACAACAATGCAACCCATTCAATATTATTATTGTACTGTGAGATATGATGTCAGATATGATAGTTATCTATTTAAGAAAGAGGGGGGGGGGGGGACAGGAGGGGGAAAGAGAATAAAGATATGATGCACCAATGCAGACCAGTTCAGTGCTATTAAAGAGTTGGATATGGTTATTGTCCGTGAGAGGGGGGCAGAGAGTTCAGAAGCCTCACAGCCTGTGGATACAGGCTGTTGGCCAATCTGGATGTTCTGGCCTGTATAGACCTGTACCTTCTCCCTGAGGGCAGCAGGTGGAAAAGGTGGCGCGCAGGGTGATGTTGGTCCCGCAGGATACTATGCACCCTCCTCAGACAGCGAGTGGGGAAGATATTACTAATCTCTGGCAGACTTGTTCCAATAATTCTGCCAGCTTCTTTCACCACCCGCTGGAGTGCTTGCTGATCGGCCTTGGTGCAGCTGGGGAACCACACTAGAAATCCATACGTCAGAACACTGCTGATGGCACAGTTGTAGAAGTTCAACATCAGAGATCTGGGAATGTGTGCGGTCCGCAGTCTCCTCAGATAGTAGAGGCGCTGTTGGGCCTTCCGTGCAACTGAGGTGATATGGTTGCCCCAGGACAGGTCCTCGGTCACAGTTACCCCCAAGAATTTAAAACTACTCACCCTCTCCACCGCCTCACTGCCAATGAAGAGAGGCAGATGGTTGTTATGACCCTTCCTCCGGAAATCTACAATGATCTCCTTGGTCTTTTTGGTGTTTAAGACCAAGTTATTGTCGTGGCACCATGACTCTAGTAGCTGATCTTTGATTCCATGACCTGATTGGCACTGTATATTATCTGGGACTGAAAGGGTAAGGTTGTCAACAAACTTTTTTTCCTAAGAAAAAAAAACAACAGCTACAAGTAGGTTAGGGTTCGAAGCCTGTCACCTTTTAAAGTTTCCCTCAGAAACAATCATGAAATGGAAACTGTTTCTCCATTAGAGATACCAAACATTACTGTCTTTCAGAAGAGCTGGCAATTTTCCTTTCCCATGTGATGGCAGGGTAAATTGTTAAAATCACATTTTTTTGCTGACATAGATCAATGCTCTAAAGTCAATGTAGATCTCAATATGGTTACAGAAGAACAAAGTTAAAAATCCATAAGTATATTTCAGATGAAGAGAACTCTAAGGACTCATTATTAGTTTAAAGCACATCCACAGAATCAGTGTGTGCTTAGGGGGTGAGACTGGGAGGCAAATAGATGGTGGGAGAAGAGATGGATGATAGAGAATGAGTGTCCCTGAGACAGTCCTATTAACACAAAATGTATGCTTCAGAAGAATCAATGTGCTGCTAAACACTGCCGTCGTCAGCTGTTCTCTGCCTCCGTGTATAAAGCTTTGTAGATGTTTACAAGTTCTCTTTATGGACCTGCTTTTTAATGACATCCTAATGACAGCTATAAATCTATCAAAGAGACTTGTCCAAACACAGAAATGGGTTCACAGGTTCACATATTGGTCAGTGGAACCATCTGTTTTTACAGTTTTGGCTTTAAATCTCATGTCTAGCTCCACCTTTACATATTTTTTTCACATAATGGCAACTTAATTACTTAACTGAATTTGTGAAGCACTTTAAAAACTGCAACCGCTGACCAAAGTACTAAACATAGGAATAAAAATCACTACAACTAAAATACAAAAAAATAAAATAAAAGCATCAATAAAACACAAAGCACAATTAAATATGAGTGAATCAATAAAATCAACATTTCAAAGTAGTTTGAAAGATGAGCAGAAGAGGTGGCTCTGAGGAGCGGATTTAAAAATCATGAAAGCCCTATGAACTCCCATCACTGATACCACTTATATGTACTTGACTGTTTCAGATCTTCATATTGAGATTCAGTTTTTGAATTTCAGGTAGATTAATAAAACTGATCCAAACAAAACCTCATTTGACCCTCAAAACGACACAGCTCCAAGTTCCTCGTGTCAGTTCCTACCTGCTGCCAGCGGCTGCTTGTGATGTATTTTCTGCACATCACTGTGTTCCCATCATGAGAAATAAAGAGTCTTTTGTGGCACGTTCCCTTCAGACTAATCCCCAGCCAAGATGTGTTTTGCTTTGAGCCTAATGAGGAATCCTCTGAGACAGAGAACACCTTTAAAGTTTGTACCAGCTCTCTTCAGGTGCACATCTGGTGACCTCATATGGCAAATTAAAGTTCACATCATATCAGATAATGGCTATGTTCCACTGCGCTGCCCTAACAGTACAGCTCCAAAGGTGCCAAATGTACATCACTATATAGTCTTTAACACTGAGTTGATTAGAACTGCTCCGTCCCAGCTGATAAAAATCCGAATCAATAAAAAGAACTTCAAGGATAATTTTTCTTATTAACTTATTAACTCCTACAATGTTAGAACCCAAACAGAGATGATGATCTCAGATAATATTTGTGTTTCTAAAATCAACTTCACCAGGACTTCTGCTTTGCTCTGTCCAACCTGGGCACTTAACACTTCAGACAGTTCAGGAATCTTGCAGAATGCAAATTATATTTATACTACATCTTGAAAAGAATATTAAGAAACACAGTCTTCCTTTCCTGTCAGTGCAGCTGCACTTTAACTGCTATTTCTGAATAGATTTGTTTCTGGCATTATGCATATTGTGTATTTCAATACTTTTGTGCCAGATATGACTAATTAGCAAGTGACTGACTTGACTTTGAATTTTTTGAATTTTCAGTATAAATTAAATTGAAAAATAAAAATATCCTGCAATATATATTATGTTATATATTCCTCTCATAATATTGCATGCCCATAGATTGCATTTTTAAAAAATATTCTCAGCTAATGATGACAATTAAAAAACAAAACAAAAAAACCCCACATTCCTAGCATTCGGGGGTAATGTGAATCTTGCTTTTGCTATACACAGGTTAGCTGCAGTACTGCCTGTATTCAGTTGAACGTGTTTGCTCTGTAGAGACTGTTGATGTACTCTGCACTGAGATTCTTTAAGGATTGAGCCTGGACTTCGACCATGACCTCGGGCATTACTCTAGGCATGCTTTTTGCTGTCATGGGGGACAACCAGAGAGCAGAATATGGACAGTGAGGTGCAACAGCATAACCTTTGGTTCCTCTGATGTTTTCACTTGTACAATAAAAGTATACCTGACTGTTAAAACAATGGATATTTTGGTGTCTTAGGAAGGTCATTTTGACATGCTGGCATTTATCCCTCTATGACATGTGCAAACTTGTGCCACAATCTCCCAAACAAACCAGACGTCCATCCCCAACTCAGCTGTTCCTGGGCTGTTTTTGAAGGTTAGATTCTGAATGTTATGAAGTAGGGGTGCCACAAACGATTATTTTGATAGTCGACTAGTCACCGATTATTTTTGTGATTAGTCGACTAATCAGATCATGCATCCATTGGACGTAAAACGTACAGCTTATTGCACCAGCATGCATCCGCTCTTATATAACTATCATTAGCTTATAGCTTTAAGTGTTTAAGGTATGTGCTAACTAAAAATAAAGACAAGATGATAGTTTGTTAAATTTTAATGAAATTTGCAGATTGTTTCGGTGAAGTTTAATAAACTCCTTGCTATCTAAAATATAACGGGACACCGGAGTATATTCTCGAGCATCTCATGCTTCTGATAATCAGTTGTCTGCTTGACATTTATTCAGCTGTGTAAAAACTATAACTTTAATCTCAGCCAAACCGATTTACTCAGGAACAAATAAAATACTAAAAAAGAAGCCAAACAATAACATTTTTAAGTTATCTAAGTGACTTATATATCATGTTTAACCTGAGTAGCGAAAGACGGAGGTGGGTTTGAAAACGATTTGTCGGAAGTCCGGTGTGCTCACCGGCTCTAGTGAGTCTTGCCCCCGGCTAGCTATCGAGCTAGAGGGTAACAGACGTCTCCGAAAACGTCGGAGCACTTTTGAAAGTATGTGGTGTCTTGATAAATTGAGCAGATATTTGAGGTTTACGCAGTTACATTCTCGCCTGAAAATATGTTAAACGTTTATTTTGTGACCCAGAAAGAATAATAAGAGTAATATTAAAACTAACTAGCTGCCGCCATTGTTGGAAAATGAGCTGGCCTGCGCTGGGCCGCGCTATGAATTCTGGGACAGAGCTACTTCTTCTTCTTCGGGGTTTAACGGCAGCTGGTATCCTTGTACATGCAGTGCTGCCATCTTCTGTTTCAGTCCGTTATTACACTCTTAAATCCTACTACTTATTCCTGCGTCTTTTGTGATCTTACAAAGCTTCAAATGACACGTCGACTATTAAATCAGTCGTCGACGATTTTGATAGTCGACGTAATCGTGACTAGTCGACTAATCGTGGCAGCCCTATTATGAAGACATGTTTTTAAGCTATTCTAGAGGCAGGATTTGAATTTGATTAGTAATTTTGATTACAAAACATCTGTAAAAATAAAAGCTCTGATTTAAAGTTATTTCCAATTTAAATGAGAATTGGAACCAGTTCAATGAGGAAAAATACGTGTATTTGTTAATGTGAGTTCAATTACAGTACACGCTCTCTGTATGTAATTACTTCTTCCTAATAATAGTGAGAATTTGGTAGTGACATATTTTTGATGTGTTTCAAAATGTGTATCAGGGAGAAATATTTTGCAGTATATTTTTTAATATTTTGGATTGGAGTCATGTAAAGTGAAAAAAAAGTGCAAAAACGCTTTCACAGCCCTGTGCTGAACAGTCATTTGTAACCTTGTTACAACAGCACTGACATTTTAAATTATCATTACTGCTCTTCCAAAGCTCACCTACACTTTTGTTCTTCTTACCACTTTAATTAAATATGACTCACAATTTTATTATACACTTAGGTCTATCAAATGTGGTTAAAGTGCAGAATTTCAGCTTTAATTCAAAGGCTTTTCCAACATTTACATTAATTGTTTAGGAATTACAGGCATTTTTATGCAAAGTTCCCCATTTTCAGAGGCTTTTTTTGTCCAAAGGCTAAAAATTATTAGAAATTGCAATGTGAGACATGTTAACTTTTTATTTTATGACAAATGAAGCAGACATAATATTATAAGTGGATTCAAGGTGTTGAATTTGTATTTTTTCTTCATTGTAATTTTAAATATGAGACCCCAAAAAGATGTCAGTCCAAATGAGGGAAGCCATCATTCAGATGAACTTAAATCAGCAGCTCGGCAATGCCAAATGATGGTGGTGGATGATGACACAAAACTTCCACTTAAATTTCAGCTAAAATACATGCAGACAGAATTAGTTTCTGGTGGAAAAAAAAACATCTTCACAAGATCTAATCAAGTCAAGAACCCCTGAGGAGGTACGACTATCATTGTCATGAATGGGATTACAAAAAGGTAAAAACCAGTGGGTCCACTCAAAATCAGGAGGGCCAGATTAGACCTTGCCAGAAAACATCTAAAACCGCACAATTCTGGGAGAAAAAAAACTCACTGGAGAGATGAAACCAAGATGAACTTGTACGAGGAGGAGCGAAACAGCTCAGGATGTGAAGTATATCACATCATCTGTCAAACATGGTGGAGGTAATGTTATAGAATGGAAATATGCGGCTGTCAGTGGAACTAGGTCACCAGTTTTACACCAGTAAAGAAATGGGATATTCTTCTATTTTTTGGGTTGGCTGTGGTTCAGAAGGTAGAGCAGGTGGTTTTATTCTTGGCTGCTCCAGTTTGCATGCCAAAGTACTGTTGGGCAACTAAACCCCACGTTGTTCCCGACGTGTTCATTGGAGTGTGAATGTTAGGTAGAAAACACGCATAGAAAAAAAAAAATGCTTGTATGAATGTGTGCAAATAGGTGAATGAGGCCTGTAGCAGAAAATACTTTCAGTGCTCAAGCAGAGTAGGAAGCGCCATATTTGAACTACTTCATTTGCTATTTACCATTTTAATGGTCAAGTTAATCTCAACCCAACAGAGTATATTTATTGAATTATGTTATTAAAATAAAATACAAAATTCAGAAAGACTCACAAACAAGCAGTAACTGAAGGTGGCTGCAGTAAAAGAAAGTAAAAGGAGGAAACAGCATTTGGTATGGATTTAAGACTTCAGGCGATCATCGACTAAGTATAAAGAATAACCTTTTGTTTTAAATTCTGTTGTGCTTATCTATTAATTTTGAGCCTCTGAAATGGGGAAAGGTCTACAAATGTCTGTAATTTTTGAAACCCCCCTGAATCAAAGCTGAAAGTCTGCGCTTCAATCATAATATTGACTGATTTTAAAATCCACTGTGGTGGTGTACAAAGCTGACTTCATCCTGAAATTTATGGACCTGACTGTTATTCTCCCCTGGACAAATTGGCTCCTTACTTCAGCAGAGTTTTATAACAAACAAGAGAAGACTGCAATGTGAAGCGCCGGATATCACAGAGAAATAACCACAACCAAGATAAAGTAGCAAACTGTGTTGTGTGAGGAGCGAAATGCCACCAAGCAAACGGCAGTAGGTAAGCCACTACGCAGCAAACTTTTAATAAAGCTATCAGGCTCTATATATGTTGACCGAAAACACGCTGCCAGCTGTGGATACTGAGAAGAAGATATGCTCCTAATGTGAGCAAAGATGCAGTGAACACCTTTTGTCACTTGAAAGAATAGAGGGGCAGGGAGGAGATAACAAAGCAGAGCTTGGCATGAAAACTGAGCACTCTCTGCCAGCTTCTGTGCCTTTGTGCAGTTGCTCATAATGCCCCTCAAAAAAAGTCCTGGCTGGATAAGTCGCAGTCTCTCTTGCAATTCTTCTCGCATCGCAGTGTTTTTAGTCACTTTGGAGCTAGCATGATTAACTAGTGAAACATCAGACTTTGATTGGGGTGACGGGCCGCCTGCATACGCTTAAGAGGGAGACGAGAGGAAGAGCGAGCGAGGGAGACTTCACTTTAAGTTAGTCCTTCTGTTGACTCCAGCCTTATTAGAGCCCCTGTTGTGAGGATGATTAGTGTTATTTACATTATCGAGCTTATTGTCAGCTGCCGCGCCACAGCCAGGCTCTATATTTTTTTCATTAGCGAAAGCCTGACAGAGAGCCCAGAGGAAGCATTGTTCCCTTTGATGTTGTCCCGTTCTGACAGATAAACAGACTTCCACTCACACAAACGCACTCCCATGAAGCCACAGATTGCTCGGAGCCCCTCGGTGACTTCAAGCAACTAGCTTTACTTCGCCTTTGCATTTTCATTCTTTGTATCGCTCCCTGCTTAACTTTTGTTTGTGGTCCTCCAAGTTTTTTTGTGTGTCATCCTCTTTCCAGTGTTTTTTCTTGTGTTCTTTTCACTTTTTCTTTTGCTCTTTAGACCACCTGCTGATCTTGACTGAGATTTGTAGCAAAACACGCTTAGCAAGGATGTGCACACGTCGTGTGCAAGCTAAAAAGCTCGCTGGATACATTATTTCCTTCCCTGGGAGCTCGGATATCTCCCCTCACATCAACTAACACGTTCCCCGCTATTGCTTTCCTTCTCTCATTGTCTCTGTCTTCTCTTTGTCATAGCCTCTCCCCACTTTACCTTATTTATGTCTGAACTGATCAGCTTATTAAATGTAATCTCAGTGTGGTTTATGAAATCTTTTTTTAAAATTTATTTTTGTTGTTGTTGGAGGGACTGTATGCTTTGTGAAAAGCCTGCAGATTGCTCTTGTGTTTTTGCACCACTGTTTTTAGCGTTACTGTTTTCAGAAATGACTTTGGAGCCAAATAGTCTCCATTGCTGGTAGTCTTCTCTTTGATTTTCTGTTGATGAAATGTGTGGGTTTTCTTTTTTTTGGTTAGCTGTGTTTTTTTTCTCATATCTTTCAGGCACAGTGGCTATTGCTGTCTATATGAAAGGCTCAGATCTTTTCCTTTCTGATGCCTGAAACTTCACGTGTTCACACACTGCGTACCAATAGATATTTTTTTGTGAAGCCATTACAAACAGCAGGTTTTTACAACCACATATGTAAAAGCTTTAAACTGCTAGTAGGCCAGGCTATTGTTGTGTGTTTACTACAAATCCAGCTATATAAAATTATATTTTCATTTTCTGCACGTTTTTCCTGTTTTTCTTATTCCATTCCTGTTTTCTCTTCCACAGCCTCTCCACCAAGGATATTGAAACCCGGAGCGAATCCCTCAGCTTGTTTGAGACTTTAAAGTGTAACCCTCAGGCCTTTTACAGCCACATGACAAAGTATGTTCTTCCCACTGTGGAAGGAACCGACCTCAACCGCCTGCTCTACTACTACACCTTACTAGATGCTGCGGGCTGTGAGCCTTACGTCACCACCACCATTAAGCCAGACTCTCATGTTAAACTGCTCAAGAAGCTTCGGGCTGTTGCCAGCGGTGAGGTGTACACTGTTTTTTATTGTGATTATATAGTATATGTAGTTCATAACTGGTATTTTGATTGTTGTTCTGACAAATCCCCCAGCTAAAACGTTTTGTTACTGACATAACCACGGTTCTCTGAAAACCAAGGG
The DNA here is from genome assembly GCF_051167445.1 of Perissodus microlepis. Taxonomy (NCBI): domain Eukaryota; kingdom Metazoa; phylum Chordata; class Actinopteri; order Cichliformes; family Cichlidae; genus Perissodus; species Perissodus microlepis. The sequence continues at coordinate 7,680,325 of NC_140475.1, forward strand.
GGGATCTTATAAAGGGGAAGCGACTTCTTGCATGACCAATCACAGAAGCTCCACTAACACCATGTTGGTCTAAGACAGACCAGTCACTGTAAGGACACAGGGACCCCTGACCCACTTTAAAATACATTTTAATCTATAACAGTTAGTTGGATTTATTTAGTACTAAGCATGCCATTACTGTTTTAAAACCCTGTGCCAGGAAAATGATAGATATGAAGTTCAAGCAATAAATCTGATTAATTCAAATGGAATTTATTATTATAAAACAACAATGAAGTCTGGAAGCCTGCAGTATCAGCAATATTGGCTATGAAAAGATGTAGTTATGGTTTTAAAAAAAGTCTTGGCTTTTATGTTTCAGGATTTAATAAATATCATCTGGTCCTTAGCATGTTTTAAAATTAGGCAAATACAATTTCAGCTAAACTATAAAACATAGACCACATCAACCCATGTCATTATTTAACAAAAACTAAGCCAATATACAGAAGCAGTGTGTGAGGAACTGAGTACATCCCATGATTCCCTAGCTCGTGGAAGCACCGTAAGCAGTAATAACTTGAAGTAATCATTTTTTGTATGACTTTATTAGTATCTCACATTGTCGTGGAGGAATTTTAGCCCATTCTTCTTTACAGTGTGGCTTCAGTTCATTGAGGCTTGCAGGCACTCATTTATGGACAGCTCTCTTAAAGTCCCACCGCAGCAAGACTCCGGTTGAAATAATGGAGGTTCTGAATGTTGTTTCCCCGGGGACATTCACTGTGGCTCAAGTGAAAAAGAAAAGTTTGGACATGAAAGATGATGTGAAAAAGTACTAACAGACTGCAAGAAAAAGAAGAAAGTAGGCAAAGGACAAGGAACATGTGATCCGTCAGCTCTAGAGGAGAAACACTGCAGTGAAATATAAAGAAAGAAAAAAAAAATCCAGATTCTCCAGCTAATAGCAGGATAATGCGAATGGTGACATTTCACAATAATATAAATAATTTTTAATGAAGATAATTTAAGAAAAAAAAGAGATATTTCATACATATATTTTTTAACTTAAAATGTTAAAATTTACAGCCTCCCATTTAGTATTTTTCTTTCTTTACATGCAGTTTCATTTTTAATTTTTCTTATTTAACTGTAATTTTGGCTTATTGTGTTTTGGAAAACTGTAAATAATGACCAAATATGACGACTACTACTAATAATAATGATCATAATACTACTGCTAATACTTGTAGTAATAATCATAATAATGAAAATTAGGATGATGTAATGATGATAACGATGATGATGTTATTAGTGATATTAGTAGTACTAGTAGTACTGCTAAGGGTAGTATTCATTTTAAATACTTGGTTTTAGACATCCTAAGACAGCCAGACCTTCATTTGTTTGTCTGCATGGTCAGAGACATTCTGAGAAATCATTGAAATGTTCTTACGCGTGATTTACGTACACACTGAGCGCGAGCGAGGGTCATTATTAAACAAGCCTTGTGGTTTGTTCTGATGTAGCTTTGTAAACCTAAGCCACCAAGGCTTTCTCCTGGCAACCCTTCCAAGCAAGCCTTGTTTGGCTTTTTTCTTTTTTTTTTTTTTTTTAACTGTACTGCCATAAGCTTTAACATTTTACATGCTAACTGAGGCCCAGGGAGTTTGAGATGTAGATCTTGGGTTCTTTCATTTTCATTGAGTATTGCACTGTCTGACCTTGGGTGAATTTGCTGAAATGTCCACCCATGGGAAGATTGGCAGCTGTGAATGCATTCGCTTTAGAATGATGAACTTCAAATTGTTTGGAAAGGGCCTTATAACCCCGATCAGCAGCAACATTTGCTTCTCTGATGATATTGCTGATGTCTTTCCTCCATGGCCTTTTGTTAACATACACCTCAATGCTCCATTACCTGTGATAGCAGTAAAGGCATGTTTAGCTTTTCACACAATGCTTGTGCATTGTGTCTTAGTTTTTGTTAAAATGATAATGATGTGGTGCAATATATCATGTGTTTTGGTTAATCTGGGGTTGTATTTACCTAATATAAGACCTGGTAATGAATTGCTATGTTTTTTTTAGTAAGTAGCAAGTTATTGAAGTTGCAAATGCAAATAGCTGATGCCAGGCACAGAGAATAGAATACAAAGTGAGTCTGTGGGCCAGCATTTTTAGACGGGAGGTCCCAGGTGAGAGTGTACACGAGTTGATGACCCTCCCATGTCAGGCAATTAGCCAGTCCTACAAGGAATGCTAGACTCTTTGACAGGTTGTCACTACTGGAAAAAAAAACCCAAAACAAAATGAACCAGAAAAAGAAATCATGGCAACATTTCTTGCTTTTAAATTTCTGTATAATTCCAGTTATTTAAAAAGCGTTTTGTGTGAAATCATGAGGGAAGTCATTTTGCATTCGGCAAACAGGGTTATACTTTAGAAAAACAGAGTGCTGCCATTTCTATTTGCAGACTAATTAATAGCCCACATTTACTGAAGAATGCAGTTTCTGAAGAGTGAAACGCAACAAAAAAACAAATTCATAGGGATAGTGCACCTGTTACTGGTGGGGGGAAAAACACCTCTGGCCTGTGCTGTCAGGAAGTAAAAGTCCAGACTTGAAGACAATCTGTCTCGACATGACTGATGACTCACACACAGATGCTGACATTGCTTCTGGTCAGCGGTTGTCATGTGGAATTTTAAAAAAACAACAACTGACTGTCTGAATAAAGCTAGTCGCTAACGTTTCACTGGGAAGAACAAATAAAACACCTCTGATGACATCCTGATAGTGCCAGTTACACATATTATCCTTTATGTCTGATTCATCTTGCCCTTTGATCTTATTCTGCTTCCTTTTTTCCCTATTAGCTCATGTAGATGTTTTCAAAGATGAAGAGTAGCAGGGTTGAACCATGCAAAACTATAACGATATGGCTGTGAAGTGAAAAAGAAACCAATTCAGCATCAATCCTATTGATATACCAAGGGTCTGAGAGAAAGCATTGCACTCGGTCCTCTCCCAGGACATCATGTCACTGGTTCAGCGCTCCAGGCTAGAGTGCTCAAACTTTGTTGCGTACGGGTGAAGCTGGTGTCACTTCTTGGAAAAGTTCAGTAAAGGTCAGCCAGGTGTCAGCTGTGTTTTCACGCCTCACTTCCTCCTTCTGCTCTTGATAGCGCCACAGCTTTTACTGGTGACACATGTCTCTGTTTAACACACTGAACCACACATGCCCAAATCACATACACACACAACACTGAGACATCCACATCAAGACCGGGATGCAGTTTTACATAAAGTAAGAAAAATGAAATTAACTTTAAAGGCACTAACTCCCACTGCTGCTTTTCAGTTTCACTAATGCACAATTACTGCCACATCACTATATTAGCATCTCGCTGTTTTCTCCCGTTTGTGCTTCTATTGCTTATATGCAGCTCACAATGACAGCGGCTGAAGGTTTACCACACAAAGAACTGTTGTTCTATACGGAGCCCCGCAGGGGACATGGGAGAAAAAAAAAATTAAGACGGACTTTTGCGAGATCTCGCAAAACTAACTCGGGATCTCGCAAAACTTTTGCGAGCTCTCGCAAAACAAACTCGGGATCTCGCAAAACTTTTGCGAGCTCTCGCAAAACAAACTCGGGATCTCGCAAAACTTTTGCGAGCTCTCGCAAAACAAACTCGGGATCTCGCAAAACTTTTGCGAGCTCTCGCAAAACAAACTCGGGATCTCGCAAAACTTTTGCGAGCTCTCGCAAAACAAACTCGGGATCTCGCAAAACTTTTGCGAGATCTCGCAAAAGTTTTAGCCGCATTCTTCCCGTTAGCTCGAGACCTACTACAGCCGGGAGGAACACTGCTTTCCCGGCACATCGTGCCTCGACCTCCCGGTCGGCTTCGAGCCGGCGTCCGAAGAATGCGGCTAAAACTTTTGCGAGATCTTGCAAAAGTTTTGCGAGATCCCGAGTTTGTTTTGCGAGATCTCGCAAAAGTTTTGCGAGATCCCGAGTTTGTTTTGCGGGATCTCGCAAAAGTTTTGCGAGATCCCGAGTTTGTTTTGCGAGATTTTGCAAAACTTTTGCGAGATCCCGAGTTTGTTTTGCGAGATTTTGCAAAACTTTTGCAAGATCCCGAGTTAGTTTTGCGAGATCTCGCAAAAGTCCGTCTTAATTTTTTTTTCTCCCATGTCCCCTCCGGGGCTCCGTAGTTCTAGGCTGAAGTTAGAGATGTATGAGGAAATTGCAATCACATGTGCAGGTGGTCTGAATGGGACCTTTTATGAAGCAATCCAAATATAGGCCCAGCTCTTCACAGGGGAGACATAAACCTTGTAAACAAAGCAAGATGAGGCTCAAACTGCATCTTCTGGGCAAAAGGTTCCTCAGCAGTTGATGATCTGTGTAGAAGATGAACAGAAGACCAGTTAGTCAATAGACAGAACAATATGAACTCAAGGCAATTTTACATTGTTAAGCCTACATTTATTTTTACAGTGTTGTACAAAACTCTTGAGCCTTAATTCCTTTTTGATTACCTCCACTGAGGAGGTTATAATGAAGCTTTATAGAGCTATTTAAAACTGTTTCTTACTGCCACTGGTGTACTGACAGCATATAGTAAATGTTGTCAGCACACCAAGTAAATTGTAAATCTGATGTCAATTTGGACCTCTGGCCTCTTCTTCAAGGTCAAATAAGGTCAGATCTTCATAAAATGCCTTTTATCATTAAAACTAGTAAAAATTATAAAACCTTTTTTGTAATGCCAATATTTAGGGAATGATACTATTATATTGGTATTCTAAATATCTAATATTTCTTATAGTTTGTATGCAAATGTCACATTTGACCTTTCACATCTGCCTTTCTTTCAAGTTGACCTTACACTAAAAGTGTTCAAATTAAAGCATTGTCAAGAGGAAGTTAGAAATATACTGTAGTATAATATTATATAATACCCTCAAGTTAATATTGTTATTAACAAATCAAGTCCTCTTATCTATTACCTACTCCAACATAATGTTTTTATGATTAGAGTCAACATCTGTTATGCTACCCTTATCTGATTTTTACCGAACTACAAACTTCTACCAACTTTGTAGTTCTGCCTTGGTGGAGGTTTGCGCTCTGCTCCTAGAGTACTTCTTTTTTATATTTTTCTCCCCACTAGCCAGACTTTCTTGTAATTTTTTAAACTGCTTGTGAGCAATAGTTCTTCAGGCTTTCTGAAGGTCATTCAGATTTATACTTTGGACACTGCCTACTATATCACTCATTTTAAGCCCAGTCCTTGTACATGAGCATTTCCAGAGGAATGCTTTTTATTTGTTTAGCCACTTAACATTGACCTATGAAACCAGAAAAGGCCTAACTGAAGGGATGAAGCAGGGTTGTGCCTACACATAACGAAAAACTTGGCAAAGAACCTATTTTAAATTGTATCTTCAATTTTGGAGAACTTGTTACTAGGAGCCTGTCACAAAAACCAGCTGGTTTCATATGCTAGATGTGGCGTGACGATGAGACACCATAGAAAAAAAATAACAGTGAGTGACTTCACATGGCCACAGGCAAAATAACCGCAGGCGAGCTCAGCACAGGACCTGATAATAAAAAATCCAAGCAAGTGACTGAAGCGGCTACCAATGAGATTCATGAGTACTATTGATTGAAACATGAACCGGTAGTAAGTACATTAAGAGGTTACCTAGGTAGCTGGAGCCTTGCATGTCAACCGGATGTCACCTTCAAAGTAATGTCCGATGAGTGAATTGGTTTCAGTGGACTCAACTTTAGGAAAGGGAAACTGGGAGAAAAGGTTCAAATTACACAAGAAGGCAGTCTTTGGAATGTCCTTCAAGAAGCCCGGAGAATTAATCCTAAAGACTACTTCCATAAATGACAAGAAAGTTTTCTTGAAAGAGTTCAGGCTGTGTTGAATAAAGGTGGTCTCACCCAATATTGGCTTTCAAGCTCAAGAGAATTGCACAAACACTGTTTTAGCCTTATTTTTAATAAATTTTTTCCACATTTCAATAAATTTCGGCCCCTATTTCCCATTTGTCTAGTAAAATATAAAGAATCGAAAGGTGACTCAAGGCTTTTGCACAGTATTCTGTTTTTAAGAAATCTTTTATACAGAATGCAGAATAATGTCTTGATTTCAGGGAAGCATGGGTAGAGCTGCTAATGTTGCCCTAAACCAGCTTAAAAACACAGAAAATAAAAGAAAATGGATGCACTTTAAACAGGCAGCATAGGTGCTGACAGTTGCATAAATGCCGTTTAGCCATGGGGAGAACCAAAGTCCATGCTTCATTGCAGCACATAAGCTACCAGGAGTTGCAGCATCATGAGTACTAATAGATTAATGCACACGCATATACACACTAAGCCAGATTTACTTTATATGCATGCACAAGCGCATATAGTGACTTTGTGACAATAACACTTTCACGCTAACACTTTCTGTACTGTATGTCTCGCTCTCACTCACTCATTCACACACATACTGTTGAAACATAACCCACGTATTCACACTTCCTGCAGCAAAACTGATACACAGGCTGTTGCCGTGTCTCTGGGGCCTCTAACTTTCTACCAACACTTTCCAACTCTTCTGACATGCTCATTCAAAATGACTCATTTGCAGTCCTGAACAGACACATGCAAACTAGCCCACCCAGATGTACTTACAGAGGCTTTCAGATGAGTTGGAGACAGGTGGCGTGTGTCGAGTGCTCATCACATTTTCAGACACAGTACCAGGTGACCGTCTGAGCGGGCTCTAGTGGAAAGGGGGAAAGAGAGGCAATATGAGGAGTGGGTGGGGCAGGTGAAGCCGGAGGGAAAGAGTACATATGTAAGTATCTGTGGTTTACATGTCTGTCTGGGCCTGTCTGGAAGGTGTGTGTGTGTGTGTGTTTGTGTATGTGGGTTCAACCTGGAAAGTTTTGTGTGTGTGCGTGTATGCTTGTGATTGTGTGAATGATTTCAAGCAGCATTGACAGAACCCTCCCCACAGGCAGACCCGTGTTGAAATATTTAAAGCCCAGACAGGCCATGGCATTGCTACAGTAATGCGTCTGTCTGATAGCGCTGGAGACCAAGAGCACACCACCGGCTCTCTCGCTCTCTCTCATACACACACACACAAATGCCTACTCCGGGGGTACTGCAGTGGTAAATATGATGCACGCAGACAGTTTGACAGTCAAACTGTACATGTTTGCATGCAGGCAGAGACGGCCGGCACCCCTTTCACACGCAGGTCACACGCGATCCTTGTTGTTCACATCCGCTGTTTACTCTTTCCTGAGATGCTTTTCATCTTCTGATGCTTTTCTGTCATGTGATGGAATATTCAACGTCCTGTGCAAATCTCTCGTCTGCATCGTTGTCACAGAAAACAGAAAGAATAGTAATACAGAAGTAGAGCATGCACTGTATGCACACTATAAAAATGGTACATTGTGTTCCCCTTCTGACACAATGCAATTTTATACTCTGCCGTGGAGAATAAACATGCTTATTGTTCATATGTAAACACTCTTTTTAGAATTCCCATTATTGATCTTGAAGTTGTAGCAGTAAAAGGACCTTTGTTATGCCATGTTTAAAGTACCTTGAGCTAAACAAAGCTAATGTAAAGCTACTACAGCTTTTTGTAAGTGTTCAACATCTACCTTCCATAGTTGAGACATACAAAGGAGTGTCAAAGATCCCAGTACACAAGGACAAGAGAGGAGCATCCAAGTATACTTATTCTTTTTTTGATCATATAGCTCGAGGCTTCAGTGAAGAGGCAAACACATTTTTTTAAGGTGGAAGCGTTGTAAACGTGTAATATGTCTTTCACGCTTGCAGGTTTGAACTATCGGAAGCTCACGGATGAATCCTCGGATCCACTGGCCACTCTGCAACCAGTGCTGACCAGTCAGAACGTGTTGTCCATCTCCAAACTTGCCAATCGTTTGCCTTTGCCCGGCAGTGGTGGTGGGGCCACGGTGTCCTCCAGTGCAGTCCACGCAGTATGGCTGCAGAAGGTGTTCTGGAAAGGGGACCCCCAGCAGCTGAAGAGACCCCCTCAGAGCGACCAAGACTACCTACACGCTTACGACACTTGTGCCAAATACCTGGACAGGCTGGCCCCTGGCGACGCTGTCCGCTTCCTGGATAACATCACCTTCTCTCTTGATGCATCTAAAAACGTAAGCCTTAATTGGACCAAACAGAGGTGCATTTTTTTCATAGAAATTATTCTATGACGGGGCCGGGGTCGTTTGAGCAGAAGAGGCTCTATTTTCTATTACTTTCTCAGGTAGGAGCTGTGATAGGTAGACAGACTCTGGTTAATTGCAGCACAGAAGGTAGTTGGTTTCTGCCGCAAAGGCAGGATTTGTATTTGGTTAAAGGGAAGATTGCGGGGATTTTCACTCACTAGATCAAACTGTCATTTTCCTCACTCTACACTCATCATCGTCGTGCCGGTCTTCTCTAATGCCTGTGGCCCAATTTCTGGAATGCCAAAAGCCCTCTCCTAATTTCAAATACATTATTCTGTTCCTATCCACTTTCTGCAGCCTCAAAGCACATACCAGTCAAGATTTATAAAAGAAATTATAAAATTTCACAAGGAATGCCAGACACATAATTACAGGACTGTGAAAAATTGTCCTGCAGTAGACTTAAAGTGCCTCAGTGCACCTTATCAATAGTAGCCTGCTGTTCTTTTTTTTTTTCCTTCGCCCTGGCACCCTGCCAACACCCTTCTCCAGACCTTCCCTTTTTTTTTTTTTCTATTTTTGTCCTGTGTCCCTTCTCTTTCCCTACCACTCCAAGAGAGCTAATTGATCCCTCTTGACTTCAGAGCCAATTAAACTCCAATTCCCAGCAGGCAATGTTTTCCCTTTGTGTTCTTTAACATGCAGATTACCTCTCAGGAAGACACCGTCCACTCCCTCTGCCATTACCATCCCTCTCTTCTCTTTCTTCTGTCCTCCTCGGATGTGCAAAGGGAAAATCGAGTCCCTTCTCACATTTAGGAATGTTTTCGACCTTTTGACCATTGGGTGGCAATGATGAATTGATTCACCGTTGCCATCGTTGATTAATTTCCTACAAGGTCAAGGAGTGAAATGCATGCAAAACTTCCCATTGGACATTTTTTTCTGAAGGGAAACAGATTATTGATCTCAGCTAACCTCTTTGGTGGATGCATCCCATCTTACTCAACTTCTAACTTCTTTTCTAACCTTACCCGAGACTCTGACTGATGTTGGCTGTGAATACCTGGATTTGATTCAGTAGGATACACACTTCATAACACATTTGTACAAATACAAACAGTACAAAGAGCGATCGTGGCTCAAAGAGTTGGCAGTTCGTCTTGTAACCGGAAGGTTGCCGGTTCGAGCCCCGGCTCGGACAGTCTTGGTCGTTGTGTCCTTGGGCAAGACACTTCACCTGCCGCCTGCTGGTGATGGCCAGAGGGGCCGATGGCGCGATATGGCAGCCTCGCTTCTGTCAGTCTGCCCCAGGGCAGCTGTGGCTACAACTGTAGCTTGCCTCCACCAGTGTGTGAATGTGAGAGTGACTGAATAGTGGAATTGTAAAAAGCACTTTGAGGGCCCCAAAAAGCGCTATATAAATGCAATCCATTATTATTATTATTACTAAATAAACTCAATTTAAATGAGCGTACTTGCCAGAGAAATGTTCTGACGATCTCGGTGAAGATTACTGCAAATTCAAAATGGGGTATACGTAGCACATGTTGAAAGTGTGAATGTGTGTGTGTCTTGTCGGGGGTCTAAGTTTGTGCGTTTCTGTGCAAGCATAAAAACCTCCTGTAGCCCGAGGCCCACTCTTCTCCCCATGAATGGTTAACCTGCTCAGTCTGAATAAAATCAATTACTCCAGGCTGGCAGCTATGATCCCTCTCACTCAAACACACACTCCTTATACACATGCACATGCTACTCAAGTTCCTGATAGTATTGAAATGCAGATAGATTAGGTTGTACCTACCTCTCTTTAACTCGGTCCATTTTAAATGAATTTACGAGTATAGAACTTGAGCACCTCTCTCTCTGCTTCTCTATGCTCAATTCCACGCCTCCCCAACTTCCACCTCTCTCCCATTCTCTTTCTTCCATCCATTTCATGTCCAGTTGAGCATCCAAGCGAGGTTGGAGGTGATAAAGCGAGCCACCAAAGCCCTGCGCCAGCTGGGTGAGAAGAACAGGAAGAGAGGAGGTGATGACAGTAGGGAGCAGGAAGGGACGGACCCTGCAGGAATGACTTTTGATGAGGCTCTAGCACACCTGCAGCAATCTCAGGCCCACCTGGACACTCTGAGTCATCCCTTCATTCTGTCACTCAAAGACAGCCAGGAGGTAAGCCCCATCTGCCAAACACTTGAGCCATTTTATTCTTTTTCGGAGAGTGAGATTTGCTCTTTGTGTAAATGTGCTTTTAATGATCCATTGAAAGAACACACAAAGTTTAAGAGCGATATTTGCCAGCTGGTTAATTAATTTGGGGACAGAATTATTCTTTAGTACAATGTATCGTGCAATCATTCTAATCCACAAACTTAAGTGGTAAATAATTACAACTATTATCCAGCCAAACCCAGTTTGTTTTCATGGGAAACACAAAGAAACACAAAGAATTTGCATAAAAAATGATGCAAAAATCAAAAACGCATGAGCTGATCTACTTTTCAAAGAAATGAGGCATGTGGCTAGTCACACAAAAATGGTTCCAAAATAAAGCTAGCTTGTTTGTGTGAATGGATTATTAATATCATTATTTATGTTTTTGTGTGTACTGTCAAGAATCATTATTGCTAAAAGAGCAAATTCTTCAGTTGCTTCTAACTTCTGCTTTTAACTGATCAGCTGATCAGCATCATCCATGTATAAACTCAGTCAATTCAGAAGTCTTCATATTGTAAACCTTACATTCATAGTGCTGTGCAAAAGTCTTGAGCCACCTCTCATCTCTTTATATTTTGGTAAAATGGGGGAATGAGTTTAGCTATTTCTTGAAATGTGCAACCATTAATGCAAATACAGTATATAAGAAGAGTTTGTACCATTCTAACAGCCTGAAAGTCAATATTTGGTACAACCACCTTTATTCTTCAACACAGCTTGAACTCTTTCAGACAAGCTTTCTTGTAATTTATTTGAACAAAAAGCCTATTTTATGCCTGTCAAACTTTGTTATCTTTGGCATTTTTCATAGACTCAGCTAAAGAAATGAGAACGAATTATGTTTCTGCAACAGGCTGCTAGTAACAAAGTGTCTAAAAATAAGTTTTAAATGAGTTTTTTTAAGCTGTCTGTTATTAGTAGACACAACAGCGTTTCATCCCTTGAGCTCGGTGTATGTCTGGCTCCTTGGAAGCAAAATCAGTGAAGAAATGCAATCCCCACACAAATGCAATTGCCTATGGAACGGTAAGTTTAATAGGCCCTGAAGTGAAGAAGACATTTGACTCTCACTTCTTACTTCTTTGCCAGTTCATAAGGTCACCTTTGGCTGGACATACAAATGGTGCCTGCATATACAGTACTTGTAACGCTTGTGTCTATGTGTGGGTATGCGTGTTGTATATTTCGGGGGTGGTTCTGCTCGGCTAAGCTCTTCCCAGCCTCAGAGGGGCCAGTCAAGGGTATATTAATGTAAATCTGTGGTCTGCTGTTTCAAATGAGCCCCGCCGTATGGACGTATATACGGTACAAGCACCATGCTGTATCTCATTAAGCAAAGTCACACTGACTTACCCCACTGTCACCTCACTGTGGCTGCCTGTGTGTGTATACACAGTCTGAATGTGGGGCTAGAGAGAGGGGACATTATAACTTGGCGAGCTAAGTGTTGCTATGCGACAAGATATCATTGAAAACTGGTGATTTCTGACCCCCACACTGTGCAAGTTAATAATATTTTGTCCCAGTTTTAACTGTGTTTAAAAGCACATACCCTCCATAATAGAGTGGAAGACACAAGAATTACCAGGCAGAGCTTTAGGGCAGAGTCACTGATGCATACATGGGCACACACACACATACACAAGCACACACACAAACACTGCATCCTCTATAATATAACTTTCCTTTTTTTGGTGGAGGATGTGATTGTATCCTTGGAGATGGATTAAAATAAGGGATATAAGAACCAGAAAAAGGCAGATAGGTAGGGAGAGATAGATTCAAGAAGCTCTGTAGGCTCTGTTTGGCTATACTGTGGTCGTTTATCAAGTGTACGTGACCAGCTGCTAGAAATATTGTTAAACCTTTCTAACACAAAGAATCTAACACAGAGGCCTTGACCTACAATAAGGACATCAAATGGCATGTTCTTGATATTGTAAATAGTGATTTTTAAACTATTAACTCAAGCAATTGTGAGAAAAACAGCAAAGAAAATAATAACAACAGATCGTGTGATTTGTCTCTGCAGCAGCAGGGCTATTCCTTTCTATGTTCCATATTCCTTTTGATGTGGTGAATCACATACTGTGGGCTATGAAAACCATGTCCTTGATAATTACACTTCAATTCAATTCAATTCAATAAAACTTTATTGATCCTGAAGGTTGACCCAGAAGGAAATTGGGTAGTATATAATATTAACAAAATTAACAATAGCCTTTTTTTCATCCACACACTGAGGCTGCACAATGATACACAGAGTGGCTAAGATCTCCATTATCCTACCAGCGTCCCCCATTTCCTCCAGGTGAAATGGAAATCCCTATTACATGCCCTTTTCCCCCCTAGCTGCTACTCTTTGGAGGAGCCTCATACCCGCTACTTTCTTTGTCCTTAAACTCTCTTGTGATCATAGCTAAGGATTGGAACAGAGAGCAATGAATTGAGAGCTTAGTTTCATGACACTCATCATGTCATCATCATGTCCATTTCCTCTAACTGGCGCTTTACTTAAAGTGCTAATTTTTTCTGACAGGCATTCGTGGTCTGGCTCTTGGCTCTGAGTGCTGCAGAACACATCCGTGAAACTAAAAGGATATCCACAAAAGAGATGTTACACAACAAGACACTCTTCAGGCTTTATATGATATTATGCTTTGAAATTTAATATACAGAGAAAATATCATGCATATTTGATATTCCTAGCATAAATATGATGTCAACATAAGGAATGTATGTATTTGAGTAACCTGAATACTTACCAGCACATTAGTTCGGTACACCTGTTCAACTGCACATTAGGGCAAATATGCTAATCACAGAGCAATACCTAAGGGCATTTAGGTATGAAGACAGGGTCAAGACGACCTGCTGAGGTTCAAACTGAAAATCAGAATGAGGAAGAATGGTAATCTAAGTGACTTTCCACATGGCAAAAATTATTGGTGGCAGACAGTCTAGTCTATTTCAAAAACGTCTGATCTATTAGGGTTATTCTGCAAAACCATTTCCAGGGTTTACAGAGAATGATCCAAAAAAGAGAAAATCCAGTGAGCGGCAGTTCTTTGGGTGAAAATGCACTGTTGATGTCAGAGGTCACAGGAGAATTGCCAGACTGCTTTGAGCTGATAGGGATAGTTAGAACAAAGGTATGCAGAGCATCTCTGAATGCACAACACGTTGAACCCACAGTCATCGGTTAAAGATGGGCAACAGTTCACACAAGCTCACGTTGTCAGGTAGCAACATTGGGATAGTAGAAGTCCAATTTAATGTAAACAATATGAATGTCGTTTATACACCACAATGAGCCTGATTAGCTGACTCATGTTCAACCCTTTGTGACCATAATGAGCCCATTTTCTAATGGCTCCTTCCAGTAGGATAACTCACCATGTCACAGAAGCCCATATCATGTCAAACTGGTTTCTTGAACATGACAATAAGTTCATTTCAGATGCACACCAGATTGCAGTTCACACCATATTTCAATCCTTTGGGGCATGATAGAATGGGAGACTCACATTATTGATGTGCAGCTGACATATCTGCAGAAAATATGTGATGCTGTCATGTCGATGTGAACCAGAATCTCTGAGGAGTGTTTCCAGCACCTTGTTGAATCTGTTTGAACATGTGCCAAACACCTTCACTGTTAAAATAGCTTATGGATTTGGACGATTTCCAAGTGGTATTTTAATGGTGGATTTGGAAAAGACACACGAGACACAGAAAGCACAGACATTACATTTCCTGATACTGCGACTGAACTGTCTGGATGTAGCTTCCTGCTGAGAGTTTGTATCAAAAAGCGACCTTAGTTTAGGAGGAGGGTCTTTCAATGGCTTGAGCTCAATTCTACTGCAGCTGTAACAGGCACTGAAGGGTTTGTGATTAGACTGAATGTTGGAAGGTTCCCTGGGGAACATGACAGCATTGCAGCAAACGCTCACCAAATCCATCTTTTATGCATGAAATTGAACTGCATTTATGACTTCTGCAGCTGCCTGGGCTGAAGTTTCCTTCTTGCTCTCTGGACCTGTCTTAATTTTTTCTAGTGCTTGGCTTGTTGTATGTCACTGACCCTGAAAGTATTTACAATGTTGTTTGAAATTGGACACATGAGGAACACATTTTAATTGAAGTTTTTTACTCATTAATTAGTGTAAATATTGAACTGGGATGACCAGTAATCATCCCTCCAAAACAATATGCAGTGCTTTTACTTTATATGCCATGTAAAAAAAAAAAAGGTTTATGGAATGAATAGTGAAAAGTGGCCATGGTTCAACAATGATTAATGAAACAAATCAAGATGGGATAGAGTAATTACTGAATCCTTTCATGCATATACTTTGAGGACTGGAGCAAGGTGTTTAAGTTCATGTTTTTCTTACAACTAATTAAAATATGGATATCTTTAGAAGTGCATTATTTTTCAAAACTTATTCTGAAGGAGTTATTTATTTGGTCATTAAAGTAGTAGTAAAAACAATATGCTGAAACTCATGAAGCATGTTTTTATATTAGGTGCACTTACTAACTGCTAGTACAGTCCCGTATTGGACACCATGTGTGAAAGGAGGAAAGTATCAGCAATTAAATAACCTTCAGCTTCAGGCAACTCCAAAGACCTTGTCAGCCTTATCCTCTGGCATTTGTGCTCGTAGCGTTTAGCTGAAAAGTCAGATAGGGGTGTAAAATGTAATAACCAGAGGCATGTGACCATGCATTAATAGAGCCAAAAACCTGATAATGACACTCACACATTGAAAATGTCTGCATGTGACACAGAAGAGTAAATGGTAATATACAGTGCCAGGAAAAGCATTTGCCCTCTTTCTGATGTCTTAGTTTTTTGCATATTTGTCACACTTAAGCTTTAATATTAGACACAGATATCTGATTAAATGCAAAATGCTGTTTTAAAATTTTCATTTATTAAGGAAAACGGTTATCCAAACCTACTTTGGCCTACTGTATGTGGAAAAAAATAATTGACTCCTAAACCTAATAAGTGGTGGTGCCACCCTTGGCAACACTATCGCCACCATGTTGGACTGGTGGGTGTTTTTTTTTTTAATAAAATGCTGTATTACTTTTAGATGTAACGGGACTCAAACCTCCCAAAAGTTGTCTCATCAGTCCACAGAATATTTTCATATAGATGTGTTTTTCTTTGGTAATTGTGAGACGAGCCTTTCTGTTCTTTTCGGTCAGCAGTAGTTTTCGTCTTGAAATTCTCCCATGGATGCGTTTTTGGCCAGTCTCTTTCTTATTGAAGAGTCATGAACTCTGACCTTAACTAATGTAAGTTAGGGCTGCAGTTGTTCTGTTGGAGATGTTGTTCTGGGTTCTTTTGTGACCTCCTGGATGGGTCATCAATGCACTCTGAGTAATTTTGGTAGGCGGGCCACTCCTGGGAAGATTCACTACTGTTCCAAGTTTTCTCCGTTTGTGGATATTGATGTCAGTATTTTGTTTCTCAGTTGTCTCTTTAGATCATGGCATGATGTGTTCCTCTGATAAAGTGGTGAAAGTCATCTCATCTTTACTTCTGAAAGAAATGGCCTGTCTGATTTTGTTTATTTTTATTTAAATCATTAATCATTTTACTGCCAGGGTTCCAGTTGTGAGATGCGTTGGTGGCAAGTTTTCTAGTAATATTTTGGCCCTATCCTAACATTTTAGACCTGAGTGTTTATCTTAAGAAGAACACATTCCTTAGCTTTAACATTTCATATTTTGTTTTTACCCAGCTTTAAATTTGCAAATTATTACATTCTGTTTTTCAAAAGAGGTTATGATTGAGAACCTAACTAAATACATTTTGTACTTCCTACGACATGTACTTCCTTGATCTCTGACAATTTTGTGCACTTTTTTCACAGTGCCTTTTTTCCCCTTAAGAACTCTTTCTGTCATCTCATTAATATTAGTTTGTCTTTAATGTCTTAATATTTTATGGCCCCTAAAAAGACTGTGATCTTGTACATTGAGATTAAGTCTACTACCTCAGTCTTTAATCATTATTTTTAACATCGTGTTTCGCTACTTTTTTCCATGTTTTGTTCCTGTTCTAGGAGCAGCTGCGGGCCTACAGTCAACTTTACGATTTGTCCCGTTCTGAGAGGTCAAAAGTCTGCGAGTTAGCAGTCACTATGGCAACTGATGGACAGCCCCTGGAGCAGATTGGAGAGCTTCTGCGCGTCACTGTTGGATCCTTAGACCTGTCTCTCAAAAGTGTCCTTCACGATGCTGTGGAGAGAGTAGTCGCTGCACTCAGGTATTTTATTTTCGATGTCAAGGTTCTTGATGTTCTACAGTATATGCAAAAAAACTCTGAGGTTTCAAGTGCTGTCAATACCCATGTACATACTGAGATAGTTTGCAAAGATATGCACTGCCAAATGTTAGTTAATCTGCTTTTAGTAACTTCCCAACAATGCCCCTACATGCACAATGACAGAGAATCTTGAATCTTGAAATATGCATAATTTTGAGAAATACAGCTTTTTCTTTCTGGTAGCACTTTCTGTAATGGCTTGGTAATAACATGTTAATAATGGATTAATGTTTGATAAGCAGTTTGTTAATAAAGAGGCATTAACTAAGTAAATGCAATATGCAATTACCAAATTAACAACCAAGTAGCAGCTTGTTATTACTAATGTAATAAGAGACCACAAATGGTAGTAATGTAGACATTTAAAAGGACCAATGAGGCAAAATGACTAGTGCAACAATGTAATAATCTTAATTATTAACTCTATTAACACATAAATATTACTGTTTTTACAGAACTGTAATATAAAGCGCTACTCACTTTTTTGCCAAAAGGTGGATGAGCCATGAAGCTGTAATCATGAGGTGAGCAGCTTAGTTTAAAGCTGAAAGCAGGGGAAAACTTGTAATCTGGGATTCATAAAAAAAAAATACAAAACCACAGCTTTCAGAGTTCTCCATCTCAAGACATCCATACGTTGGTAACTCTGGTCCTCCTCTTAAAACATTTTTAGCTAAAGCTCTTTTTCAATAGAAAAAACACACACGCATAAAAAACCTGAAAAGTTGCCTTCAGCTGAATGCTCTGGACTGCACTCTGCCATTTCACTTTCACCATGCTGTAAGGGAGCTCATTCTGTAGTCTCTTTATAAATGCAGAGAGTGCTAAGACCTTCAAAGGCAGGGGTTTAGAAGCACCAGCATCCACAGTTGGCTGCATTGGCTGCCAATTGTGACCATTTCTCCACTATATATAAATATATATGTGTGTGTGTGTGTGTGTATATGTATGTATATATGTGTGTATATGTATATATATGTCTATATATATGTGTGTGTGTGTGTATATATATATATCTATATCTATATATATATATATATATATAGATATAGATAGATATATATATATTTTTTTTTATTATTTACTTATTTATTTATTTTTTGAGAAAAGGGTGTCAATAGCATTCAGAGACCAGTTGATCAAATCCATAATTCTCTTTAGGTTTTAGAAACAGACTGTGAGAGAGTAGAACTAAGCAGGGAAGATAAGGGAGAGGCGAAAAAGTGCGTCCGCCTCCTCCGAGAGCCAAAAGGATCTCATACAGAAACCTGTACAAAGAGATCAAACCGCTACACACCTCTTACTGCAATCAAATTCTTTACCACAGCCTAGCTAAAATAGCAAAAATAAACAAATAAATAAACAATATATAAATCTCAAGCTTCAATTCAAGTCAAAAAAATTCTCCGCCTGATGTCTGAAGCTAGTGATTATTTTTGTGGTTGTAAATCATAGATTGTGTTGCACAATGCTAGACCCCCTGTTAGTCCCAAGTTGTTCAGAAAATTGTTAATATTAGGACAGTGTTGAAAAATTACAGTTGTACAGTAGTCTTGTGTGCTGTGTGCTATCAAACATACCACCAGCTGTGACAAGCACAATAAAGGAAGGAGGAAAATTTAAGATGTCAGGTTGCTACGTGTGGCTCCCTTTTGTGCTAATTTAATCTTTTTTTCACATTCGCTGTTGCGCCTTGCCAAACAACATTATCATCTACACGTAGCCCTTTCATTATCTGTCAGTGCAGATTGTATAGAAAAATTTATGTATTTTTATAAAGCGAAGTGTCTACATTCAGCTCAAAAGCAGGCTTTTAAACATACTGTGCGCCACCTGCTGACACCACCTACGACCTGATCTTTGTTGGTTGTTATCTGAAAATATGCTGTATATATATCTGTCCACTTTGGGCTGAGCATGTTGGTGGGAAGAACACTGTCAAAACAAATGCCTGAAGTGTTGAACTGAATCTGCAGTAGCTGCCTGTGGGAGTTGGGCTCACCGTCTTTTATTGGTGTTTTCCTGCTCCCAGAATTCAAAAGGAAGGCAGAGATGATTCACCAAGATGTGTCTGCAGATGTGCTAGATGTAAGGGCCGCGGTAAACACTTTGTATAACATTGTATAACATCCAACGAATACATGTATATGTTTGTTACTTAGTTTCTTGAGAAGAAGTGAGCTAAAACCCATTATAGAGAGTTGTTTTGATTTAACATACTGGAAGATGATTTTTTTTTAATGATTTTCCTTTTTGCTCAGACAGGCAGACCAGCGAGCAGGGTTTAACTGACAAAACCAGATATCATCAGGCCATCTGATTGGCTTGATAAATGAGTATCACCCGCTGTGATTATAATCCTGCCTCATTTCCAGCTTTTTTTTATAGCTGCTCAATGGTGCATGCTTCAGATAAATGGCACCTGAATCTGCAGACACACACACATCCACAGGCACTCACACACATATTTGTATTTGTATAGACTTGGAGGTCATTATCCCTAATGAACACACACGCATACACACTTTATTGCGTGCACATGTTCTTCCCTTTTCTCTGATTCATTATCTTTTTTATAATTAATGCAGCCTGATACAGCTGTTCCCCTCCAGATCTCACTCTGCTCCCATACACACACACACACACACACACACACACACACAGAGTCTGGGTGTGTGTGTCAGGTGCAAGACTGCACACAGAGAGAGCCCTATTTATTCTCTGGGGGTTTTCTTTGCCTTGAACACGTCACTCCGTGTTCTTACATTATGAATATCCCTTTATGCGTCGACTGCGTGTGGCTGCGAGCGTGCGTGTCCGTAGTTTCGGGGCTTTCTTGAAGCATTGTGTTTGGCAGTTATGAATGAGGCGGTCTTGTTTTTGGCTCTCTCAAAGCCTTGAGTCTGGTACAGCAGGCATACCTGAGCCTCACACTAATAGCCGTCTTTTGTATCTGTCATAACTGCTTTGTTTGTGTGTGTTTAAATTCAAAATGTAAGTAGTGAAATCCAATAAAGAAAATGCTGCGTCATCTTTCCACTTCTTGCCCAGATCATCTGTATGTTGTGTGCGTATAAAGCGTGTGTGTGTGTGTGCGTAGGCAGTTATATGTATTGGCCGGGGCATACGTTCGTTTGTGTATGTGTATGGATACAATTCCAGCAGAAAAGTGGAAGTGAGTCGGGGGAAATCACCTTTTTTCCCTCCCCCTTTGTTTCTTTCTTTCGTTGTGAAAAATGGCCTGTGAACATATGGTGCACACACACATATACAGCAGCACCCAGAGCCACTCTACAAATGCACTAATGATGTACCTTCTTAAGCTTACCTACTATTATGTGGATTTAAACCTCATCTCATTACGCCTCTTTTTATCATCTTTAAATTATTAAAATTAACGCGTTCTTGTAAATTTCCACCGGGCTCGATGAGCTTGTCACATTGGAGATGGCTATTAATGGGGTTTTTTCTGTTTCATCTTGTCTGTAAGACTTGAAATAATTTTATGATGGTTAATTTAACAAAGGTTCACTACCTTCAAACAATTAATTGCCGCCAGACACATTTTTAACTAACACCGTCCCTGAGAAGGAAGCCTTTGATTTTTTTTTTTTAAGTTGCTGTCCCTTGACATTGTGCTAATTTGAAAATCTTATCTTAATTAGCTGATTATGTAAGATGATCGTGGTGATGTGGTTTGTTTTTCAGTGGAGACCCATGCGCCCTGACAAATTACCCACAACCCCTCAGGGTCCTGGAGGCCATGGTGACTGCTGTGCACAACAGTGTGCAGAGTGGGTAGGTTACATCATCTCATACAACATACTTACAGTGACCCATTCTCTGATTTCCTTTGTAGTCCCTAAACTAAACTGTCCTCACACAGCCAATGTCAGAGCACTTAATCGCTTGTATTTTGAGTTTTATGTAAATCAACTAAGCCTTAAAGATTTTCTTCAGCTTTTGTCACCCTCTCTTTGCACTCTGCATCTTTTCAGTTCTATTCAAGGGCTGAAATTAACACCTGCTGAGTGTTAAATATCAGTTAAATGTCTGATAAATAAATGAAGATAAATTGACAAAAGGCACCTGGCAGCCTGTCTTGTAGCTCTTTTTGACGATGAAAACATTTTGGCAGCATCTATTGTACCCTGGTCAGCTTTTTCATGACCAAAAGACAAACAAGGCACATGAAAACAATGGATCTGTGACAAAAGAACTTTAAATGACTGCATCATAGTGCAGTCATGCCCACTGCATTACTTTGGAAAATGTGAAATTTCAAAGAAGAATGGCATAAATAGTAGATCTTTAACTTCTTCTTACTGACAAAGACATAACATATAGCCTGTTACATGCTAGAGTTCGTAACAGATAACCTAAACTATTTGTTTTTATTGTTGGTATTCTATTCAATGTAATAACCAAAGATAAACATATGGAGCTACCCACTATAGCAAACTCTTTTTTCCCAGATTCCCTTCCTGACCCAAACCCAAAGTGAATTTCCGGCTGGAAACCTCCGCTTGCCAAGCAAAAGTGTTAACCACTACACCATTGGAGGAACCTTTAAATTCACAGACATTTGCTGTTTTTCATAATTAATGATAAAGTCCTTAATTGTTTTGAAAATGTCCTTATTACTACACAAGCGTTTACGTCATATAAAGTGGAAGAATTGAGATATATTGTTAAAATTTCCCATTTTACTGTTAAGTCATCTCAGTAGTAATGGTAATTTTATTTATATAGCACATTTCATTACATGTGATAGGTGAAATCCGCAAAGTAGTCAACTTTATTTTTTTACAATTATTATAGATGTTTTAAGGCTGTAAAACCCCTCACTACACACTTTATACATTTTTCTCAGACAAGTATGAACATTTTCACACTTTTCTCTCTTGTTTAAAGACCCTCAAAGTTCAAACCTTCGTAGAAAAATAAGTCGGTATTATAGAATGAAACCAAAGATCAAACCCTGTTTTCAGGGTGGTAACATGGGAATAGAGCAGCTGCGAGAGAATTCAACATTAACCTCCTAGGACTTGGCGTCCACATATGTGGACATCACATTTTGGGTTATTTAGACCAAAATACTCAATTTTGCTCAACATGGGCCTGATTTCTACTTACGAGGACATTATACTGCTACTGTTCTATCAAAATTTGAAACAAATATCCTCATATGTGGCTCTTATTTTTCTTTAAAAAAAAAAAAAAGGTTAAAGAAAATCTGGTAATTCTTTGTTTTTACATTAATTGGGCCTCAACATCCCCAAATATCAAGGAGAAATTAAAAATGCATGTCGTGGAAGAGTTTGGGTCTTAGGAGGTTAATGAATCAACGGTACGGAAGTAGGGGAAGCAAGAAGAATGAGTTGAGTAAAGTTTGACGTATCTGACTGTTTTGTTTCGCTTAATGTGCTTCATAATGCGGCGTGCCTTATGGTCCGAAAAATACGGTAACTTCTACCTTCCTTTAGCATGTCCAGAAGTCCAACTTTTTGTGCGACGGTTAGCATCGTCCTCTGCCTTTTGGGTGCTACCACAGGTGTCTTTGACGGTGCAAAACGTTTCGTCGACATTGTTGTGTTTGTTGGGGAGAAAACTTACACAGATACAGCACTTCAGAGTCACATTGCTAGCGATCGAAGATTTATGTAAATTTGACAACTTTGACACAACATGACTGTAGCTATAGTTGAATCATTTAGTTTGTAAAAAAACCCAACAGAATAACATACTCAGTTTCCTACAGCTCAGTTTAACGTCCTCAAATCTTTGTGCAATCTGTCTAACAGGCAATTTCTTGTTTCTTGAATGAAACAAAAAAACTACTTGGTAACATTTAGACATCTTAGTGTGAACTCTACACCTTGTCTCTCAATCTCTGTCTCTTTATCTGTACCTCACTTTGCCTGCTGTCAACCTCCCTCTCAAATCCTTCTGCAGTGACAGTACCGTCACTTCAGATGACCTCCTGGCTTGGCTGCGTCCATTCTGCGGTGACGCATCTCTTCCCGTTCGGCCTCGCATCGACGTGCTGCAAATTCTGGAGAGTAACTTCAGCCTCGGAGACAGTGACGTTCGTCTTCTGCTGCTTTACAGGACTCAGGCTGTTCTCAGGGACAGAGAGGTAATGTTACTGATGCTCTCACACGTGTTTGAAGTTATGAAGATTTAACCCTCATGCTAACAAAGTGAGAAATATACTTTACTTGACAAACAAAGTGCTCTACAGAAGCACATGGAAAACTATCTACAGATGGGTAGAGAGGTCTGAATTTCCTGTTGTCCATGCTTGTACAAAAGAAAATAGAAGCAGAGAAGATAAAAAGGAAAATG
The DNA here is from genome assembly GCF_051167445.1 of Perissodus microlepis. Lineage (NCBI taxonomy): Eukaryota > Metazoa > Chordata > Actinopteri > Cichliformes > Cichlidae > Perissodus > Perissodus microlepis. Next base: position 7,703,460 of record NC_140475.1, read on the forward strand.
GAAAGAGAAGAGAATCATTAGTGTGAAGACATACAAAAACGAATGTGTTAATTTTAATAGCACCATCAAAAAATAGTATTAAATGGTTGTGATCATACAAAAAAACTTGAATATAACCTCTCTGGGATTATTCTCGTTTATGATGGACTCAGACAGTTGGAAAAATCTACAGCCTCCAACCTAAAGACCACAGGGAGTCGTTTTCAGTAGGCACATGGCATGGATAACTTGCACAGCTTCATATCCAAGTTTTGGAGCAATACACTGTCGTCCAGAAAACTGTCTTGCTCATTTCAGCAATGCTCTGCTAGACAACATTTTGCATTTTGCAAATCATTAAATTATATTTTTAATTACATTTGACACAACTTTGTTTTCTCTCTTTTTTTAAAAAAAAAAAAAGAAACCAGGATGTCACATTTAGTGTAAAATAAAGTAGCTGCATTCTAAAAGATGTCAGTGTAAGAAAAGTGCCTCAGTTTCTTGACAACATGAACACATGTCAGTGGAATCTACTTAACTTTGAATGTGTGGAAACAAGTTCTTAGATGTAATTAGAGATAAAAACTATGAGTCTGAAGCTTGTAACCCACAGTGGGTTTTGCACAAGCTCCTACAACCAGGTGTTAAAAATCATACTAAGGGATAAATGTTTAGATTTGAAATAACTGCATAAATATATGTGAGTATTACTAATCCGTATGTGTCATTTGCATATTTGCAGTAGTATGTAACATATGTATGTATGTATGTGTGTGGCTGTGGCTCTCCCCTCCTCCCTCCCTGGTATAGCAGACAGCTGACTTGCTAGTCACTAAGTTATTTGACTGACTAATTAATGGCCCAAGCTGGATATTTAGTGTGTAAATGTATGCAGGCAGCCTTGGGCCATTGTCAGCGCAGGTAGACAGGTGTGTGGGCCCGGACTCTTTAACTAATTAGGTGAACTCCTAACATTTGGCAGGTTCTGATGAAATATACACACACACACAGGCAGACACACGTGTGCACACTTAACAGAGCATACATGCAAGGGATCTGTTAATTAATCTTGTAAAAGAAGTCACGTTGTAAGAACCAGACTCATTTCAGATGAAGTGCCACTTTCTCTCATCTCTCCCTAAGGCAACCAAAAGGCCTTTAAGTGTGAGAGTGGGGTTCTTGTAGCCAAATGTCTGTTTTAACTTTGATTATTCAAGATTTTTGACTGTTGAAAATGCTTTTTGTGTTTTCACATCTGTACTGACACTCTCGTCCAAACGCATGCACAACAACGCGCACTCACTCTTTTATTTATTACATTTTGCCTTAATAATTGTAGCAACTTTTCATTGTGTCAGCTGCTCGACTGGAAGCAGTTGCACATTAATCATGTTGGCTAGGCCGGTACCACCCGTAAGCAGAGCTGGCACTGACAGCAGGAAGCTGCCCCAAGGCCACGCCGGAGACTTTGTTGTGCCCCACTCTGACCTTATCATGCTGGCTTACAGCCCGAAAGGGAGAAAAAGTGTAGGAAAAGGGGAGAAGTGGTGTTCGCTTAGAAGAAATAAAAAAAAAAGTCAGATTCTGACAAAGGTGACAGGGGAGGAAAAAGGAAGGAAAAAAGTTGGTAATGTTCCCCCTCTCCTCCCTGGTTCCTTAACTAATCAGCGCAGCTCCTTCTTAAAAGCATCCCACAGACTACATATTCATAGAAAAATGCCACATCTATAATACATACTAGTATATACCCAGCCCTCCTGTGTCATATGCACATATTACTCAGATAGACATGCAAAAGGGTTGCCTGCTGTGATTTCCATGACAACCACGGTCTCGAGCCACAGTTTGAATCGAACTGAAAGCACTAGTATGTTTCTGTAATGCTTCCTTTTCAGCTTCTGTGTGTTTGCTGTTCTGACAAAGATATCTGGATGACACTGTTTTCAGTGATCAAAGCACAGTCTGTCTCACACACACACACACACACAGTCTTTGTTTGTCCTTCAAGCTCGAGCCCTGGGAGCTTGAGGGCTCCTGTGCAGCATCTTTGCGCTTTTGCGGTTGGTATTTCTCGAGCTACTCTTGTTCCTTCTTCCTTCTTCTTCTTGCTATTACTTGGTATTGCTCTATCCGTATTTTTCACAGTAGAACATAGAAAAATTGTATCTACCTCTGCTTTACAAACAGCCTGTAAATGGCTGGGAACTAAGGAGACCAGTTTCGGGACTTTTTTAAAGCAATGCTGCCCCATTCTTGGCTGATATAGATTTCTAGCTCCTCAACAGTCCTGGGTCGTCTTCTCAAATGTATCATTTCATGCTGCTCCAAATGTTTTCAGTTGGTGGAAGGTTTAGAGTGCAGGCAGGCCATTTCGTCACCGTTCTTTTTGAGCACTGATGATGCCTTTCAGATGTGTAAGCTGCCACCTCTATAGGTACTAATGCACTCACACACCATCAGAAATGCAGGCTTTTAAACTAAGCAATGATACCAATCCAGATGTTCCCCCTCTACTTTAGTCTGGAGGACACAGGATCCATGTTTTCCAAAAATAATTTCAGAATTCCACATTTCCTAAGTGTCTTTTCATGAGTTTTGGCCCAGAACAACTGTGCCATTTCTGGATCATGTATGGATTCTTCTTTGTGTGACAGAGCTTTAATGTGCATTGTATGTATAGGCCTTTTTGATTTTAATTTATGAAAAGTCACTGATGTTTCAAGAGGGTCACAAAGCTTATTTGTTCTTCTGTTATTATAAGTAATTTTTAATTATAAAGTAATTTCATGAATGAGGACGCAACAATGAAAAGTCCACTGTTCATAACAAATTGGATTACTGTTTCATACGACATGGTGCAAATTGATTCAGTGAATTTTATCAATGGGTTACAGATATTGACCTGGACTAGTAAAATAAACATAAATAAATCGATGAAAAATATATCAAAATGTATGTTAATGAGGTTTTGGAGCAAAGATGATAAAGTCATGGATACAAATGATAATGAAAGGTTATTGTTGGTCTGCTGTTACGCATTATAATTGTATTGTGGATCATCAGTCCTGTCAAACTGACTGCTAACCTTTTGGTGGAAGGGGCAAGCTGAAAGAAACTTAATTTCAGTCATTAATACCAGCTCACAATGCAATTCCTTTGGTTGTAGACAGCTTCCAGGCTTTTAGCATGAAGAATCTAAATCAGAGAGCCAGGCGTTGCCTGAAGGTAAACTGAATAAACAAAACCACAGATTAAACAAATGAGATATAATATGCTAATCAGCGAGCTTTAGAAGATACTAGAAGCTGGATTTTGTTGAATTTAGTCAAATTGATTAACCGCTTCTCGCTCTGAAAGTAGATGTTTGCAAAGACATGAATCGCACATTACTTTGGCATGTTGGAAGTTTTTTAAGTTATAAACTGTAAAATTTTAGTTACTGTTCTAAATTGTGCTAATAGGTCAGAGCTTGTCCAGTATATACTATTTGCGGACAGTAGTTACTTAAAGACCATTCAGTCAAAGGGACTTGTTGAAGGCAGCTGTCCACTGGGGTGGTTTCCTTATGAACTATACTTTTTTTAGTCAAAGGAGCTTGCAAAGAAAAGCGTCTGGACTTCTTTAAGTTACTTGAAGACGTTTCACCTCTCATCCGAGAAGCTTCTTCAGTTCTAAGGTCAAATGGTGGAGAGTCCCAGATATAAACCTAGTGGGAGTATCCCCCCACAGAGGGACAAAAGGACCCCCTGGTGATCCTCTAATCGCCTGAGCCAAGGTCTTCAAGTAACTTAAAGAAGTCCAGACACTTTTCTTTGCAAGCTCCTTTGACTACGATGACCTGGATGACTGAGAACCTTCACAGATATACTTTTTTTTAGTGCCTTTCAGACAGCCAGTAGAAACACTGATATGATGTATTAGCCAACTAAGAGCTAGGCAGCAAGCATAACCAGCTGGAGGATATCGGTGATCGTGATAACAACAGAATTGCAGGGGGGATGTGTGGTTGAAAGTACCTGTTTTTTGCTCTTTTAAAGTATAGTAAATAACATTGCAAGT